>NC_092346.1:98659801-99335475 GCF_963676685.1 Mytilus edulis
ATGAAAAAAGCATGACAAGGCTTATTTTTGGTACCCAAAAAGTTCAGGGTTTAAAAAAATCAGTAATTGTCATTTACATAATAAATTAATGTCTGTCTGTTATAGACAATCACATATTCGGTTGGTTTTTTTTGAGAATCCTGTTATGTCTACGCCTCGTTTAAAATTTCCTTAAGATACCAGAAACGGCCTTAATATGTCATCGTCAATATCGTGATAAATAGGTATGCATTAACATACTGATAACGAGACTGAATTTTCTGTTTTGTGTGTTATTGAAATTGAGGATTTTGATAGTACTTTTATGGTATAAACGGTATATAATAATTTGACAATTTGTACAGTTTTATGATTTATATGGTATAGATCTACAATAAATATACTAGCTATATAACAGATCCATTGTTAAGACGTCTTCCTCTCTTATAATACTGAATGTCTTATGACAAAACTCCACTCAGCTTTATATTTTAATTTATTTTATCTACAAAAGTTCATTGATGAAGATAGTATTGGTCTTTAAATTTTAAAATGTAAGTTATACAGATACATCAACAAATGTATTTTATACATTTAAAAGTCCCTTCTCTGCCAAGTAACTGCTCAGTAGTTAAATGTAATAACTTCACTCTCATCTTCAATGGGTCTGGTTCCTAGTTAAAACAAAAGACAAAACAGAACATCTTTTATACTATGCGTTATATCTTTTACGAATATCAGTATTCATAATTGTAAACCAACTAATTTCCCGTACATCGTTACAGTTTACTAAACAGTCTCAATGCTATTGTTTGAAGACTCACAGTGAGGTGTCCAATATCGTCCCAAAAAGAAATAACTTCGGATTGATCGGATTTGATTTCGGCAAACGATAACCGAGTTACTTACTGTCAACGTATATTTGTTCCTCCTAACAGAAGTTCCATTGGAAACTTTGTTATAAACATTGTCATAATATCTGTTTCTGTTGGAACAAATATTCTATACCATTTATTCCGTTAGGAACATTTACTGTAATATTAATTCTTGTGGAAATAGTATTCAAGAATATTTCTTCCTTTCGGAACTTATATTATGAAAGAACTTCTATTCCGTGACATTACAACAGAGACATATACATGTCTCATGTCTCTGCTTACAAACGTTCTTGGAAAAATACAAATTTGCTAAAACTAGCAAAATTACACGACGAAAAGAATATGCAAATTAAACATGATGAACAAATTTCAATTAGTGCCTTAAACACGGAATAACACCTACATCTACTTTTAATATGACAATCTGAATTTTGAAAATAAATATGATAATATAATTCACATCTCTGCCGTTTGTGGGTGTTTCTTATTTTACCTAAATCTTACCTTTCTCTTTTCCTTCATTTATGTATGATACTTCCTGCTTAGTTCGTCCTGCTATGTCCTCTATTGAGGCATTTTCGTTTCCGAGAAGGTAGTATGTCCCAAGCGTTCCATATCCACGTAATTCAATCTTTCCCCTCTCTTCCAGGGAATATCCTTTACCTTTCAATGCTCTATAGAAAGTACAATGTTTAATGAAAGTGACTGTCAGATATGGCAAATACACTCACACAATGCTCAATAGAAAGTACAATGTTTATCGAAAGTAACTGTCAGATATGGCAAATACACTCACACAATGCTCTATAGAAAGTACAATGTTAATCGAAAGTGACTGTCAGATATGGCAAATACACTCACACAATGCTCTGTGCAAAATACAATGTTTATCGAAAGTGACTGTTAGATATAACAAATACACTCACACAATGCTCTGTAGAAAGCACAATGTTTATCGAAAGTGACTTTTAGATATAACAAAAACACCCACACAATGCTCTGTACAAAACACAATGTTTATCGAAAGTGACTGTTATAATTATATAACAAATACACTCACACAATGCTCAGTAGAAAGTACAATGTTTATTAAAAGTGTTTGTTAGATATGACAAATACACTCAAACTTACCTTATATCTAGTTAGTTCTCTTTATTGCATATGTAAATAATTATACATTATCGTTGATCATCTCAACGAGATTGCTTTTCTCGATTGAGCCGATACGGCAAAAGCGAGAAAAGCAATCGAGTTGAGATGACCAATGATAATCTGTTTATCGCTATTTTACCTATAACGCCGCTGTCAACTTATGTCAATTTCATTAGCAACGCCACGTGCCATCTTAGTTTCTAGCGATAATTGTCCATCTCAAGCGAGTAGCATGATATGAATAATTATCAAAAAATAAGATCAAAGGAATATGCACAAAATAGCGATAATGGTGTATATTAAATGATAAACACTTTTTTTCTCTAAATAAATTCCAGCAAATTACAATGCTGTGTGGAAAAAAAAGTTAAGATTCTCTCAATAGTTACAAACCTCGGACTCTGTAACGAGCAGTAAATCCCTTCTGTAAAGGCAAAACTAAAAAAGAGATTACCTGTATGTTGATGGAGTGATGTGGATCTTTCCTGGTTCACCATGACTTTCCATTTTAGAAGCAACAACAGCTGTTTCACCGAGAACTATATATCTTGGGATTTTTGTTCCAAACACGCCACCGACAACAGAACCTGTATGTACCCCGATTCTAATCTGAAAACATATGTGAATAACTGATTAGTATTCAAACCTCAAACACTATTTGCTTAATGTGATTTTTTTTATGAAGTGTTGCTTCAAAATAAGTGAAGCAGGACTGTTTACTCTTCCAGAGCACCTGAGTTTAAACAGGATTCATACTCTTTATTTGCAACCTTGGTATCTGCTTTCCCTTTTCATCAAAATATACATTAACATACTAGTCAGGTATTTATGAAATGTTATAAGTGCCGACTGTACAAGTTTTCTACGACCTGAACGTCAATAGTGTATTATAAATACAAGAACCTTTTCACCAATTATTTGTGAAATGACTTTAGGGAGCTACCATTTAATTTTTATGGGGGGGCTAGGATGAAATTTGAAAAAAATAGGCAGGACAGGAGTTTTGAGTAAAAAAAAAGGCAGGATGAGACACTTGCAAAAAAAAAAAGTCAGGACGACAATTTAGGTAAAAAAAAGTCAGGATAAACTAAAAAAAAAAAAGGCAGGACCGAACAGAGTGAAAAATAAAAAGGCAGGACAGAGATTACAGCTAAAAAAAAATGCAGGACAAAATTTTTCATCCTAGCCCCCCTATAAAAATCAAATGGTAGCTCCCTTACCTGAACATTTTCACCATTCACAGGCGAGGCCACCTCTTGTGATGTGAACATCATTCCAAGAGCTGTGTTAGCTATTCTTTCAGCATGGTTGTGTACTTTGTCTGGTACACCAGAGACAACGAAATAAGCATCACCAATCGATTCAACCTAACAAGAAAATACAAGCAGGATAACAACATATGAATCAACTATTTACTGTCATTAATTAACAAAACTGATAGCTAGATTCAACTTATTATAAAAAAAAAAACCAGATGAACACAATTTATATTTTTGGAATCTGGTTTACACTATGAAACAAAATAAACAGCGCATACATATATATCTAATAACAACTGTTTTCAAAATACATGAGATGAAACAGTGTGTTGTGCAATTATGTAAGTTATCTTATCATCTCCTTGCATCTCCCAATTCTATAAAATAAATTGAAAGTTAACATCCTATATTTAAGTGATTTATTTACCCTGTAGGTATCGTGAATCTTAGTGACTCTATCAAATCTGGAATACAGACAGTTGATAAAGTTGACAATTTCGATGGGTTTAGAACTTCCAACAATCTGCAGGAAATGTACGATATCACAGAACAATGCTGTCACATCAGGATAATAATCTGAAATAAATAAAGTCATGTTAATTTATTGTAGGATGACTGAATCACTCATTTCAGAATTGCTTACTCTGTTTAACTTAGAGCATTATCACGTCCGCTAAGTCAGTCCAATAAAGATCATACTTGGTCTTCAGTGTCATACCAGTATAAATATCTCATCTCGGTCATTGTAACTCATACCAGTATAAATATCTCATCTCGGTCATTGTAACTCATACATAGATCACATGTGTTTGCTTTTGTCATTCTGACATAGATCACACACATATAAATAAACTCATCATAATACCAGGATTACAATTCTATGTATGCGCGAGACGCGCGTTTTGTCTACAAATGACTCATCAGTGAGTCTGGCGCTCGAATAAATAAAATTAAAAGAGCCAAATAAAGAACGAAGTTGATAAGCCTTTATAATTCACATATAGATCACAATATTTCAGTATCTATCATTTTGTCATATTGCTGGTTTTGTGATGTTCATGGCATTTGTCACTGAATATATCTATGGAATCCGAAGATAAGTGATGGTTGACCATCAGTAAATGCGTACCGGTATTCCATCGATGCTATTCTCCGTGTGGAATGTTGTTTGTCACGTACTTATAAATTGACTTCGGTATAGAATTTTATATCTAATAGAAAAGCATATTATTTTAAACCACTTTTGTTGAGCATATAAAACAACATTTCAGCCAATACTGAAATTAAGAGTAATGATTTATTTGCAGCTTTCTTGGTGAACCTTCACTGCAAGTCTTAGGCAATAGTTTCATCGCACTTCAGCGTGATAAAAACGCACTTCAACGTCACATCATCGCAACCCAGCGTGACCATCGCGGTTCGGAGTACCATCGAGGTTCAGAGTCCTACAGATATAAACAGATGATACAATATATGATGAGTTAACTTACTTTTCAATTCTGAAACGTTTCATTCATCTGAACACACACGCCATGTTCAACACTATAAAATACATACCCCCTTTTGGCATTTGACCTTGGCTAAGTATCGCTGCCGAATGTCTCGGTAAAAACGAGCTGTACAAGGATTGGTTTCTTTGTTTCTCGTTGTTTAATTCTTTCATCAGAATATTCCATTTTTCATTTGAATCAGTCTTTTTGTCATCTATACGTTGGCTAAGAGAACCCAATGCTTCAGTATTATCATTGAAGGAGAATGAATTTGTGTAATTTTGTCCTGTTCCAATTCTGTCAACATAAAAAAAAAAGAAAATTGAATGTTGCATTACCATCAAATATAAGATTTTAAACAAAACTTTGTCATTAGTAATTCCAAAAAAGTTTATTCAGTAGTCAAACTTGTGTTTTACTCGTTGTGGAAGGTCGTACCTTTATTTATTCACATATGTGTCCCTTGGTCTTAGGGGATAGTTGTAAATGTATCGATCATATCACAACTCGTTATTATTGTACAAACATAAAACAGACCTTGAAATTCCTTTCCTTAACATTGACGGCTTTTTTTCTTTATTTCAAAACAAAAAAAAACATATATATTTCTTGATGATGATAAACAAAAATATATATCAACAGTTACTTGTCTCTCCATTTTGTTTACTCATATCTTTATAGAAAGGTATATCATTGATATAAAATTCAGAGACAAGTACACGTGAATATATATGTTAAATGATAATGACCTGTATGCCAAGTCTGTCAAGAGGAAATCCCTGGTAGCATCCCACATTGGTATATCAGCCAAACGCATTTCTCTTTCCTCCAGGTCGTACCAACATCTTATGGTTGGAGTACAGATAAAGAAATAGTAGCCTCTATCACGAAGCAGGTACATCTGACCTGAAAATAAAGGGGATTAGGAATTGATTGCAATTACACTTTTAATTATCAAGATTTACAAATCAAAATATTACCATAAGACGCATTTTTAAATACTAAAATTGCTTTGAAAATGTTTGTTAAAAGAATAGCAATATTTGTAACGGCAAATAGTTTAATAGATATATTTTGATTTATTATTAAGGTGGGGGAGTTTTGAATACTCTTTTTAGCATGAGGGGGATTTTTTTTATTAGTTTACCGGTACTTTTACCATGAAAACTTCAATTTGTCAGTGTCTTTAAGCTTGGTTCTCATTCAGGCAACCATATCATTGTCTTCATCTTATTTTTTCTTCGGCCAGCTTTGCCTATATGGACATGGAGTATATACATTGTATGTCTGTAATGTTTTATTATCATCATGTGCAGCAGTTTATTTGTATTGTATTTTGATCTTGTTCATCCTATGCATCAAGTTATGAGAACGATGACGTGAAATTTAGCTGTTTTCTTTGAAGAATTTTATTTCGGTGTAATTTCTTGGTCTTCTTAAAATTACCTTTCAGTGACAGAAGTGGACGTTTTTTCCAATCTTTTACTAACTTATCTCTCTTGAATTCCAACACAAACGGACACATGATAAACTTCTTCACGTTTTCATATGTGAAGTCTGTGTGTCTGGGGTAGAGTAGATTGAAGAAAAGCTGTACGTCTGCTGTCCGACTACTTCTGATCAATGGCATCATCTGCTGAATTTTAATTCCAGACTGGATCACTTTCATTTCCTCATTTAAAATCAGATGGTATGGAAAGACTTCAATGAACATTCTAGGGTTGATGAAATTTTGTTCCGGGTAATTTGGAACAAATCCTCTACTTAACAATGTAATACGTGCTATCGCCCGCCATTTTGCCTTGGCGCTGCGGAATTTAGCCAGTGGTAAAGCGTCCTCTCCAAATTCTCGTCTGATTTGATCTAGTTTTTCTTTGACAGCATCCACATCCTATATAAACATAATTTGCTCCTTAATACATATGAGGAAAGATGTGAGATTTTGGTGTGCAAGAAGTTAAATTTCTCAATTGTAATTAGACTGCAAATATCATCATTTCATGATGCTGGTCATAAACCCAGGCTTGTTTCACTATTTGTTTTGTGACGCTGTAGGGTTCGTATAAGAAGAGATAACTGTTAATTTATATTTTGCATTGTTGTTATTTCAAAATAGTTTGACGAATATTATTGATAAATACAGAGAGTTTAACTGTAAATAATTAGCGTGTAATTCCAGTACTTTGTTTTTCAATTTATGATATTAAAGAAAAACGCATGATTTTTACTACTTTAAAAGTTTGACCTTACTACACTGCAAACCTGCTGGAAAAAGATAGTACAAGGAAAAAGTAAAATTTAAGCTAAAAAAGCAACAGAAACAATAGTTTGTAATGGTTATTAAGCATGCAGTACCTCCTTATGTATTTGTCTTTCTCCGTGTTTCTTAGTTTGAGCAACAAATGTTGGTGTTAAATCGTCCGGTGCTTCTGCAATCCGTTTTGCTACAATGTTGAATATCACGTGCTCACGATGTCCATACTCATCGGCCACTGACTCGTTGGATATAGAAATTATGGTGATGGACAGTTCCATTTTGTATAAAACTTTGGCTACTTCCGTGATAAAACCTAGAAAATATATTCAGGTTATTTATTCAGCATGTGTTTTGGTTAAGAAAACGAAAGATTCTCAAGTGGATAGATGTGAACAATATATATATATACAGTTACTGAATAGAAATATACTAAGTTATGAGGGGGATAT
Source organism: Mytilus edulis (assembly GCF_963676685.1). Classification (NCBI taxonomy): domain Eukaryota; kingdom Metazoa; phylum Mollusca; class Bivalvia; order Mytilida; family Mytilidae; genus Mytilus; species Mytilus edulis. The sequence goes on from NC_092346.1 coordinate 98,667,266, forward strand.
GTCCCTTTATATATACTTATTCAAGTACTTATACATCCTTGACTTTTTTTATGGGTATCAGAGTTCTTGATGATGTAAACCCAGAAAATGCTTCGGACGCAACATATGTAAATTTGTATTTATAGAAATCCACTTGGTGAGATATTCTGTTTTGTTTTGAAGCATCATTACATCAATGGGGCTAATGTAGTTTTTTTAGAGCCGTGTTTATTTTGAGTAATAATTAACGACGTTCGCATGGAAACAACAAAACAGTCAAACAGCATGAACAGAAACCATTTTTAATGTTTTATGCCTTAAAATCGTCACTTATAGATGGTACAACGAACATTCTCCGTCTCCATTCTCATTTTACCGTCTAGCTAAAATACCCAAACCCTATTTAAGTTTTAATAATATAAATATGCAATTGAACAAAACAGTGAGCACCACTAAAACGTTCAAATAAAAAAAGCAGAGGACTTGATGGTAATAATTTATGTTTGATAAGAGAGAATGGGTATTCGGTGTTCATCACAGAAATATTACACTATTTTCCTCACCTCTGATCAATGGATGGTACCCAGGTCTGTGTGAGAAGTAATGGAGTATCATTCTATCAGACACCGAGTCTTCATCACAATGGAAGGACGGTGCTATCACATCCTGATAATCATCCCTCAGATAGTTCTGTATGGAATCCAAATTCTGGACAAATTCCAAGATATTTCCTCCAAGAAGACGAATCAATTCATCATACCCAAATCGTGTGAAGTAATGTAAAATGTATTCTCCAATCAAAACTAAGAATGCTTCTCGTTTGAAATCTACAAAATCAATATTTTAATTATAATGATACAGAACAATTGCAAAGAGGAGCTAAACTTCTCATACATGTAATACATGTAATATAATGTATAACTTCTCTTTCACTTCCTTACTTATCGAACATTAACAAAAAAAACAATTACAGTTTAGCATGTGTCCATAAATACCATCTCCATATGTGACTCCTTTTTTCTATTGCGAAGTAACCATAGCAAATATCAATTTTAAGGCAAGCTTAGATTTGCAATGTTTTGTAAATTAAAATAACTCGTGTCCTTGACTATTTTAATCGAAATATCAGATTTTACATAAGTTTTACAATTTTTTAATGTAGTCGTCTTTTGGATCATACATCAAGGAAACTGACCAATGACATGTTGTAATTCTAAAGGTTCTTAAATACGCCTGTCTCAACGTATCTTTTGAAGAAGAAAAAAACATGAATCGAAAGAATGATATCTGTCAACCTATGTTCAATGCCTTATTTAAAAAGTTTCTTCACCTTTTACAAACAAATTGGGGTATGTTTGTACTCTAAGTAGTGCATACTACAACTCACAACAAATTTGTATGTGTCAAAACTGAAGATATATACCACTACCATTAAGATATATACCACTACCATTATACAAATATAGCCTTTGTATGAGGTCGATACAAGGATATATTGACCTGAAAGAAGTATATTGACTGAGGACGAAGTCCGAGGTCGATATACTTCTTTGGGTCGATATATCCTGTATTGACCTCATACAAAGGCTTTATTTGTTATATTATTAATTTTCGACCATGTTTGTATCAAAATCGTCATTTAGGTTTGTTGGAACTTTATAGATATTACATTGTCTCCTTGACAATAACAACATATTAGTTGTTATTTCATTTACTCTTTTTTTTATATATATTTTATGTATTTGAAATTTTTTTTCCGTCAAATAATCGATGACAGATATCATTTGTTTCAAAACGTTAAACAATATCCTGAAATTCATTACATGACGTCACAAAGTATATCGGTTTTTAGATATTCTAAAAATAACCGTGCAATATGCTTTTTGACGGTCAATATGCTTTTTGCTATGCACCGTTTTCTCTCTTACTTAGAAAATATAGTTTAACATGTGACTATCCCTAAACGAATCAAATTTGTTAAAATATACGAATTAATAATATTTAGATATATACCACTACCATTAAGATATATACCACTACCATTAAGCTACCAAATGAGTTATTAACAGTATCATATTGTTATGACGTAAATATGTTCAACTAGTTAAAATTTTGCTACCTTGTTGAATGCCATCACTGAATCCGAACAAGATGTATATCAGGAACCGTGTACTGACATCTTATTTGTTTCTACATTTGCATTTGTGAACGGAATGAAACAAAAAGGATTACTTACTGAGATGTGAAACAGACAAATTAATCAGTCTTTGGGTCAGTTCATCGTCATGTTGGTCTTTTTCAGAGAAGTTCCCTGAATGGTTTAATCCTTTTCTGCAAAAGAATTCATAAAATGAAAGTTGTTTATATTTGGATCATTGTCATCACCGTATGTATCTTACTATTTTTGGTAATAGTATTGTCTGTTTTTTCTCCAATTTTCTTAAACTTTTCATTAATATAGTGCTTTTTAGGGTTTCTTATGTCTCTTTTATAGTATTGATACAGTTATAATACATGATATAGACTAAATAATAAGAAGCCATGATACAAAGAGAATTCACACACCATAATTCGAAGATCAAACGACAACAACACAAACAAAAGGTACAGGTCAAAGGTCAAATTCATTCAGGGATTATATCAAATATTAAAATATTGGAAGAAAAATAATTTGCATTCTTTTTTATAATTGCGAAAATCCAAAAAGTCAGGTTCCGTTTGACCCCCCTTTTTTCCATCCTTTTTAAAATGTGCTGGATCCTAGCTTGAATAACTTTCATATAAGCAGAGAATGAACCTGGTGTCTAGCGAACTAAATATTAAAACAAAAGTTTGAAAACAAGACCATATTAAAACTTGTCATGATACTCTCATTTAAATATGAAGTGTTTAGCTACTGATTATGTGTGCTACATGTTATATATACTTAAGCCATCATTTGGTGTTATTAGAACAAGTAAAAATACGTATATTCTATTCACAGAGTCAGTTTAATCATAATACAGAAACCCAACGACTGAGCAAAGCAAAGCCATACAAACTGTGGACTTAAAAAATAGTTTCCTGCTCCACTTACAAGTATTAACCCAATCACTCATCCTAATGTTGAACATAATTATCGATAGAGCGATGTCATTGCAATATTGCATGGTTTACACATGTTACAGGGCCTGTCTCAGGAACCTCGTTAATACTTGTTGTCTTTTATAATCAAAATGTTTTGAGAATTTATTTTGATGGCATATGTTTAATAAGTCTGTTAGATTCACTCACAACTTTCTTACAAGTATTTCCGTCATAATTTAAACAGAGCGCAAGATCTTATTCTATACATTTGTTTTGCGTTGAAGACATGTAGCCATCTTAACTTGTTTGATAGTGTTGTTCGGTTGGTATTACATATCCTGCATTACCTTTTATTTATGGTTGGACAACGTTGTCAACTGATAAATATGCACATAAGAAAAATATGTTGAAGCTGTCACAGATTATATACAGAAACAATTATCGTTTAAGAAAGCACTCTTACATGATAGAACTCCACGACTGAGGTCCGTGTCGTTCAGTTACAAACTTCTTGATGAATACATTCAGGTGACCAAACTGAAATCAAATAAAAGTTTCAAGCATAAGATTGATTTTAACTGTCATTCTAGTTTTCAAAACAATTAGTTTGCAGCTTTCATGTCAAAATAACAGATCAAATAATGCTAAATTGGCCATTTAAACATCCTTAAATAAAACCAAAAAATCCCCAAATTGAAAGAATCAATATTTAAAAAGTAAACAACAAAAATACAGAACTCCTAGGAAAATTCAAAAAGTCCGTAATTAAATGGCAAAATCAAAAGCTGAAAGACATAAAAAAAAAAAGGGGGGGGGGGAGGGGGGGGGGGGGGGAGTGTCGAATGCAGAGTCGTATACCACCTTTCAGCGAAATAAAAAGAAATATTAAGGTCAAATAGAATAACTTGTTTTAAATTGAATATTCATTGAAATGACATACTGTTCTATGAAATGATTCTTTTCGTAAAAGAAATCACAATTACATTCTTGCTTTTTTTATATACAAATAATAAAAAGTAGAAAGGTAGCTAGCTACATGAAATAGACAGCGGTACTCGTTTCAATATCATTTTGAAAACATTTAATTCTACACAAACACAAATACAACTATCTAAAATGTGAAAATTGAGGAAAAAAGCGAAGAAAAATAAGAATCTTACCATGTTGCTGTTTTGTCTTTCTCACAAACTGCAGAAACGTTTCAACATATTTGTTTGTATGATCTAGAGTGAAGGCAGAGATAATTCTATTCAACACATTAAATGTACAAATTCTTTATTACAAACTGGAGTGTCCTTAGTAATACCTTTTGTCACCCTCATTTATAGATGGAGATCAATATAATTTTAATGTCCATTTATATTTTATTGTTAAGTTTATACTATTGGAGCAAATAATACATATTTCAGATAATAAACCCGTTGCTATATAAATGTCATTTACATCACAATAGAGGAGGGGAGTGTGAACTGAAGCATTCAATAATGGCGACTCGTTGGAAATAGATTTAACACCCGTCCCTTGGAGATATGTCGCATATACTTTCAATAACAATTACGTTCAAATAAACTTTTATTAAAAAAATCATGTATAACATGTTGATTAAATTGTTTAAAGTTAATATGACCTTACAAAACGCCGCTGTTTGTAGTGTTACATTTCAGAGTACACGATGCCTTCATTTCAATTTGTAGTTTATGGCACGCCGTTTTTATATTTATTCAAATTTGAAGATATCTTATTTATTTAACAAGATATCTTATTAAGTATTAAGATATCTTTAATTTTTATAAGATATCTTATTTAATTTGAAAGTAAATAAAATATCTCTATTAGTTTATAAGATATCTCTATAAGTTAATAAGATATCTCTATTAATTAATAAGATATCTTATAAAGTATATAAGATATCTTACTTCTTTATAAAGATATCTTTTAAATACATACTTTATAAGATATCTTATTAATTAATAGAGATATCTTATTAATTAATATAGATATCTTATATTTTAAATAAGATATCTTATATTTTAAATAAGATATCTTATATCTTTAATAAGATATCTTATATCTTTAATAAGATATCTTATATCTTTAATAAGATATCTTTATAAACATTTTAATAAGATATCTTATTTAATAAATCATATATCTCAATTAATATATAAGATATCTCTAAAAGTTTATAAGATATCTCAATTAGTTTATAAGATATCTTATTCAACTAAATAAGATATCTCGAAATTGAATAAATATAATAACGGCATGCCATAGTAGTTTGGAATGTACATTAACTTTTCTTTTCGTCTTATTGATATGCTAACTTTCAGTTTTAATTGAAAATAAAACATTTATACATGGTACATATAAACTGTTAGAGGATATAGTAAATAAGCATTAATAAAGGTAGAATTGTGGAATACGTAAATGAGAAGGCAACTAAAAGACAAAAAATCATGTATACATGGTGTAGGACTACCCTGTTCGCCAACAGAGAGGTGACTATACAATATGTCATAGTCTAAAGCCTACAAAAGATCTGAATTTAATCAACAACTATACTGGCGCGGCTCCTGCTTCAAGACAGATCGTGACATAAAAAATACCACTAAAATCTATCAAGGATCATTCGCATTATGTGAGTTAACACAACGAGTGTTTCTTGAAAATCTTCATTATGTACATGTACGATCGTTTATAATTAAGTGCGCAGGCAATGTTTTTCGTTAAAACCATTCCTCGATCAGATTCGCTCGAAAGGGTTGTTTCTTGATTTCTTCGACGGAGAAATTTATGAAAAGGAATAGTCTTGTATCTTATTTAACAAGGGCATGTGTTTATTTATTCATGATGTTAATCCTAATGGCATTATCATATAATTAAACATTTATAAAAATTGAGAATGGAAACGGGGAATGTATGACCCGACAATTGTTCGTTCAAAGTTCACATTTAGGATTTTGTATATTTTTATAATATTTGCTTTTGATCAATTATTCCGAGTCCTCATTGCGTTTTAATAATTTATTAGTTTATTGTATTTTAAGCTATTCAAAAGTTACTTGTATTTTACACTTAACTATAATCCTTTCATTTAGATTAATTATCAAAGAGTTATATCCGTCTTTATGATAAAAGGTTCTGTAACAAAGAATATAGATAATTTGACACTAAGTGATAACTGCCGAAAGCCATTCTTGACAAACTTATACGAAGCATGTTTTTAATCCTTTATCCCCGCTTTCGGCAAAACGCGAATTAATATTATTTAATAAAAAGACATTTGATTGGTTCATTTTCTGTATGTCAATCAGTCATTTGAATTTGTATTTTATATTTTATATTTGTTTTTATGTTGTTATTCAGTTATGTTTTAATATTAGAAATATATGGATGTGAAATAAATATGTAAACTTTCCAGCGACTTCGACTTTATCTCAACTCAAAAAGAAAATCAGTGAACATTTATTTTCAAGAAAGATGTGCTGGAGGACAAAAATCAAAACACTTTTATAGCACAGTCAAACCATTTTTATCTAAAAAATCTACCTGTAGCCAACAAAAAATTGTACTTGTGGATGATAATAAAATTTTAAACGATACTAAAGATGTCTGTGACAACTTTAATACTTTTTTTGTTAATGTTGCCAATGACATAGGCAAAGGTACTATTTTTGAAGAAAAAACACATCCAAGTATTTTAAAAATTAAATCTCACATACAACATGATAAACCTTTTGATTTTAAACCTATACATGTTGACACAGTAAACAAACTTGTGAAAAAGATCAATATAAAAAAAGCTACTGGCGTAGATCAAATATCATCTAAACTACTACGAGCTGGTGCACCAGTACTCAACAAACACATAACAACATTAATAAATAACACCATAGAATCCAGTGAGTTTCCCAACAGACTCAAAGAAGCTCAGGTTGTACCATTACATAAAAAGAATGATCCACTTGATAAAAAGAACTATAGACCTGTGAGCATTTTACCAACAATTTCAAAAGTCTATGAAATGGTTATGTCTGACCAGTTAACTGAATTTTTTGAGAATATATTTCATGCTTTTTTATGTGCATTCAGAAAAGGTCATGGATGTCAGACAACTTTGCTGAGACTCCTTGAAGATTGGAAAACAGCTTTGGATAATAATATGTATGTGGCAGCTATTCTTATGGATCTTTCGAAAGCTTTTGACTGTTTACCTCATGATATTCTTTTAAGTAAATTATCTGCCTACGGTCTTTCTTCTAAATCAGTGAAATTACTTCAAAATTATCTTACAGATCGTAGGCAACAAATCAAACTTCAGGGAGTACTCAGCAGTTGGGCTGACATCCAGAAAGGGGTACCCCAAGGCTCAATCCTGGGGCCCCTATTATTTAATATTTTTATTAACGACATATTTTATTTTATTGAACATGGTACCTTGTATAATTATGCAGATGACAATACTCTGTCTTATGCTGACAATGATTTTGATAATTTATTATGTACACTCGAAAGAGAAAGTGCTGTTTTAATTGACTGGTTCAGATTTAATTGTATGCAGGCAAATCCTGACAAATTCCAAGCCATTGCAGTTGGAAATAAAACATTTGCAAAAAAACCTGTATTTAATATACAGTCAGCAAAAATATCCTGTGATGAGATTGTCAAACTTTTGGGTATTGATATTGACTATCAACTTAATTTTAATCACCACATTAAAAATATTTGTCGTAAAGCATCCCAACAACTGAATGTTTTGAAGCGCATTGGCTGCTACCATACTAAATTGAATAAACTGACAATTTTCCACACATTTATTTTATCTAATTTTAATTTTTGTCCTTTGGCATGGCATTTTTGCAACAAAAATAACACCACCAAATTGGAAAAAATTCAGGAAAGGGCTTTACGATTTATATATGAAGACTATGTTAGTTCATATGATGAACTACTTTTACGAGCAAAGGTTCCATCACTGAAAATAAGACGTATGCGTAACATGGCTATTGAGTGTTTTAAAATTTTATATAAATTGTCACCACCATGCTTACATGATTTAGTTGTATTGAAAGACTGTAAATATAATTTTAGATATTCTAATATTGTAGATATACCTAGGGTCCGAACAACAACCTATGGTAAGAACTCTTTTAAATACACAGCTGCTGTTTTATGGAATGATCTACCTGATGATTTTAGAAAAATTGCTAATTTTAGTCAGTTCAAAAATATTTTAAAGTCATGGAATGGAAATGACTGTAAGTGCACAGTTTGTGCAGACTTTTAGTTAATATATTATGCAAATCTATTTACCATCTAGATCATATCCCATTTTTTCAATTTTTATGCTATGCATTTTTACCAGCTTTTATGCCTAGTTTACACTTATATGCTTTTAGCCTTAACACCTAGCTTATGCTTATATTCTGCTTTTAGTGCTTCATTTTTGTGCTGTGATATTTATTGCATGTGTACTATATTATGTATTGTGTTGTTATAAATGTTGTACTGTTATATAATGTCTCATATGTCGGTTAAAAGCTCATTAGAGCTTATGTTTGTCTATGTTTTATATACCATGCCGACTCTAAATAAAGCTATTAAAAAATTAAAACTACCGCTAGTTTCCCCCAGAAACTAATTAATATGACAGAGGTGACCAACAACCTGGTCATAAATGTGTCAAAGAGACAACTTGGCAACACGGTCAAAGGGCAGAAAACAGCCCAAGGCCTCCAGTGGGTCTTCAACACAGGTGCATTATGTTTGCTGCGCATTACCATTACATTTACGTGCAAAAAATCATTACGTAATGCGCCCTTCTATCCAGCGAGAAAATTGTGTGCATCTTTGGTTTTCGTGACATTTTTCATTTAACGCATCAAATTCTAAAAAAAATAAACGTTAACAGTCGAAGCTATCATCAAATAATAATTTGGACTTAAATACCAGTATTGTTCTTAAGTTAAGCTTACACAACCAATGTAATGCGTGGAATATAATAATTCAATGAGTCCAATAGTCATGTAATATAGTGGAAATATTTACCCCCGAAATTGTTTTCACCCTATTTTTGTTTTTGCGACATTAAATCAACTGTGGTATCTTATTATATGTAAGTAGAAAGTATGTGGGGAAAAAAACGGTGTTTCCATGTACTTGCCTAACCTACAAATACTTAATCTATCAATGTACTTGTAACCGTACATTGTACTCATGATACTCAACCACTAAATAATTCCACATTACGACATTTTTCTTTATTTCGAGTGGTAAATTATTCCATGCTATGGTTGCAGAATAATGAAAAGATTTTTTATAAAAATTTGTATTTGGTATTGGAACAAAAAGATCATTATTAGAGACAAATCGTAAGTTGTGGTGTTGCACAACATCAATATTTAGCATTGATAAGTAATCAGGTGTCAGTCCATTTACAATTTTATACATTAGAATTGATTGTTGGTATTTTATTCTTTTGGTAAAAGATAGCCATTTTAAAGATGAAAACATGAAATTAGATGGATTAGAAATATCGCATTCCAGTATAATTCTTGCTACTCTTTAAAGTTTTATGATTCTATCTGAATTTTTTTGTAATAAATTTCCCCAAACTGAACTGCAATAGTCTATATATGATAGAATATATGCATTATAAAATACCTGCCTTTTTTGTATTGGCAAATATACTTTAATTTTATATAAAAGTGATATTTTAGATGAGATCATTTTACATATACGATCAACACGATCTTCCTAGCTATAATTTTCTTTAATGTCAATTACAAGTAATTTGAAAGAATGGACATTCTCAATACATGTTTCGTTGACGGTAATACATAATTCTGATAGTTGTGTAAGTTTTTGTTTTGAACCCAATTTCATACACTTAGTTTTTTGCGCATTGATTTTCATACTGTTATTTTTACACTAAGTTTGTATAGCATTTAAATCATTTTGCAATATGCTGTTTATTTTTTCATTGTTGTTATCATGAAAATGCAATGTTGAATCATCAGCATATAAATCCATGTTGGATTGTTTAATATTTAGTGGTAAATCATTTATATATATATTTAAAAATAACAGAGGACCTAAAATAGAACCTTGAGGCACTCTATACTTTACTAACGATTTATCAGATTTAATGTTAGCGTATTGGACTTCTTGTTGTCTTTCAGACAAATATGATTATATCCAATCTATAATATGTTCTCCGATATGATAAAATTTTAATTTTTCTAAAAGTATGGCATGGTTAATAAGGTCAAAAGCCTTACTGAATTCTAAAAACACTGTACCAACTATTTCTCCATTATCTAAATATTTTAACCATTCGTCAATTAGTTTGTAGTTAGGGTTGTTTGGCACGAATGACCTTGTCTGAAACCTGACTGGGCGATATGTTACAATTTTTTATTGTTTAGGAATTCATATAACTATGTACATACATGTCTCTCGAAAATTTTAGATATGGTATTTAAAATAGAAATTGGACGATAATTTGAGGGAATATCTCTTGGTCCTCTTTTATGTATAGACGTTACGCACGTTATTGCGTCAATACTGTGTATTCAACAACTTCACACTAATAACAGCTTTTCTATAAAATCATAACAGTTAAGATATATAAAACTTATATCCATAGACTAGATAGGTAAATACTATTTCGAAAAAAAGTGCAAATTGTTTTATCATACTTTACTATAGTCTAAAATAAGGACAACATATTGACAAAACGTCAAAAATATGCGTGTCAGACGTAACAGACTATACGCATAATAACTTTAGCAGGGGTGTTTGTGTTTTTCAAAACAGTGTTATATCCACGAAAATTCGAATGAATGATCTGCTTTATATATAAAGTATTACAATATTACTGAATAAGCGTTCCTGTAACGATCAACGCTATTTTTTGGTAAAAACAAATAGTGGTCATTATGGTCAGATTTTGGAAAATGGTAGGTTATCAAAATTTAAAGGTTTTAAAATATAAGATTATATGATATTTCGTTTGTGTAAATTATGCTCACAAATGTACATACATAGACCATATCAGAATCGAATTTTTGCAGCACTCACACTTCATATAAAAATGCAACGGCTTCTGGCAAATGTCTTATATAGGACTCGGAGGTGCGCTGGGGACGCTGAAGTGCGATGGTCACGCTGAAGTGCGATGGTCTACGCCGAAGTGCGATGTTCCTTTCGCTGAAGTGTAATGGTTTTGCAATTACCTTTGGACAATGTGACGTTTTGAAATACATCTTTATTAAATAAATTGGTCCGTGTTGAAGACCTTATTTTGACCTACTAAGGTTTACTTTTACAAATTGTGACTTGGATGGAGAGTTGTGCCATTGGACAGTCATGCCACATCTGATATCTACATGGGCAGGAGAATAAGATTTTGTAGATGAGGCTTAAGGTTTCATACGTACAAAGGAAAGGAAACAGAATGAAATGAAGGATTCAAATCCTAAACAGTTTTGAGCATTAGAGATGCCAGGGGTTACAAAAATATGTCAAACTAAGTCGGAAAACAAACCATTTCTGAAGGCGACTAAAAGATGATCTTGGTCTGCAGATGTGCTTACAGTGTTTGCGGAAGCATGTATAATTCATGCAGAAAACGTTTTGCAAGACAATAAAATTTATTGATCTTAATATTAATTTACACTTCTGTATACATCACATAATTGTGTGTTAAAACTTAATAATAAACTAAGATTAATTGTTAGAAATGTTTTCCTGGTATCAAGTAGCTATATTTTTGTTTAACTCTTGAGATGAAACCTGCTTTGTAAGAAAAAATGCATGTATACAGTTATCTCCTCAATTGGTTAGGTCAAAATAAACCCGAATGGTCCAAACTTGGTGTACGTTGTGAATCTCAGCAGAGAATCAGCTAATCGTTAAGCGTTTTTTTTTTACAGAAAAGGCGTCACGTCTCACTATAAATGTGTCCTGCTTAGTTAGTAAGTACTATAGACCATCGCACTTCCGCGTACACACCAACGCACTTCATCGTATCTAACAACAAGTAGGCGTCACAATGTCACCATCGCACTTCAGCGTGTTAACCATCGCACTTCAGCGTGGACCATCGTACTTCAGCGTAACCATCGCGGTTCGGAGTACCATCGCGGTTCCGAGTTCTACATATATAAGCAGCAAATTATTTCAAATGCATAGAAAGAGCACAGGCATGTTGTAATACGTGGGGAAAAAAAGCTTATCTACATGCAGAACCACAGAATTTTTAACCATTCCAGGCTCTTCAATTGAGAAAAAAAACCAGTTATGAAATGTTCCGTAGAGTAGCAGCTGCAAATTTAAAACTTCTCTTACCAAACTGTTTAGTTTTTACATGTGGAATATCCAGTATATTACTATATCTGAAAGAAATGTTTAAAATCTTTTGCATTTAAAGGTGCACTAGCTGTCAAATTCATGGTCACCGATATGACTCGAATTCTCATATTCGATTTATGTAAAACATTTATGTGGATCGAATCAGTCATTAAAGTGATTTACCTTTGTTTCACTTTCATTGTTGACATTCTTTTCCTTTAAATAACCAGTGCATGCGTTGTCAATCTCTAGTTAGGGGGTTAAATCGAAGTTCACATGAATACGGATATAATGAGGTCGAATTATTCACTTGTGAGTGAATAATTAAATATCAATGTTTCTTAGCTTTATTTGACAAAATTGAACCATTTCGGCTTCTTAAAGCGAATTATTATTTCACTTTCATTATTGATTGAACAAAAAAATCTTACTTTCATATATCTCGTATCTAGTGCCCCTTTAATAGATCGTGTAAACAGATAGGTGGCAATTTATTTATTATATAAAAAGTTTCAATAACCATTGATCTTTCATGGTCTTCTAATATGCAGTGAATGCATCTAGCTTTGCCTTTTCAAGCAACTGTTGATATGATAAAATTGAGAATGGAAATGGGGAATGTGCCAAAGAGACAACAACTCGAACATAGAGCAGACAACAGCAGAAGGTCACCTACAGGTCTTCAATGCAACGAGAAATTCTCGCACCCGGATGCGTCCTTCAGCTGGCCCCTAAACAAATATATACTGGTTCAGTCATAATGAACACCATACTAAACTCCAAATTGTCAGTACACAAGAAACTAAAAGTTAAAATCATACAAGACTAACAAAGGCCAGAGGCTCCTGATTTGGGACAGGCGCAAAAATGCGGCGGGGTTAAACATGTTTTCTGAGATCTCAACCCTCCCCCTATACCTCTAGCCAATGCAGAAAAGTAAACGCATAACAACAGACTACTAGCAGTTAACTGACATGCCAGCTCCGGACTTCAATTAAACTGATTGAAAAATTATGTCTTCATCATATGAATATCAGGCACAATCCTCCGCGTGAGCCGTGAAGGGTTTAGTATCATACTATCATAACATATATGAGAAGAACATATCCCGTGTCATGCCAACAACTGGTTTTTTGATAATAAATGTGTTTAGTTCAGATGCAAAGACCCTATAAGTGAATCAATATTAACGCCAAAATACAGTATCGTAACTATATCCCTTCTTAATAAGTCTATTTAAAGGTTTTGTTAGCTTCTGAGGTGAATACTGACATTTTTGTGCTTTATAAAGACTATTTCCATAAAATATTGGATGTGAAATACCTGAACGTATAAGAAGTCTGCATGTTGAGCTATATTTGCGAATGATATCCTTATACCGATGATAAAGCTTGAATGAACAAGCCAGTCAGTCTACACTAAAAAGCTGACAAAAAAAATATATTTATAGAAACTACCATATTTCCTAAATTTGATTAACCAATAGATTAATTAATGTCCAGTGGTCTTAAGTTGATGGTTATAAATAATACCGCGTTTTGTTTGAGGCGAGCATTTCTTTTATCTTGAAAAAAAAACACTTTTTGGATTATAAGGCAACTTGACCTGAAGAAATAAAACGAATCTTTGTAATAAAAAATGTTGTGTTTCTCCATTAAAAAAAAGTTTTGTTTCTTGAAAGTTAGAATCATACTAGTTGAGAGACACCCCCAACATAGGAAATTAAGCAGGATACCTTTGTGAAAGGCTATCTGTTTTTATTGAACATGTTGAATGCACTTGGTTCCTTACTGTATCAATATAGAGTAGTCGTCAAAATTTTTTTTGTATATGTCCCATAAACGCTTGAAATCTTATTTCAATTTTTATCGTTGATGTCAAGCGTTTACTGACACCAGTAATCGTCTGCCGAAAACATGGCGTCAACAATTGACATCGACTTTCCAGTACATGGATTATTGCCTAAAAAAGAGACAGGAGCAGCTTCATTCTTAGATAAATACCCTGATCACGATGGAAGAAATGTTCTGATAGCAATACTTGACACTGGGGTTGACCCAGGTGCACCTGGTCTACAGGTAAGGGTTGAAAAATTATGTCAACAATGACAAAGCATGACAAATCAATGTCATGTATAAACAACATAATTGCATAAATTAAAGTATTATAAGTAAAGATATAGAATAAAATAACATGCACTTGTCACTCAAGTAATTTTTAAAGCAATCCAAAATCACTAATTGTAGTATAAGATACATGTATGTTGCTGAAAATCTTCATTGCAACTGAACAAGAAATAATTAGCCCCCAGTTAGAAGAAAAACCTAAATCTTTCTGGCAATTTATTAAAAGCAAAAAAACAGAAACATCTGGAGTGTCACCATTAAGAGGAAAGGATGGCTTATTGTATAGTGAGCCGAATACACAAGCTAACATCCTAAACGAACAATTTAAAAAGGCTTTTACTACCGAAGATACATCCTCTATGCCAAATAAAGGTACAAGTCCCCACCCCACTATGCCAGACATATTTATTAGTAATAATGGCTTATTAAAGTTACTTAAAAACTTAAATCCACATAAAGCCACTGGCCCTGATAATCTGCCAGCATATTTTTTACATAATTTTGCAGAAGAATTGTCTCCATTTTTGGACATTCTTTTTCCAAAAATCTATTGATACTGGTAAAATCCCAAATGATTGGAAGCAGGCTAATGTTGTACCTATATTTAAAAAAGGTGACAAGCATAACGCTATTAATTATAGACCAGTTTCATTAACAGCAATATGTTGCAAAATTTTAGAACATATTTTAACAAGCAACATAAGGAAACACCTTACAACTAATAACATATTAAATGATAGTCAGCATGGGTTTAGAAGCAAAAGGTCTTGTGAGACCCAACTTATCATCAGCATACAAGATCTTGCTAAATCATTGGGATATGGTAACCAAATAGATGTCATACTTTTAGATTTTTCCAAAGCTTTCGATAAAGTCCCCCATAAAAGATTAGCCCAGAAATTAGAATTTTATGGTATTAGAAATCAAAATTTAAATTGGATAAATGACTTTTTAGCTGACAGGCAACAGCAAGTACTACTAAACGGTGTAAAATCTTCAAAATTAGCAGTTGATTCTGGTGTCCCTCAGGGAACAGTTTTAGGCCCAACATTATTTTTACTCTTTATAAATGACCTACCGAACATGTAACTTGCAATGCAAGACTTTTTGCAGATGACTGTTTATTATATAGAAATGTAAATAATAGTTCTGATGCACAATAACTTCAAAAAGATTTGTCTAGTTTAGTAAAATGGGAAGAGGATTGGCAAATGAATTTTAATCCTGAGAAGTGTTATGTAATTCATATTTCTAAAAAAAGTAAACCTTCCACTTTTGATTATATATTACATAATCATATTTTAGAAGCAGTAAAAGACAGTAAATATTTAGGCGTAACTATAAGCCATGATCTTGATTGGGGAACGCATATTAACAATATTACTTGTAAGGCAAATAAAACCTTAGGTTTTCTTCGTAGGAACTTAAAAAACTGCACATGTAAGGTTAAAAACCTTACGTACACATCACTTGTCCGTCCGGTCGTCGAATACTCTTCCCCTGTCTGGGATCCGTACAAAAAACAACACATCACTCAGGTTGAGCAGGTACAGCGTAAGGCAGCCAGGTTTGTCTTCAATGATTATAAAGACAGATCACCTGGAGCAGTTTCAAATTTAATAAAATCATTGGAATGGGAAAATTTAGAATTAAGAAGGAAAAAGGCTAGATTAACTATGATGTATAAAATAAATTGGGGGTTAGTAGAAGTTCCTAAGGACAACTTAACAATTTCTGATAGACGCACTAGGGGGAAACATAAATTTAGGCAAATATCCACAAATAAAGATTTCTATAAATTTTCATTTTATCCTCGCACTATTTCGGACTGGAACTCACTACCTGAAGCAATAGGTATGTCTGACACCCTGGAATCCTTCAAAAGTGGCATATCCACTCTAACACTTGAAGGATCCACAGCAACTTATTAAACTTTAAAGCCACTGTACATAATGTATATATGTTATTGATAACGATTTTTCTTTGTCATATTATTTTTAAATTAAGTCCATATGTACATAGCACACAAGTTCCGGGAAGTTTTACACTCCTACCTAGGAGTCTACTCCCGTATTCGGAAGAAGAAGAAGAACAACAAGGATGAAAATAATCTAATTACAATCACAACATTATATAATTAGTAACTTACATTTTAATTGAAGGCTATAAAATAAAATCCAGGGATACATTAAAACATTAAACATCCTCAATCCTCAATCTTAATGACCATGTGCAATGCCAAACAATATAATTAAATAGTTTCGTCAGGATATAGGATCATTAGTTCTCATATCTGTTCATTTATAGTGATTTATTTTAAGTTTATGTTTTAATTTTTCAAAACATAGTGTTATAACCAATGAAAACAATATTTAAAGATTTTATTACTGTTTTTAATTGATAATCTTAAAAAAAAATTTATTTAAAGGATTAATTGGCAATATTTTGAGGATAATTATCTCCTTTGGATAAATTCATGTTTATTTTTGGAAAATGACGCAGTCATTGTTCCATAACTGCCGACCTGAATTTCTCTGCCTACCGCGCTTGGTTTCGTATTTCCTATTTTCCATACAAACTGGAATCTGCTTGTGTTATCATTATGCATCATTGTGTAGTATTAAATCAGCCAGGACCCAGTTTACACTGGTTTTTGCTTGTATTCCACTACACTCGAACAAAGTGTTGTAGTTTGACGGGAACCAGTTTTAGAATTTGTAAACTACAAAACGTAATCGGTTATTGTTCATTCCGTTTTGGTGTTTCATACCGACTTATATGGTTTGAATAAGCTTAAGACCCTTCAAACATTAATGTGATAGGTATATTAAAGATTGTTTTACAAAAGGATTGAACTGTTTTACTTTCAAAGTCGTACTATAGGGATATCTGTCATATACGGATTTCCACTCTCACCGGTTAATTTCTTCTTTTACACGTGCTTTGGAAACTTCCTGTTAATCGCAAGTTTTAAAATTGTTTTTGAGTGATTTAAACTTATTTTAACAATCATGAAGCGTTCCAGAATCATTTTAAAGCAGTTTCTTCTTCTCTTTGATGATGGAAAATAGGTTTTCTCAAGAAAATACCGCAAACGATCGCAGAGGAATTGAAACGTACAAGTCAAGTCGGCACCTGGTTAAATTGGCATCTAGTCAAATCGGCACCTATTCGACGTCAATTCGGCATCCAATAATATTTGTTATAATATTTTCTATTCAATTAATTAATTACTGTTACCAAGTACATAGTGAATATGTTGTTGTGTATTTTGGTAAACCACGAAACGAAAGTGAATATGTAGTGTATAAAGGTAAACAACGAAGCCCTTACCAAAGCTGTTGTTTTAACAATTAGACAATTTGTGTAATTGTAAAAACAAGTCAATTATTAAAATAAAATGGAAAACTATGAGTCCCTTTCAATAAATCAAACTTTCATGCCAAATAATTAGCAAATTTAAGGTGTTTGTTTTTCAGTAAAGTTTAAACAGCATTAAACCAACAATCCTGTAAAATGCTCAACTGGTTAAAATAATGCAGAAAAATACACAATATCTCATGTATTAGTCCAAATAATTATGATGTCTGGCAAGGCTATTTTATTATTTTTCTGGGACGCCTTCCTACAACGTTCGTAGGAAGGCGTCCCAGAAAAAAATTAACATAGCCTTGAGGTCATAGGAAGGTGTTCCAGAATAAAATTAAAAAAGCCTTGCCAGACGTAATAATTATTTGGACTACTCATATATATATATATATCATTAAAAATACACCGAAACAGTCATTAGTTGAGAAAAATGAATATATACAAAATGTACATGAACACCCAAAAATGTGAAAGTTAGTATTTAACTCTTTTTGCTTAAATACTGAAAAAAATTCGGGCAACCCCTTTCTTATTTTTACCCTATTGCTTAAAATACTTTTAAAAATATATATTTAACATGGGTGACGAATTGACTATATCAGGTGTCGATTTTAACCAGGTGCTGATTTGTCCAGGTGCCAATTTAACTAGGTGCCAGTTTGACTAGAATTCTTTGACAAATGCTTGAAACTATCTGAGTTTCATTAGACCTTTGATAGCAGTAACAAAAAGATTATTTACTTAATATTTTGTGGGAGAAGGGGGTTCAGACTGTGTGGTATCAGGTCTGTTTGTGCCCAATACATTTTCGCACCCTACACGTTCGCACATTCACACTCTACTCATTCGCGCCCAATTTTAATTCAAATTCAAGTTGAATAATTGGAAAATCATGGTTGTTGTTTTAAATTGCTTTGGTGTAAATACTGAATGTATTTATAGCTTGGTATGAGTAAAACATTGAAGATTTTAAAGGAAAAAACACAAAAGATAATTGTTTTTAACAGCTTGGTCCCATTGATCTGAAACAACGAAACAATAAAACATAGAAACCAAAATATAGCAATCCACTAATATAACCAAAACATGATAAAATTTATTCAACACGCAGAAACAAACATAGTCAGAATCTCACTTCATTTTGAAACAAGTCAATGAAACAAGTTATAGCAATACACTAACCAAAACATGATTAAGAGTTATTCAACACAAAATAAAACGTTGACAAAATACCACTTTATTTAGAAAGGATTATTATTATTTTTAGCAATACCTTATCCAAAACATAATTAAGATTTATTCAACACAAAAAAAAAATTGCTGTCTCACTTTATTTTGAGACAATGACAACAATTATACTTATAAGAAAACACTTGCTTACAGAGTTATTAAACACAAAACCAATTAAGATTGGGTGCGAACATGTAGGGTGTGAAAGTGAAAGGGGTGAAAATGAGTGGGCGCAAACGTGAATGGAAGCGAACGGACCCAGATTCAGACTATGTACCAGTGAGAAATATACAAGCCTTTCTACGGTATTTATTTGTACAATTCAGCTAGTCTTGACCTATTCATTTGTCTTAAAAAAAACAGCCAGTTGTCACCTTCACTTCACACACACACACATATACGAATATCAATTATATGCTCACGATACATGTTGCATTGTTAAACTAATTACGGTATGTGAAAATCAAGACTTGCATAAAAACTATCCCAATATTAGAGACAGTGGCGTCATTTTTCTTCAGAGCTTTCAGCTCTTTGATTAATGTTAAATGTCTAAGATGTTCAAGTTATTTTATTATTTAGATTTCAGACTTTTTTTTTAGAATTAATAGTTCGATTTATTTGTTACAGTTTTCAGCCTTTTAGCAAAATGTCGAAGATGAGATTTTTGTTTAATATCTGAAATTGAGGATTAATATGTTTTCTCTAATTGTTTTCATCAAAGTTTTGGTCCTAAGAATACAATTGTTAGATAAATAAATTGAATTATCACCTTTTGTGGATTTAACAAATTTTTTTTTGTTTGTTTTTATTATGTAACTCTTAATATCATGTATGTGCTTAAAATTATTAACCAAAGATCATTTATGCTGTCAACAATAGGATTAGTAAGAAATAGTTCAGCCATTTTTAAGAAGGACTAAATCTGTCATCAATTGGCCAGTCAGTTTGTTTAAAAAATGTAATGATTGTTAAGTAATGCCATTCAAAAAAAGTAAACTAGTTTAAACATGGAACTGAAGCTAAGATGTTATTGAAATGACAATTTAGATGTAGGTTTTTGAAAAATTAAAGAATTGACATGACTGTTAGACTGAAAACAAAAGTAATATTTCTCAAATTAAAAAAAATAATCCACAGGATAAAATCTCTTTGATTACAAAAAGGAATCATCTGATAGAAAATGAACAGTTCAAAAGTGTTAAACATGCATTTAACATGTTCTGGAATTCTGTGGTTTATAGTTACAAATGTACTAGCATATATGCAAACCCATTCATTTGATTTGATTGTTTTAAAAACTTTCAATTCAAGGATTTAATTTACTTCAACATGTAACTTTGTTCAATTTGTAAATATAAAAATTAAAAGATGTGGTATGATTGCAAATGAGACAACTCCAAACAGAGACCCCAAATGATGTAGAAGTTAAATATAGACACAGCCTTCAACAATGAGAAAACCCATATTGCATAGTGAAAGGCCCAAAAGAACTAATCTAAAATAATTAATGACCTTTTTGTACAAAACAATAGTGTAAAAACAAATATCATATGCTATACCATTGTATGCTGCAACAAAAGTTAACCTCTGAATTACAGACTCCTGACAGGATCATGGACATACAGAATGGTTCAGGGTTAAACATGTTTGCCAGTGCTAAATCTTCCCCTTAACCTGGAACAGTACAACATAAGAACAAATTATAAAAAAAATAACATGGTTGACAAGAGCTTACATTGTAACTCATCATATTGATACTTAGGCACTGAAAACCTAAGTAATACACAAAATACAGACCTGATAGTACCCACAACCTATCAATTAACGTTATTGTCTTTATATAGACTTGTACTACATATAAAAAAGAAGATGTGGTATGATTGCCGATGAGTAAAACACTCTTCAAGAAACCATAATGACACAGAAATTAACAACTATACATGTAGGTCACAGTACGGCCTTCAACAATGATTATAGATTACCAAGGGTTTGATTTCTTCATTATGACATGGAGAGTCTTGTAATACTAATGTGACAGCTGCATTTTATGTTAAAATATTTGAATAAGAGGAAATGTGAGATAAATGTTAATTAGACAGCTAATCTGAGCAAAAACTTCACTACATGTATAATACATATTTATAAAAAGTTTACATTGCTATATTTTGAACAAATATATATGGAAACTTGTTTGTTTCAGGTGACGAGTGATGGGAAACCTAAGATTGTGGACGTGATTGATACAACAGGGTCAGGGGATTGTGATACATCAACACTAGTAGATGTTAAAGATGGAGAAGTAACTGGGCTAACAGGAAGGATACTTAAGGTAGGTGTGATTGATACAACAGGGTCAGGGGATTGTGATACATTAAGTACAATGTAGATGTTAAAGATGGCGAAGTAACTAGACTAACAGGAAGGACACTTAAGGTAAGACAAAAAAAGTTAGATCTCCTTGAATACTGTTTTTATCCAAAATGAAAAATTTAGTTAATAGTACAAATACATTTGAATGATATACAATGATATAGGAAAATAATTTGGTGAAAAAATTTAGATATGATACTTCTGAAACAGCTGACTAGTTATTTCAAGTCTTGTAATATTTCTAAAGGATAGTTTGTCTTTCTATTATAACTAATACATTCAAATAGTGTATTTAATTTGAAAATCACCATAATCAACAAATTTAAAAGTGAAAAACTTTGCAAAATGCCTTTTGATTTTGTTTTTGAGAAGGTTCTGTATGAATTCTGCTTCATTATAAGAGTATGAATGAAATGTCAATCCAGCAAAATCAACAAATATGTTGTCCCTCAAAAAGTCCAACAATTTGATGATGTAATCTTTGGTGTATTTGTTGTTGGAATCGGTGTGGTTCTTTACTAAGAAAGATTTTTCATGATCTCTGAGTATGAGATGATAAATTGTAGGATTGTTTGAGCCTTGAGGTCTTGATGCAGCTTCAGTATAGAGTAAAGATATTTATTTTGTAGATTCCAGATGATTGGAATAATCCTTCTGGACAGTACCATATTGGTGTTAAACCAGCATATGATTTGTTTCCAAGGATTCTTAAAGATAGAATGACTAAAGACAGAAGAGAAAAGAAGTGGGACCCACCAAACAGAGTGGCTTTAGCTGAAGCTTCCAGGAGACTGGAGGAATTTGATGCAAAAACTCCTTCCCCTTCACAGGTAAGTTACAATGTTTAAAAAGGTGATAGGTGAATTACTATCTTACAAAGTAGTCAAACTCCATCCCAATCACATATAATTTACAAGATTATTACTAAAAACAAATCCTTCCCAATACAATACAGTAATGCTTTATTTACATGTAAAAACACTCTGTTATGAACACATGTGTAAGAAGAAGCCTATGTAATTTAAACATATAAATACGAAATACAGTCACATATGATCATTGAAAGAAATAAAACAACTCTAAAATGGAATTCATTTATTCATGATCAGGTTACAACTGAAAACATCACTTTTTAGCTCACCTGGCCTCAAAGGCCAAGTGAGCTTTTCTCATCACTTGGCGTCCGGCTTCCGTCGTCCATCGTCGTCGTTAACTTTTACAAAAATCTTTTCATCTGAAACTACTGGGCCAAATTAAACCAAACTTGGCCACAATCATCATTGGGGTATCTAGTTTAAAAAATGTGTCCGGTGACCCGGCCAACCATCCAAGATGGCCGCCATGGCTAAAAATAGAACATGGGGTAAAATGCAGTTTTTGGCTTATAACTCAAAAACCAAAGCATTAAGAGCAAATCTGACAGGAAGTAAAATTGTTGATCAGGTCACGATCTATCTGCCCTGGAATCTTCAGATGAATCGGATAATTGGTTGTTAGGTTGCTGCCCCTGAACTGGTAATTTTGAGGAAATTTTGCTGTTTTTTTGTTATTATCTTGAATATTATTATAGATAGAGATAAACTGTAAACAGCAATAATGTACAGCAAAGTAAGAACTAAAAATAAGTCAGTATGACCAAAATAGTCAATTGACCACCTAAGGAGTTTTTGCCCTTCATAGTCAATTTTTAACAATTTTCTTAAAATTTGAAGATTTTCAATAACATTTTCCACAGAAAGTACTGTTATAGGTAGAGATAATTGTAAGCAGCAAGAATGTTTAGTAAAGTAAGATCTACAAACACATCACCATCACCAAAACACAATTTTGTCATGAATCCATCTGTGTCCATTGTTTAATATTCACATAGACCAAGGTGAGCGACACAGGCTCTTTAGAGCCTCTAGTTTACAATCACATGTGATTTGCTACCCTATAACTTAAACTAAAAAGGTTTTCACAATCTAAGGTACATTACTGTCTTCAGTTCATCCAGATATATTTATGAACCTAAGAGAAAAAAACATTTCATTGTTGATTACTTATATATATCATGCATTTATTTGTTCATAAAGACTGATTATTCCATATATATATATAAATTGTCTCTAACTGGATGTCCATTAGAAATATTGTAAGGGGTCCTGCAACTTTTACAGTATGACAGCAGCTCTTGAATAAAGTTTAAATGTCATACCAAGGGAAATGATCAGGATAATGCAACAATTTAAAATAAAATCCCAGAAGTCACTTTTCAAATTTATGGAAAATTTATACTAAAAAAATAAATACTGCAGAGGTTTAAATTCCGGGTGCTTAGTTATGGGTGTTGTATATAGGAAATATTTATACTGACTGCAACAACATGTTTTTCCATCTTTGCATTCTCCTGGCAAACTAGCTAAAACACAATACCCCATAAATATATGAAATACAAGATGGAAAAAAATGAATTCCAAGTACTTTGATACTTCGTTTAGGGCATGTACAATGAATTCTTGCAATCACTTTTCAGAACTTTCTTATTTGCATCTGATAGTAGTTAAATGAATTAGATAAGTGTTTTCATTTCATTTGAGGTTTAAAAGACCAATCAAGATATGTAACAATGTATGTATTTTATATATAAGGTTAAGATTTACAATCAATGTGTTATTACAGGAAGAAAAGTTGATAAGAGAAGATCTGCAGGCCCAGATAGACATCTTAACTAACTTTGACAAGAAATATAGTGACTGTGGACCAGTATATGATTGTCTAGTCTTTTTCGATGGCAATACATGGAGGTATAGTATATGATTGTCTTGTCTTTTTTTCGATGGGAATACAGGGAGGTAATTCAAATATATTCACTATTCAGCTCTTAATCCAATATTTATATAGGGAAAATGTTAATGATAAAACACAAAAAAAAAAAGCTATAGCACCAGGAGGCATACATAATATACCATATCATACATATCAAATTAAGGAATCAGTTCTTATTGTAGTTTCTAATTTTCTTTTAATAAACAAACAAAGTTTTAACAGCAAATAAGTGATAAAAATTTTGATGTTTTAGAACAGGAACAATATATTTATGCAAATATCTTAGCACCTATGCCTATAAGCTGGACAGATCATAACAAAATGGGATTCGTTTTCTATAAATATAAAAAAGAAGATGTGGTATGATTGCCAATGAGACAACTATCCACAAGAGACCAAAATGACACAGACATTAACAACTATAGGTCACCGTAATAGAGTTCATATTGCAGTAATAACAAGACATTTCATTATGAGTTACATAATGGCATCTTCCAATTTTCCTCCTAATGTTTATGCTTGATAGCTGGTGTTAATATTACTATTATTATTTAAGGGCTTGTGTTGATACAAGTGAGGAAGGAAATCTTGGTGAATGTAAACTGCTGGCCAGTTACAGGGAAGAAAGACAGTTTGCTACATTAAGTAGAGAAGGTACTTTATAATTCAGTTAAATGTAAGGTCAGCAAGTAACATATGTGGGGTCAAGTATAAATCACATGAAATGCAGCAATTTCAACCTGTGTTTAAATGCTAGGTTTATTGATAGTTAAGACAGCAATAAACAGTTAGGTATCCATGGCAACGACCTGCATTTATTTGCTAAAAAATATTGCGAAAAGAAATGTGAAGATGTCCCCAAAATTTGTTTAAAGATAGAATCTGAATTCCTTAGAAGGAAACCTTTTCTGAAACTGTTTACATATCAAAAGATCAAATGAAGATTGTATGTCTTTCTTCTCATGTTTTTTGTAAAATTGTGTGAAGAAAAGCAATTGTATGGGTGATTAACTTAAAAAACTGTCTTCTTTATTTCTAGATATGATGAATTACACAGTTAGTATCTATAACGATGGTAATGTGCTGGAGATTGTTACCAATGCCGGTAAGTTATTATTTGACTAAAAATGCAAAAATAATATGAATATAACAAAAAGAATCCAGAAACAAATACGATTTTAGTCCAGACTCCAGAAACAAATACGATTTTAGTCCAGACTAAGTCAACTACTAAAATTTGTGATGGCCCTGACATTAGTAATACTATTATGGTGAGCAAGAAACAGAGTTTGTTTTCACATTGTAACAAGAGAACTGTTTTATATAAACAAGTTTAAATTTGACTATGATGATTAATTATTCTTATGTAAGTACACATTTGTGGTGCAACTTCCAGAAACAAAACATTATATAATATGCTTATTGACATGTGATTAATGTAAACAATTTGAATTTTAGGATCCCATGCCACACATGTGGCATGTATTGCTGCAGGTTACTTCCCTGACTCACCGGAGAGGAATGGTGTGGCTCCAGGCGCACAGGTTATCTCCATCAAAATAGGAGACACAAGATTAGGTTCCATGGAGACTGGATCATCACTAGTCAGAGCTGTACGTATCAACATTTAGTGACTGTGTTATGAATTTATTTTGACATAAACTTTATTTAGTGTAATAAATTATTGCAATGTTGATGCATTTTGATATATTAAATTTATGGCTTTAACTGTTTATATTTTGTACCCTACTTTCATTAAACCAAATTTTAATTTTAATTACACATATATTCTTGGATGTTATCTTAAAATAGTATCATTCAAGCAAAACAGAATATGAGATCATTGCTTATTATATATTTCAGATGATCAAAGTTATTGAATACAAATGTGACCTTGTAAACTACAGTTATGGAGAAGCATCTAATTGGCCAAATTCTGGGTAATATAGATAACAGTTTATTAATAGAATACAACTTTACAGCTGTATGTTAATAATGAGTCATCTTCTGATGAAGTCCATTTTACAGTTTCAATAAAACAGAAGCTGGGGTAAGAAAGTTACTCATCTAAAGCTTAACTTTTCATGTCTTCAAATTGTAGAAAAAGTGGAAAGATTTTACAAAAGTTCTTTTCTCTAATTGGAAATTTGAAGAAATGATTCTTTTCATTAGGAAAGATGAATAATTGAGTTGTTTTAAGAAAACTGAATTGTTTATTTTCAGACGTGTTTGTGATATTTTAAGTGAAGCTGTAAAAAAACATGGTGTTATATTTGTGTCTAGTGCTGGTAATAATGGACCTGCTTTGTCTACAGTTGGGTGTCCTGGAGGGACCACAGATGCACTTATAGGTAGGTGTACATGTATCTAGAGTTTGAAGTTATGAACCTGCCTTGACTTCTGTTGGTTGTCATTGAAGGATGCACCAAGGCTTCCAAAACGGTCATATATTCCGGACATGACCGAAACTTTCATAAAAAGTCCGGCTGCTCTCAGCCTCAAACGGTCAAATAGAATTGGTTTGCCACTTTTTGTTATTCAAGGCATTTTTCATAAAACGGTCATTTCAATTTTGACCAACTATCGATCATTAAAAATGTCCGTTTGGGTTTTGGACATGTCCGCTTTGGCATACTATTTCACAAAGATATTTCGGTCATAATTGTTTTTTTTTTTACAACAGATGCAGCATATTTAAGATACTTTGAAGTGTCTCAGTTAGTCTAATTTTGTGGGTACATAAATGTACGGCTTGGTCTTCAGCTTGTGTACATCAATAAAAAGTAGAAAAAACATGTTTTCTTTTATTTAAATGACAACAAGCTGTCAAACAATTATCCCTCAATAAGTTATATTGAAGCCATAAATCATTCACTGATTACAGGTGTGTTACCCTTGATGAGGTGTTCTTAGCTTGTCTTTATCAATAAAACTAATGATGCATAACAATGTACATAAAGGTGATCAGGTAACGAGGTCAAATATGTAAGCGTGTATGGAACAACATCCTATTTAATTACGCTTTATAGATATTATTTTAAATGAGCATTGAACAAAGTTTCCTGATATTTAAAAGTTATTATTCAAATAACTATATTTATAAATGAATAAGTATGATATCAAATATGTATTATTTATTTAACACTGTACATCGTGTTAAATACTGGGGTACTCTAAAGGGGAAAATTAATTTGAAATATATAGTAAAAACACCAAGAATAACTTCGCTTGGGTATACCAAGCTGACATGTCCTATGAATAAGAGGGGCGTTCTCTAATTTTGTTTTCATATTAAAAAAATGTTTTTACAATTGAAATCATAAAGAATAATATCCAATCATGACAATCTTCGACTCTAATTATAAAGACTTTGTCTGAAATTGAACTTTATAAATCTGCCGTCATGGGCAAGCGTGTACAAAGAAAAATGTTATCACTGTTCAGTAGATTTTACATGGTTTAAAACAATAACCTTCATTGGGCCTCCCCAATGTTATCTATAAATACCGCATCAGTTGTAAAAGTTACGTGGTCAGGTAATCAATACACAAAAAGAAAAGTATCACATGTATCAAGTTGTACTACAATTAAAGCCAGTTGTCATCGACAGTTTCAAATAAGATAGCCTTAATTAACAAAGTGTAAAGTACTCACAGAGAGAAGATAGATTATTTAAACAAAAACAAAAACATGAGAAAAGTCAGGTACTGAAGCTGACTGATGCAATGATGGTTCCTGTATTACGATAAACACAGAAAAATGACACAATACTGAGGATAATATTTTTTTAATTTTTAGAAAGAATAAAACAAAACAGGTTTTAATAATTTTATTGCATATAACACTTCTAATTACTTAGACACATATATCTTCTGCATCCTCTCAGTTACACTTAAGTATTCAGCTGATCATTAACCGACCGTCAAAACTATTTCTTTGTAAAATGTCCGGCTGTCGTCAGGAAATTTTGGAAGCCTTGGGATGCACATACACTTATCTTTAAAAGCACATAAGAGCTGAAATATAATATTGTTACAGAAAATTAAATCGACCATAGTTATTCTTCATTAGGGCCCCGCCAAAGGCGGGTCGCCCTATAGTGATCAGTCTGTCCGTCCATCCGTCCGTCCGTAACACTTTGTGTCCGCTCCATATCTAGAGAACCATTATGATTTCATACTTTATACTTTACATGTTTATTAACCACCACCAGAGGGTGTGTCATGATGTATGTACAACTTCCTAGGTCAAAGGTCAAGGTAAAAAAACTTTGGTTTCAGTTGACAACCCTGTGTCCTGTGGTGAAGATCGTGTCCGCTCTATATCTTGAGAACCGTTATGATTTCAAAGTTTATACTTGACATGTATATGAACCAACACCAGAGGGTGTGTCATAATTTATGAACGACTGCCTAGGGCAAAGTTCAAGGTCAAAAACTTTGGTTTCAGTTGACAACCTCATGTCCTATGGTAAAGATCGTGTCCGCTCTATATCTTGAGAACCGTTATCATTTCAAAGTTTATACTTGACATGTATATAAACCAACACAAAAGGGTGTGTCATAATTTATGTGCAACTTCCTAGGTCAAAGGTCAAGGTCAAAAACTTTGGTTTCAGTTGACAACCCCATGTCCTATGGTAAAGATCGTGTCCGCTCTATATCTTGAGAACCGTTATCATTTCAAAGTTTATACTTGACATGTTTATAAACCAACACCAATGGGTGTGTCTTAATTTATTTACAACTTCCTAGGTCATAGGTCAAGGTCAAAAACTTTGATTTCAGTTGACAAACCCATGTCCTATGGTAAAGATACAATTTTTTAATGCACATTATTCACAGGGGGGCCCACAGAGATGGCTCCCATCTCAATGATATCTAGTTGTTATTATTTCTGTAGGTATTCTGTATTTGTATGTTTACAGGTGTTGGTGCCCAGGTTTCTCCAGCAATGATGTCTGCAGAGTATTCCTTAAGAGAGAAGTTACCCTGTATGCAGTATACATGGTCTTCTAGAGGCCCAACGTAGGTGACGTTTGTCAACTTCTTAACAAATTTATGAAGAGAACAAGCATATAATTTGTTTGGCAAGGAAATATTAAGTTTAAGTAGACTAACATTTATCAATGTTTGATGTTTGAAGAGTTTTGCACCTTGATTTTAGAAAGACAGAAAATTTGTGGTTGTGGTCTTGGTATAAAGAATAAAAAGAGATTGATGCACATCACTGAAGTCTCTAATGAATAAAAACAGTATACATTTTTCTCTGTTTTGAGCATCAATTATAAAGTTAATGTTATTTTTTTATGTGTATCTTCAGACATGATGGTGCTCTTGGTGTATGTATAAGTGCCCCTGGTGGAGCTATAGCATCAGTTCCTAACTGGACTCTCAGAGGTTGTCAGTTGATGAATGGAACCAGTATGAGTTCACCTAATGCTTGTGGTTGTTTAGGTATGACTAGAATTACATTCCATTCATTATAAGATTGATAAACTTGCTTCAGTAAAGTTATCTACTCTGATCTTTGAGTTACGGTTAACTCTCGTTGTCTCGAACTCGGTTGACTCGAAAATTCGGATGAGTCAAAGTTTTCACGTGGTCATATAAATGTATGTATTTCGACTCCTGATGAGTCGAAATTGGATGAGTCTAAATTTCGGATGAGTCAAACTAAATTTACAGTCCCAAGGTTAACAAAAGCATTCAAAATTCATTATTTATCTTGAACTAGTACAAACTTGTCAAAATATGACCTCCGAGATTTAAACAGATTGAAGAGTTAATCAGACAATACACGTGTAATTAAATTTCCGGTCACTGACCACTGTAATCGATTTATGACATGCTATTTCCACGAGTGTTTACCTAAGATTATCTTTTATAAACTTTTCATAAATAATTAGTGATACATTGTTAATGTTCATGACATTTTTATACGCCCGTCAAAATTTTGATGGGACGTGTTATTGTATACTAATGTCCGGTGTTTGTCTGTCTGTCTGTCCGTCTGTCTGTCCATTTGTCTGTCCGTCTGTCTGGCTGGCGTAAACATGTTGCACCCTAACTTGAGAACGACTTATCCAAATTTCATGAAACTTAATATAGTTGTTTTTTTATGATAGTCAAATGATTTGTATTCTTTTTGGTGAAAATACGATTTAAACTTTTTAAGTTAACCCTTTCGCCGATGAGTCCCGGTTTACCGGGATTCATGCTTCAGACAGCTGACGACGAGTCCCGTTTTACCGGGATCAGAATACATCTTTTATATTTTCCGCTCAAAACAGTGCAAACATGAGTTATCTTTCTTTGATGAATGCCCGGATGAAAGTGTAAACATGGCGCTTCCGTTTGTTGAAAACCGTGTCAAAATCAGAGGAAATTTACGGAATTTAAGAGAATTTGAAATGAGGGAACATTTTTTTTGAAAGAATATGGAAGAATTGAAGCCAAACTAGTATACTTTTTTGACATAAAATGTCGTTTTTTGTACAAAACACTTGGAATGGACATCGTTCAGTGTGAGGAATGTGTACTGCCTCGTAAAATTTTTCAAAATTTTGCCGTTTTGGTTTAAAAAATTACGATTTGGGGTCAAAGAGCAGAATTTTGAGAATTTCACCTAAATAATGCCGAAAATTTGAAAATTTGAATATTTTAAGAAGAAAAAATTATCAAAACATAAACAAAACTGTGAACATGGTGTTAGTGAATGAAATAAATACACAAATAACTACAAACAAGTTTTTATTGACATTTATTATGAAGATCTCCCACTTGAGGGAAAAATTTGGTTGATTATATAGGGAATCACTGGAGCAGGCCCCACCCCCTTAGGAAAAGTTCTGGATCCGCCACTGATCTTGTTATATTTTCTTTTGAAAAGAAAGAGTGAAATGAAATAAAATGAAGACAAATCTTAATTTTCTAAAATCTCTTGTATCGAGAATAAACAATTTTGTTAACTTTTAACAACCTTAATAACTCTAAGATCGATTGGAAATTACTCTCTTGGATAAAGGCCATAGGAAAAAATTGTAACTGAAACAATTGAAATAGCAAAAATAATTTTATTATAATAATGAAAGACCATCAATCTGATACCAGAATATTGATCCCCTTCCCATATTAATCCGGATTTATTTTAGCTTTACCAAGCTAAGCAAGAGTTGTGTCCCTTGGTCTGTCAAACTTCTGGTTTTCGTTTGAGTCGAACTACGTGTATCTCGAAATAACGAGAGTCGACTGTATTTCATTAATTAAAGAAAATAATTGAAATAGAAAACAGGAAACAAGCTTTTTTTTATAAATATAATAATGCAGAAAATAATTTTATTATATCATACTTTATGGAGGGAAAACAATATCTCTATACTGAGTTTAAATAGATCATATGAAACTTTTTAAGAACATATTGTGTTATAGGTCTGGTATTATCAGCACTGAAAGCCATGGGAGTAGGTTACACACCATTCAGTGTGAAGAGAGCTCTAGAAAATACAGCTGTTAAAGTAGACAATATAGAAGTGTTTGCATTAGGATATGGTTTAATTCAGGTATAAAATAAGCAGTAAAATTTAGACAACACTGTTAGAAGTATTTGCATTTTATCATATATAGTCCCAATTTTAGAATTTCAAATTTTGCTATTATGAAAATTAGGAGATGTGGAATGATTGACAATAAAATTATTCGTTAAAAGACCAATGGTCAAAGATGTGAACAAAAACCAAATATATTTATATTATTATTATTTATACAAATTTTATAATTTAAAATATCTGTTAATCTGATATAAGGTATTAATATATATTACTTATAATACCTTGTCAAAGTTAACAGTACTCTCCATAATGTCAGAAGTAATATAGAAAAAAATCGTAGAAAAAACCAGATTAAAGATTAAAAATTACAGGAATAAATGGGTACATCAATTAAAAAACTTCACAAATATATGGTTCATCTTTCTAGGTTTTTACTTGCTATACACATCTGAACTGAATGAAGATAAATTACTAAAGATCTCTTGACCATTTAAAATATTGAATGATTTTTAAAGTTGTAATTACTCTGTAGTTATCATCCAATTACATTTTAGGTAGAGAAAACCATGGACTATCTGGTGAATTTTGACAAACAGAAAGAAAGTAAAGTACAATTTACTGTGATAACTGGATGTGGGAAGCGTGGAATTTATCTCAGGGAACCTAGACAGCTGATTAAACCGTCAGAATTTAATGTTAGCATAGAACCAAGATTTTGTGACAAAGAGATTTGTCAGACAGGTATGATCTTCATTATGAGAGTGAACTTATATTGCATTTGATAACCTTTGAGTAAGAACATTTCATCATGTTACAATTAAGTTATATTGTGTATTTATAAGTGATAATATTTCTTTATGAGGATGATATTACAAAATGGGAGAACATTTTTTTTTTATATATATATATATATATATATATATATATGTAGGTTGAATTTGGGTGGCGTCACTTTTACTGTTCCAGAGTTATTTCCCTTTATAACATTATATGCAAGCATGGCTTATTATTTATTTGCGATTTAATGAATGAAGAGTGATTTATGGTAGAACATTTCTTGTAAATTGAAACGCAACAATGAAAGCTTGTTCTTAATTAGAATAAATCAATTGTTATAAAAATTACAAGCAAATTTACTTAAATATTAGAGGCAAATCTATTTGGACAATTACCATCAAAATTTAACTAGTGAGATTTCTATTGTTATAGTATATATAAGTTAAGTTCTGTCTTCTAAAATATTTTAAAACAATAAAGCTAATAGACAGAATAACTTTCAACAGACCATGGCATATTTATGTCAAACAAACATACTGTTTACAACAGCAGGACAGAATTTCCTCTTAGATATGCTTATGAATAAAATATCATATTGCAGAACAAGAAGAGAAGATAGATTTCTGTATGGAGATGTGTTTTACATGTGATGCAGCCTGGGTACAGCACCCAACCCATTTAGAGCTAATGAATTCATCCAGAACAATCAACATAAAGATAGATCCTAGAGGTTTACAGACAGGTGTCCACTATACAGAGGTTAGTGCATAGTTAATGGGATGTTATATGTCCACCATACAGTTCAGAAAATCATACTGACTTTAATGTATTGTCAGCTATAGAATGGCAGACATGAAAACTCAGAAACAAGATAAATGATAAAATTAACACAAAACAATTAACAAAAAAAACAAAATTACAACCACTAAACAACAGGTTTCTGACTAGGGAACAGGCATATAATGAATGTTTTGGAATTAATCATGTATGTGTGTTCAAACCTCCATCTAACCAAGCATGTATCTACTTTATAAAGGTTAGACCAAACATATGAGGGAAATGACTGTTCAAGAACCTCATGGGTAGTCAAGGTCGTTGACACTCCTAGCAGTTATATGTGGTAACCAAGCCGCAGTACTTCACTTTTTGTTTTCACATTACAACACGTTCAAGTTTAAATACAATTTATATAGTAATTTAATATATATTTCAGGTTCGTGGTTATGATGTCAGCTGTATAGAGAAAGGTGCTGTTGTACGATTACCAGTCACAGTTATTATTCCTCAAAAGTAAGTTACAACTGCTAGTCATTTATGATATAGTTGTTCATGTTGATGTTATTTAATTTTTTTTTAGACTAGAAGACATTGAAATGTGAAATGAGTCATAGTAATGTCAGTTTTAAAATCCATAACAGATACACAGACACTTCATAATTTGTTGGTATTTAATTTTTCAGAGTTGAAGACACGTTGAACAGTGAAATGAGTTACAGTAATGTCAGTTTTAAACCAGGACAGATACATAGACACTTTATACAAGTACCTCATGGTGCCACTGTAGCAGGTAGATGGAATATTTTAAAACTATTAAGACATATATGACTAATACTTGTTAATGTCTTTTTGTGTAGAAGTGAAAATACCAAAGACTTTTTTTAAAATTATTTCCACCTGAGAATATCATGAAATAAAAGAAAAGTAAACATAACACATGTATACATGAGCTTCTCTGTCATATGATATACACTCTTCTCTAAGTAAACATAACACATGTATACATGAGCTTCTCTGTCATATGATATACACTCTTCTCTAAGTAAACACAACACATGTATACATGAGCTTCTCTGTCATATGATATACACTCTTCTCTAAGTAAACATAACACATGTATACATGAGCTTCTCTGTCATATGATATACACTCTTCTCCAAGTAAACATAACACATGTATACATTAGCTTCTCTGTCATATGATACACACTCTTCTCTAAGTAAACATAACACATGTATACATAAGCTTCTCTGTCATATGATATACACTCTTCTCTAAGTAAACATAACACATGTATACATAAGCTTCTCTGTCATATGATACACACTCTTCTCTAAGTAAACATAACACATGTATACATGAGCTTCTCTGTCATATGATATACACTCTTCTCTAAGTAAACATAACACATGTATACATAAGCTTCTCTGTCATATGATACACACTCTTCTCTAAGTAAACATAACACATGTATACATGAGCTTCTCTGTCATATGATATACACTCTTCTCCAAGTAAACATAACACATGTATACATTAGCTTCTCTGTCATATGATACACACTCTTCTCTAAGTAAACATAACACATGTATACATAAGCTTCTCTGTCATATGATATACACTCTTCTCTAAGTAAACATAACACATGTATACATGAGCTTCTCTGTCATATGATACACACTCTTCTCTAAGTAAACATAACACATGTATACATGAACTTCTCTGTCATATGATACACACTCTTCTCCAAGTAAACATAACACATGTATACATGAGCTTCTCTGTCATATGATACACACTCTTCTCTAAGTAAACATAACACATGTATACATGAGCTTCTCTGTCATATGATATACACTCTTCTCTAAGTAAACATAACACATGTATACATGAGCTTCTCTGTCATATGATATACACTCTTCTCTAAGTAAACATAACACATGTATACATGAGCTTCTCTGTCATATGATACACACTCTTCTCTAAGTAAACATAACACATGTATACATAAGCTTCTCTGTCATATGATATACACTCTTCTCTAAGTAAACATAACACATGTATACATGAGCTTCTCTGTCATATGATATACACTCTTCTCTAAGTAAACATAACACATGTATACACTTCTCTGTCATATGATACACACTCTTCTCCAAGTAAACACAACACATGCATACATGAGCTTCTCTGTCATATGATATACACTCTTCTCTAAGTAAACATAACACATGTATACATGAGCTTCTCTGTCATATGATACACACTCTTCTCTAAGTAAACATAACACATGTATACATGAGCTTCTCTGTCATATGATATACACTCTTCTCTAAGTAAACATAACACATGTATACATGAGCTTCTCTGTCATATGATATACACTCTTCTCCAATTAACTTGTGTGTCATTTGTTAAGGTGATGCCTTAGGTTCATTGATTGAATGTTTAAAGCAATTGATTTTGTATTATAACAATATATGTGTTCTATTTTAGTCCTCAAGATAAACTCTACAGATCTGGAGAAGAAATGCAGGATGTTGATACATGCCATACAAGTTATTCCTCAGTGCAGCTATTCTTCCCATGAGTATGAGAAATTTCTCACTTTGTCTGATAATGGTCAGAGTACACTGACATTCAAAGTTACGGTAAGGATAATCTGAACATTTTTAAACACGACTGAAATGTGTCAGGTATTTTCCCTCGCACTAATAGGAGCTAAGAAAAGAGCTCTATCTGTCTATCAAACACTCTTATCACAAATCTTGTTTACAAGATAACATGTGCAAAAAAATACAGATTAAGCTCACAAATATATACCTAGATTAGGATGAGTTCATAGATAGAATAGATTGGATAGGTGTGGGGAAATCTTTTAAGTAAGTTACTAAATTATAAAATTATTTCGAGGCCTTCTTATTTAATGTGTACTAATTTTCATTACTTGAAATGATAAGATTTCAGCAAATATTAATATGGTAAATGAGTTGTGGTATCTGAAACAATAGGAATTTTAATTTCAATACATTTCTTGGAAGCCTTTCAGACGTATTATTTTCTCGACAAGCGCAAATATTAACCATGTTTTCCTGGAAGAGCAAGAATTATAGCAGTAACATAGACACATTTGAATGTCTTTGTCTGTGATGAGGTTCATAGTTCTTAGTTTATAGCTATTCATTTATTTGATAAATTATTCAGTATGATTCAGATAAGTAATCAACAAAAGTCATTTGTTATTTCCACAGGAAAACAGAACTTTAGAGTTGTGTATAGCTAAGTGGTGGGCCAACCTAGGAGACGTGACTCTAAACTACAGCCTTAACTTTCATGGTGTACAAATAGATAACATGTCACCTGTATATGTAAGTGTGTTCTAAATTATTCAACATATACACTGAAATACAGGTCTGTGGTTTGATAATTCTTACCCTGTATATCATGTTATAGTAAAGTCTATACATTGTGTTTACTGGTGACTTACATTTAACATGGGTACTGAGTTGTGTGGTTTGTGAACACATTATTAAATCCTCAGGTTGTGATGGTTTCAAGTTTAACTATTATATTCAATTGAAAATATGCATACTGGTACTAAATAAAATTTTGAAGGGAACCAGGAAATCTGAGAAGAAATGCTTCTCACCTTTTAATAATACTTGCTCTGTATTCCATACAAACTACAGCTTTAGCAGATAAAAATACTTCTGTATATTTAAATTACTTTGCATCAGACAGTATATACGAGTATACACTCTCCTATATATTTCTAAAAAAAATTGATATGTTTTCGATTTGTCAAATGGCACTTGAACATATTTATTGTATGGCAAAAGCTCATCTATGTTAATATGACAACCATTTGGTTAACTTATATTCATGAAATAGTCTATATATGTAAATCAGATTGAAATGTTTATTATTTAAGCATGGAGCAGATGGAATAATGAGATATGATGTCAAGGCTACATTGAAACCAGAAGAAATATCTCCTTCCATTTCACTCAAGACTTTATGTCAGCCTCTTAAGTAAGTAAAAGAACATAACACATGTTTCCCAAACTGGAAAAGAATTGGTACACAAATTAAAATTAATTCTGCTAAAATCTTCACTGGTCTCTCATAATGAAAGATATTTTCTTCTACTTTTAATACCTTTGATTAATTGATGGTTGTTTAACCTTCTGTATAATAATCTTCAATGTTTGCATGAACATTTAATGATCCCACAAATGGTCAAATGCTTTTAGAGCATATCACTTTTATTTGCCTTTTTCTAGTTATGAAATGGTAGGCAGACTTTTGACAGTTATTGTTTACATGGTGTAAATGTACTTCTAATTTCTATTTTCAGACCAACAGAATACAAGATCAAATGTTTGAATGGACCCAGAGATGTACTTCCAAATGATAGGCATATCTTTGCACTAGAGTTGACCTATAGTTTCCATATTGTAAGTTTTTTTTAAAACACTTGCAAGTTATTGTAAACAGGACAAAATGACTAAAAGTCTGTTCAAGGTCAAAAACAAAAAATTACCAGAAACTAACTATTTTATCATGTGTTTTTGGGACACAAATAATTATTTTTTTCGTCTTGATAGATGAGTAATTATGGTACACTGTCTGCGTATCAACAGTTTGCATAACTAGAATTTGCTTGAACCAATTTTCATGAAATTTAAACACAAGAATTTAAGGCAAAATTTCATATATTGCTTACACACACTCTAGTGTGTTAGGATTGATTTTCTCAAAGCCTTATACTATTATTAGGATTGATAAAAGAAATCCCCTTTTAGATTTTGGTTAGTTTTTGCTTTGACATTCCAAAGTTCGGGATTAACTCTCAGATTTAAGTCCATTTTATACATGTTGTACCATAACTTAAGTATCCCTTGATTGATTAAACGGAAACTTCACATAATGCATTAAATTGTTGAAAGTTAGATACAGATTGATTAAACAAAAAATCTTGTTTTTATGCCTCACCTACGATAGTAGAGGGTCATTATGTTTTCTGGTCTGTGCCTCCGTTCGTCCGTCCGTCCGTCTGTGCCTCCGTTCGTACGTCCGGTTTAAAGTTTTTGGTCAAGGTAGTTTTTGATGAAGCTGAAGTCAAATCAACTTGAAACTTAATACACATGTTCCCCATGATATGATCTTTCTAATTTTAATGCCAAATTATAGTTTTGACCCCAATTTCATGGTCCACTGAACATAGAAAATGATAGTGCAAAGTTCAGGTTAAAGTTTTTGGTCAAGGTAGTTTTTGATGAAGTTAAAGTTACATCAACTTGAAACTTAGTACACATGTTCCCTATGATATGATCTCTCTAATTTTAATTACAAATTAAAGTTTTGACCCCAATTTCACGGTCCACTGAACATAGAAAATGATAGTGTACTATGGACACATTCTTGTTCATTCCAAATTTATAGGACTTACATACCTTTATGGGACTTAAACTGTAATTGAATAAAAACTTCTGGTTTGCTGTACCAGAGTTATTGGACTTTTAACTGTCACATTTGTCTCAATATTTCAGGGATGGGGTCGATTACTTTAAAATGTAATCCATTAAATTAAAATTACTTTGCTTATAAAATGTAATTGATTACATTAGATTACTTTTCAATAAAGAAATCCTGATTACTTTAGATTACTTATGATTACATTGTATATTGCAATATCGAAGGTTTTTTTTATAATTTTTTATCCTCACAAAAAGCTAGTTTTGGTGATCTTTTTAAAAGCCTTAAATTATTAAAGAATTTATAGACAAGTACAGTGTAACATGTGTAATTTGATAAAATAGCTATTACAGACAAGTGCATGTCCTTTCTCTATGTAAAAGGTATAACTTTATTTTTTCTACAAATTTTAACCAACTGCCGAATTAACAAAAAACCTGAACAAATAAGGAAGAATTAATTAAGTATAGTTTTATTGTCTGTTGGGACATAATTGAACACATCCATTAATGTTTTTACAGGTATTAATCACCACTTCCACTTTTTTAAGCTCACCTGGCCCGAAGGGCCAAGTGAGCTTTTCCCATCACTTGGCGTCCGGCGTCCGTCGTCCGGCGTCGTCCGTCGTCCGTCGTCCGGCGTCGTCCGTCGTCCGTCGTCCGTCGTTGTTAACTTTTACAAAAATCTTCTCCTCTGAAACTACTGGGCCAAATTT
Organism: Mytilus edulis; assembly: GCF_963676685.1. Taxonomy (NCBI): domain Eukaryota; kingdom Metazoa; phylum Mollusca; class Bivalvia; order Mytilida; family Mytilidae; genus Mytilus; species Mytilus edulis. The sequence goes on from NC_092346.1 coordinate 98,706,867, forward strand.
AACCAAACTTGGTCACAATCATCATTGGGGTATCTAGTTTAAAAAATGTGTTCGGTTACCCGGCCAACCAACCAAGATGGCCGCCATGGCTAAAAATAGAACATAGGGGTCAAATGCAGTTTTTGGCTTATAACTCTGAAACCGAAGCATTTAGAGCAAATCTGACATGGGGTTAAATTGTTAATTAAGTCAAAATCTATCTGCCCTGAAATTTTCAGACGAATCGGACAACCGGTTGTTGGGTTGCTGCCCCTGAATTGGCAATTTTAAGGAAATTTTGCTGTTATATGGTTATTATCTTGAATATTATTATAGATAGAGATAAACTGTAAACAGCAATAATGTTCAGCAAAGTAAGATTTACAAATAAGTCAACATGACCGAAATGGTCAGTTGACCCATATAGGAGTTATTGCCCTTTATAGTCAATTTTTAACCATTTTTTGTAAATCTTAGTAATCTTTTACAAAAATCTTCTCCTCTGAAACTACTGGGCCAAATTTATCCAAACTTGGCCACAATTATCTTTGGGGTATCTAGTTTAAGAAATGTGTCCGGTGACCCGGCCAACCAACCAAGATGGCTGCCACAGCTAAAAATAGAACATAGGGGTAAAATACAGTTTTTGGCTTATAACTTAAAAACCAAAGCATTTAGAGCAAATCTGACATTTTATAAAATTGTTCATCAGGTCAAGGTCTATCTACCCTGAAATTTTTAGAGGAATCTGACAACCTGTTGTTGGGTTGCTGCCCCTGAATTGGTAATTTTAAGGAAATTTTGCTGTTTTTGGTTATTATCTTGAAAATTGTTATAGATAGAAATAAACTGTAAACAGCAATAATGTTCAGCAAAGTAAGATTTACAAATAAGTCAACATGACCGAAATGGTCAGTTGACCCATATAGGAGTTATTGCCCTTTATAGTCAATTTTTAACCATTTTTTGTAAATCTTAGTAATCTTTTACAAAAATCTTCTCCTCTGAAACTACTGGGCCAAATTTATCCAAACTTGGCCACAATTATCTTTGGGGTATCTAGTTTAAGAAATGTGTCCGGTGACCCGGCCAACCAACCAAGATGGCTGCCACGGCTAAAAATAGAACATAGGGGTAAAATGCAGTTTTTGGCTTATAACTTAAAAACCAAAGCATTTAGAGCAAATCTGACATTTTATAAAATTGTTCATCAGGTCAAGATCTATCTACCCTGAAATTTTTAGAGGAATCTGACAACCTGTTGTTGGGTTGCTGCCCCTGAATTGGTAATTTTAAGGAAATTTTGCTGTTTTTGGTTATTATCTTGAAAATTGTTATAGATAGAAATAAACTGTAAACAGCAATAATGTTCAGCAAAGTAAGATTTACAAATAAGTCAACATGTCCGAAATAGTCAGTTGACCCATATAGGAGTTATTGCCCTTTATAGTCAATTTTTAACCATTTTTCGTAAATCTTAGTTATCTTTTACAAAAATCTTCTCCTCTGAGACTACTGGGCCAAATTAATCCAAACTTATCCACAATCATCTTTAGGGTATCTAGTTTAGAAAATGTGTCCGATGACCCGGCCATCCAACCAAGATGGCGGCCATGGCTAAAAATAGAACATAGGGGTAAAAAGCAGTTTTTGGCTTATAACTCAAAAACCAAAGTGTTTAGAGCAAATCTGACATGGAGTTAAATTGTTTATCAGGTCAAGATCTATCTGCCCCGAAATTTTCAGATGAATCGGACAACCTGTTGTTAGGTTGCTGCCCCTGAATTGGTAATTTTAAGGAAATTTTGCTGTTTTTGGTTATTGTTTTTAATATTATTATAGATAGAGATAAACTGTAAACAGCAATAATGTTCAGCAAAGTAAGATTTACAAATAAGTCAACATGACCGAAATGGTCAATTGACCCCCTAAGGAGTTATTGTCCTTTATAGCCAATTTTCAACAATTTTTATAAAATTTGTAAATTTTTACTAACATTTTCCACTGAAACTACTGGGCCAAGTTCATTATAGATAGAGATAATTGTAAGCAGCAAGGATGTTCAGTAAAGTAAGATGTACAAACACATCACCATCACCAAAATACAATTTTGTTATGAATCCATCTGCTTCCTTTGTTTAATAGTCACATAGACTAAGGTGAGCGACACAGGCTCTTTAGAGCCTCTAGTTTAACAAACAATAGGTGAGCTTGGGTATTAAAATTTTATTGTCTTAATAACAATATCAATAAAGTTAAAAGTGGTTGATTGTCATTATTTTGTTTGAAATTTTTTAATACTTGATCTAAGTAAGTAAGTAAATTTTATTTAGAGTCGGCATATATATACATAATAACAAACAAAACATGAGCTCTGGTGAGCTCTTTAACCGACTATCACATAAAAAATCATGCAGCATCATGCAAATACTTACTACCAAATACAAAATGAAATAAAAATGAAAAAAAAAACATGCAAAATAATGAAAGCAAAACTATTTGATTTGTGAGCCTCCAGAGTCAAAGTCCATGTGGCAAGCACCTCTATGTGCATTGAAACGGGGGAATCAGCAAATCACTTGGGATCATAAAATAAAACAGACTAAAAGCATAAAAACAATAAATAAATAAATATAAGCACTAGCATTTAATGGCAGGTATATTCAATAAATGCATAAAAGGCAGAGCAAAAGGCCATTATAAAAAGAAAGGAAAAAATTTCTAATTAATAATTATTGTCAGGTGAAAACACAAAACAGCTTTGTAACTTAGGAAAGTATATACATTTCTCTTTAAATTAAGAAACAGTTTATTTTAATAAAATATATTTTGTACTAATGAAACTTCTGATGTCACCTGTTGTTTACTATGCATATTGTTTGTAATATTATGCCATATGTATACACTGTACATGTACTTGTTTGTACTGATGAGCCGTAAGGCTCAAAGCTAATAAAGAATAAAAATTAGAAAGCATATATTATACAAGAATTTATGGAAAACAAAATTTATTCAATTTGTTAATAAATGAAATCTGGTTTTAACTGCCATTTTGAATTAAGTGAGCTCATATATTTATGTTGACTCATCAAAGTAAAATTGGAACTAAATGTTTTCTGCATTTAAATTTCAATGTAGTTATGTAAAAATATTGGTTAAACTTATATGAAATTGGAGTTAATATCAGAAGTTTTTAATCAAGGAAAAAAATGCTTTCAAGGCATATTCTTGTATCATAAGAGCTCAATCTCACATCAAAATATTGGAGAGGCAATTTCCTTTAGTAAATTGTTAACAAAATAAAACACTTGGTTATACAAATTTGTTATATAGATGATACAATTTATCACATTAAACAAGGTCCCATCATTGTGAATACCAGTTTCATGATTTTTCATTCAAGCTTTACATTTTGTTATTTTCATATTGTCTATCAAAAACTACATGTATTTTCATATATATATATACAAGATTTGTAATTAGCAAGTTATAATCATATGAATTTAATCTTAAAGTAATCTGAAAGTAATCATGATTACACCTGTTTTTTGCAATGTTTTTTACATTATGATTACTTGTAATCAGAAATGGCATGACTACTGATTACACATGATAACACTGTAAAATGTAATTGATTACAGCTGATTACTGATTACAATTACCTCATGCCTGTAATATTTACATATTTTACTAACTAACCTTCTGAAAATTACATTTTAATATGCAACAATTTTAATTGCACATGTGATCTTGGCACAGCTTCCCTTTGTACTTTACTGGAAAAATCTGTTTGTTTTACAGGACAAATCAGTGGATGTGTTCCCAGACTGTACATTATTAAGCAGCATGTTGTATGAATCAGAATATGAAAGTCAGATCTGGATGTTGTATGACAGCAATAAACAGTGCTTAGGAACTGGAGATGCTTATGCCAGCAAGGTAAATACAGTTTGACAATAAATGGGCCTAACATGACAAAATGTGAAATAATTTAGAAAACCAGCCAACAAATTTAGAAAAAATCAATAAATGAAAATATATATATGACCGACATGATTCAATGACAACCAGTGAATTAAAGGCTCTTGGCTTGCTACGTGCACATTAAGAATCTGGTGGCTCAACCCTCCATTTTAGCTATTACTGAACCTAGTTCAAAGTCATGACAACTAAGCAATAAATCAGGTTCTCTCTGAGACTAAAGTATCAATCAGAACACATCCAATGGATTTAGTGTAGAGACATATAAATTACATTTAAATACCAAACAATTCAGTGATTCATTTTTAGATAACAATACAAAATGAAAGCATTTATGTATGGCCTCTGTGCTTACAAGCAGTTTGATATTGATTTTGCCATGTGATTAGGGACTTTCCGATTGAATTTTTGGAGTTCAGTATTTTTGTGATTTTACTTTTTTATAAATATTCTGCTGCCATTAGAAACACAAATATTTGTTTTTGTTGTTGTTGTTATTGTTATAGTTAACAGAAAGAAATGGATAGTAAATGAAAGATGTTAAGCAATTAAGCCCCAAAATAAGTAGCAGAGAGTAAAAAAATGCAACAGATTAAGTATTTGATTTATAAAGATTGTTCTGACAGATAACTAATGGTCACGTCATTCTAATCATCGTTCCTGTCTTCTACAATAATCATATAATAGTTTTCTTTTCTGAGAAATTATCTTGTGTAATCTATTTCAGTACACTGTTAAATTGGAGAAAGGAGACTACACCATTATTCTACAAGTGAGACATGAGAAAAAAGATCAGTTGGAAAAACTTAAGGATCTGAGTATAGTTCTGAACCATAAATTACAGTCTAGTATAGCATTGGATGTATTTAATACATGGCCAAAGGCTATCAATAATAAAAAGATGGGATCAGCTACCATAGATAAAGATGATTTGTATCCCATCTATATAGGACCACTGCCTTCTGACAAGTAAGTCGGTATTACAGAATATTAAAACAACAATTTTATCTCAGATTATATGTTTTGTTTACTTTTTTCTTCAAATTATTTGTTTCATTTATTATGAGTAATTGACTCAATGCACGTCCATCAGACAGAGTTTACTGATCTTCACCTCATTTCATGGTTCAGTGATCAATGTTCAGTAGTCAGATACAACAAGTAACAATTATAGGTCAGCTATTACTGGTTTAAAGAGTGATTGTAGTGGAAAACTGTCTTTTTACAGAGTTCACTCAGCCATGACCTCACAGAGCTCCAGATAAGCTGCGTATTTGTGTGATCACGCAATACAAATAATTAAAAACCCAATGCAATTGCCTATTGCAGGGTTCAATAACCCAATTAATTCAAAGGAAAACCCAATTACATGCAAAAACTTCTTAACGCTTTTATTCTCTATTGTTTGTGTTATTAACCCTTATCTTATTTCAGTTGTCGCGTAAATTTATTTTTACAATATTTATAATTGGAAATGTCCTTTTGTTCTAAAAATAGAGCCCTGCATGGGTCCCTGTTGGAATTTTCAGTTGCTCAAAAGGTACATGTGTTTATGAAAACATTTTGATCTTCTTGACGTTTATCCAATTGGCGTGTGACATGCTGTCATATTTTTTCGAATTGGTCGGGACTTATTATAACATACAATGAATTAAAACGACAGTAAATGTCTGGTAAAAATATTGAATAGAAGCATGTTTTCGGCTTCTTTTTGATAGCTAAGGGAAAGTTACGATGATAACAAGACTCAGCTCGTGATTTTAGGAAGTGTCTATTGAACGCACTGGCGTATTTGCGTACCTTAACGATAACATTGCTAGAACGATAAACACTGGGTTTCGTCAAAAATCAAATCAGTTGGAAAAAGTGAAAGGCCAAGTAAATTATGACATGTTATGTTGTTGGAAAGCATCGAAAACCAATAGTTCTGATAAGAGACAACTTAACCCAGATTTATGTAAATTGAATTAAACAAAAACAGTTTATGAATTATTTTTTCATTTTAGTTTACGAGTAAATACATATATCCGGTTTTTACGTTAATGCATCTTGACACTTTCTTTTTTTTGGTCTAATTGTTCTGGATGCTTAAGGGCGTTCGCGGGTCTAAATCATTTATATAGGATTTCTCTATATTTTTTCTATAAATGAACTTTATCTTATAGTTAATAGAAAAATAAAATAAAAAAATGGGGTCACCGTTCATTTGCGCTCACAATCTGCCTTCGAAAGAAGCATACATCTTTATAAAAGTTTTTTTTTCTTCTGTTGACCTAATAGGAGAAATAAAGTTAATATCGAAATAAAAAAAGAAATTTATTACAGAAATCGCTCACATTTTACAATAATTTAGTTTAAGTACAGCATATATCGAAATTATATTAAAAAATATAGGTCACCGATGAGTTAAAAGAGATATTTCAATTTTAAAGCCAAAAAATGGCATTTTTCCACCAAAGGGAGATAATTTGGAAGTTTTTCAATGATGTTTACATTTTAAAAGTCATCTGGTGCCAACACGAATTAATTGCTTTGAATGTTTTTTGTACCATATGATAAAGTAACAACTACAAAAGGTAATAAATAAAATTTGTAATGAAAAACAAATGTTTAATTTTTTTCTGAAATTTTTATACCCTCGAGCCTCCTTAAGATAGTTGGCTTATTGAGAAATGGAGTATAACATGGTCATTTATTTACTTGATGTTGCAGAATTATTTGTAAATTTCAGTTGAAAGCGGTCTCCATCATTAAATCACCGTATAAATTTCCAAGGTTTTGGGGTATATCTTAAATCTAGGAACTACTTTTAATTTTTTATTAAAAAGTAGATCTGGCAAATAGGTGAAAGGTCTGGTAAAACTTTCTTACAGCACCGTAATTTCACATATATTACATAAAAATCTAAACACTTAGCCACACCTACCCTAACTATAAACTCAAGGGTGATCATATGGGATCTAGAGAGTCAATTAGTTACTGTCCAACTAGTGGCACCAGCTGCAGTTTACATAAGTTTTAAGAAAATACAAAACTATCATTTAAAACGGGACACAAATAAAACGTACAATTGCTTGTTAGTGAATAAACCAAATAATACAGCTAGCACATATACAAAAAAAAACACATTTAAGATGGAAACACATCTGGGGTTAATATAATGTCACATTGCGATTATAACATGCCTGATATAATGTGATTGTAACATGCCTAAATATTCAATATAGTGCTGATGAAAAAACCCAATACATTAAGGAGCTTAGTGGGGAAAAACCCAATTTGATATTTGCATGAGGGGTGAATTGGAATTGATAATGCAATTAAAATACTTCATTACCCAATTACATAAAAAAAAATGGTGGGTAAAAACCCTAATTTGTGAATTCTTATCTGGAGCACCTCAGTTGTCATGATTAGAGCACTTTCTTCAATAAGACTTTTCAATTTGAGCACTCTTTTGTTTTATTTCATTGTATGAACCAATTAAACCCCTTTACACTATTTTTTGGCTCTAAAAGAGCCATGTGACAAAACAATGTATGATGGAGAATTTAAATTCTGAATGAAAATATTTAGCATCAATGTACATCTATAATACTAAAAATATGAGGTCCAATTTGTCAGCCGTCATCACGTAAAAACGATGAATCAAAGAATTCAACTTTATATATAACTAATATAGTACAATGCTGTTGATTAAAAATTACACCACTCCACACCCTTTTGTTTTCCACATAATTAATATTGCCAATAATTAAGAAGTTCCAGGTCGAATCCGATATCGATACCAATAGTATATTCACCTGTTACCTATTACCTTATCTGTACGTTCCGCATCTGACAGGCGCACCACCAACACTGTATTTAGGATTTTGCTATATACACAGGTCGTAATCACAGGGTTGACACTACTAAATTCAATCATTGTCACATTGTTCCCGATTGTAGTATTTTAACCAGTATGACTTTCTAAGATGACAATACGAATAATAAAAATCTGGACTCAATTTGTTAGCCGGAATGACGTAAAACAGCGAATCAAAGAATTCAACTTTATTTATAACTCATAAAGGACAATGCTGTTGATTAAAAAAAACCTTTCCAGGCCCTTTTGTTTTCCAAATAAAATTAATAATACCAATAATTGATAAGTTCCAGGTCGACGGGTTCAAAACAGAAAGATGTTGAAAGCAGAGAAAACTGTGCATCTTATAATTGGCATGACTTTATCAGATGACAATACCAATACTAAAATAAGGCTTACGCATAGTTATATTCTTTAATTCAGTCACAGACCCGCGATATCACGGGTGTGTTCTAGTATAGTATAAAAGTTAAGGGAATATAGTATTATATAGATTGAAATTATGAAAATTATACTGTCATAAAGGAATTTGTTTATTAAAATATGAATTTACAGAATTTCCTTGTAGATAATTATTGTAGGGTCATCTTAGATTGATTCCTAGTTGTGTGACTAGAACGTTTGTTATTGTAGGGTCATCTTAGATTGATTCCTAGTTGTGTGACTAGAATGTTTGTTATTGTAGGGTCATCTTAGATTGATTCCTAGTTGTGTGACTAGAATGTTTGTTATTGTAGGGTCATCTTAGATTGATTCCTAGTTGTGTGACTAGAATGTTTGTTATTGTAGGGTCATCTTAGATTGATTCCTAGTTGTGTGACTAGAATGTTTGTTATTCTAGGGTCATCTTAGATTGATTCCTAGTTGTGTGACTAGAATGTTTGTTATTGTAGGGTCATCTTAGATTGATTCCTAGTTGTGTGACTAGAATGTTTGTTATTCTAGGGTCATCTTAGATTGATTCCTAGTTGTGTGACTAGAATGTTTGTTATTGTAGGGTCATCTTAGATTGATTCCTAGTTGTGTGACTAGAATGTTTGTTATTAACTGAAAGGAAAGGGTAAATATGAGACATTCTTATGGAATTGTATTTATTTTGTAGAATACCAAAGGGAGCTAAACCTGGACATTACCTGAGTGGAAGTTTGACTTTATTTAAGGATGAATTGTTGAGTAAACCGGTATGTTATTTATTAATTATAACATGATGAAGATAGAAATTGAAAAGGATTTTTGTAATGGCCTATAGTTGATATTGATAGAAGTAGTGATCTTATCATTATTATCCCAACATTAAGAGTGGGGTTATATTTGAATCACTTTTTTCATCAGTCGGTCTGCCTATTTGTTTGTTTATCCCTCTGTCCATGTATACAAGTATATAAGCTAGCTACATTTTTAAGCACTTTACATGGTGATATGCTATAGGTACATGTTTAAGCACTTTACATGGTGATGTTGATATGCTATAGGTACATGTTTTACATCCATTATTTATCATATCAGGGAAGTGTTCAGTTTAAGTATGTTGTCACTGACTCACCTAAAAAGAACAAAAATGGAGGAAAAGATAAATCTGAGAAGTCAGCAGGGAAAGAGAAGACCAAAGTGGAAGAATACGATGAAGCTGTTAGAGATCTGAAAATATCTTGGTTGTCTAAGTAAGAATTTTAAGTTAGTTTTTGGTTTCAATTGATTTTAAAGGTCCGTATAGTTTTGTCTTGTCTGCAGCAAATGAATCACAATGTGAAAACTAGGTTTTTATTTTCCAGAAATGTTGATAACTTCACCTTTTAACAACTAATGTAAAATTTTTAAGCAGGTTCATTTCAGAATCTTCTCAACTATGTTCCACTATCTTCAAAATGTTAAGTTTTTATGCGTAATGTATATGTTGTGTACAAGTTATCATTTTGTACAAATTATAATTTGTACAAAAATATTGTACAAATTATAATTTGTATTTTGACTTTGAACAAATTGTAATTTGTACAAAAAGTGCTTGTACAAATTACAATTTGTACAAAAAGTGCTTGTACAAATTACAATTTGTACAAAAATGGACAAAAATTCACTTATAACTTGTACAATTATTTATCATATGGATTTTGGTGAAAAAAGCATTGATACACATTATTGAAATGCTATTAAATGACCACACAGTACACCTAAGTTACAAAATCAAAAATTAGTTCTTTATCATTTTTGAGCAGTTGATCTAGTGATTTATGGAATCAGGTATTTCAAACCATCTTTTGACTCTCAAATCGATGACGACCTGTTTTACTGGCATTTTAACTGCTTCACATAGCGAACGTTGAAGCTCAAGAACCGTTGCTGTGAATAAACATGTGTATTTCACTGCTTCAGTTGGATTTTTAGACAAATAAATATCCAAGAAAGAAAGCGAGATTAAACACCCCATTTGGTTAAGGAATATGACTATGCTAAAGTCAGGAATATGTCAGTTGTTTTTCTGCCATTTTTTTATCTATGTTTTTTTTTTAACAAGGATCTTTGTTTTATAAATATCAAACTTAACGGAAATCAGTTGAGACAATCTAAACTTGAAAAAAACAACATTAAAGGTATCCAGAGCAGACAGACAGACTTTTATTTTATAGTTGGTGTAGTATTATAAAATCATCAGACCCAATGGCATTGAACCATAAATCTTTTCACAAACAAAAGTGAAGCTGAATAAGTCATATAAATCCAATCTTTTGATGTACCAATTACAAATATAAACTATTACTTGTTTAAAGAAAGATTTGATTGTTTTCATGGACTTTTTGAAATAACGAATAAGTGGCAACATATCTTTTGAGATCCTTTTCACGATCATTAAAATGTTATACACGATCTTTCACGATACAAAATATCAAATTTTACAACTATAATCGTTTTTGCAATGTTTCTAAATAAAACAAAAATCCTCAAAATAACGATAAGAACTAATCAAGCAGTACTATTGAATGATCTTTTTTTTTGTAAGAAAAATTAGTTTATGTATTAAAAATTTGTATAAAAATCCTATTTGTTTACTTTTTTTCTCTAAAAAATTTCGAAGATCAATCTGCCTTTTGTAGTTGTGTAAAAACGGTGTATTTTGTTAATTAGGTTTAGTGTATGGTCAGTTAATTACAATTCTATCGTGTGAATCAATGCATTTTTCACCAAAATTCATATTTAAAACTGTTGTACAAGTTATAAGTGAATTTTGGTCAAATTTTGTACAAATTGTAATTTGTACAGGCATGTTTTGTACAAAATTATAATTTGTACAAAGTCAAAATACAAATTATAAATTGTACAATATTTTTGTGCACATTATAATTTGTACAAAATGATAACTTGTATACAACATATACATAAAAAGAGATTTGGTGTATATGTAACTGAAATAGCATCCCTAAAAAAATCTGGAGGGTCTTAAACAATAGTCCATTGTCTATACCATATTTAAGCTCTAAATTGTCTGAGACTAAAACAAATTTTAAATAAATAATATTCCTTTGGTATATATAGTCTGCTGTTATATTAGCTCATAAGCATCTCCCACAAATGCTTGTCACAAAACAGAAAATAAAATATATGGGAAAGATGCAATTTTATCTGTTATCTTGAAAACCATTATCAATAAAAAAAATCTGACATAGGCAGAAATGTTTAAGATCTATCTATTGCATTTAGCTGTCAACTTCTTATAGGAGTTCTTGCCCTTTAGGATGTACACCTCTGAGGAGCCAAAAACTTCTAGAATTAAACTTTTTTCTTAACCCGATTTTTGGGTTTATATGACTGTAAAAAAATAATTGGTGAAGAAAAAATCATATGGTGGTGCACTTTTTTTTTGCTACAACACTTTGAAAGTACTCAATTTTGATGATTTTCACATTTTTAATCAATTTTTACCAATTTTGGGCTATTACCATGAAAAAATTCACAATCCCACAATTAAACTTTTTGTCATACTTTCAATAAAGATGGAGGGGACTAATCTGAATGAATTTGAATTAAAAAAAACTGTAGGTAGGTGTTAATATAAGAAAGTTTTATCATATTTTGATGCTTTTTTGGAAAGTTTGCTATAGCTTGCTATAGCTACTTTCCATAGGCGTCGGCCTCAACTTCCGGTGAGACAGACTATCGCAATGTTCTGCTCCAAGATAATGTAGTACTAGTGTTCCAATTCTGGTACTTGGATATTTCGAGTTGCTACTCTTTTGAAAAGATTACAGCTTGAATAAAAAAGGAATAAATGTTTACCGACAAATTCACAATTCAGATGAATTTAACTTCATTTTGCAAATAAGTATCACAAAACTACTTTGCGGATCGGCCATTGGCTGAAGAAAATCAAAAGAAATCTACGCGAGGCAGCGTTTCATTCATGAATATTTCATGAATGAACATTTTCCCGCACTATTTTTTACTATGTACGATATTTACAACTGTTTATTATTGAATAATTAAAAGCCCGAGAATATCGAAAGAGTCCGGTATGCGAGAACAAGTTGATATTTGACCAAGTTGTCATATAATTGACAAGTGATAATGGTTTGATTTATTTAACAATACACAGGTTATAGAATATAAAATAATCGATAATTATATGGCTTATGTCTCACGCCAAGAACATGTAAATAAGGTAAATACCGGCTTTAATAGAAAAATGCATTGTTTTTGTCAAAACTGACATCGATCTGAAAGTTTTGATGCCAAACATCAGGAACATATATATTATTATGTAAGTTATACTGTTCCCAGCAAACATCATTTGAAAACTTCTGTTATTCGAATACTAACTGTTTCACATTCCAATGTGGATATGAGGACCTTCACTTGTTCAGCATGCTCATGTGCATCAAACTAACAACAGACATCAGAAAAAACGTTTGTTAATGACAATAAGTATCATAGCATCAGTATAATTTTAAAGCAACCGAATCATCATCTACTTCTTAGAATATTATAGTTCATGTGTATCAAGACCGAGATCAAGCTAAAGACAAGTGCTGTCAGTGGCGGATCCAGAATTTTTCATAAGTGGGGGCCCACTGACTGACCTAAGAGGGGGCCCGCTCCAGTCACGCTTCAGTGATTCCCTATATAAGCAACCAAATTTTTCCCTAAATCCGCCTCTGGCTGTAAAAAATGATTTAATAACATTTGTCACGGGCCATGTACATTGTACTAGCAAACTGACTTTCTTAGTGCTTAACAATGCAGTGGCGGATCCAGAACTTTTTATCCTCACACTTTATTCCTGGGGCAGTAAAATTCTTTAAGATTGACCTACATGTATAATTAACAATGTGTCGTCCTAAGACTGATGCAATGATTACTAGTATATCAAATAACATTGCCTCAATGGTGATTACACAGCAGAAACTAAAACGTGTTGTAGGGTTATAAGCACCTCAGATCAACATTGTATGAATCTAGTGTATATAAACTTTTTATTCCTGAGGTCATACTACTATTGTTATGCCCCACCATAATGAGTTGTATCCTTGTTTTTGGGATACGATTGCTTTTAAGCATTCTGTAGACTTCTACCGTTGACTCGGGGGCTCATTCCCTCACGTCAACCGTTTTATTCTAAACATTCAGCAACATCTCAGATTCTTATGATTGTCTTGCTTTAAAAGGTAAAAACAAGCAAAAGGATTGAACATAAACAACTTTCCTGTAATGTTCTTCTCATAATCTTCATGTTTGATTTTTCCGTTGACTTATATGCGTGTTTTTAACAACACGGAAAATCAGAATTAAGCAGTATTTATATTTAGTGTTTTTATAAATTTAGAAACACGTCAGAGGGAATTCCCCAGTTTTGATAAATGCGAGAGTTCTTTGAATTTCGATAATTCTATTTCTGTCATATAAGAACTGAAGTGGAGTTTTCTATATTTTACCGTTATGAAACTGATACTGTACTCTCATATAGAAATTGAGACTCATTCATCATATCATAAATTAAATAAACGTTCTTGTTCCAAATCGCAAATCGCGGGTTTGTTTATGTATTAATGCGCATGCGTATAGTTTTCTTGATTTCAAGGGGTATCAGATTGAGTGGTTGTTCTGGATTCCCCGCTTATTAATTAATTTGAAATTCATTCTATGTCTTCTATGTCTGCCTGCTACTGAGGGTTTAATATTGTTGTTGCATAATAAAATCATATGCATCATTTAAATTAAAATCAATGAAGTTTTACCTATAACACCCCTTTACCCGAAATGTAGTCTTCCATATTATCGTTTCGAGTTGTCTCCCTTTCAGAAGTATTTCCCGTCAAAATCGTCTCAATTTAAACAGAGGAGTGTACGGAAGGATTCATGCCCACTGACCAAAAGGAAATTAATAATTAAAGAGTTAGAAATGGGGTTCCTCCTAGAATTAACGGTGATAAGATACGAAGTAATAGTCCGAGATTACTGGGTACAAGTCAAATCGGCACCTGGTCAAATCGGCACCCATAGAAAAAGTCAAATCGGCACCTAAAGTCAATTCGGCATCCAATAATATTTGATATAATATATGGGACTGGGAAATGGGGTTCCTCTTAGAATTAACGGTGATAAGATACGAAGTGAATAGTCCCGAGATTACTGGGTACAAGTCAAATCGGCACCTGGTTTAATCGGCATCTAGTCAAATCCGCACCTATTTAAAATTCAATTCGGCATCCAATAATACTTGATATAATATATAGGACTGGGACTATTTTAGTTTATAATTTAAGTATACTAGCATGAAAGTCCCCCATGGTCCCAGCTTGTCTGGCAAATCAGCCGTCGGACATCAGAGTAATCTCGAACTATGAAGTGAAATACCTTCTCTCTCTCTCAGTGACTGCTGTGGAAAGTAAACTTGGAATTGATAGCACACAAATAAAACACAATAAGTACATTGCTCCTACACTTGTATCCGGGATTAGCTATTTTTAAAGTTGAGTGACTATTCAGATTTATATTACCTTTGCATGTGCAGTTGAATTAGTTTTGAAAATAATACTATCCAGCTGTACCAGGCCTTGCGGTCATAAAACTTTCGAGTCAGTTTTTTTGTACTCATACTAAAAAGTCAACCAATGAAATTGCTTGATTTCTTGTTTCGAGCATGATTTTTGTGCTCCAAGCACTGAGCAAAGTTTTATGCCTTCACGGCCATAGTCCAAATAATTATGACGTCTTGGAAGGCTATCATATTTTTTTTTCTTTGACGCCTTACTTCGACGTCGAAATAAAGCGTCAAAGAAAAAAAATATAATAGCCTTTCAAGACGTCATAATTATTTGGACTATCAAGGCCAGGGCTGCCAAAATTGTGTGAGACTCACGCATGTTCATGCTTTTTTGCAGCAGTATCCTTGGATCAATTTTTTCCTCTTTTTGGCCAAATCTCACGAATTTGCTTAATGAAAAGTTGGCAGAACTGCTATATATGTGTCAATGAAAACTATATGGCAATCGTATCCCTCAGAGCATTCTGCTCTTTGATTTTCTATAAGTATGTACGTCCCTTACTTGTACGTACATCCATACATCCCAAACTTGATTTTAGTTTGCCTGAACCAAATTTTATGAAACTTATACGCAATGCTTATAACCACAAAACACAAGTCAAGCTTGAATTTTGTTGTCGTCACTTTTACCATTCTAGGTGTAAAGGGGTGAAATTTTCAGTATACCTTATCAAGTATATATACCCTTATATATAAGTTTGACTTGTAGCTTTCTTCGGTTATACATTTATCAGGTGAAATTAAAACGGTCTTAAGATTTTAGAAGTATAAACAAGAATGTGTTCATAGTACACGCGTGCCCCATCTGCACTATCATTTTCTATGTTCAGTGGACCATGAAAATGGAGTAAAAACTGTAATTTGGCATTTAATTTAGAAAGATTAAATCATAGGGAACATCTGTAATACTAAAATAACGAGGTCCAATTTGTCAGCAGTAATTAATATTACCAATAATTGATAAGATCCAGGTTGACGGATTCAAACAGAAAGATTTTGAAAGCAGAGAAAACTGTGCATCTTATATACTGCATGACTTTATCAGATGACAATCCCAATACTAAAATAAGGCTTACGCATAGTTATATACTTTAATTCAGTCACAGACCCAAGATATCACGGGTGTGTTCTAGTGTGTACTAAGTTTCAAATTGATTGGACTTCAACTTCATCAAAAACTTCCTCGACCAAAAACTTTAACCTGAATGGGACAGACAGATGAATGGACGGACGGACGAACGGAAGCACAGACCATAAAACATAGTGCCCATAAATGGGGCCTAAAAAGTTAATTTTGGAAATTGCTGGCAAGGCAATAGTTTAGTTTGAAAAATCAAAACTGTGATTAAATACATATTTGAAATAATACACGTCTATAGTTGCAAACTTTCCAGAGGTGCTATCCAGCACTTTGATTTCTGTCAAATTTACCATGTTGTCAATTTGGTAAATTTGTGATTTTTCTCTGTTTTAAGTACAAATTGCATATTTTTTCAACTTCTTTGTAATAAATGATTGAAAAAATACATATCTACGAAATTTGAAAAGAAAAAAGGGATGTGGGATGAACATGTTTCTGGTAAAATCATTTTTTGTATCCCTCACCTATTTTCTCAAAATTTGTTTAAAAAGACTGACTTGATTGGTAATAAAAAATTTTGAAATACCCAATTTTTTCAGAGTTAAGTTTGATTATAACATTTTTATGCAGTTAAGCTGCATTATGCGAGCACCCTAGATTTGTGTTCTACCCAATACATGCTGAAATACTTGCCACTGTTACTATCTAGCTCGCTACTATGTTATATATAACTAATTGAACACTTTTTTAATACTTTTTATTCTGGATTACAAAAAATATGACCAGAAAAACCTTAAATGATCGTCGATTTATCCAAAAGTTTTAAAGTTACACATTGGAAGTAGTGCTTATTAAGAATCCTTGTGTAGTTCATTATGACTTGTGCTTTTAGCTAAGATGTCAAAGAACAATTGTATGAAATATTTAATCGCCGAAAATCTCTTAAGACAAGTAGTTTAGATTTCCCAAATGACAAAAGTCGTAGGAATATTGTTTGTCATCAATACATAGTACAACTACGTCAGTAGTCTATTATATAATAAGTTCAACTGTTCATGCTGTTGGCGGCAATTTCAAATTAGAAAAAGAAATTTTCGTAGCTTTTCAATTTGGAGGCAGGTGTGCAAATTAGCGGTGGTCAGAGGTCCGCGACCTTCCACTTTTGCAAGCGGAATTTCGAATAGGATATTTGGTTTCTAGCTACGCCCGACGTAGTCACCTTCCACTTGAAAGAAAATAAGAAATTACTTTGCAAACCTTTTCACCACGTTCACCAAAGTCTCCAATTAAACGAGATAAAAACTTATTTTTATCATTATTAGTCACGATAGCGATGTTCACTTTGTTCAACCGCTATCTTTATACAGAAAATCGCCGACAAATATTGTATAAATTCGAGTAAAATCGTATCTGATTGACAAAAACAACATTGTAAACACATAAAAATGGCGGCCGTGAAGGGAAAACGGTAGTATTTAATTTTCCCAGCATTAGGTTGGCCTTTTGTGTACCCAAGGCAGGTGAAGGAAGTCAAATTAGGAGCGCTGTGATTGGATGTAAGGGTACAATTTATTTTTTATTTATCTATGAATAACTGCAGTGTGTATATTTACAATATAAATTTTAAAACCTATTGAAATATTTTCTAGAGAATTATTCGAAAAGACTTGCAAAATTTCATAAATTTGGTGCAAAATGACGGTGGGCATGGATAACATAAACAAGCTCCGTTGGAAGTTGGTCATGATACTATTTGGCTTTAATTTTTAAAACAGAGTAATAAAGTACTAACACAACATATAACTGTTTTATCCAGGTTTTTATCTTAAAAAGTGGTAAATTTAGAAAATGTTAACATTGTCGCCTATGGCAGAATAAATAATACCGTTTTCCCTATACTGAAGATAGCAAGGGAAATCAAAGTCACTCAAACTTCAATTCTTTTATACTATTTTGAAGCTTTTGATTAGTACATTTGATTTTTATCAGAAAGAATAGAAATTTTTCACTGAGAACAATACTGTGTTGAGAAAAGTGCTGAGTCATCATAATAGGTCAAATTGATTGGTAATGATATAAAACTTTATTCTAGGATGTCAATATTAACTATATTGTGTAAAATGCACCATATTATAGTTCTTTTGTATTTGATTTCACCTTTCGCTATGATTTTTTCAATTGGAAACACCAGAATTTAAGTCGCGACAAATATTTTTTACTGAAATGTTTGCCTTTTTTGCTGCGTAATTCCCTAAATGTATAACTTGGGTATTTCTGTAAACATAATCTATTAAAATGGGAAATTGTCTGGTTTAGTTTGTACTGTTTATGGAAGTAGGCAATATTTGATCACATTGAAAGCATTTTCAGTGTTAGAATTGTTCATCTAAGAAAAAAAGAGGCCCACTTGAGGCTAAATTTACATAGAATTTATACTCTCCTGTGTAAAGAATTGTTCACATTCTTGATAATGCATGCAGCAAATATTTCAAAAGTGCTTCATTTTGTAGTTTCTTTCTTTTATTATATCAGACATAAATAATTTTTCATTTCCTACTGTTTGAAAGGACTTTTGTTGGAAATTAATACTCCCGAGGGACATAATTCAGCTTTTTCATTGATTAATACAGGCAACAAAGGCAACTTTATAGCTGAGTAGTTTGCATATTTAATGTTTAAAGTGTCTAATATCTTTGTTTTCATCATCTCAAGACAGAATAATAGATTTTATAACAAGCTCTAAAAATTTCAACCACAATATGGCATATACTAAAGCATGGAATGGAGATTAGTATGAAAAATCTTGAATTTGTGCATTTCTTGTAAATTTTTGATAAAATGAATACAAATTGAATGGAACTGTCCATTTTATCTGTTTAAATGGAACTATTTATCATTCTTTTTAAATAAGATAAGATATGATTGGATACAGGTTGTTTATTAAGGCTTTTCTGAAAGAAGTAGAGAATGAGGTAAACCAGCATGTAGGGGTGGGGACATAAAATGATCTATGTTTCTTTAAGTACTGGGGTCATACAAGAATTTATTATAGCCAAGGTTTTCACAATAGCCCAGTATTGCATTAATAATGTCATAAGAATTCTTTATATCTTTATGTCACAGTATAGGGAAAACGGTAGTATTTAATTTTCCCAGCATTAGGTTGGCCTTTTGTGTACCCAAGGCAGGTGAAGGAAGTCAAATTAGGAGCGCTGTGATTGGATGTAAGGGTACAATTTATTTTTTATTTATCTATGAATAACTGCAGTGTGTATATTTACAATATAAATTTTAAAACCTATTGAAATATTTTCTAGAGAATTATTCGAAAAGACTTGCAAAATTTCATAAATTTGGTGCAAAATGACGGTGGGCATGGATAACATAAACAAGCTCCGTTGGAAGTTGGTCATGATACTATTTGGCTTTAATTTTTAAAACAGAGTAATAAAGTATTACACAACATATAACTGTTTTATCCAGGTTTTTATCTTAAAAAGTGGTAAATTTAGAAAATGTTAACATTGTCGCCTATGGCAGAATAAATAGTACCGTTTTCCCTGAAGGAGTGAAGACAAAATTTTACAATATCGGATCCGATTCCGGAAGCGGATAAGGGTAATTCCGGGTTTGGCGATCATTTACAAAATAAATCCAAGCAGGTGAAAAAATACATCTATGCATGGTAAATGAATATAAACACTAGAATTGTAAACCAAAAGATATATGTAAAAGAAAGAAAAAGCAGAAAAATATTTTATTCAGAAACTCAAAATTACTTTTTGACAAATTTTAATCATTTAAAAATCCAATACAAAGTGACAGCTGGGAACAGTATATCTAACAATATACATGTTCATGGTCACAGTCTAAATTTTCTTTATAAATGATAAAGGATGATAATGCATGTGAGATGCTTTTAAAGTGTAAACATATTACTGCAATTTCGAAGGGTTATTTGTTTTTCTCAATTTTGAAGGGTCAATTAAAGTAGCTGAAAGTTTCTTTCTTTATTTTCACAAATAATGCAACTATATTATATATATATTAATGTAAGTAAATCATATGATATATAGGTGGCATTCTTTGAGCCACTCTACCCCCTCCTGTTTGATAACTTGGAAACGGTCGAGCTCCCCACCCCTAAACCATATGAGGGGCAGATCCAGGATTTTAGGTTAGGAGGGGCGCAAACTTAAATTTTTGCCGAGCAGAGCGAGGCTAAAAAAAAATTGAGGTAAAATTATCGGAATATTCTTTATTAAGCTGAGAACAACCCATGCTTTGCAAATTTGCAAGCCCGCAACCCTCCCCCCGTCTGAATCAGCCCCAGCATATATTCAAGTATAGGACAATATAATAAATGAAAAATGAAATATAGGGGGAGTCCCTGGAGTTACCCCACCCCCTCCTGTTTGAGAACTTGGAGATCCACACCACTTAACCATATATATTCATGTTTGTGACAATATGAAAAAATCAAATGAAATATAGGAAGAGTCGCTGGGGGTCACCCCACCCCTCCTGTTTTAGAATTTAAAAATGGTCGAGATCCCCACTCCTAAACCATATATATTCATGTATGGGACAATATAACAAATCAGATAACATATAGGGCTCCGGAGTCCCTTGGGTCACCACACCCCTCCTGTTTGAGAATTTGAAACCCGTTGAGATCCCCACCCCTTAACCATATATATTCATGTACGGGACAATATAACAATTTAAATGAAAGATAGGGGGAGTCCCTGAGGTCACCCCAACCATCCTGTTTGAGAACTTTGAAACGGTCGAGATCCCCACACCAAAATAATATATATTCATGTATGGGCCAATATAACTAATTAAATGAAATATAGGGGGAGTCCCTGGGGTCACCCTACCCCTCCTGTTTGAGAACTTGGAAACCAAAGGGATACCCACCCCTAAACCATATATATTCCTGTATGGGTCAATATAACAAATAAAATGAAATGTAGGGGAAGTCCCTAGGGTCACCCTACCCCCAGTGGCGGATCCAGAAATTTTCATAAGTTGGGCCCACTGACCGACCTAAGTGGGGCCAGCTCCAGTCACGCTTCAGTGATTCCCTATATAAGCAACCATTTTTTCCAAAAAGGGGGGAGCTGCCCCCCTAAATCCTCTGCCTACCCCTACCTGTTTGAGAACTTGAAATCCGTTGAGATCCCAACCCCTAAATTATATATATTCATATGTATGGGACAAAGTAACAAATCATTTGTATTTACTATGGGCAGGTCAGTCAGACCTCACCTTTGATCCCTGTTGTAGTGAACATTTGTCCGATTCGTGTCTCATAACTTTTGTACTATAGAACACAAACTCAGTTTTCTTTCCAGGGAAACCAGTCCATTCATACTAATACATGTTCATACTAAGTCAAATTGAACTTCTAGCAGTCAAATAAAACCAAGGTTTAATAACTACCAAGTAGAACAACTGCAATCATTGGGAACTTGTACCACTGCAGACTCACCATAAAAAAATATACATTGATATATGCATTGCTTTTGAAACCTTGATAACATATAAATTATTTGCCTTAATAAATAAATCATTAGATAAACATGAATGTACTATATATGAATGTTTAATGTTGAGGCAACATTGCCACAGTTTTCATAATTACGGTTGCCTTGGTTTTTGGTTAACTGCCTTCAGCGCTTACAGCGCTTTGATTTAAATTCATTAATATTTTCCACTTGTATCTCATATTTTAGAAAAAATTCCAGAACGAAATTTCAACGAGACTGAAACGTCAGAAGAATACATCCTTTTAAAAATTACCTTCTTTTTTTCAATTTTGCCTATTTTAAAGTTTTTGAAGTCTTTTTATAAGATCGCAAGTTTATATGAATGAATCTCTATGAAATTTTTTAAGAAGGTTCCAAACCACAAAAGGAAGGTGGGGATTGATTTTGAGGATGTGGGCCAAACCGTTTAGGAATTAGGGGGCCCCGAAAGGGGCCAAAAACAAGCATATTTCTAGTTTCAGGATAATAGCTTGTGTATAAGTATTTCTATTGCTATGAAATTGTACCACAATGTTTCATACAACAAGTAGAAGGTACAAATTTATTCCAGTGGTTATGGGGCCAACAGTTTAGGAATTAAGGGCCAAAAACAAGCATTTTCCTAGTTTCCAGACAATTACTTGTGTGTAAGTGTATGAATCTCTCTGACAATGTACCACAAGGTTCCTTATAACATAGGGAAGGCTGGGATCAGGTTTGGGGTTAATTGCCCCACACATGGAGGAACTAGGGGCCAAAGAAGGTCCAAAAACAAGCATTTTTCTAGTTTCAAGAGGATTACTTGTGTTTTAGTGTATGGATCTCTCTGAAATTGTACTAGAAGATTCCATACTACAAAGAAAAGACTGGAATTGAGTTTTGGGGTTATTTCTCCAAGGGGGGAGAGGGGTCCAATTCTTTTAAGGGATTTATGTTTATTTTTTCAAAATATTTTCAATTTCACAGTATTGAGCAAAAGATTTGTAAGATCTTTGACCACATTTATTTTATGTCAGAAACCTATATTATGTAAAAAAAAAATGATCACAATCCAAATTCAGACAGTATCAAGCTTGAATATTGTGGCCAAATTTGCCCCCACTAATCAGGGTTAGATCTCTGTGGTTGTATCAGGCTGCGCTCAGCAAAGCATTTTTATCAATTAATGATTTGTTAACCAAGTTATACATAACTAGTGAAATACCTGACATAATTATTAATTTATGAGGTTAAACAAGTATAATGAGTTATAATGTTATATTGTTTCAGACTTGAATTAGATAACCCTCTGTATGATGAACTTAGAAAGACATATCCAGATCATTTACCATTGTATATGTCCAGACTACAGGCTTTAGACACCTCCAAGGTATGTTATTCTATAAATCTTATTGTGCTATTTTCACAGTAAAATTGCATTGACCTTATTAACGTTTGAGATATACAGCCACTGACAGTATACATCAAGGATTCGGAAATTTTTTGACACAATTTGGTCATTTTAAGATTACTTGAAAGTTAGGTCCTTTGTTTGTACCCTGCGTAACACATTGGGGAGGACCTAGAAATACCTTCTGTCTGTCTATTTGTTCAGTCGTGTGTCCATCGTCCAGTCTTGTTAGCACTATCAAGGGTACAATTCTTGCCAGACTTTCATGAAACTTATACTATAAGTTAATATCCTCCCTTGTGTTTTTAGCTTAAGAAAGAGTAACAGATACTTGATATAACCAGGTTTGTTTTATCTTGTTTTACAGGACAGATCTAAGAAGTTGGTAGAGATAATAGATTTAGCCAAGGTTGTTAGTTCTAAAATTGATCAGAATGCTCTGCTTGCTTATTATGGAATGAAATCTGATCCAAGACCTGAAGCTACTGTCATTAAAAAGTAAGAACTAATAGGAATATCAAATACATGAACCCATTTGGTGTGGGTTTCTGATGTCAATATGTTTTTATACAACTGCAAAAAATTTGTGCATTCGTAAAATGGTATGATGTTGTCTGCGTCGTCTTTGTCGTCCAAAGACACATTGATTTCCAGACAATAACTTTAGTTTAACTGAATGGATCTCTATGAAATTTTGTAAAAAGGTTCAATACCTCAAAAGGTAGGTTGGGATGATGGTCCCTATTTTTAGAAAAAGGGCCCAAAACAAGCATTTTTCTACTTTCAGCATATCAACTTGTGTACAAGCATTTCAATAGCTCTGAAATGGTACCATCAATGTTTAATACCACAGGTAGAAGGTTTGGATTGATTTTGGGGGTTATGGTCCCAAATGTATAGGAATTTGGGGCCAAAAAAGGGGCCAAAATAAGCATTTTTGGAAAGTTTGCTATAGCTTGCTATAGCTACTTTCCATAGGCGTCGGCCTAAACCTCCGGTGAGACGGACTATCGCAATGTTCTGCTCCAAGATAATGTAGTACTAGTGTTCGAATTCTGATTCTCGGATATTTTGTGTTACTACTCTTTTGAAAAGATTACAGCTTGAATAAAACAGGAATGAATGTTAACCTACAATTCAGATGAATTAAACTTCATTTTGAAATAAGTATCACAAACACTACTTTGCGGATCGGCCATTGGCTGAAGAGAAAATCAAAAGAAATCTACGCGAGATAGCGTTTCATTCATGAATATTTCTTGAATGAACATTTTCCTGCACTATTTTTTTTACTATGTACGATATTTACAACTGTTTATAAAATTGAATAAGTAAAGGCAGAGTGTATCGAAAGAGTCCGGTATGCGAGAACAAGTTGATATTTGACCAAGTCGGATAATTGACAAGTGATAATGGTTTGATTTATTTTAACAATACACAGGTGATAGAAAATATAATAATCGATAATTATATGGCTTATGTCTCGCGCCAAAGACGGGGAAAGGTTAATGACGGCTTTAATAGAAAGGTGCATTGTTTATGTCAAACTGACATCGATCTGAAAGTTTTGATGCCTAAAATCATTTGAAAATCTTTAATTCCGTTATTTAAATACAAGCTGTTTCACTTTTCAATGTGGATATAAGGACCTTCACTCGTTCAGCATGTTCAAGTTGATCAAACTGACAACAGAAAAACATTGTCTTAATGACAATTCGTAGCATAGCATCCGTATAATTTAAAAGCAACCGAGTCATCATCTAATTCTTAGAATATTATAGTTCAGTGTATCAAGACCGAGATCAAGCTAAAGACAAGTGCTGTAGAAATTATTAAAATGCTTTAATAACATTTGTCCATGTACTAGCAAAATTACTTTCTTAGTGCTTAACATTGCAGTGGCGGATCCAGAACTTCTATCCTCACACTTTATTCCTGGGGCAGTATGATTCTTTAAGATTGACCTATTATTAACAATGTGTCGTCCTAGCACAGAGGCAATGATTACTAGTATATCAAATAAATGGCTTAAAACAAAAATCTAAAATGTCATTGCCTCAATGGTAATTACACAGCAGCAACTAAAATGTGTTACAGGGTTATACGCACCTCAGATCAACATTGTATGAATCTAGTGTGTATAAACTTTTTATTCCTGATGTCATACTACTATTGTCATGCCCCCACTATATTGAGTTTTATCCTTTTTTTTTCTGTAAGTATGTTCGTCCCTTACTTGTCACGACTACGTCCATACATCCCAAAATTGATTTCTGTTCTCTTACTTAAGTTTGCCTGAACCAAATTTTATGAAACTTATACTCAATGCTTACAACCACAAAACACAAGTCAAGTTTTAATTTGGTTGGCGTCACTTTTACCATTCTAGATGTAAAGGGGTGCAATTTTCAGTATTCCCTATCAAGTATATATACCTTTATATATAAGTTTGACTTATAGCTTTCTTATCAGGTGAACATAAAAACGATCTTTAGATTCAGAAGTATAGATATATAAAACAAGAATGTGTCCATAGTACACGCCTGCCCCATCTGCACTATCATTTTCTATGTTTAGTGGACCGTGAAAATGGAGTAAAAACTCTAATTTGGCATTTAAATTAGAGAGATTATATCATAGGGAACATCTATCTGTATAATACTAAAATAACGAGGTCCAATTTGTCAGCCGTCATGGGGTAAAAACGACAAATCAAAGAATTCAATTTTATATATATCCAATATAGGACAATGGTGTTGATTAAAAATTACACCACTCCAGACCCTTTTGTTTTCCACATAATTAATATTGCCAATAATTAACAAGTTGAGGGTCGAATCCGATACCAATACCAATAGTATATTTATCTGTTACCTGTTACCTTATATATAACAATGGTTTAGTTTGAAAAATCCAAACTGTGATTAAATACATATATTTGAAAATATACACGTCTATAACCTATTTGAAATAATACACATATACAGTTGCAAACTTTCCAGAGGTGCTATCCAGCACTTTGATTTTAGTTTTCAGTCAATAACTTGTGTTTAATTGTATAAGTCTCTCTGAATTATATCACAAGTTTCCATACTACAAAGGGGTGGGGAGGGGGGGGGGGGGTAAGGAAGGAGTTATGGTTCAAATTATCAAGCAATAAGGGACAAAAAAGGAAGAAAACAAGTTTTTTTTCTTCTGAAAATAGGACAATTTTAAAAATTTAGAAGCAGTGAAGGGGAGGTAATCCAATTAAAATTTAAAGAACACTGTTATATATATGTTTGATTACCCTTACACTGCTTGAAAATTATGTATTAAGAAATAATGATTGTCTCCAGATGTGTAGCTGTAAATTTATTTTTAGAAGTTACTGTTTATTAATACTAATTTTAACCATGACTGTATGTCATTTTATATTTTGATATTTTATGATGTATTTAAATGAGTAGTCATTGTTGCCAACTTCATTAGAAATTTGAATTAAGATTATTTTTTTAATAAGGAAATGGGGAAGGTGAAAAAAATGTTGGAGGGGGGTGGGGTTTAATATTTTTTGTAGCGGATTAATATTCAACAGCATAGTGTATTGCTCAACAGCAAAACAAAATAAATTTTTAAGTTCATTAGACCACATTAATACTGTGTCAGAAACCTATGATGTGTCAACTACTTAATAAAAATCCAAATTCAGAGCTGTATCAAGCTTGAATTTTGTGTCAATACTTGTCCCAACTGTTCAGGGTTCGACCACTGCAGTCATATAGAGCTGTGCCCTGTGGAGCATTTGGTTAGATATTGAATATATGTGGTATTTGTATATTACAAATATTTGATATCTATGAACACCTTGAAATAAGAAAACTTGCACTCCAATGTTTGTTGTATTTTATTTTAAAATTAAAACATCATTAAAGTCAGTTATTAAATTTCAGAGACTGAGTGATAATACACAAGGTATCAAGTGACTTAACATTGTGTACACAAAAAAGTTGAAAAGTGTTATTCATACCCTGTGGACTTATCTTGCTCTCTTTGAAATTCTAGTGATTCTATTGTTTATTAGGTTTGTACATTTGAAAAGTAAGAGATTTGTACATTAATAAATTACTATTGTCTCATCTGTAACAAATGGACAAAATATTGTCATGGAAGTATTTTCTTTGCATTTTAAAAACTTTTTTTTTTAAATTTTTCCCCTGTTTTATAATAAAAAAAAAAACCCACAGGAAATAAATCTGTATAAAATTTGTGGATTTTAATTGATTATTTACTCTTCTTCCTGCTAAGTGAGTTATTGCCAACTGTTGAGGTTCATCATATTCAACTAAAAACAGTTTAACTGGGTAAATACCAGACCTTTAAAAAATTCAAGGGACACTGTAAATAAACCAGAACATCCATATCTGACAATCAAAACCACATCCTAGATAGTACACAGTATGTGATAATGTTGTTTAGTACACACTGAGTAGGTTTTTAATACTTTACAAGAATAACATATTGAATTGCATGGTCTTTTTCATAATTTTATTACAGTGTAACAGCATTGTTAGCGCACTTTTTGCACTTAATATAAAAATATGTGCAAAATCACTGCTTTTACTACCCTTTAAAGTTATTAAAAGAAGCATTCAATTCTTATAATTACATTTCTATGCTACAACCATGTCATTTAAGAGATATATCAAGCTTTTTATTTGTTTCATCAATGCACTATTTTAACATTGTCAATAATAGCATGTGCAGTCATAGCCATATGATAAGGATTGCAGATAGATTCAGTATATATGTAAGACACATTGTATTTTAATGTGAGCTGTTTTACTGTAGAGACATGGACAAACAGAAAGAGATGTTAATAGAAGCTCTAGTGAAGCTTGCTTGTGCTGAGGCTGACATCCTAATGAGGGAGAATGGTGGAGAGGTGGAGGAAGAAGAGGGAGCTTTACTGCCAGAGGTCACTTTACAAGATCTGAATGAAACCTACCAAACATTGCAGAGATGGATAGATCTCAATGATGACAAGGTTAGTATTTATATTAATGATAATTCTGGTTGGTACAGCACACAGTTCTTAATTAAAGCCCACATGAATGAATGATTAAGCAGAAATATACATACAGTATTGGTAGTGAACCTTTCAGTAGAACAACTTAATACTAAATGCAGTTTAGATGCAAGTGAAAAAGAGAGACATGCAAGATTTTATTTACATAATGAACATATTTGCTTTTATATATCAAATCATTTATACTTGTGAATTTTGGATCAGAACAGTAGGACTTAAAATATAGACTTAAGATCTATTTTCCAAAAGCTTGTAGTTTAAAGGTTTGGTTGGCTTGCTTGCTTTGTTTGTATAAATGTTTGCTTATGCTTAACTTGATCTTGCTTAAAGCTGTTGTCATAAAACTAAAATTCTTATGAATGAATAATACTGCTAACACTGTTTTGAGATATGGTATATCATGATTGCTAATTATTTCAGATGTCACAGTTTTCAGTATTACATGCTAAAGCTAACCAACAGTATGGAAGGGCTTTGAAACTTCTATTGAAACAATCAGAGGATAAATCTACACCAGATATGGACAAAAAATGCATCGAGGTAAGTAGGTCTCTTGTGAATCAGAGGATAAATCTACACCAGATATGGACAAAAAATGCATCGAGGTAAGTAGGTCTCTTGTGAATCAGAGGGAAAATCTACACCAGATATGGACAAAAAATGTATCAAGGTAACTAGGTCTCTTGTGAATCAGAGGGAAAATCTACACCAGATATGGACAAAAAATGCATCGAGGTAAGTAGGTCTCTTGTGAATCAGAGGATAAATCTACACAAGATTTGGACAAAAAATGCATCGAGGTAAGTAGGTCTCTTGTGAATCAGAGGATAAATCTACACCAGATTTGGACAAAAAATGCATCGAGGTAAGTAGGTCTCTTGTGAATCAGAGGATAAATCTACACCAGATATGGACAAAAAATGTATCAAGGTAAGTAGGTCTCTTGTGAATCAGAGGATAAATCTACACCAGATATGGACAAAAAATGCATTGAGGTAACTAGGTCTCTTGTGAATCAGAGGGAAAATCTACACCAGATATGGACAAAAAATGCATCGAGGTAAGTAGGTCTCTTGTGAATCAGAGGATAAATCTACACCAGATTTGGACAAAAAATGCATCGAGGTAAGTAGGTCTCTTGTGAATCAGAGGATAAATCTACACCAGATATGGACAAAAAATGTATCAAGGTAAGTAGGTCTCTTGTGAATCAGAGGATAAATCTACACCAGATATGGACAAAAAATGCATTGAGGTAACTAGGTCTCTTGTGAATCAGAGGGAAAATCTACACCAGATATGGACAAAAAATGCATCGAGGTAAGTAGGTCTCTTGTGAATCAGAGGATAAATCTACACCAGATTTGGACAAAAAATGCATCGAGGTAAGTAGGTCTCTTGTGAATCAGAGGATAAATCTACACCAGATTTGGACAAAAAATGCATCGAGGTAAGTAGGTCTCTTGTGAATCAGAGGATAAATCTACACCAGATATGGACAAAAAATGTATCAAGGTAAGTAGGTCTCTTGTGAATCAGAGGATAAATCTACACCAGATATGGACAAAAAATGCATCGAGGTAAGTAGGTCTCTTGTGAATCAGAGGATAAATCTACACCAGATTTGGACAAAAAATGCATCGAGGTAAGTAGGTCTCTTGTGAATCAGAGGATAAATCTACACCAGATATGGACAAAAAATGCATAGAGGTAAGTAGGTTTCTTGTGAATCAGAGGATAAATCTACACCAGATATGGACAAAAAATGCATCGAGGTAAGTAGGTCTCTTGTGAATCAGAGTGGAAATCTACACAAGATACAGTTAAAAAAAAAATAGAAAAATAGTATAATACTCGTGCACCATTACACATTTATAACTGAAATCAATATAAAATTTATCTTGTTTTCTGAAGTTTTTACCACTGCCTTAGGCAGATTGGCTCTTGAACTTTAAAGAATTAAATATTTGGAATTCTGTGATTTTATTTTCTCATTTTTTTTTGGTGTATTTACAGATGTACAAGAAACTGGGCTGGACCCACTGTGAGAATTATGCTTCAAACTGGATGTTGGTTAAATATCCAACATCATACAGACCTTTCTAATTATAGACTTGGATGATCTGATAGTTTATTATTGAGATTATCTTTATGCAACAGAAACTTGCAAGCATCTCTTTGACCTTAATTATTTGATAAATGCCAACAAAATTTTATTGTGGATAGAATTATTTAATAGATTATAATGAAATATGACAGATATCTTTGTCTAACTTATTGTACATATCAATATTTTAATTTACTCTGGTAGCTTTTCAGTGATGTAATTCTTCGTATGATTAATTAACACTTTGAAAGATTGTAGAATAAACCTAATTGCAGTAGTTCATACTTATCCTCATAGTTGTATAAAAACCTTGATGTAAAAAAAAAACTAGTTAGTTTAATGACTTGATATTTAAATTAGATACTAACATTTTTATGAAACTTGTTGATAGATTTCATTTTTGTAAAGCATGATTTATGAATTTAATATTTATATTTATTGTACTTCTACATGAGTTTCATATGATAGTTTGTGTTGACACAAATATCTCATATATCAGAGATATTCCATACATAGATTATTCCATACATAGATCATACTTTGGAATTGTCATATCACAAGTATATTTTAGACCATCTTTTATAGATTTTTTAAAAGAAATGTATTGTGTTAAAGGGGCAGGGGCATAAGATTTATACTAAAATAACCATAAGCTGGAGATTCCTCCTGATGAAGTGTGTATGTGTTAAGCCAGCAAGTATTAAAAAACAAAATGAAAAGTGAAACAAGGCAGATGCTGAGTAGAACCATGTTGTTGACTGATTCTACACACACAAAATTTATTCTTATACCAGTGGCGGATCCAGAAATTTCCATAAGTCGAGGCCTGCTGACTGCCTAAGAGGGGGCCTGCTCCAGTCATTCTTCTGTGATTCCCTTTATAATCAAATTTTTACCACAAAAGAGGGGGCCTGGGCCCCCAGAAAACCCCTCTAAATCTGCCTCTGTATACAGGTGAAACAATCATTCACATATTTTTTAATCAATCCCTGGAAAAATCCTTCTCATATGATTGCACTTGCTTGTCTGAATACTTATATTTATGTTTACATCAGAATACATGAGCAGACCATTGACAGTCTTCGTATGGATAATGGGGCTTCTTCTAAATTACACAGGAAATTCTCATACTTTTCTGATGAGACCATGCATTGTAAATATCTTCATTTAGACTGTATGTATTTTGGATATATACGTTTAAGTATGTTAAAATTTAAATATGACAATTAGATTCAGTACTGGAACATGAATTTCACAGCTAATGCCCCTTTAACTACTTGTAATGGATATTTTTATTTTTTTTTTTAAACTTGTGAAAAATATTTTGATTTCCTATGATAGAAAGTTTCTACTAGCGTTTGCGAAAAATAAGAAAGGAAAAGACCTGTAAATGTGTAAAATAACCAAAATATAACAATAATAACCATCTTTATGATTGGATGAATAGGACCAAATGTTTACTTATAGATTGAGAAAACAAACAATAATCTACTTAAAAAGAAATTGTTCATCTGTTTCTGATTTCCTTTACAAATGTTTTTTTTTTATTTTTACAGAAATTTTAATTTCAAACTTTTCAAATTATGAGCAAAGGTGGTAAGATGGTCAGTATAACCAATCAAAATTTCATTTAAGCTCTGGTGGATAGTAGTCTCATTGGCAATTAAAACAAATCTCTGTATTTTTATAAATTTTCCTTCTGATTCTATTTCAAGAACAACAAAAAAATGAATTTTGTTTGATATAGAAAAAAAGAAATACATGTGTTATTATTTTCAGTGATTGGTTATACATGTATGTTGTATGTATTTTAAGTTGTAAGATTTGTTTGGATTAACATCAGAACAACAAAAACAGTTTGTGTGTGGGAAAATAATAAAATCTGTGATATTTTATCATTCTGTAGTTGTTATTTTATATATGAAAAGAGGAACTTCCAAAATTGAGATGTGTAACAAGTTGTTGATTCCTGTACCCACTAACAACAATGTCCCTAAGTATTAATCAGCTTTTCAGGTTTGAATGGTTTTACACATATTTGGGCCCTTTATAGCTTGCTGTTCAGTGTGAGCCTAGGCTCAGTGTTGAATACCATACCTTGACCTATAATGTTTTACTCTTATAAATTGTGACTTGGATGGAGAGTGGTCTCATTGGCACTCATACCACATCTTTCTATATCTTTTTAATTGAAAAATAAAACAACAACTATGTCCTTAAGTATTTATAAACTTAAATTGAAAAATGAAACAGACTGCATACGTTATAAAGAATTTCCAACCATACTATAAGTATAAGGTATTAAGTAAAAAACAATGTTAAAAAAAAAGAAATAAGTTCATTGAATTATTCTATCAATTTATATTGCCCTATTAAATATGTTAGGCTTCCATGCCTAGCCATATAGAAATTCTTTAAGTAATTGAGGTATATAATACAAATGATTTGACAAAATGTCCAAGAGGAAGAACATGAATATTACAGAGAGTCTTTTGGAACACACCTGGTTCCATCGCTAGCACAGTCTGGTTCACTGTTGCAGGCACCAAGTGTTGGTATGTCTAAACATTTCTTCCATATAGAAGTAGCTATAGCAGTGTTCATTACATATCCTGCTGTTACACACAGAGCTGAAATACAAATGTCTATAATTATTTAACAGTCGAATCACAATTTCTGTCAAAAATGAGCAAATAAAATTGAGATTGGAAGTGGGGTATGTGTCAAAGAGACAACAATCCAACCAAAGATCAGAAACAGTCAAAGACCACAAAAAGTACACATGATAAAAATGAAAATGGATCATTGCCAGATCAGACAAGTATCTCAAGATGTAAGGATAAAGTTATTAACAGTTACAGGTCATCTTGGGGCCTTCAACAATAACAATGAAATCATCATCTCTGATCGAAAGCCTTACATAGCCACAAGATGACAAAATGTGAAACAATTCAAAAGATAACAGCTGGTTATACTTCAACAACCACTGAATAACTGGCTTGGGATTACCACATACAGAATGTGGCAGGTCAATCAGTTTTGTGATCACTCAATCTTTCCAAACCTAACATTTAAGTTTTGACACATCAACTGGTGACATCAGGGTATGTTCATAGTCTATGTATATGTTATATGAATTTGAAAATAGATTTTTTTTTTTAAATTAATTCTCATGTATATTCCACAGGCACTTGTCTCAGAAGAAAAAAAATCCTTTATACCTTAAAAGGGCACTAGCTACGAGATATATGACAAACCTAGAATTTGATTAGAATTGGCAAAGGGGCACTACTGTCAAATTCATGTTCACCGATTCTAATCAAATTCTCATATTTGATTTATAACAATGTAAAACATTTTTCCAAACTATTAAAAGTCTAAATAAAACAATAAACAAGGCACAGACATGAACATATGTAGCTTCGTTTCGTGTGTATTTGAGTCTAGACGCCAACTTATTATTT
Source organism: Mytilus edulis (assembly GCF_963676685.1). NCBI lineage: Eukaryota > Metazoa > Mollusca > Bivalvia > Mytilida > Mytilidae > Mytilus > Mytilus edulis. The sequence goes on from NC_092346.1 coordinate 98,740,369, forward strand.
ATCGAGTTGTCCTTTATAGTCATCCGATGACCATACAAACGATGTAAACATAAATATAGATATAAATAGATTAAGAAAACACGTGATGTTGAATTATTCTAGGTCTATTTAATTTCATATTACAGATAAAAAATAAATGTTTATCATCGTTTTTACCTGTATTAGAATGTTTATTTGTTGATCGAATCAGTCAATCAAATGAGTTACCTTTGTTTCACTTTCAATGTTGACATTCTTTTCCTTTAAAAAATATTTTTACACATACAATTCATGTGTTATCCATCTCAAGCTAAGGGGTTAAATTAATGTTCACATGAATACGGATACAAGGAGGTCGAATTATTCACTTGCAAGTGAATATGATTCATAATCAATGTTTTTTTGCTTATTTTGACAAAATTGAACATTATTGTCTACTCAAAAAGAATTATTATTTCACTATTTGTATTTCAGTACTGATTGAGCCAAAGAAAATAATATATAAGTTTTTCATATATCTCGTAGCTAGTGCCCCTTTAATATGTGTTATATTATTAAAGGTATATAGGGACAAAAATTCTGAGACAAGTGCCTGTGTTGATTCTGACATTTTTAAAGCCAACCTTCACCAAGCTTTTTAAAAAATGCAATTTTGATATTGCAATACCAGTTTTTATTTGTTTAATGACTGGGTAAATAGTCAATGTCAAAGTGCCATAAATAGACTGAAAGATTGTGAAAAGTTTAAATTTCAGAAAGTATTGTTTGAGCCAAATCTCAGATATTTTTTATGCTTGGTTTCATTATGCCTTATAGGATGATAAAGAAGCCTTATGATCTGTATGTCAAAAGGGTTAAAGTATTCATAGACTAAAATTTGGCAAAAAATGTTGGATGGAGGCCAATGAGCCATGATTTAAACCTTTTTCGTATTTGAATATCTTTTTTTGTTGTTTGTATATTCGATCTTACAGGAGGAATGGACACATGAGAGGAAAACCTCCATGATTAATTGTGATGTCTATGGGTCCAAATGTCAAAGTTACAGCAGAGATTGAAAAACAGATTTGTCTGTCAGACAGACAGTTAGCCTGATCTCGACCTCATTCAATGTATCAGTGATTAAGGTTAGAGTTAATACATAGTTGGGTCCATTTCTCAAATACTATAAGCAGTAGGTAAACTATATTTGATGTATGAAATGATTGTAATGGGTAAATTTCAGTCTGGCAGGTTTCGTCCGAACGTGACCTCATTATCATAGTTCATGTGTCAATGTTGAGGGTTTTTTTGTGTGTCTGTTTTTCAAGTACTTTAAGCAATATATATACTATATTTGGTGTATCAAAAATTGTAAGGTGTATATGGTTGTCTGACTCAATTTATCTGACCTTGAACTCATTGTTACTGCTTTTATACGACCACAAACATTTTTGCGGTCGTATATTGGTATCACGTCGTCGTCGCCGTCAGCGGCATCCGAAGACGGATGGTTTCCAGATAATAACTGTAGTATAAGTAAATAAAGATCAATAAATAATTTTAACACACTGTTTATAATCACAAAAGGAAGGTTGGGATTGATTTTGAAGGTTATGGTCCCATCGGTTTAGGAATTAGGGGCCCAAAGGGGCCCAAAACATTCATTTATCTAGTTTCAGGACAATAAGTTGTGTGTATTAGTATTTCAATTACTCTGAAATTGTACCATAATTTTCATACCATTAAGTAGCATGTTGGGATTTATTTTAAAAAAAAGGGCCAAAAAGAAGCATTTTTCTAGTTTACAGACAATAACTTAGTGTGTAAGTGTATGTATCTCACTGAAAATACACTACAAGGTTTTTTACTACAAAGGAAAAACTGGAATTGAGTTTTGGGGTTCTTGCTCCAAGGGGGTTTCAATAAGTGAGGGGCCAAAAAGGGGCCCAAATAAGCATTTTTGTAGTTTTTAGTCAATAACTTGTGTTTAAGTGTATAAATCTGTCTGAAATTATACCACAAGTTTCCATACTACAAAGGGTGGTAACAGGGGGTAATGGAACAAATCATTAAGCATTTAGGGGCAAAAAAAGGGGGAAAACAAGGGTTTTTCTGGTTACAGGACAATTTAGACAATTTCAAAGCAGTGTAAGGGAGGTAATCAAATCAAAATTAGAATTTAAAGAATACTGTTATATATGTTTGATTACCTCCCTTACACTGTTTGAAAATTATGTTAAAGGAAGTGATAATTGTCTTGAGATGTGTAGCTGTAAATTTATTTTCAGAAGTTACTGTTAATTAATATCAGTTTTAACCATGACTGTAAGTTATTTTATATTTTAATACTTTATGATATATTTAAATGAATAGTTATTGTTGCCATCTTAATTAGAAATTTGAATTGAGATTATTTTTGGAATAGGGGATTGGGGGGAGGTAAAAAAAAATGGGGAAGAGTGGGGGTAAACATTTTCTCATTTCAGATTTCAGAAATTAAAAAGAATTTTTCATCAAATAATTTTTTTGAGGAGATTTATATTCAACAGGTGTCAGAAACTTTTGCTGTGTCAGCTATTTAATCGCGATCCAAATTAAGAGCTGTACCAAGCTTGAATTTTGTGTCCATACTTGCCCCAACTGTTCAGAGTTCAACCTCTGTGGTCGTATAAAGCTGCGCCCTGCGGAGCATCTTGTTATAAATGTTAAGTGTCTGTAATGCGTTTAGTAAAACCTTTATCTTTAAGACTTCCAACAGAACATCAATTGGCAAGGGGCGGACCCAGCCATTTTAAAAAGGGGGGTCCTAACCCACATGTTCCCATTGATCGTCCGAAAAAAAGGGGGTGCCCCCCCCCCCCCCAAAAAAAAACCCATTGGATCCGGCACTGGTCAGTTTAACAGGCAACACATTTCAGCGTGTGCACTCTTGATTAGAATATTAGCTCCTTTTTTGCCAACAAAATTCAACACATGTACTTTATATTAAACGTAAATTACTTCTGGAATTATGTTTCCTTAAATAGTTAAACATTTTTAAAGTATAACAGTAAACACAAAATGAATATACATACATAATATAACTATATTTGTGGTGAAACTATCAGTATTTACAGGACAGATAGCTTGTGGGTGAAAGCTGTAATAGTCGGGATGCAGTAACTGGCATTCTCCTGTTTGGATCAACAATACAATACACAACAGCATTCTGTATAACTTCATTCTGACAGAGAAAACAAAATTAAAACGATATAAAAATACAATGTTCTTCCTATTTATTTCTTCAAAATAGTGTATAAATAATTAGATAAATGGATCTTTTCATTTCTCTGGCATATTCTCGTCTCACCAGAGTTATTAACTCATTCCAAGGAATTGTATATTTAAATTTCTAACATCCCAGTAAGCATATATCAGTACGCAATAATTAAACCTTGCATCGTCATTGTTTTTCTGTTCTTTCTACAACAAGCTCGTATCCCGGATTTGTTTTTTCTCAATCGATTTATGACTTTCGAACAGCGGTATACTACTGTTGCCTTTATAGATTAATTTTCTAATATGATTTACTCCTGACCTTCCATCGATTCATTCTCAACTCATCCTAGCAAAACTGCTTTAATAAGTATTTGATTGGTCTAGGAACATTATATCTAAAGCCGAAATATATGTTCCTGATTGATATACAAATAGAAACTAATAGTATGGTTGTTAACTATACGCCACTGACGACTAGAATGGGAACAATTATAGGCCATCGTACGGCCATCGACAATGCGCATAACCTATACTGTTAGCTGTTAAAATGTGAAATTACTCAAACCAGAAAACAAATAAATCCAACGACACAAGAACCATGAACAACAGACAGGCACATAACAAATCTGACAAGGCATGTTTAAGAGCGCTTAGTCATCCCCTAACCTATAACAGTGATGTAACAGAACATTGTAACGCTCAGTTGGAAATCGGCATAGTATACAAACATGGACAAAATGTAAGCTCTAGTGAGCTTTTAACCGACATATACATAAGTTATCTGAACTTAACGATTTTACCATGCAGAGTTTACGTCTCTGCACTGTGGATTTCACTAAAATGACATTAATTTTATTAAGATAGTATGACATCTTCATGGCAAATGAATGAAGTAACACACACTTTTTTAATCGTTTACATTTAAAAACATAAATTATTTCTTATTAATTATGAGTGAATTCTAAGATCAAATACAATCGTATCATGTCGATGTTACCATGTTGTTCGTTTTTTCTTTGTCATTAAATATCATTAATGTACGGATGACTTTTTGAGTGTATGTTTAAGGTGGATCCCTACAGATATAGCAAAATTTTTTTCACCATTGAATTTTTCTTAAAATTTGCATACATATACTATGCAATGGCCTCTATGAAAATTTGAGTTAAAAATAGTATGTCACCAGACTCGTTTCCATGGTAACGGTCACCAAAGTTGGTACATCACGTGTATGCATAAATACATACCTGATGTAGAAACTCTGGATTTTTTTCAAGCCTTTGAAAGTATTTTGAAGGGTTTGTTCTTCATTTATTACAAAATTATTATTTAAAATGTAAATAAAACACAAATAATGGCAGTTTAATTCATTTTCATTTATTTCGTCTCAAATTTCATCAACACTGCTCCACAAAAAAAAACACAGATTTTGTTAAAAATTTCTATTTTTCTTAAATTTCCAAAAAAATGGTCCAATGAATATTTTTTTAAATTTGACATAAGATGGTCATAACAATGAGCTTTAAAAAGAAATAAAAAAAAATATGGGTCACCAGACTATTTTTTGCACGAAAAATGTTTTTGTGACCCCTAACGAAACAGTGATCAACAGCAGTTTTTTGTATATCTTTCATCATCGGTGATCAAAGTGTGACATATGTTGTCATATCCTTTGTTTAACTAACACAGAATAAAACAGTTTCACAAGGCAATCAAATGAGAACAATTTTTTGGTTTCTATGAACAACGGTTACCATGGCAACAGGACATGAAGTTGGAAAATTCAAGTTTTTGCATTGTTCTGATGTGCAAGATTAACAACCTAACAGACAATGGCAGATCAAATACCATGATTTCAGACCAACAACACATGGCTTCTATGTAAATGTAAACAAATATTATGAAACATTGTAATGCAGCTTATATTAGCATTACTGTGGTCTTAAATGAGCAAAATAAATTACTCAGAAGTTAGTGAAAATCACCAAATATATTTTTTTTTAAATTATCGATTCATAGGTAACAGTCATGCAAGTAAATGGATTAAAAAAGACTTTGTCACCTTTTCCCCAGTTAATGATTTAAGTTTGATCGAGCATAATGATAATACATTATATATTTCAGTTGTCATAGTAACATAACCAAAAAATGATGAAATAATAACTTTTTCAAAGGTTTTTCAACTTTCTTTATTTTGAATGCCTCAATAATCAAGCAAACATATAACTGTTATATTTACAAATGTGTAAATAGTTTACTCCTCTGATTCAGTCAAGTACTTATTGATAGTCATAGCATTATTAGAGTTCACTTTGTTCTCAGTCAAAATTGTAAATCCTTCCATATTAAATAGTACATGTTGTTCCCAGTCAGATATATCATATTACTATTAGTGGTAATTCTTTTCTTTTAAAATCTTTGTTTTCTGGTTATCTGTTTGCCTCTCTAATTTCTTAGTCATACTTTCCCAAACTTTCTGCGTAAATTTTCCAGGGGAACATTCCATTGCTGCATTTACCTGAAAGGTGTAATGTATACTAATAAACTACTAAATCTATATAATATTTCAGTGAGTGCAAAATTAATCCAATCATGCATTACAACATCAATTTAAAAAGATTATATTATACCTGACTAACAAAGGTACTCATTAAGAGTTTTATAATATGATATATGGCCAGGTTTTTGAAGTGATTGCAATAATTAGGTCAGCTGATGGGTATGCATTTTATATTGCTTTTGCATATGATGGCCATCCTTTTTAGTGGTTTTTGTTTTGTGTACAATCATGGCAATTTGGATTGCATTAATTGACAACATAAATGATATAGGGAGCATTATAGGGTCCAATTCAAATTCAAGGTATACATGTATATTTAATATGTGTGACCTTTACCATATACCTTAAATCAATACAGTTGAACTGTTCTTTTTGGTAAAAATTTACATATACAGCATGTGACCAAGTTTGCAATAAACATAAGTTATCTACATCACATAGTTATCTTCATTGTCAGAATTGTGGCACATAAGAACCAGTGGCAGTCTTGATAATATACTTTGTATTTAAATTATAAAATAAAGTACAAATCAATAGTGTAAAATGTGGATCACTGTGACCTTCTTTGCCTGGAAGCTGAGTTACTGAGACTCTGAGAGTGTATATATAAGTTTGCATGATCTGACACCTTTTAGTTGCTGAGATATACATTTGTTGGATATGAAATTGGATGTTTAATGTAACCAAAGTCAGTGAAGTGGAAAATGTAGGTCAGTGACATCTGTGTACAAGTTTACATGATCCTACATTTTATAGTTGAGTCTACTAAATATATTGTCCAAAAAGAAATGTTATAAATGCCTGCAAAACACCATTATCAGATTAAAAAGTCTCAAATGAAACCTAAGTTTTTTTTCAAAGGTAACTACATGTAATTATCCTAAAATGTATGTATTTACCATTGACAGTCATCCTTCATTTTTCTACAAAACTTCTGCTAATAACCTGCTGTTAAATGATAACCATGAGACCTACATGTACAATTGATAACAAATATAACAAAAATTAAATAAGTAAATTAATATGATATAGGATTCATAAAAAGTGAGAGTTTTATATTACTTGTTATCAATGTTGGTTGTTGAATATCAAAATAGTGAAAATAATGATAAAAAAGCCATATTCCATATAATAACAAGAGCATTAATGCTAAGTATGGCATCCTCTCACCATAGAAGACTGTTGCTTTCACATGGGTGTTTAGAATCTACAATGTCCACTTTCACCTTGACATTTGGGAATATCTTTTCTATTAATAAAGTTAAAGTCTAAATTCTTTAAATTTACCTGTATTACTTTCATAGTTTCAACCAGTACCAAACATTTGCAATTCTGCAACAAAACTAGCTTCAACCTAATGAAAAAAAGTGATAACAAATATATATAAATGAAAGTGCATGCAGTGTTCAAATACTATAGCTAAAACATATTACATTTAAAATTAACTGGAAACTCAGGCTGTTAACAATGAAATTTGTAATAATAATATGTATAAAGGCTTTCAAAACCCAATAGGTTTCATTAAATTTGTTGAAATTATACTTAATATAGATTTCATTTAATAAATACAAATGTAACTAATTCTAGTTCAATATTTTTGTTGAAACAAATTCTGTCATGTTCTATACATGAAAGTCTTCAAGTATATATAACAATGCTTTACCACAAAATTGATTTGAAATATTGACCCTAAACTTGAAATTATTACCAAGATCTGTTAATTCATTTTTATGACTGCTTAAGTGCAAATATGAATATAATTATGGTCCTCTTATACTTTATATATCTTCTTATGAAAATTATCAAAAAATACTTTGAAATTATATGACTAAAGGTTTAATTACCTTCTAATTATTCATTAAATTAACCATGTTTAAAACTGTTTCTTCTTTTGACTTTATTTACAGGATTCTTTTGCAACTGCAAATATTTTCTTTCCAGTTTAATTCTCCTTTTGCTTTAAGTATGGCTGATAAATTCACAGAAAGTACTATCAATCCATTAAGGAAATTGTTGAAATGTGTGGCACAAATTTCTGCATGTATCATTACTGAAAAATATGATATGAAATGTCAGTTTGCACATGTATTTGTTAATTAGATAAACTATAAACTATTTAGACTTGAGTTCATAATTTTATTTGGAATATACAATTGATTTTTTGAATTTATATTTATATAATATGATTGTGCATTCATGTTTACCTTTATTCTTATAGATCACAGACTCACATTTATTTCTAATAATGTGGAATGAGAATGGCTGCCCCCCTTCTTAATTTTCTTTTTTGCCTTCATGCATTATCCTGCATTCTACACATCATTCTAGGTGTTTTTAAATGACTAAATATGTAAGGTATCAGACCACTTGGTCTCTGATCACATGCAAAAGATGACTTAATATGAAAATTCTGATTATAAAATAAAGAAAACTAATATTTTGAGTTTGTAAAACATTATTTTTGTGAATGAATCATTGTGACTGCAATTGTTTACTTTTTCAATTATAATTTTATGTATGGTTATATATTAAATTGCTACCAAATAAGTATTTACAAAATAATCCTCTCCTTTTGGATACAAAACTAAAAAGCCCCTTATGTATAGATGTCTTTGTGTTCATTGCAAAAATGATAAATAACTTCCAGGGGCAAAATTCCAGAAAAATTACTAAGTCCAGCTTCATTAAAAATTTGGGCAGCACTTCCCCTCAAAATAAAGCTTTTTACCCTCAAACCACATAAACCCCAGACCATAATAGAGTGGAATTAAAGAAAGAAAATTGAAAGAGAGGTGTGGGGCAGGTTCATTTATTCAAGACATGAAACCATACACCTTCTCCAACCAGTAAAATGTGTAAAGAGAATATATAATAAAGAGAAAATTGAACTCTCTTACCATGTGCAGCTTTTGAATTGATAAAAAATTCACCAGTCCCATTTTCCCCCTCGTTTCTACACTGTCACACATGATATGCAGGTTACATGCACTGCAGCTACAACGATATGGTATGGACAAAATGCTCCACGGCCTCCACCTCCTGGTACAAGCCTTGAAGGTCGTATTTCCGTTCACAGACAGTATCCGCAGGGGACAGTTTTACATCTTAACGAACATATTCTGCGCTAGGTGATCAACCAGAGCTAGCCGTCGACCTTCTTTCCAGGTTTCGTCAAACAAAACATCACTGTCTGTGATCGGACGCCGAATTTCTCCAACTTCCAAAAACTTATATCATATGATATTATAAGTTGAGAATCATTTAAGACTGAGTGAACTTTCAGGCTGAAGCTATTCATATTCTTTATTTTTAAAGAACGCATGCATTTATCCTTTATGATAAACCTTCCTTTCTTCTGAGCGATGAGCTGTAACTTGGAAGTTGTTTACACACGTTGACAACAGACGACATCGGAACTGTTACCGTGACCTAGATATACAGGCGATATATCCTAAATTTTTAAACGGGAACCAGTTTTACATCAGTAAAATGTTGTTATCTCCCTTAGTATCGGAAGTCACCTTAATATATTCTCTAGTACACCATGAAGTGTAAGACGTAAACAAATAATGATTTGTTATTTCTTCTATTTTCTTGCCTCGTTTCTAAGACTTGTGATTTTTTTTCTGTCTTGACGCTAATGGATTTCCGTTTTTTTTCCTAAATTCGTTCTACACTTCGATATCTGAAAATCATATAAAATGTACCACACTGACAGAAATAATTAGTCAGTACGACTATTTAAAATAGTTATAACGACTTCAAAATAAGAACCAAAAGAAGATGATGGACATTCAAACAAAAAGTTCGCTTTGAAACCAGCAAATTTACTAGAGGTCGGCATAGTTGTAGCAACAATATGTATACGTAGTCCCATTTTGGAATTAGTATACATATTTCGTTAAAGACAGACCATTCGTAGCCTCGGTGAACAATATAAAGAACTAATGTATAATTTCGACCATTAATAAAACAGTCTTTGTTGAAATTCCTCAAATATTCAAAATAACATTAATCTTATTATTTACCTGATGCTTGAATTTTTCTCATTTTTTTCTAGATTTCTAATACACGATGTAAAGTAATCATTTCGATATGATGATAGATTTATGATGTGTTCCGACAAATAGCCGTAAGGTTAAATGTTACATTGGAAAATATTACACCTCCTGAGTTGAATTAAGTGTTAATATCTGAGGCCCGGTAAAACAGGGAGAGATCTGTTTGCGCCAAAAATGCGCCACAACTTTTTTTCTTCAATGCTACGTTTGCGCCACCTGTTTTAAAATTACATAGTATCATTTGCGCCCAAAACAACATACGATTGTGCCAATTAGAAGAAAAATTACTTCCCACCTATTTTATTCGGACTTGGAACCGGCAGTTTACACGGCAAATTTTCCTTTTCTGAAACAAACTTTCTGCTGCTGTTGCATGGGTCTTTCCCAATTTAATATATGCAGTAGCTTGTAACTTCTATCGTCCAAAAACAAAAACATTGAAGGATGAAATGCATAAAACAGTTTATAATGATTCCTGTGGAATGTTTCTGCTCCATTACTGTTACGTCTTGTGTAGACGTATATAGTTTCATCCAATACGGATGGTGGGAAGTGTTGGCCATCGACATATGTGGCTAACACATAATCACTTTTCTTCTCTTTTGGTATATCTTGTAATGAATATCCAGCAAAGCAATAAGTTTTCTCCTCATTCTGTACATGGACTATCTAATGCATTTCAAGTAATTTCTCTTCAGATGCTCATCTTCATGGTGAAATATCTCCGAAAGATTGAAAAATGTTAAGCCAAAAATAAGAATAAATATTAATCATTAATATTTATGATAGATATGTGAACATGTAAATTGGCGCAAATGAGTTCCCGATTAATGGCGCAATTGATACATTTTGAGAACAAAATTTGGCGCAAATGATACCCCTGAAAAACAGTTATTGGCGCAAAAGGACTGCTGTCGTAAAACATGTATTTTGCCTACCATTTTTTTTTTTTAAATATTCAATAAACACGAGGGGACGGTGACGCAAAGGAAATAAAAAGTTTTCAAATGTTTGACATGCATTCAGTTCTTTATTTAGATGTCAATAAGGAGTCTTAAATTTTGTCATTGTTTGCAAATTAATACATTGTGACTGTATAATTAAAGATTAAAAACTCTTTATCTGTTGTTTCAAACTTGCGCAGGTCTCAGTTTGAACACAGTCTGAGATGCGGTGTCGGAACATTATGTCATCGTTAATATAATAACTCCAAGATTTGATCTTCGTTTTATGACACTGTAAAGTTATCAAGTAACGAAAGTCGTCATCTTCGAATGACCACAGACATGCGTTCCAGTTGCGAGTGTCGTAACCACAATCCAACCTCTTTTCCTTTCCTTGATTTGGTCATGATCATCACCGAATTTGTATTAACTAGTGGCACAGGATCTTCTAACTTTAAAGAGCACATGTTAGTATCGCTTGGTTTTTTTTTGGTTTTTTTAAAGTTTTATATGTATTGTTTTATGGACTTGTTTGTCTTTTCGTTTTTTTGTTGCTATAGTGTTGTCAGTTTTACTTCGATTTATGAGTTTTGAATGTCCCCTTGGACCCGAATTTCACGTCACCTGAATAATTGTCGGATCTATAAATGAATAAATTGGTTTCTATTCTTTAAATACTTTTTGAATGAGTCTGGATGCATACGATCGGTAATAGAGCAGGAGACTCTTATCCTCAGCGAATAGATGTTTTACTAACGACTATGCAAAACACATTTAATAACAAGATCAAGACTTTAATGTATCAGTATTGTAATATTGAATGTATTCTGAGCAAGTCTGTTATTAAAGGTATTGAAAACAAACTATTTAGTATGTACCAGAATAAATTGCATTCAAATTTACTAGTTAATAAAAGCAGTAAATTGAATACTTACAAGTTATTCAAATCAAATTATTGTAAAGAAAAAATATTTAAGTATTTATACTATGCCGGAAAAATATAGAAGTGCAAATATGCTAAATTCAGAGCAGGTGTTGCTTCGATCAGAATTGAAACTGGTAGGTATGAAGTTATAAATTTAATGAAAGGTTTTGAATTAATTGTAGAAAAAACGGTTTGAATATAATTGTAGAAAAAATTATTTGAATATAATTGAAGATGAAAAATGTTTTGTTAGACTGTCCAGAATATGCAGATTTGCGAACGATATTTTTTTTAACAGTATGTGTTATATATCTAGAAAGTAGTTTTAGTAATTTGAGTAATGAGGAAAAGTTTTTATTTAGGTTTATTGATGACAGAGTTTGCTATTTTACAACCAAAATTGCACTTTTTTGTACGAGAATTTACCAATTTTTTTTTTTTTTTTTTTTTTTTTTTTTTTTTTTTTTTTTTTTAGATATTTCGTTCATCAAATCTTTGACTGGCATTTTTTTTATCTGGCTGAGAGTTTCAACCAATCTTTTACCCGAAAATACCAGTAAATCCCTTGTTAGAAGTAAATAAAACATTGCCTGAAACTAAACTATGAAACTTTGCATACATTCCACCGTTTTGTTTATCCAAATTATTTGTGGTGTCAATTTAAGAAAAATTTATACTTTGAAAGTTTGTGGAAAATACTGCACTAGACTTGTTGAAAACTTATAGTAAGAAATGCATTTCTTGATCAAACGTCACAAAGAGCTATAAAATTATATCTAGATATAACACAATAGAAAAAGATATTCCAGAGACATATAATACATTATATGTCTCTGGATATACTAAAGATCACTAAACAAATTTTGTCAATGAATGAAATCTAAAAGTATCTAAAATTTCTCTTTTGAAAGTGGTCTACTAGACTTGTGATTGCCTCGCCGATACCGTATAGTATCCCCACAGGCACTTGCAATTTCCCCCCCTATATACCTTAATAAATAGACAAGTGCATGTGAGTATCTCCCTGTATAAAGCGAATCCCAAATTACACCGTTTGTTGGTGCGCCCGACAGAGGCGGAATTTACAGATTACATAACAGGTAAGGAACAGGTGCTCGCCCTTGTTTCAAAATGTTGAACTTCCGCTTTAAGGAAAACGCATGAAAATAGACATTATCCATATATACTATACAGCTTCTTCAAGTTCTTATTTAGTGCTAAGATTGTTAACCCATGGATGTGGTAACTTCCCCAAGTAAGATTATACATTAAAGTTTCTGTCTTTATTCAGAGTATTCTGAGTATAAGGAACGAAAACAATTTTGTTTTGGGTTCGGCATATTGACAAACATTTGAACATACATGATACAATCATAACAATGACATTTTCTCCGAATATGCAAACAAACATCACTAACCTTTTACATTTTATCTGCGCCTGTCTTCCCTACGTAACATAACTTAATATAAACTCATCTTCTTTCAAACTTTAAATGTTTATCAGGTCAGGAATAACCTCCAATTCAGGCAATTGGTGGATTATACCTCAATTGACGTATAATCCCATATAAGGCACCAATTGAGGTATTGTGTAGTAATCTGTTCTCGATAGTAATCAGTTCTTGATAGCAATACGCGTGGTTAAAATAAAAGTAGTTCGAGAAATCACACTATAAGTTTGGGCCATACATGTACATGTATCTTATGAACTATAAAATTTAATTCAATTCAATTATTGGAAAAGTAATGCCATTAAATATTGTTACTGTGACAGTAATAATAGTTGTGACAACATCTTATGACATATAAGAATTGTTTCAATAATTTAAAATCCTCTAAATTTTATATCAAATGCATATTATTGTCCTTGAGTGATAATTCCTAGGATATCGGTTAAAGATGCCTTAATTGATCGATAAGGCTAAAATTCATTAAATTTTTTTTTTCTAGAAACAAATGCAGTCTGCAAGGTTAGCCACTAGTCCGATGCCCCAGACTAGTTAAATTCATTCGGACTAGTGAGTTTTTGCAAAATTTTGTTTGGACCAATAAGAAAAATGTCAGAATATTGGTCTTCGGACTAGAAGTTGAAAAAGTTTTTGGTGCAGCCTGCAAATGATAGTTAATCATGTTAATTGATACTTTTCTTCAATTTGCACACTTTTAAATCTTCTATTAATATCAAACATGCTTACCTAACTATACTTTTCACAACTATCGAGAACTGATGACGTATTGCACACAATTTCAAAATTGAGCACAACAGATGTTTTGATTTTTTTCTTGATTTACGCAAGAGAAAATTGTGAGAATAATAGGAAATGAATAAAAGTATCTACTAAATTAACACAATCAGCTTTGACCAAATTTGTTTGAAGAATTGGCCCAACGGAGCGAAAGTTTGTTACACTATCGAGAACAGATACATGTAACACCAGGATATACATGTATTGGTATAGACCAATTGAAGTATAATGCAAGTTTTTTTGTAATAAAAGGCTGGTGTGAGTTAGGAGCATCATTTTGAAACTTGCAACCTATTTAATGACCATTGTTGAGTCCTCCTAAAATTTCAGTTTTGTCAAAACCTGCTGCATCTCTTGAGAATGCATGTGTACAAGAATTCTTTTGTTTAAACATCTGTACTATTGACCATAATTGACTTTTAATAATGAAAGTCAAGTATTAACAAAGAGCTCCATCCGCCTGTGGAATTGTACTCATAATCACATAACTGCAGACAGTATTGATGTTCATTGACAAGTGATTAGTGCCAATAGTGGTTAATTTGCCAATCAAGAATTGACAAGATAACAATAGAAGAAACTGCAAATACAATTATTGATTAAATGCATTATGTTATGTCACTATACTAAACTAGAAATTTTTGACATGTTTTCATACCATAATATGGTTTTAAGAAAACAATGCTCCATTTGTCTTGAATAATTTGATTTGAAAAACAAAGAATTATACATCCATGACATCAATTGGTTTATACCATTATATGTCAATTGGTGGATTATACGTCAATTGAGGTATAATCCACCAATTGGTGGTTATTCCTGACCTGTTTTATATGTCTTTATCCTAATCATGCTAATCCTGATCATAAGGTCAATATTTTGGTACAACTGTTCTCTTTGTGCTGGATTTTTTCACACTGGCAGTCCCTGGTACTTAATTTCTCCGTTAGTATTTCCACACAATACACATTGGTTAATTTGTTAGGCACAGGATCAGGGTTTATCAAGGCTAAATGAATCTTTAAATCGCCCTGAACTCTTTACTTATTCTCCAATTATATCTGCTGTTTTTTTGTATCTCCTTACTTTCTGGTGCTAATAGGGTTCGAAGATCTATTTTGATGTTTTGAATCTCCAGCTGTCTTTCCATTTCTTCTCTTTCCTGGCGGATTAGGATATTTAGTACATTGTAGGTAGTGTTCAGTGTTTTCTGTTTCTCTACATTCACCTTTGTCAGGAAAACAACACATTAACAGACAGGAACTTCATTTCTGGTCAAAATAAACCATAATTTATAAGATGTCTCCTTCAGTATAATTCTGTGCTCCTGTAAATATGTGTGTGAAAAAGCATACATGATCCTACATCAATGAACTGTAAATGAACATTTGATGAAAGAAAATTAAATCTGGCAGCACAATCTTTATACACAAGTGTGGTCTGCAAAGAAATTAAAAAAACATTCATGTAGACTTAAATGAGAAATAAACGACATTATCTGTTTGTACATTACAGGAAGTGGTGGAAGTACACCAGTACAAGATGAAGATGGAAGAGCTACTCCTGTGATGGATGAGATGGAAGGGGGAGGTACCCCAACACAGGATGAGGGAGGGTGTACACCAGTACAGGATGAGGGAGGGTGTACCCCAGTACAGGATGAAGGCAGATTAACCCCAGTACAAGATGAACCTCCAACATATGATATGAGAGCTTCACCACAAGTAATTACATAATAAAAAGGACTAATCAATCAAAATAAAAAATACAGGACATTTCTCACAAAAAATTGTTTGAATAAGGTATGAATAAACATGATAAAAGATTGAGAGCATAAACTAATCGGATTATACCTATTTTAAAAGTAGATCACATGATTGGTTCATTATCTTAAACCATAACCCAATTTTACCCAGAGTAGATCACATGACTTGTTCCTTATCTTAAACCATAACCCAATTTTACCCAGAGTAGATCACATGACTTGTTCCTTATCCTCAACCATAACCCAATTTCACCCAGAGTAGATCACATGACTTGTTCCTTCTCTGAAACCATAACCCAATTCACCCAGAGTAGATCACTTGACTGGTTCCTGATCTTAAACCTTAACATTATTACCACTGATATAAAATATCACTTGACTTGATCCAAGATTCCTTACGTGTTGTTTACTTCCAACCATAACAAGATTACACCCAGAATAGATTCCTTGGAATGTTGGTTACTACAAATGACTACAAGAGATCTCATGACTTGTTGTTTACTTCAAACCATAACAAGATTACAATCATGACAATAAGAACATTCAATTAATTAGTGATATAAAATTAAAAGGCATGAATGAAAGAAGAAAATGAAAGTTTAATTTTCAGACAATCATATAAGGGTCTGATATTTTTAAAGATATATTACTTATTAAAAAAATATTCATTCATTTCCTTTAAAGTCATATGATAGTGGATGGCATACAAAGGAATATTTTTTTTCAGTAAAAATTAAGTGAGCATGTTTATTGTATTTTACATGTATATACATGATAAGATAGGGAAAATGCTAGTACTGTGGATTCATTATTATTCGTTGGATACCAATTTTCGTGGATTTCGTGGGAACAGTTGAACCACGAAATTAAATGTTCAACGAATGACAAATTTTCTTCTGGCTTGTATGCAGACTTCGGCAAAACCACGAAATCAAATATCCACGAACATGTAAGTTTTCCTCAATCCACGAAAATTGGTACCCACGAAAATAAATGAATCCACAGTATTGTGTTTGGTGAATTTCATTTTTTATTTGTGGGCTATCCCAAAAATTTAAATGAAATTAAATGTTCATGAAAATGTAGGTTTCCCTCAATCCAAGAAAATTAGTATTCACAAAATAAACGAATCAACATTATATCATTTATTTTAGGATGCAGAAATGGAAAGTGATAATGAAACAGACAGAGGTGGAGGAGGAATTCTGGGTAATAATGATGATGAATATGTAAGTGATGGTGGAGAAGTTGAACGTGAAGAAGTAGAGCCTCAGTCACCAAATAGTGGTCCAGCATCACCTGACCAGAGTCCACCTAGATCACCTGATGTCAGTATGTCTCCAATGGGTAGTCCAAGAAGTCCACCACGGTCTCCTGGTAGTCCGGTCATGGATGAAAATGGACCCCAGTCCCCTATAGGTAGTCCAGCGGGTAGTGGTAGCCCACGCTCTATGAGAAGTGGAAGTGCACCTGCTTCACCAGTAGGAAGCCCACGATCAGTTCATAGTGAAAGTCAAAAGTCACGTTCAAGAAGTCGCAGTAGGTCAGGCTCTCCAGTAAGAAGTAGATCTGGGTCTCCAGTGAGAAGCAGGTCAGGTTCACCTGTCAGAAGTAGATCTGGGTCTCCTAGAAGTAGGTCAAGATCACCAGCTAGAAGTAGGTCAGGATCTCCAAGAAGTAGGTCAGCATCACCTGTAAAAAGTAGGTCAGGTTCTCCTAGAAGTAGATCAGGATCACCAGCCAGAAGTCGTTCAGGATCTCCCAGAAGTAGATCAGGATCCCAAGTAAGAAGCAGGTCAGGATCTCCTAGAAGTAGATCAGCTTCGCCAGCAAGAAGTAGATCAGGGTCTCCAAGAAGTAGGTCAAGATCACCAGCAAGAAGCAGATCAGGGTCACCTGTCAGAAGTAGATCAGGATCACCAGCCAGAAGTAGATCAGGGTCAAGGAATAGGAGTAGATCTGGATCACCAGCAAGAAGCAGATCAGCATCTCCAGCGGGAAGTGGACGAGGATCAGACAGTGAAGATGAGGTTAAAACAAAGAAAAAGAAAGGTATTCAAATCTTATTTCTAATTAAGTTATAAAGTCAGATTTTTAAATGAAATTACAGAGTGGTTGAAATAGTTTGAATTAAGGATTGGGTTTGTTCCCTTTGTTGATCCAGTAATGCTAACTCTATGTTATTGCACAAGATTTTAAGATGGAGCAGGTGTCTAAATTGATGGGATATTTTGAAACCTATGTTGTGTTTTATGCGAAAAGTAAATACCACTGCTATCATATACTACCAACTTTTGACATGTAAATTGCCAATTGATTGAAAAAGTAAGTTCACAAATGCTACTTAATTCTAACTTCTAAAATATCAAGTTTATATGGGAAAAAATCCATACTTATTTCAAATACTATTTTAACAATTAAGTTATTGACAACTGCCATAATTAACAAAGCAATTCAACTCAATGTACATGTATGTGTTTTGATTGGAACATAGCACATGTTATTTATTCCAATGAAGAATGAACACTTGTTTGATAAGAATATAAATGTTTACATACATTTTTGTTACGATGAAAAGTTTTGGTTTAAATACAAATTATTTATGATTATTTTGTTTAACAGGTAGTGATGATGAAGATGAAAGTGACAAAGAGTAAGTATAAAGCTGTCAACATTTCCTCCTATATACATGATATACAAGTACTACTTACTTAAAGTATAAATGTACTTATTTATGCATGAAATATATAAAATTGAGAACAGAAATGGAGAATGTGTCAAAGAGACAACAACCCTACCAAATAGCAGATGACAACAGAAATTATTCACATATACAAATATATAATAATTTACATATAAAATGCAAACTTATTCACTTATACAAATGTATATTTATTCACTTATACAAATGTATATTTATTCACTTATACACATAGACTTATACAAATGTATACAGGGTTTCCCCTCGGTCAATTATTTTTTTCGCCACCTCTTTCGCCAAAACAATATATTTTTCGCCACTTTATTATTTTTTTCGCCAATGAACATAAATATATTTTTCGTTTCAAATTTACCTTTTATCTACCCCCCCTTAAATAAGATGATTTTGCCCCATTGTGTCTATGACTATTCTCTCAAACTTATTTTAGAGTCTACATTTTAATGAATAAACACTAAACATTTACTTTAAAACAACAGAATTTTTTCAACCTAAAAGGGAAAAATATTCATTGTATTTTAAACAACTTTCCTAGAGTAGTGAGGGGCCCACTATACTTTGATAATAAAGAAGATATAAGTCCTGGAATATAACAAAATTAATGGACATGTATTAGTCATATAATACCAGTATAGTTCGTAGGGAATTTTTTTTTTTTAAAGAAAAATACTAATGTTCCCTTTTATACTAAGGAGTGGTTTTTAAAACAAAACAAAAGCTTTTATCATATGAAATTGAGCCCTCATTTCATGTGTAGTCGTTACATTAAAGGGTTAATCTCATTTGAGGGGTTGTTCCCAACCTTTTGGATAGATTTCTTCATAACAGTTTTCTGTCCTTGACCATCGTAAATGAAACAGTTGAGACGTAAAACTATGCTTGTAACACGTGTGTCACTTAAACGACTTTAAAGTAGTCTCTCTAATCAATTACGTATATTAAAGTCAAAGGATAATTAAAGTTTTAAATCGGAGATTTTTCTTGCTTTCGAACATTTTTCGTCACAAAATCATCTTTCTTTTCTAAACTATCTTTAAAAGGGGAGGAGACGTCAAAAGTTTTCTTCAAACACGTGCGTCGCAAAGTGGTAAATAAGTTCTGTATTTGACATTTAGTAGAAGCCATTTAACCGTATCATCTTGTAAAACAATTCAATCAACACCTTTATTAATTAGTCTTTTGTTGTCGATAGCTATAAAATGCAATCAGCTGATTATTGATGGTCTGTCCAAATCTTAATGATGTCAACGTGAGTTCCGAGTATTGTCTATCAGGTAAAGTCTGAGAAACTCGAAAAAAAAGTAAATAAACAAGATGGAGGAAAATAAATGTTGTATATATTTTTTTTGCCAAATTCTTTCACAGATGACTAATTTTTATCGCCACAATTATTATTTTTTCGCAAATGGCGAAAATGGCAACCGCCAGCGGAAACCCTGGTACACTTATTCACTTATACAAATGTATGCACATTCACATATACAAATGTATACTTTCACTATACTGTATCAAAATGTTTATGAGGCTGTAACAAATAAAGATATTACTCTGAAGAGTTCAATTTCAGTGGACCTCATCTAACATACAAGTATGTTGACCCTAGATGTCATTTTGTTGTTTATGTTGATAGGTTTCTGTATCAAATCAAATCAAAGTTTTATTTATTGTTGATACATAGTAAACAAAGTAACACAAGCTCTAGTGAGCTTTCAAAATTGACATTATAATAAATTACACACAAGCAAATAACATGCAAACAAAACACACATATTAAGACAAACATAAATACATTACAGCATGATATTTAAGATGGCACAGTAGTATTTCCTCGCCCATAAGGGATAATGATAGCCTTTTTAGAATTTTCACCACTTTCTAACACTGCAAAAAATTCTACATTCAAAGTTAACTGAAGTACTTTCATTTTACTATTCAGAAATGAATTTGAATATGTATCATGACCGTTTACTTTTTTTGCTATTTTTAAAAACCTAAGGCCACTAGTACTTTTAGGTCTTTTATGGTGCAGTGAATACAAAATTAAAAAAAATTCTCAAAAATTCATTTTCATCTGTATGTAAAATTATTTCATATTTTTCTACACCGGATTCATCCCTCAGTTTGGGAAAGTAAGTTCAGTTGATACTGTATTTTTTGTCCAATCACACTGTTTAGATACATTTACCTAAGTAGGGTACACAAAAGAGCAACCTAAATTCTGGAATGCAAATACTACCGTGCCACCTAAAAGCACATACATGACATAAGCAAATAAATTAATACTGTTCATGCAGATAAAATATAAAATTATAGCTAGCTAATTTTAGTATTTATGAAAAAAGGGGAAAAAAGCAAAAATAAGCTCAAATCCCAAAGCACTAATGGCATGCATTACAATGGCATGAGCTGTCATTCCAGGTCTGTATTATATTGGAAAATTGAGTTAGAGAATTTACCTGTCTACATGGTTTGGCAGCTCATTCCATAACCATGATAACTGCAGCACTGAAACGAAATGATTTTAACCTATATTTTGTAGTTAACTCTGGGTATGTCAGCTGTATCCTTAGATCTAAGTTAGAACGTTGAGTTTTGATATTTATTAGGTCATGAAGATAACTGGGACTTTTCTTGTGTACAATTTTAAATGTTTCAATTCCAATGGTTCTAAGTCTGTGAATTTTTAAAGATGGAATTTTAGAAGTTAAAAGTAAATTTTCATAGCCACTTACCAAGGTATACAATCTTCATATATGAAGTGGAGAGCTCTTTCCTGTATTTTTTCAATTTTTTGTGTTTATTTTTCACTACAGAAATGCCAAATTACTGGACAATAATAACAATTTGAAAGAATGAAAGAGAAGTAAGCTGTTAGACGTCCCAACCTGTTTAGATATTTGCCAATACCTTTAAGAATGTTTAGTTGTTTAGAAGTTTTTTTTACAAATTTATGAGATATGTTTATCAAAATTTAGTTCAAAATCTATCGTTACACCAAGGGCAAGGAGTTTAACATCTTCATCACATGAAATTTTATTGCCTTCTAAATTAAAAGTTAAATTATAATTTTTTTGTCTTTTTCCTAATAGCAATTGCTTTCATTAAATTTTGTGAAAACCATTTTATCATTTTTTCACTGTCATTTTCAAGTGTTTTTACTAAATTATCTACATTATTGTCACAGTAAGACAGTGTATTATCATCTGCATAATTATAAATTGTAATGTCTTGAACACAGTAGAAAATATCATTAATAAAGACATTAAACAACACTGGACCAAGAATCAACCCTTGGGGCCCCCTTATCAGTATTTCACAGTCACTGTAAGTGTTGCCAATCTTTATACGTTGCCTTCTTTTTTCAAGGTAACTTTTTAATAATTTTAACGAGCTTTCAGAGACGCCATAAACCGTAATTTTAATAAAAGTAAATCGTGGG
The DNA here is from genome assembly GCF_963676685.1 of Mytilus edulis. Classification (NCBI taxonomy): domain Eukaryota; kingdom Metazoa; phylum Mollusca; class Bivalvia; order Mytilida; family Mytilidae; genus Mytilus; species Mytilus edulis. The sequence goes on from NC_092346.1 coordinate 98,762,247, forward strand.
GCAAACAGTCGAAATCCTTTTATTCATGCTTGGACTGTTTATAATAAATGGAGCATGAGTAATGGCATATATTCACATTTGCTGATAGTCTAATCAATATAGCAGTTAACCTTAAACAAATTGCAACAGAATATTTTTTTTCATAGAAATACATTGTTGGACAGTTTAAACAATATATCAAAAATCTACAATTATCTGGACTGCCATACACTATTTTTTTTGCAACATGAATAACATGGCTATAATGTTTATTTTTTCTTCAACATCTTCAGAAATGCATATATTCACTGTATGTCCTTCATAAATTAGTTTATAAAAACAACATATCAACTTCTTCTTGTGTGACCAAAAGCATTTGGGATCCCAAATTAAAATTTAGTTCAATGAAAACACAACTATATACAATTTCAGTCTATAATTTTATGATAACTTTTTTACAGATCAGAAGTTGGTGAATTGATTGCAAACATTTTTGGCTCCAGTGATGAAGAAGAAGAATTTGAAGTAAGTTTATAGTTTGGTGTCACAATATCTCAGTAGCATGGGTTCGAATCCTGGTGAGGGAAGAACAAAAAAAATGCGAAAGCAAATTTACAGATCTAACATTGTTGGGTTGATGTTTATACAAGTTGTATATACAGAATGTACACAGCCATGTATCAACATCACTGCTGGTGATCTGCTGGATAAATCTGTTGTAGAGTTGTCACTGGTTCAGACGTACTTATAAATATAATTATTTCTGTGACTGTATCTTACATTAATTTGTAGGATTCTTTACTATAGATAATTTAGCTGATCTGTAACAATAACATCTTCATGCCTTATATATCATGTACTGTAGTACGCCGCTAAATTAAAACTGACGAGGAAAGGTAACACACGGCCAGCGAAAGCTCTTTTTATGAGAGCCCAGGTGGTCGTGTGGTCGTGTGGTCTAGCGGGACGGCTGCAGTGCAGGCGATTTGGTGTCACGATATCACAGTAGCATGGGTTCGAATCCCGGCGAGGGAAGAACCAAAAATTGGCGAAAGCAAATTTACAGATCTAACATTGTTGGGTTGATGTTTAGACGAGTTATATATATATATAAACATATATGTAGCCGTCAAGCTACAAAATTTTTTTTGTCATGCATCTGATTTCACCTAGATAGATGCACACGCCCGATGAAGCTAATTTGTTTAGCGAAATATTGCATGAATAATATATAAAATATAACAACTAATTTTATAACACTCATTAGTGTGTTAAAGTTACATTCTTAGACACTTATATCAATTAATTTAGTAACTGCATCAGTTTATTTACAAACTGATCCACACCTAGATAGATTGAATGTTGATTGTTGCTATTTTTAGACACTATATAAACATATACATATATAAATAGTGTCTAGAAAATCAACCTAGAGATGTAAGAGTAGATCTGATAATATATATATATATGAACGTTAGGACTGCATGAATTTGAAATTATCTCAACTAGACAATTTCCTTTTCAAAAGTAATTTTATACCTTGCCATTCTGTGTGGTCCCTTTATCATTATTTGGAGTACATTCGGTGTATGATGACATTCACCCTTTTTCTTTTTTATCTTTTTCAACTGACAATACATTAGATGTTTGCACTTTCATGGTGGGGATCAAATATATAGATGTTATCAGCTTATAATTTTACCTTGAATATTTTATTTGTTAAAAATTGTTACCTCGAGAAGAAGGTACAAAAAGTTCTAATTAAAATAGTACAAAGACAAGTGATTAACTGTCAGTCAAACTGATAGTATTTTTAGCAGCTTTCAGCATTTAACAAAAAATGTTACAAAAATCATTTGAAATTTACTAAACCATCTTTTTAATCAAACTCAGGTTTGGCAGATTTTTAAGGACAGTTCAAATAAAACTATTTATTAAAATAATTCTTTGAATTTCAGGGTTTTGATGAAGATGACATTGAGGCAGCAAATAAAAAGAAAGAGAAGAAAAAGTCAACAGGTTTGTCTTGTCTATTTCTTACTTATTTAAAAAAAATGTCAAATGAATATGTTCACAGTAAATGTTAATCCTACAGTAGGTTGTACTTATCTATGTCAAATGAATATGTTCACAGTAAATGTTAATCCTACAGTAGGTTGTACTTATCTATGTCAAATGAATATGTTCACAGTAAATGTTAATCCTACAGTAGGTTGTACTTATCTATGTCAAATGAATATGTTCACAGTAAATGTTAATCCTACAGTAGGTTGTACTTATCTACTTTTTTTCAAAATTTATTTTGCTGTCAATGTTATACCATATTATGGCTTTTTTACGAAATTTTCCTTTGATTTTACTGACTTATAATTTCCTTTCTCAGCACAGTAGAGTGATATGAAAAAATAATTGCTAGAAACTAAGGGTGCACGTGCCTGTTGTCAATGAAATTAACAACACTGTCATAGGTAAAATAGTGATAAACAGATTATCATTGGTCATCTCAACTCCATTGTTTTTCTCATTTTCACGATATTGACTCAAGTGAGAAAATCAATGTTGTTGAGATGATCAACGATAATCTATAAATATCAGTATATGGAAGATTTGGATTGTGGGTGCTCATTCATTCATTCATGTCTTTATTTCCTCATAATTGAGATAAAATTAATACATACAGTTAACTAAATATCAGACAACAAAAAGAATAAACAAAATAGGAACAGAACAAAAACAGTTTTTAACCGGATTTTTGTGACAAAAATGTCGGTTATTGATTTGGGGATGTACGGCGGGCGGGCGGGTGGGCGGGCAGTCGGGCGGGCGGGCGGCAATCAAATGTTGTCCGTGCATTAACTCATGAACCGTTCAATCAAAGCTTTTAAAATTTTAATATGGTGTTACTGACAACTAAATGAAGGTCAAGTTCAATAATGGCGATTTTGACTTTTACCGTTCAGGAGTTATGGTTCTTGAAAGATTGAAAAATGAAGTTTCCAGTCGTGTCCGTGCATTTACGCATGAACTGTTCTACTATAGCTTCCCAAATTTTAATATGTTGTTACTGATGACAAAATGGAGGTCATGTTTAATAATGACGATTTTGACTTTTACCCTTCAGGAGTTATGGTTCTTGAAAGATTGAAAAATGGAGTTTCCAGTCATGTCCGTGCATTTACGCATGAACTGTTATACCAAAGCTTCCCAAATTTTAATATGTTGTTACTGATGACAAAATAGAGGTCAAGTTCAATAAAGACGATTTTGACTTTTACCCTTCAGGAGTTATGGTTCTTGAAAGATTGAAAAATTGTGTTTCCAGTCGTGTCCATGCATTTTCTCATGAACCATTCAACCAAAGCTTTTGAAATTTTTATATGGTGTTACTGATGACAAAATGGAGGTCAAGTTTAATAATGACGATTTTGACTTTTACCGTTCAGGAGTTATGGTTCTTGAAAGATTGAAAAATGGAGTTTCCAGTCGTGTCCGTGCATTTACGCATGAACTGTTCTTCAAAAGCTTCCCAAATTTTAATATGTTGTTACTGATGACAAAATAGAGGTCAAGTTCAATAATGACGATTTTGACTTTTACCGTTCAGGAGTTATGGTTCTTGAAAGATTGAAAAATGGTGTTTCCAGTAGTGTCCGTGCATTTTCTCATGAACCATTTTGAAATTTTTATATGTTGTTACTGATAGCAAAATAGAGGTCAAGTTCAATAATGACGATTTTGACTTTTACCGTTCAGGAGTTATGGTTCTTGAAAGATTGTAAAATGACGTTTCCATTCACATTGTTGCATTTACTCATGAACCATTCAATCTAAGCTTTTCAAATTTTAATATGTTGATACTGATGACAAAATGGAGGTCAAATTTAATATTGACGATTGTCACTTTCACCATTCATCAGTAATGGTTCTTGTGATATTGCCAGGACACAAATAAATATTAATAAATCCGGTTTGCTGTCGTTGTGACAGCCTCTTGCATTGTTTACATATACAGACACATATATACACTTTAGTCTCTCAGCATTAAGGCCTTATGTAATCTCCAATGATGACATATCATGAATTGCCTAACCTGACACAACGTCCATATGTAGCTATACACTGAACCACAGGGGCGTGACAAAGCCTCTCAAACTCCGAATGTTCAGCACTTAAATTTAATGGAATTCTTCCTAGTAAAATTTGATATATATCCTCACCATCATATTCACTTAGTTCAGAATAAAGTTGTAGCGAAAAATTCTCGATAATAATATCCCACCACTAATCACTCTGTAGTACAGATGCAGGAACAACATGCATCTACATAGACATCATTAAAGTCATTTTCGCATGCGACGCACTTATTTCCTGATGAATTTGATATATCAGCTAATAGTTTTGTAATAAAATATGAATTTCGTATTTCTGCAAACGATTGTGTTTTTTTCCAGAAGTTTGTCATAGAAACTGTTGTGTGAATATTTCTAAAACGTATAAAATTGTCATCTAACGCAATACGGTTTAACCAGTTGACTGACTGTTGTTCGTTAACTGTTTTGTGAACAATCGATTTCCATGGACTTTTTGATGGGAAACTACCAGTATCAATATATTCAGTAAGATATTGAATAAGTCCATATGTTCTTAGAATGTCAATAACATCAGGAATGTATCCATAGACTTGGAAAGTGGGTATCTAGTTTCTAGCCAAAAACTGTATTTCTTGCTTTTAGCTATTGTATCAGATGATGAAAATGATGAAGGAATGGCCACAGGGAAAGATGATGGTCAGGTTCTACCAGAATTATCTGATGATGAGAACGAAGAAGCACTTAGACAGCAAGCAAGGGATCAAGAGTAAGATTTACATCAGCAGTTTGTAATGTCGGATTACTGTAAATTCAGAAATTATTGCGAAAAATGCAACTAGGTTATAATCACAATAATTAAAACTTTTTTTTATTTTTTTTATATGAACATGATGAATCAAACAGGATTTTTCTGAATATCGCAAAAATTAAAATCTCATTTTAGTCTAAAATGACAAAATAGCCATATTAAATGCACACAATAATTTCTGAATTTACAGTAGTAAGAAAATCATTAATTATGGATGTCATTTACTGTGGTTTACTGTGAAAAACAAAAATATATAAACATGTAAAAAAATTACATTTGTATACATTGTTACTTTTATAAAAAACCAGTGTGAATTTAAATTGTTAAACTGACACATAAAAGGTATGAATCAGTGAGTCTGTCTTGTATAATCTGGTTATATAAATATTGTCCTGAATATGCATGTAGAATTTGCAGGGCTAGATGTTAAGAAGTTATCAATTAATCTTTCCACTACTTTTGTCTATGAAATCATTATTTCAGGGTTTCTCAAAACATGTCACATGTGGAAAAATATGCAATTAGATGAGTTTCACATTATGTTGTAATGTGTTTATGTGATAGAAAACACATAAATTGACAAAAAACACCCAAAAATCTACAAAGATGACCTCTGAACACTTTCTGAATGTTCGTAGTAAAGGGAGGAGATGTGCCCCTACTTTTTTTCTTCTCAATCTCAAGATGAGAAAGAAGTATAGTGAAAGGCTCACAATAAAAAATATAAAAAAAAGGAGCTCAAAAGATGCTTGTATCACAAATGACAAATAAAAAAACCTAGGCCCAATAAAGCAGTACTTAATATTGTTATATCATTGAATGCCCAGAGGAACTTAAAGCATGCTCCGTAGGTAATTGAGCTACTGATCTTGAAGTCAGGTTGTCTTACACATTGAAAATTGTAACTTCATTCATAATCATTGATTACATCAATTTCATTGAAAATATGTGATCTTATGCTATGTCTAATTCAGATGTGATCTTATGCTATGTCTAATTCAGATGTGATCTTATGCTATGTCTAATTCAGATGTGATCTTATGCTATGTCTAATTCAGATGTGATCTTATGCTATGTCTAATTCAGATGTGATCTTATGCTATGTCTAATTCAGATGTGATCTTATGCTATGTCTAATTCAGATGTGATCTTATGCTATGTCTAATTCAGATTAAACTTTCTGCTTATTTTCTTTGATATTTAATTTACATTTTAGAGATTTCGTCTCAGACTTTGATTTAATGATTGAAAGAAAGAAAGCAGAACAAAGAAAACAAAAAGGAAGGAAGAAAAATGAAGGAGATCTTATAAATGATAACGATGATTTAATTGCTGACATGATTTGTAAAATGAAGGAAGCTGCAGAGGTAAAATGTCATGGTATTAAGTTACTCGACTTGCAGCCCATTTAAGCTAGGTCAATAACAAACTCATCTCTTGATAAGCTTAATATATTTCTATATTATACATTGTTGTTGATTTTCATTGAAATGAAAGATGGGTTAAACAAAAACTGACAAAGGATATGTTAATACACAAGAATTGTTCAGATGTCACCCTATATTATGGTAGTTTTAGTTTCTGCAAATTGTGTAACAGAATAGAACATAATCCCAAGTTTATTTATATTTCAAAGAGGGGGGAGGGGGTGGGTGGCGGAGGGGTCATGATCCCAAGATCCTGGGCTTAAAAACATGAAATCCTGAGGTCCTGATTTTATGAAAATTAAATCTCGACTTCCCGAAATTTGTAAAAAGAAATCCCATTATACTGAAAGGGTCAATCCCGAAATCCCAAGCTTAAAAACACCGGATCCTGACACCCTGAAAAAGGTCCTGTCTCCCCCCCCCCCTTAAAAGTAGATCTAGATATAGAACTGATTTAATATTTAAACCTTTCAATTTTAGGATAAGGAAATGTATTGCCAGTTATTGTCAACTTAGAAAATGCTAGCAACCAAAATAAACAACTTATTTGTTTAATCAACTTTTATCAGAGAAAACTTTTTGTTTAAACTGTAATCTTCCTGTTGAGGGTTAACAACATGCCTTTTAACTTGTCCTGAGTACAACAAATTATAATATTGGGGGGGTTCTGATCCCGGATCCCGGTAACTGTTTTGACAGATTCCCGTAGCATGTACTTAATAAGCAATTCTCATTTTTTTGTAATTTCCCAGTTCCCGCTAGACTCCATTTTCCGTTTTTCACGGCACAAAAATTTGACTTTCACGTGTCACACTTACAAAAAATCAGCAATCCCGCGTCACGCTTAGACCCTTTTATTCCTTTTCTTTCCCCTACATTTTTTTCCTTTATTCCATTACGTATGCTTAGTGACTCTCCCAAACATTATTGTTCATATATATTTGACTTATAAATAGTGTTGATTAATACATGTCTCAAGGTACGTTTTGTAATTAACACAGGTTTGTTTTACAAATTATAGGGAGATGTTAAAACTATTTTACAAATTTTTATCATTATTTTTGTTTGTAGGGTGACAGGGAATTGAACAGAGCAAAGAAACCTGCAATCAAAAAGTTAAAATTTCTTCTTTCTGTTACTTCACAGTTACGCAAGTATGTACAGATGCTTAATATGATTAATAATAGGAATATTATTGAACAGATGGAATATGTTTGTCATCCATGTCTACTTTCTTGTATATATGTTCAAATTTAGTTCTCAGCATAGTCATTTAAATTGGTTTACAGATTATTTGAGAGACAAAGTTTATTACATGTCAAAGTTTGATTAGGTTATTTGCTGGTGCACAACTGATTATTTGATTGATTGGTGTTTTACACCACTTTTAACACTATTGTGCTATTTCGGGACAATAATTTTTATCGGTGGAGGAAGGGAAGTGAATAGAGAGAACCACAGACCTTCAGTAGGAAAACTGACAATCCTAGTCCATAACGATTGAAGTCTAAATTTTATTTAGATTTCAGATATGTTTGTCTCATGAGGTGAATATTTTATTTTACAGGGCTGATTTACAGGAAGCTTTTCTGGATCAAGGAATTCTCAATGCAATGACAGTAAGACTTCTCTTTGTTTATTTATACATCTGCTGATTTTGACAATTATTGACATATTCTGACAACGTTTTACATGCAATTCTTCATTTTGTTAAAGCTTATTCAAGTCTAATGCTTACAACTCTGGATGGCTAAAACAAGTTAAAGGGTTAATATTAGCACAACACTAGCCAAAATAATATAACTCTGATGCATTTTATCATTATCTACTTGTTGAATGTATGCTCATTTAGCCAAAAGGTAAAAATGAGGCTATGTTTTGATATCATAGTGAAATTTTTGCATCCAGAGCCAAAAATGCTTTCTTTCCATTATACATTTGCATACATGTTTACACTGTTTTATAACCAATAGAACATTTTCATTTTATTTCAGGAATGGTTAGCTCCCTTACCAGACAAAAGTTTACCACATTTACAGATCAGAGAAAACTTTCTGAAAGTTTTGCAAGAGGTAGATATTTCTTTTAATTTATAACACAAAAAATACAATTTAGATTGCAATAGCACCAACATTCTTTACCAGAGACACACTGATTGGAAAGCATCTTGACATCTAAGCTGGTAACTGCTGCCTAACATGCTTTAAGCTGAAGTGGTTATAAGTTCAAGATTGACGTATAACTATGTAATGTTTGATATTTCCAATATTTTCAGCTCAAACTGGTCATTATAAGTTTTTGCCATGACTTTTCAATTGTTGTGTGTCAACATTTTTATTTTCATTGCCAAAAACTAAACAAAACTCTGCAGGAAATATGAAAAAGCTGATGAAAACAGGCAAAAGAGACAGCTCTTGAATTTGTGATCTTTTATCCTTTGAAACTACAACATGTACAAGGCCAGATTGTTGAACTGGCTTCATTCATTATGCTACTTTTCTACAATGTGTACAAATAAAAAACATGTAGACTTCTTATTTAGGATTCTGACCAGATTTTCCACCTTCAAACTTGGTCATTTAGAGTATGATGTGGGTACAAATAATAGACAAAAACAAGAAATAACTTTGAGTAAATTTCAGTAGTCTCCCATTACAAATTGTTTATGATGTGGGCCAATTTTTTTGTAAGCTATGTTTATACATTGACTGAAATAAAAAAATATAAAAAATAGGTGAAAAGGCTACATGCAACAAAATGTAACCTCATAAAGAGACATAGAAATATTTTGTTGAAACCCAATCCTATCTTCTTATCTATAAATTGTGTAAATACATGTATCTAACTTTTGTAGTTTCCAATTATAAATCAAGATTCATTAAAAAGTAGTGGCATTGGTAAAGCTGTTATGTACTTATATAAACACCCAAGAGAGACGAAGGAAAATAGAGAAAGATGTGGGAAACTTATTAGTAAGTATCATATTCAGGACTAATATCTTTATAAAAACACCAGAGAGAGATGCAAGAAAACAGAGAACTGATGTTACTTCTTATTATATCCTCACTTTAGGAGAAGGGGCTATATTGCAGTAATCTTTTCTGTCTGTTTTGTAGAACAGATTTTCAAGCATTTGTCAGCTAATCCTGAACAGGATGATTTCATATTTAGTCAGCAGCTTGACAGTAACAAGGTTTAGCATGCAAAGACTTAAAACATATCTCAAGACACCTGCATTCTGTTTGCTTAGTATAATATGAATTTTTCATTATGCTGAATGCACTTTTAATCTTTTGTCACACATTTCTCTAGTACTACATCATGTACATTAGAAAAGAGAACAAAGGCAAAAGATACTATATTCAAACTCATAAGTAGAAAATAAACTGACAACTCCATGGCTAAAATAGAAACTATATGCTAAGCATGACATGCAATCTTGTTGTGACCATTCAGACATGATACATATATAATTAGAATTTGCATAAATGAGTAATCAGTAAAGTGTACAGGAGTAAAGCAACTCCTCAAAGCTTGTATGAATCAAATTTAAATATGTGGATGATTATATGTTTTAGTTTCTCAATTTCAGAATGTTCACTTCTTTGGCCACATTGAATACTTACATGTGAAGAAGTAAATTTTTGAATAGTGCATATCATGATGAACTTAATACAGGGTTTCATTAGAGACGACAAGGGATATTTAGCTACAGCATATCAATCTATTATTGCAGAAAAAAATGTTTAAAGGAGTTTGTATAAATTTGTATAAATTTATGTATGAGAGACTGAGATTAAATTTTGTTTTCTATCTTTTGTAGATGAATGGTCCCGCCCAATTTTCAGTTTAACAGCTAATCACAAATCAATGTCCAAAGAGGAAAGAGAAGAAAGAGACTATGCTCATTTACCAAAGAGAAGAAGAATAAGGTATAATCTGATACAATTGTGTATTATAAGAAATTACCATCCATAAATGTTTACTACAACTAAGCCTTTTTCCTTCAGATATAGTTTCCAGAGAAGATTGTAATTTTAAAATGATGAAGGCCTTGGTCAAGGGAAATCAACTCTAAATCAGTTCTGATTTGTAAAAGTAGTTTTCTTAAATTTTTGTCAAACACTCATGTGAAACAGAGTTGAATAGTCTGGGTTACAGTACTTAGAGGTGTAGGGTATTTTTTATGAAAATTGATAACACAAATGTGTTCCATAAACCTAGGTTTATATTTTGGTTTTGTTTTCCTGCATCTCGTGTTGTATCAAATGTGTTCTGGAATTTCCTGTCTCTGTGCGGTATACTATAAAAAGACTTGTCATACTCTCTGATAATCATTTAATTGTATAAACAAAAGTTTGATCAACAGGGAAGTGTGAAGTCCCTGAAGTCAGAGAAGATAATAACTAGTAATAAGTTTTATAATAAGTCCTGAATATGATAACTACAAAAAAAGAAACAACCACTCATGTTACCACACTAGTGATGAGTAAACAAAACAAGATTCTTATTTATCATTCTTTATCTACATTCATATTAATTTGAATGGTATCTGCCTCAATAGTTACTTGTAAAAGTGTATGCATATTTGGTGGTGGTAATCAGTTGCATCAGATACTGGGATAAATGAAAGTCGGAAATGTAAATTGATTGCTTCTGCACTAAGCCACTAAGTGCATGTCGTTTATGGAGAATAAGACCTGACTTGTTGGTCTTAAGTCAGAATTTTATGTCTTCCTGTGACATTTTACTTTGCTCATAACAACAACTTGTTTAAAATATCAGACTGAAAAATTATCCTTACAATTGATATACAGGCATTTATATGCTAAATTATTCTGTTTCTTTGATGGTTTGATGTTTTACAGAGCTGAACGGGATAAAAGGTATAAGATGCTGGAAAATTTTATTGTTGTTTTTATTATTGATTTTGTTGTTACATTGTATAATTAAATTTTGCTTCTTGTGCTTCTTGAATCTTATTATTGAATTTATTTCTTTGGATACAGGTCATAATTGTAAGGAAAGAATTCTTAACTTCAAATTGTCAGAATCTTGCTGTTATCATGTTGGATTTATGTATCAACAACATTTATTGATTCTGCTTTAAATTTAGATATAAGATATGGTATGAGTGCCAATGAGACAACTCTCCATCCAAGTCACAATGTGTAAAGAGTAAACAATTATAGGTCAAAGTACATTTCAGTCATACAAATCAGCTGGAATTGTATGAACCATTGTGTTAACTGTTGATCAAATAAACATAATACTATAGACAGATGAATGGACATACAAATGTTTCTTGCTGCATTGCAGACCTGTTGGTGACCTTCTGCTGTTGTCTGTTCTATGGTCGGGTTGTTGTCTCTTTGACACATTCCCTATTTTCATTCTCAATTTTAACATGATCTATAAGGTCAGATACCATCAAAGTGGACTATAACTTTGTATTTTGTTATTCTGACTCATCAAAGTTTACTGCATCAATGTTCAGGTGTTGGTTTCACAAAAAAAATTATGATTAAGATAAATTGTAAGTCATGAATAATTCAGTATACCTGCGATAAATCTTTGCCGTAAGTGTTTTTGTGAAATCGACTCCAGATCTTTTAAAATGTTAATTTTCATAGTAAATAATTACATCAATGATAGTTGTAACTTAATTGATAGTTTTGTAATGGTTATAGCTAATGATCTATATGCTTTGCCTAAGATGGAAGGTTGCATTGTTTTTTTCCAAATTGCGTCTGTCCACATTTGTATGTCCATTCATCTGTCTACTGTATAGGAGGTCATAGTTTTAGTTTAAGGTAGATAGGGTGTCTTCCTCCATCTTGGATTTTGAAATACCAGAAAACAAGGACTAGATCTTTGATAAAATGTGCAAATTTTGAGATTAGCAGGTAATTCATGTGTAAGAATTTTCATTATGATATAGAAAATGCCATGTTTTATCATATTTATGATTGTACTTTACAAAAACGAATAATTTTGTTTGATTTAACTTTTTCCAACTTTGCCAAATAAGGGGAGTCAACTCAAATGCAAGGGCAGATAATTCAGATAGTGTTACTTTTACAATAGAATGTGTTAGGAATTTACCCATTTTATTATATAGCAAGAAAACGAGTCTGGTGACCCCGTTTTTTCTTTTTCTTATATAAAAGCATAATATTGGAGCTATCTTCTCATATTTTATCTCAAAATTCTATGGTGTGATTTTCGTTTTATGGCAGAAAATTAGGTTTTCTATGCATAAGCTATACAAAATCTGACAATTTTGCACAACCTGTAGTGTGAAAATAAGTCCCAAAACCCATTCTTTTTATTAATGTTTTTAAACAAGCAGGATATAAACTACATTTTGGCAAATTATTAAAAAATTCTATGGATTATAATTTTAACACCCCATCTACCTTAAGGTAGTTTCCCATGAAGTTGTGCTTAAATCAGCAGAAAACTTAGTACACATGTTAAGTTATGTGAATATTTTAACACATATATTAAATTAGAGTCTGACCCAGATATCAAAGTTCACAGTGCAGGGCATGGTGTTTTATTTTATGAGGCCTTACAGTAAATTTAGACTAATATTGTTGAGAAGTGAAAACTAATTGAAATTCAAGTAAAAAGCTATTCAAACATTTATGATTGTTGTTACAGTAAAAGCTTGTACTTTTCCTTGAAAAATAGCTAGATTAATGTATTGAACTAATTATGTTTGTAGTGCTGAAGGAATGACACCCAGAAGAGATATAGATAAAGTATTGGCTGGAGAAGACCAGTAAGTACAATGTATATACAGAAGACTTGGTATTGTCAATGAAACATCCGTCAAAATGATTTATAAACAAGCATTTTTGCGCCTGTCCCAAGTCAGGAGCCTCTGGCCTTTGTTAGTCTTGTATGATTTTTAATTTTAGTTTCTTGTGTATAATTTGAAGTTTAGTATGACGTTCATTTTCACTGAACTAGTAAACATATTTGTTTGGGGGCCATCTAAAGGACTCCTCCTGGTGCGTGAGTTTCCCGCTGCATTGAAGACCCATTGGTGGCCTTCGGCTGTTGTCTGCTCTATTTTTGGGTTGTTGTCAGCTCTATTTTCGGGTTGTTGTCTGCTCTATTTTCCGGTTGTTGTCTCTTTGACACATTCCACTTTTCCATTCTCAATTTAAAGGTGTGAACACGATTAACTTTTGATGTCTTATCCATGTAGACGTTTTCTTCATATAAATGTTGAGTATGGTTTTAAAATAACTGAAAGGAAATGTATGATTTAGGTAACAGACTTCCACTTTTTTGTATACATGAATAATATTTACTTTATGACATACACTACTCATAGTGAATTGGTAGGATTTTGGCATGGAGATTGGATTTCTGACTTTGCTGCTTAATGTTTGTCCATCTGTCAAAAAAGATTTTAGATATCACATTAAGTTATTACTATCAATTTTATATCTTTTAATTTACAGATCTGTTAGACCTGGTGAAAAGGGTTTTGTTATGAGAGCAAGAGTGCCCATGCCATCTAATAAAGATTATGTCGTAAGACCTAAGTGGGCCTCAGAATACGAAATGGAACAACACAAGGTATCATATTTAATTATTTCCATTCCATTTAGTAGAAAAAGATAACAGGTTAACAATTTAACCGAAAGGGTGTGCCCCAGGCTCATCAAAATACACTTTTGTACATCATATATTTTTAGGTCTAATGAAAAATTTACTCGCTTGTATCAGACAAGATTGATATTGTGTCATCGTATAACAGACTTTGCGATTTTTATCATTCAAATATTCTAGGCTGGACCCTTAAAAAAAATTTGTTATATAATATACATATATAAATCTCACGAGTCTTGCAGTAGGGATTTCATTGGTTGACTGTTAAAAAAGCCATATAATATAACACGTTATGATATACCACAAGTAGATGCTTTTCATATAACATCATATATAGGTGTCTGGCATATCAAATTAAAAGCCTAAGGAGTTTTGACAGTTCTACCTGCAAGAAAATTTTTACTTTGTTGAAAACATCATTTCATGTTTTATTTATTACCACAAGAATAATAATATATTAACAGCATACACTTCATAGCGATGAAAGTAAATAACAAAATATTTGAGATGTTATTATTTATATATTTTCAGTCCAGAGGTAAAAAGGATATTTCCAGGTATGAAAAACATGTCCGTGCTTTTGCTGATAAAAAGAAACATGGGAAAGCTCAGAGGGCAGTAGGTATCAGTGTAGAAGGCAGAAATATGGCTCTGTGATACTACCAATGGAAGAACACTACAGATTGTGTATAGATTGTGCTGGCCAATAAACTGAGAGGTCTCTTCAGTAACAGTTTTAATTGGACCAGATAATGGTTGGATTGGTAAAATCATTCACACTATTCTGAAATTAATATTTGGAGCCAACCAATCTGTTTAAAGTCAAATAATCTGACAAAAGGAGATGTTTAAATGATTGGCAGAATACTGAAGTGTAGCTGAATTGTTCAATTGTATTCAGCCAACACACATTAAACCTTTTTGAGGGGATGTTTCTTTAAAAAAAATAATTTAACATTGTAGATTCTAAATGTTTTGAAAAAAGAGTAAGTGTTAAAGAAAATGGTAAAAAAATCATTTCTTTCCTTTAAAAAATTTGTGAAAAAAACACAAATTGTTTTTTGTATATTAATAAATAAAATTATGTTTTTTCATTGAGAAAGTTGGAGAAAAAAATGTCTGGAAAAAAATCATGCGCTTCAATATAGATGTCATTTAACTGGTGCAGCCAAATTACTAAATTATAGCTCCAATACAAGTGAAAAACACTATGATTTGAAATTATAAAGTTAATATTTCATTTTTGCTCAGTTGATTAGAAGTTATAACAGTATTTTTATCAGTATTAAATTCTGATGGAAGTAATTTAATAGAAACACAGCATAAGTATTGATATGAAAATTGATTTCAAAGTCATTTTTCAAATAAACAAAGAGAGACAATTCAATCTCAGGTACTTAAAATTATAAACAGATGACATTTACAAATATTCTTGACTTGGTAATGCTATATGTAAATAACAAAATTCTACTAAGTAGGAGACCTTAATGCAAAGTCCCAAGCATATCCTTTCAGATAACTTAGAAAAAAAACCTTCAACAAATGCATTAGTTGAAATATTTGTTCAGAAATTATTTCTTGTCATGATTAACATGTATGGATGTGCTTCTGTTTATCATATTCGATTGGCTGGCTCACAGCATTGACAGTGCTTTGAAACTTGTAATGTTATAAACTTGTGTATATGATTAAACTTTATGTAAAAAGATACATTTTTGTCAACAATTAGTTGAGAGAAAAAAATGATCAGGAATTACAAAATGGTTTGTAATGATTTCTATTGATTTAGGATTCTTTTTTTTTTTTTTTTTTTTTTTAAATATTTGCATGATGGTTATTGGAAGTTTTCATTTTCAGAAATCACTAGAGTTTGACTTATTGCTGAGATTTGACAATTTACAAATGATTCATCTTGTAAAAAGTACGTCTAGTAGGGATTAAAATTAGAACCTTTTGTGACTTCTGTACAATGATAATTAGACTATATACAAAGTCACAGGTCAGGTTATCCAACTGTACATTAAATATCAAAATCTTCTGCTTTAGTGGAAACTGAGAGTGGTCTCAATTTGCATAATCATAGAAGTATTTATTTTTTTGCTGTAACATTCTTTAATATTTAAGATGAAGAACAGCAATACAATGTTGTTTTATTGATATATTAATTATTCCCAAATATTTGATGTGAATATTCTTCCTTATGCAAGCATTCTATACATTTCTTATATAAATCAAAATAAAATCAAAATTACCTATTTCATAAATGAAGGATTGTGAGTTGTGATTGGGACACTGAAGTGTGATGGTCTGATTTGATTTATGTTGGTCCTATGTCACTGTTCCACTTCAGCATGCTTAAAAAGCACTTCTGCATAGATCAAACAATCACACTCCATCATGACCA
This sequence comes from Mytilus edulis, assembly GCF_963676685.1. Taxonomy (NCBI): domain Eukaryota; kingdom Metazoa; phylum Mollusca; class Bivalvia; order Mytilida; family Mytilidae; genus Mytilus; species Mytilus edulis. The sequence goes on from NC_092346.1 coordinate 98,778,585, forward strand.
TCACAGTTATGAATACTATGTCGAGTCCTACATATAAATTACTAAAAATTCAAATTTTGATCTTTCCTCTTTAATAGTGATAAATCTTTTTAAAACCATTTGTCAACAAATTTTAGAAAGATAATTTTACCATCTATTGTTATAATGAGTAATAATATTGTGAATATGGCGAATAAGAGTAGAAGTGTGAGAAACAGTGCAGCTTTCTTGTGTAATTGAGGATAATGAATGCCTAATTAAGTATGTATTTGGATAAAGCAACCCAAAAAGTTGTACAGCTTTAACCTTACCAGTCATTCTGGGTGTTATGCCAGTAGATAACACCTGTGAATTAGTTACATTATGCCTAAAATGTATTATAGATTTAGTGGTCATTGTTAAGGAGAGGTATGATAAATGACATTATTTGGCTCCTGATTTACAAAATTTGTAAAATTTTAATAGCATTAACCCAGAAAGATATTTTACTCACAGTAGTTTTTTGTAAAATACATCTTGAAGTAGAATATCTTTTTGAGTAAAGCTAAGTTCATATCAAACTGTTTAAGTCAAGATGTCAAAATGTGACTATCTTGACAGCTTTTCCACTGTTGAACTTAATGCAAGAAGTTTGCAAATATGCAAGACAAAATTCAAAACATAGCTACTAATGATAGACACACTATTGTCTATTAAAAGAATGCCTGAAGCATGTTATTTGGCATTTTAAAATAATTTATATATTCACAGTCGGGTGCTTAAAGAGGCATTATCATACCATATCCTTTATGAAAAATATCTAAAATAGTGTTGACTTGTATATTATAAATATTAAGGCAATGCCACATTAATGTCTTCTTTTAAGCGTCCAGATCTATAAAGGTACAGTTCATTTGTATTTAATCATTATTTCATTATTTTTGTTTTGTTTTTGTAAAAGAAGAATAAATGATTGGATTTGTTGAATGTGTATGTACATAAAACATTTAAATATATATATATCTTATTTGTCTTATTTTATAATATCTAAATAAGAAGATGTGGTATGATTGTCAATGAGACAACTCTCCACCAGAGACTAAATAACATAGATTGTTACAACTATAGTTCACTAAACTTCAACAATGAAGAAAACCCATACAGCAATATCAGTTATAAAAGGCCTGGAAAAGATAAATTATAAAAAAACAAAACAAAGAAGAAAACTAATGGAATGGTTAATGTACAAATAATGAACGAAAAACAAAAATGTAACACAGCAACAAACAACTACTGAATTACAGGCTCCTAGTTTGGAACATGCACATACAGAATGTGGCTGGGTTAAACTGGTTTGTTGGTGCCTTACCTTTCCCCTTATCTGGGACAGTGGTGCAAAAGTACAACATAAGAACATACTATAAAAATCAGTTGAAAAGAGCGTAACTCATTATATAGAAACAAAGAAGAAAAATTTCAAACAAAAACATGATTTGGCATGGTACTTGTACAGACTAGACTAAACTAGACTAGTCTATTTTTATTTCCCAAATTACAGGGCCCATAAAGGGCATAAAATTAATTACAATTGATTGTCATAATTGGTTATTACAACAATAAACATCACAGTGTACATGGAAATGTATATTTAGTATGTTAGCTGTGGTCAGAATCAGAGCCAACAACAAAATATATATTGTGAATAAAAGAATAAATTGAAATAACATTTTATGCATACATTCTCTATTTACTAAACTAAGTGACAATATTCATGTACATCCCCACAACCAAAAAGATACGAGTTACAGAATTAAGAGTACTCCCAGTTACTGACAGCTACTAGTACATGTCTATTCTATAAGCATAACATGCTCTGACAGTTATGTTTTGAATTACATTTGACCATATCTTTCTCTTAATATATATTCTACATATTTAATGAGAATATGAAAGAACAAAGGCTTTACTGATTCAATATGTATTATAAAAAGATCTTTAAAAAAGATAAAATAACATTAGCTTCGGAGAAAAGTAACACAAAATATAAGAATACAGAATTTAAACACTTAACACTTAACTCTATTTGGACACAACTAACAATATCTTTTATTGAAATTCCTTTATATCTGTTCATCAGAGACATTATGGTTGTCCTACATATCAAAATCTTAGATATAAGCCAATGGTAATAATCTTAGTAAGAAATAAGCCTTCAAGTTATATACATTGTAAGTCATAATTATAATAGTAGTTTAAGATACATATGAATATGTTAACAGTAGCATTTAGTCATCATTAAACTGGATCTTTTTTTGTAAAGACAGTTTAATCTGAACATCTATTGGAGAGAACACAATATCCGTTTTAGACCACACAACAACTGTTTAAGACATCTGAAAGTAAAAACAAAAACAGTTTTTAGCTGTTGCAGAATTATTGGGAATACACATCTGACGGGACACAAAATATTGGGAGTTGTTAAATTTTGTGAAGTTTGACTACATAAGTATAATGTTCAAAATCACAAATTAAATGACCAAAACAAACAGTTTTTTTTCGTTCACAGAACTTGAAATCTTACGACTAAGACAACAGAATAGTGGTCTTATCTGTAAGATTGTGTCCTCCCTATAATTACATTCTTTTTACAGAGTCTTGATTCAAAGCCAAGGGATGCATGCACAGGAGACACACATCTTATTACTTTGGATATAAAACGTTTTCTTCGGTTTTTCTTCTGTTGTGTGATGAAATTTTTCGAGAAATCATATATTCTTGAGGGTAACCTGGGTCTACAGGAATTGTTAGTTGACTTGACTTGTACCATTTTATAGATTTATGAAATTAGAATATCTGTGAGCTACTATTGCCTCTAATAAAGCATAATTATGTTCCAAATTACGAAAAATACTGGTTCGATTTTCATTTAGGTTTACGTAACAAGTCCTTTCATAATTGCTATTTCCTACTTTTTCATAAAAAAAAATCTAAATATGATTATCGTTTTATTAAATGTTGAAAATGAGTTATTTGGACAGAACAATCTGTGTCATATGTAAAAATGGACGGAATTATAAACGTTGCCGTCCGACTAACAGTTATGTCAAATATATCTCTAGTATTTTGCCTTTGTTTTTGAATGAAAGTTTTGTTACTGTGTATTTATGTTTGACCAAAAGCTTTTTCAGTGACCAAACGCATTGATTAACATGAGACGATGAAGATAGTAAAGTTTACTGGCATTGGTGTTTTCTTGAAGTTATATATTTAACACATTCAGTTTAAATGTGAGTAGTGTTTGTGGGACACTACGAGCCTTAAACCTCGGACGTCGGACATGAACTCTATATTTAGACCTGCGCCGCTATATTAAGACCTGCGCGCGTACGCTAACGCTATATTTGGGTCTCAGCGCGGACGTCAGAGTTGGACTTGACATTGGGACGCGAACCTAAGGGTATGACTCTCACGAACGCCGTATTTAGGCGCGGACACTGACGCTATAGTTGGACTTCAACTCTGGACGCCATACCTAAATGTTGGACCAGGCTACCCTCCAAGGTGGACACTGTCAATGACCCTAGAAAGTGGACGGTTTACCCTCGAAAACGGACGCGAACTTTTATTAGATAAATGCTAACCCTTTAAACCCAATTTCTAGAAAATAAGTCTGTGATAAATCTGAATAGAATATTCTACCTCTTAAATTAGTTATTACTAAGACATGCTTATAACAACTGTAAGAATTCTCCAAGATATACTATTTATATTAATCAGTTAATCGAATAAACTGTCACTCAATCCTATAGGCGGTACTATAAATAGATGCACGTGTAAAGATAATTTGATTAAAATGTTTGATATCAATACATAAAATATTTATCTTAGTTTTTGGATTGCTTATCTTATTAACATGACAATCGTGAAATATTCAGTAGTATTGTTATGAATATGGTATACTCGGAACTACATATAACTGGTCTTACTATTACCAATGTACATTCGGACAACTACCACGTCATATTAAGGAATTCCGGGATTCCCCATGGTATGTTTGGCAGTCATTACCCTAGTTGTTATCCAGATCGGACGTCCCCACATTGATGAGCGGCCTATTAGACGACTAATGACTCAAGCATAGGATTGTGATATTATAGGTAATATATTGCATACACTATCCCTATAAAATCATTACAGTGGTGTCAGAAGTGGGATAGAATCCACTGATTTACACTGTTAATCGGTGACATCCATTCGCGCCATATTTTCATATTTTTTCTTTGTTTTCGCGAGAGGAAAATCTTTGTATCTTCTCTCCCGCGATTGTATTATTTCATGGCGCGCTGATTTATCAGTACTATTGATATTTGCGCGAGTAATATATTTGTTTCATATTTATATTGTGATTATCAGACTTTCCGTGTGATAAAAATCCCATCCCCTTTTTTGTAACACATTTACAAAATACACAGATTTGCATACACCTTGAGAATAAGACAAAAATAACCTTATAAACAAACAACTAGTGGATAGTTTTTGATTATCTATTTGGTTTATTTCATGTTTTGTTTATTTATATAAATACAAATCAACACATTTTTTTTCATTCATTGATATTCCGTTGAGCGTCAGATCTTCTGATGCCAGATATCATTTATATGTTTTTCTTTTCTTTTTCATAAATAATTGATACAACTGTGTGCGTCAGATCTTCTAATGTCATAGTTGTTATCAAATTTTTTTTTCTTTCATTTTGTTAATTTTTACCGTCTGAAAAGTGTTCACCCATTAAAGAATGTGTTGATAATAAACTTGTACTGTACTACTAGTTGTTGTGAATTGTGTATACATACGTCATTGTTTACAATTTCATACCTGTGTTTAAATAGTTTTTTTTCTGAGTTTATGAATTTGTATATTTGATATTAAAAAGACAGACAAACATATTTGATTGTGTCACTTATATGTTATTTACATGTATGGATATGTGAAAGTTTTGAATATTTAGGTCCCTTGACTTATATGATGATATAAACAGGGTTATTAAAATTATTTAATTCCTGAAGCAGCTTTGCGCGTTAGATCCTCTGATGTCATAGATGTTTTCAGATTGTTTTTATTTTTGCTATACTTTTGTTTTCATTGGCAAATCAGAATACAATCAGTATACCATTTTTTCTGATATTGCTGATTGTATGTACAGGTGTTGGTGATTTTGTTTTTAAATCTTGTTTGTGAGATTTGTGTTGTGTTACACAGTTGTATTGTATATATTTTGTGTGAAATTCCTTGTAATTTTCGTTTTTTTGTAAAGCTTTTATTGTAATCTTAGATAGTAAATTACAACTAAACTCAAAGTATGAGTAGCTCAAGTCATTTTGATGGAACAGCGACGCTCGGATGGTCCCTGCTGAAAGCTGATATTGAGTCTACAGCTTTTGTGAAAGGATGGAATAGTGAACAAAAGTTACAAACATTGGTATCGAGAATTACCGGAAAAGCATTCAAGTTCTATGAGAACAGGTCAAATACAGTACAAACAGACTACGAAACATTGTGCGAACTCTTTAACGACCGATTTGACAAAGTGGGCTATCAATTACTCATTTTGAAACATCTAGAGAATATCTTCCCATATCCAGATGAGTTATTGGACGAATTTACAGACAGGATTGAAGAGTTAGTAGAAGGGGCATTTCAAAATGAATCAGAAAATGCAAAAGAACTTCTGGTCATAAAGTACCTCACTAATGCTTGTTGTGATGAGGAAGGGAAAGAGTTAGTGAAAGCAGTCGCCGAAGGTTCTGTTTATGTAGCAAAAAGTTATCTTTGTGTATTGGCAAAATGTAATAGATATTTAAAGCTCAATAGTTTATGGGAACCTGAAATGGAAAACAAAATAGATGATCCCAATATACAGATTGAAAAGAATGAAGACCAGGATCCAATGGTAAGAAACCAGGGAAGAGAGGAATGTGTTGATTTAGATGAGAAAGTTGACACAGTACAAGTACATAACGGTGACCCAGAATATGATTACCTCGCTAAACATCTGAGTGAAGAGAAAGATTATACTATGAAAACAAGGGAGAGTCCAAAGAAAGAACAAGATTCTTTATTGGAAACAGATGAAAAAGAGCAAACACTACCTACAACTCCCCAATGTTTAAATAAACCGAAAATTAATGGTGGATTAAAGATAAACGAAAGAAAAGTAAATGTAACAGAACAGACAGAGTCCCCAAGGTTAATTACACGACAAAAACTCCATGTTATGGTTGAGTCAATTGTCGATGAAAATAACAAATTGAATAGAAAGATATTATCAAACAGACGGGAACGAATACCAGAGAAAGACAACAACCTTAGTGCAGATGCTTGTATTCAAAAGTACGACGAGGCCAAACAAACTCAGACCAAATATGAACCAGGAGAAAACAAAGACACTAAAATTGAAGAAGAAAGAACTTTGACATCGAAATATGAAATAAAAAGAGCTTCATGTCATGAGAGTCGGTTAAATCACTATGAGTTAAAAATGCTCAGTGACATCATTGACCGATTAGCTCCAACTTCTGTTTATCGTTCAGATAGGTGGCTGACTTGTGAACTGAAGAGTAGGAAATATCGTTACTGGATGACATCACATGGCAATACGAAGACCCATAATCATGATGAAGGAGAAGATAGAGAACATGATAGTAATAAGGAGGGGAAAAGTCTTCAAAATACTTGGAGTAACTGCGACAAAAGACAAATTATGAAGACAGAACAAGGGACACAAATTGATGACTTATCTTCAGGAAAAGAATCCAGTCTTACAAAAAGAAAAGAGGTGAAAGATCAGAGTACACAAACAACAGATGATCAACAAACTCCAATACACTTTGATCAAATACATAAATGGAGCATGCATTTTACACAGACAGCCATCAACCATCGCAATACTGTCAAAGCAGAAGATGAACATATTGATCCTGGTTTCCTTGAAGGTACACTATTAAAAGGAAAAACATGTACAGAAAAAAATCAGGAAGCAAAGAGATGTACAAGAGCATACGAGACTAACAATCTGGTCAGAGATGATTTGAAACATACAGGAAAGAAAGCTTACGTGAAGACTGAAAGGTCCAAATACAAGAAAATAAACTTGGAACAACAGATAAAAATGACAAAGCAGAACTTGATCACCAAGAAAAAAGAAACTGCTACAAGTAAAAGGAAGATAATGAGAACAATTAGGAGAAAAGAAGAACAAGTAGCAATTAGAGTGTTACCAAAGACGAGTAGTTGGGGTAAAGACGTGAAACTTAGATGGAAGAAACCTAAGGCTAAAAGATTCCATAGTAAAACATTGGTGGTATAGGATTGGAACCTTAACCGTGACAGAAAGGATGGTCAGTCTGAACGTTTGGTGACGGACACATCATTTGATATTTCTGCAATCGAAGATGAAGATATTGTTGCCATACAAAAACTAGTTTCTTGAGTTGTGTTTTAATGTTTTTAATTTGATTGAAATCAAATGTATATAGTTGCTGTATTATTTATATCAGAATTACATTTATATTGAATGCTATAGTTACTGCCATGTATATAATTATGTACAAGTGTTGGTTCAGAAAACTAGTGGTTTAGTTTTTTAATTTTTATATTCGAAATGCATATATAATTGTATGAAATTCATGTCTTTAGATATTCGCCACTGGACATCAATGAGCAAAAGACAATCCATCCATTTATTCATTTTAAACTGATGTTTCTGCATAAAAACTACAATAATTTCAGCTTTACTTTAGGTTTATGTCGGCATCATTTTATTCATATTAAACATTTATATGTCTCTTTCTTATACCAGAAATATCCTTTCTTCCAAGATTTCTACTGGTAGGATCTTTACAACAACGAAGTGAACTATTTTACCCCACATAAATTGTAGTTGCATTCATATGAGCGTACGCAACTAATGCTTTTAGAATAGAATCATTGTTTTTATGGAAGAGGGAGGAAGTGGAAAGGATATTCATTTCATATTTAGCATTGGCGTTTTAAGAGACATGCATATTGTATTCTTTGAATAATTCTACTTCCAAATTGGCTATCCTCTGAATAGAAGAACTTGTTCAGCAATCACAAGATGTCGTGTTGAAACTAAAGCTATGTTATCAATATTATTGTATAGGACGTTTTAAAATAAACCTTTACGATACAATATATTTCATTATCGTCAGAATCGTATATAGAGATTGTTTTATATATTTGTGTACAGAAGGAAAAGGATAGCTGTTTTTCATAACTTAAATGATTATAGCTTTATACTGTATAACAATGGAGAATCTATCTCCATGTATCAACCATATGTGTATCAACTACAACTTTACGGACTAGTGTATTCCAATTAAGGATGTATTTTTCGCATTTAAACATCAAACAGTTTATACAATTTAGTGTTGAGATATAAAAGAAGGTGCCATGACTTTATTCTAGAAGAGGTCCATTTCTATGAAAGAGGGAGGAATGTTATGAATATGGTATACTCGGAACTACATATAACTGGTCTTACTATTACCAATGTACATTCGGACAACTACCACGTCATATTAAGGAATTCCGGGATTCCCCATGGTATATTTGGCAGTCATTACCCTAGTTGTTATCCAGATCGGACGTCCCCACATTGATGAGCGGCCTATTAGACGACTAATGACTCAAGCATAGGATTGTGATATTATAGGTAATATATTGCATACACTATCCCTATAAAATCATTACAGTATTGCTTTTCGATTTCTTTCAACCACTTTTAATAATTAGTATCATATGGTGCTGATTAAAATGACACCTCAAATAATTAGATTTAGAGATAAGGCACATCTGGTGATTAGAAATAAGTATCTTTTATATATTAACGGTCAACAACTATAGAAATATCGTCTGTGACATAAAATAATTATCTTTAGTTTTTAGATTTCTTATCTTATATTAAACCGTAAATATTCAGTAGTATTGCTTTCCAACTCATTTTGAACCACTAATATGTTATATCATTTCATTAAAATTACACCCCAAATGATTAACTAAAATCCACATCTGATCATTACAAATTGTTTCTCATTTAACATAATTATAAAGTCAACGGCCGTAATTGGTTTTTATTTTCAAAAATACACGGATAATGTATTAATCTATCTATATTTATATACGAGGAGTTTCTGATAGAGTTTAAAAAATAGAGAATAATGGACAAACAAATTAATAAATAAAGACTAAAGAAAGATGATGATTTTTTTTAATAAGAAATAGAGAAATGTAGGCTGCTAATCTGTATGGAATAGAAAAATATACAGCTGCTAAACTATAAGGAATAAAGACCTATGGGCTGCTAAAATATAAAATAAAATAAAACTAGAGGCTCTAAAGAGCCTGTGTAGCTCACCTTGGTCTGTGTAAATATTAAACAAACGAAGCAGATGGATTCATGACAAAATTGTGTTTTGGTGATGGTGATGTGTTTGTAAATCTTACTTGACTGAACATTCTTGCTGAAATTACAATTATCTCTATCTATAATGAACTTGGCCCAGTAGTTTCAGTGGAAAATGTTAGTAAAAATTTACAAATTTTATGAAAATTGTTAAAAATTGACTATAAAGGACAATAACTCTATAGGGGGTCAATTGACCATTTCAGTCATGTTGACTTATTTGTAAATCTTACTTTGCTGAACATTATTGCTGTTTACAGTTTATCTCTATCTATAATAATATTCAAGATAATAATCAAAAACAGCAAAATTTCCTTAAAATTACCAATTCAGGGGCAGCAACCCAACAACGGGTTGTCTGATTCATCTGAAAATTCCAGGGCCGATAGATTTTGCCTGATAAACAATTTTTTCCATATCAGATTTGCTCTAAATGCTTTGGTTTTTGAGTTATAATACAAAAACTGCATTTTACCCCTATGTTTTATTTTTAGCCCTGATCGCCATCTTGGTTGGTTGGCCGGGTCACCGGACACATTTTTTAAACTAGATTCCCCAATGATGCCTCTATTACAAGCCCTAAACCTATTGTATTTCTGGTTGACTTTTTCTGAACATGCTTGAACTATTTGCCACTGGACGTTAAGCAATTTTATATATACTTACTATTTACGTTTATTTCTTAACTACGGGTTTGAGTATAATAAAGCTGTAAGAGAGAGACTAAAGGTTACAATGGAATAAACACTACGGACCAGTTTTGTTCTCTTTAATAACCCCATTGATCGACAGCCCATCATGACTCTTGGTCGACATATGTATCCTTCTCGAGGGGACTTCTTTCTTCGGAAATTCGAAGAGGCAACGAGGACACCTTTCTGGTACCTTCTTGTTGACCTAAAAGCTAGAACCCCGGAAGCCTCCAGATTTGCCACAGAGGTCTTGCAGATCGGTCAAGGAGAGACACCAGACGAAAAGAGAAAGGACGACCGTCTCTCCGAAGACGATAGTTCGGTCTCATTAGACGAAGACATGACCGAAGAGACAATAGACGCATCGTCCGACAATGCTGAGAGACGAGAAGATCTCATCACCTGTCGGGATTGCGGATTAGTGTTTGCTCATATTCGTGGATTGGATTCCCATAGTCAGCAAGGATATGGGAAGAAAAACGGCATTGGTCTCCCGATGACCGGGAAAGATGTTGAGGATGCTTTAATCGGATTGCCCGTTACTGTGTACTGTGCAGAAGACTTGCCTAGCTATGTGAGCGACGTTTGTGGTTAATACGGACAACATTGATCAAAAGAGGAGTCATTGGGTGGCTTTTCATTTTCCCGCATCGGGTCCCCCTTAAATTGTTTGACTCCTACGGACGATACCCGGAAACGTACCAACGTTATTTTAGAAATGTACTCATCGTAAACGGACCGGAATAATGTGTGGTTGGCAATCAAATTCAACCCAATGATTCAAATACCTGCGGCCTGTATTGCATTTATTACGTCAAATTGAGATGTAGGGGACTGGTCATGAAGGACATTTTTAACACCTTTTCATCCACTGACTTGATTAAGAATGACAGCAAACTCGTAGCCCTCAGTGGCGGATCCAGAACTTTTCCTAAGGGGGGCCGCTGACTGACCTAAAGGGGGGGGGGGGGGGGGGCCGCTCCAGTCATGCTTCAGTGATTTCCTATATAATCAACCAAATTTTTCCCACGAAAGGGGGGCCCGGGCCCCCCAGCCCCCCCTGGATCCGCCTATGGCCCTATTTGGTTAAATACAAAAAATAATAATTTGGTTAGATACAAAAAAATAATAACAAAAAAGAATGAAAAAAAAAAGGAAAAAAAGAAAAAAAATCTTAAACCACCAACATGGATATGTAGCAGGTCTCAAGTCCTGAACCAGATCTGGTATCTGGAAGTGTGAGAGAGATTTACTCGAAAACCACTTTCTAGGGTCATTAATAGTGTCCACCTTGGAGGGTAGCCTGGTCCAACATTAAGGTATAGCGTCCAGGGTTTAAGCCCAACTATAGCGTCAGCGTACGCGCCCAAATACGGCGTTCGTGAGAGTCATACCCTTAGGTTCGCGTCCCGATGTCAGGTCCAACTATTGCGTCCTCGCTGAGGCCCAAATATAGCGTCAGCGTACGCGCGCAGGTCTAAATATAGCGGCGCAGGTCTAAAATAGTTCATGTCCGACGTCCACATCTATGGGGGTCATACTGCTCATACTATTACTACTAATGTGTGTCTTGCAATCCAAATTTTCAGCCTGGTATCTTCCATATTTATTAATAATGTGATTGTTATAAAAATAACGTGATATCATTTGGGGCAATATAAAAAAATGATTCCCATGAAAGTGGGTATAACAATTTATTTTACAATGTAGCATTTCTTGTTCAAATGTAGAATTTTCTTGTATAAATTTAAAATAACTTACTTTTTACAGATAATAAACATGATAAATCACGATCCTATAATAACTACCGCTAAGACTGCCACTCCCATTACCACATTAACGATAACAATATTGGAGTTCCCTGTGAAATACAAAGTTTTAAATTGTAGTAATTATCACGATTGACTCCCTTATAACTCGCATAGCTAATACTAGGACCTCGAAAATCACTGTAGTATATATCTTGAATATGTTAGATCTACATCTTAGGTAGATCACCTGAAAGCGAGAAGAACGAAAAAAAAAAACAGAGGCGGACTCTATCCGAGATTTACCTCATTAATTCATAGACTTCATGTCAAGGGCTTCACTCCTTAAATGAATACTGCTTATATAGAGTAACAAGGATGGACGACTGAGATTGACACAGTCCAAATCTTTCAAGCACTATCATTAATTGACTGAAGGGAACAATGTGTTGGTGTCTTAAAAGTAAAATCACAAAAATTTTAACTCTGATGAAAATTCAAAACTGAAAGTCCGTAGCCAAATGGCAAAATCAAAAGATCAAACACATCAAACGAATGGACAACAACAGGTATATAACTGACTTGATTCAGATTTGGTACAGGTATTTTCTTATTCAACTCACTGTGACATGTTTCTGCTATCTTAGAACTTTAGATACCACTATAGTTGTCTGATTCTAATTTTATCGATTGCGTGCTACTTCCGAGTGTGGACTTGCCTGTCGGACAATACATTCATATCATGTCGACGCATCCAGTCTCGCTCTTTTAGATTTCAGGCAATTCCCCCCAGTTTTTGTATGTTGTATAGATTTTCACATTTTGGATCCATTCATCAGATTTGAATATAAACTCAATATAGATATCGAACGAATGTTGCCGTTATTCATAAGAGTTAATTTGCTGTATTTACCATTATACTCACCGGAATTGAAACCACTTGAAATTGTAGTACTGGAAACAGTAGTCGTTGACTGTTCAACTTAAAAAGAAGAGTAAAAAAACATTGAGTGTGATGAAATGTGTAAGGATAAGCAGAATTTTGTTATATCATTCTTGATGATTTGAATTTGGGAATTTTTCATGTTAGCGCTTGAAAACGATTTTAATTGGTATCATGCATATTATAAAGTTATTACCTATATACCAACTCGTATCTACTTCTAATTCTTGTAAGCGAGGAGCATATTCAAAATGAAAATAACCATATTTGGATAATTTATGAAGAAACAAAAATTGCCCAGAGTATAGCATGTCGAAGCAAACTTTAATACATCCAATTTACTGAACATTCACGTTTTGTTTTAAAAAGAAAAGTCATTATGTCAAATTATATAATTCATCATATCGTTTTACTCACCTTTACATTGAGGATCACCATTATCATCTAAGCATGTGCAACTACATGATGTTGCACTAAATATACCACCATTTTCACAAGTAACAAATGCACACGTATCACAGTAACCACCAGTAAAGGGATAAAGACAGTCACATTTGCTTCCGGTCTGTTTTTCGTTGCATATGCAATCACATGTGGATTCGTTGACGGCTGCTCCATTATTACATAGCGTAGAACATTGACTTGTGCATAGATTTCCTGTTTAATGATATTCAAATTTACTTTTACTCTTGTAAAATATTTAGCCTTCGTGGATTATTTCCTTTTGGAATAATACAAATTATATTTCTTAAAATTCGGCTTCAAAACATGTTTTACCTTTTTGAAAATTAATGCCACTTTTGTTTGTTTAGAACCATCAACATTCCATGATATATGATATATTATATATTGTCTAACCTTGTGTTTGTGTGATTACATTTAAGAATTGCATGCTCTTTTTTGTAAATTTATTGGGGTGTAAAAGCGTTGACCGAAGTACATTTTGTATGAAGAAGCGCTTCATACTAAAAATGTGCGCACGGTCAACGCTTTTACAACCCTATAAAGTTACAAAAAAAGCATTCAATACTTATAATTACATTTTTACCTATAGGAAGATGAAAACACGCCTTTTATCAAGTTTTTATTTCATTTACCTGTGCACTTTATTGTGGGACCTCGTGTCATCATGAATGAAAAGTTGCATTGTGTAATGAAATTGATTAAGGAATATCACGAGATTGCTAGTTAGCCAATCAGAATAACGTATTATAATGAAACATACATCTAATGTAATTATTGAGTCATAACGTGTTGACATTCTTGAATTCAATATTTAATATTCTTATTTTCATTTTTGCTTGATAGAAAAATTTTATCAGGTTTTTTTTTTTTATATCAAAAAGTACACATCTACACAGTAATGAGTCTTGAAATCCAGACAGAAGCCTTGAAATTGTGTTGGGTAAGTGATTTAAGAATTTTTGGGTCCTTAATGCTCTTCAACTTTATACTTGTTTGGCTTTCTAACTATTTTGATCTGAGCGTCACTGATGAGTCTTATGACGACGAAACGCGCGTCTGGCTTTTCAAATTATAAGCCTGGTACCTTTGAATACTATTTTCTAGTATATTTAAGACAGTATTTGTTGTTTTGTGTATTTTGGGCATTGCGTGTGCGTTGTTTGTTTGACTAACGGTTGTGGCTGTTTCTTACTTATGCATTAACAAATGTAGCAATCATATACTGGGTATATATATATGTTAGCGGCAATAAGTGAAATTAGGCATTAAGATTAAATCCTAGACAATAAGCTAACGCCTAGGCAATAGGCTAACGCCTAGGCAGTAAGTCTATTGCCAAAATGATGTTAGGCATTAGTCTTAAATCCTAGGATTTAAGCTTAAATCCTGAAAAATGTTTGCAGGCATTAGGCTTAATGCCTAAAATATAAATGCGAGTAAATAAAAGACATTTATTTATTTGAATAAAATCATTTGTTACATAATAACATTATGAGAACTGGGGCCTGTTTATCGAAACTATCCTTAGATCGGTCATACAAAATATTCTTAGGACAAAAATTATGATAAAGCTGGGACCGACTTACGACATGTCTGAGCCTGCACATCGAAGATATCTGAGGATTATTTTTAGCTAGGATGTCCTAACCGCTGTCCTAAGTATTGACGTAAAAGAAAATAGCAAATGAAACATTGATTATTGTATCCAAACACTGGACACTTTTAATTTGCAAAAACTCATTTGAAAATCCGCCGCCGTCTCAAATAA
This sequence comes from Mytilus edulis, assembly GCF_963676685.1. Taxonomy (NCBI): domain Eukaryota; kingdom Metazoa; phylum Mollusca; class Bivalvia; order Mytilida; family Mytilidae; genus Mytilus; species Mytilus edulis. The sequence continues at coordinate 98,793,643 of NC_092346.1, forward strand.
GAGCTACAATGTCATGTATATAACCAAAATGTGCGGAATTACATGGGATTCAATAATTATAGTGATTTTCTACTAGTACTATTATATTTATTTTGCTATTTGACTTATAAAAACATGGGATTTTCAATATCCCATGGGACAGGGCAAAATCCCATGGGATTGACCATTATCCCATGGGATTTATTTTGGTCCCATGGGATAAATAAAATTCTATGGGATTCAAATTATAAATATAAGCTCTTTGAAACAAAACATTAGTCAAAAAAATATAAACTAATCGTAAATAGTTAAAATTAAATATATAATCGTGCATCTTTCATATAAATACTGAGTACTTCAAATATTTTATTCTATTACTGCAATTAACATACATTTGAATATGAGCAAAAGAAAAAAATCTAATTTTACTGATGCAAAAGTCATCCTATATATAAAAAAGAAGATGTGGTATGATTGCCAATGAGACAACTGTCACAAGAGATCGGAAATAAAATCACTAATAAAATATGTTATTTATATTAAAACGCATCAATTAATAATCTAAAAATATGAAAACTTGATAGAAATTGTGTTCAAATCATTTTGTTATCACAAGTTGTGGAACTGTTATCAAAGAAAATTTACTTATCCAAAATGGTGTGAGCAAAAAATCATATCTTAATTTTGTTTACTTTTAACCAGTTCAAACCACCTCGACTAGTTAAGTGTACACATTTTCAAATAAATATTATAATTATTCTATAGAATCTCTACCCCCCCCCCCCCCATTTTATTTTTTGGAATACCTCAAATACATGAAAAAATTATGAGTTACTTCTGTTTTTTAACTTTTTAAATTACTAAATAAACTTACTTTTGAAGATCTGTCAAAGAATGTATATTTATTCATGCATTATTAGAAATATAATTAAGAAACGACTTTAAATCAAGAATAAATCACCAAATATGCATAAATTCCAGAGTTTACTTATTGCATAAAATTATGTTCGGCAAAAGGATGAATAATCATCATCAGATTTCAGGAAATAAGCTTAATGCCTGAAAATATCAGGCAATAACTTAATGCCTAGGCGCTCGCTTATTGCCTAGGATTTAAGGTTAATGCCTAATTTCACTTATTGCCGCTAACATATATATAATGAAAAATTCCCTAAAAAGTAAATCTTTGTTTCAGTATGAATATGCCATACCATAATATCCACTTGAACAATCGCAAACACATATATCTGTATTCCACGTGCCACCATTCTCACATGATCCTGAACATGTGTCAACTGTAAATAATTATCATGGTCAATAAGTTTAATTGCCGGCTTTCTTTCACAGAGGTTATTGATTTTCACTGGTGTTGGAACAGACAAACCAATTGATTGTCTTTGCATCAAACAAACTCTTGATCGTTTTATTGTGCATGACAAAAAACAGTAACAACCACTGTTATTTAGATTCTGATGTATTTGACTTGTCTTCTTTATAATAGTATCATTCTTACTTGAGTCAATATAAAACGATGTTTTTACAATAAAAAATTACAATTATGATTGCCCTATCATCAGTGATCTATAACAAATAGGAACTGGTACTTCCATACTTCCATACTAATTTGGCCAATCCACGAAAATGAATCCAAAAAACATGTTCAGAGCTGTTTTTAGCTTATTAAGGAGATCAATAACAAATTGAACTTTTCTTGGTGAATAATTGTTAAAAGTAAAATAACAAAAATACCGAACTCCGAGGAATACTGGTATTCAAAATGTAAAGTCCAAAGTCAAATGGCAAAATCAAAGCTCAAACGAAGGGATAACATCTGTCATATTCCTCACTTGGTGCAGGCATTTTCTTATGTAGAAAATGGTGGATTGAAAACTGATTTTGTAGATAGCTGAAATTTTCACTTGTATGACAGTCGCATAAAATGTCAATGGCATATTCAGAAAAAGGCCTTCATGCGCATCAAACTTATAAATGATATTACCATTTCTAGTACAGAGTCGACTGCTGTTGGTCTGTAAGTTACCGAGGACACCGTAAGCACATTAGTCAGCGCATCGATCGTTACTGACACGATTTAAAACAGAACACGTTCATTTTTCATTTCATGTTTTTGCAGCGGTTCAGTGTTTCTGTTAATCCGTATTTTATGTGTTTCCCTCGGTTTTGGTTTATGACCCGGATTTGATTTAGTTTTATGACTATTGAACACCGGTATATTACTGTTTCCTAATTCCACATTGAAAAATAATGAATATAATCAACATGTTTTAATCCCCTCTGGTAGTTGACATTCTATAAATGTACATATGCTTGTGTGTAATTAAGCACTTTGATATCCATGGCTTTCAAATGTTTGCGATTTATGAGTAATATATAAATAGAAGGATATTTGTCAGTTAGCAAATGTATTAAAAAACTTACTGTCGGTGGGAACAGAATAAATATATTTCATTCCAGTATTACTGTTTGTTCCAAAACTGTACACCTGTTAATAAGAAAATAAGATTATTAAAGGTTTTAGATGCAGGAAAGCAGCAGAACTTACTCAATTGAAAAATGTTATTCCTTTCGCTTTCAGTTTTTTAAAGTTTGTTAAGAGACTTGTGTCATGAATAATAACTACAAGCCATACTTTTACAATCTAAATAATTATTTTGAATATAAATATCTCAGTTTCCCCTCACCTGTGAGAGTGTATATGTTTGAAAAGGAAATATTACCACTTCTTGTTCTGTATAGAATTATTTGAAAAAATATGATATAATTACAAAGTTAAACGGCAAAAACGACATTTTAAAGAAATCACTCAGTTATATTATCTACATAGTCAGTTACATGAATATATAATTACGTTAAAAAAAAATAGCTTTTATAAATGATATTGTGTTCTTATAAATATGTTTTAAAGGGTTACAATTTATAGTCACCGTGACCTTGACCTTTAACTGAAAAGATATGTTTTATGTATAAGTTTGAATCAATTCAAGCAAAAGAAATTTAGGTTACCGTGGATAAACAATTGCTTGAAAACTAATATGTTTTAAATCTCGGTCTATTTCTTAAATTTATTCTTACATACTTTTGATTTTTTAACCCTGTATGCTTACATTCCCATGAAAATTTTAAAATTGTTTGTACGTACATTGAACGACAAATTTATGTGACGTATACAATTTTCTGACGTCAGACACTCAAATCAATAAATGTGTTCGTAGATAGTAGATGTTTTTGTGTTCTGTTAAATTGTTCCTTTTAAAATTGTTAAACGATGATGACTGATGTACCCATATTTTGACTATTATATTTATTGTGTCTGTTTATTTAACACATCAATGTAAAAATATCGGAAATTGATGAGACTGTCATTAAAGTGAGAGGGTTGGCGCTATAGAACCAGGTTTAATCCACCATTTTCTACATTTGAAAATACCTGTACCAAGTCAGGAATATGACAGTTTTTGTCCATTCGTTTTTGATGCGTTTTGTTATTTGATTTTGCCATGTGATTATGGACTTTCCAAATTGATCTTCCTCTAAGTTCAGTATTTTTGTGATTTTACTTTTTGATAACAGTGACAATGACCTTTGACATGTTGACCCGAAACTCAATAGCTTCGTTACGTTCCTTATATCTCATATCTTTCTAAATGAAACTCTTAACAAGCAATGTTGCTGAAATTACCATTCTGAAACCAATTAATTCAGCATATACCTAAAAAGCGAAATCTATATTGTCTTAACATATTTTTAGGAGGAAAGTAATTTGGGGTATTGTACTGGTTTTCTCGGTGGATAACACAATTTGCATATTTACTTTTCATTTCTTGTTTCTTAAATTTAAGAGTCATACCCTGATTTAACAATGTTTTAAATGTTGAAATCATTAGATGATTTTCTCTCTTTTTTTTCTTAAAGTAAAGCAAAGTAGAGCCAATAAGCGATGTAAAGATGTAAAAAGTAAAATCACAAAAATACTGAACTTAGAGGAAGATCAATTTGGAAAGTCCATAATCACATGGCAAAATCAAATAACAAAACGCATCAAAAACGAATGGACAAAAACTGTCATATTCCTGACTTGGTACAGGTATTTTCAAATGTAGAAAATGGTGGATTAAACCTGGTTCTATAGCGCCAACACTCTCACTTTAATGACAGTCTCATCAATTTCCGATATTTTTACATTGATGTGTAAATTTTAATCTCCATTTCATTGAATAAATCGAATAGTCCAAAAAGAAAACTTCCTTCATATGTTAAGAAACTGTAAACAGTAAGTGCTATATCTATTTAAAAAACGGAAATGTGTGCACCATTGCAGTTAGCAAGATAATTGAATTTATGAAAAAAGTGTATCTTATTAAGTAGCTCACGCTTTGTGAATTCAAGTTGATAACTAGACATGTTCACCATAAGCCGATACCGAAACCGAAACCAAAACCGATACCGAAACCGATACCGAAACAAAAAATAGTAGTGCGGTAAATGGTTAATGTTTATAATTTTTGATTAATGCAACCCTGTTGCTCCATTATATATTGAGTGAATTTTGAATACACCAGATGGATATTACTTCAATTCAACAATTGACATGAATCTGTCAAAAAAGCAAAGTGAAATTCAACGAGTATTAGATATTGAATACACTAAAGCAAGTTATATACAATTAAGATGTGAATTTATATCTAATAAAATACATAAAAAATTAGAGAATAAGACACAGGAATAAAAGAGCGGTACGTATAATCTAGCAAAATAAACTTTTAATGGCTTCGAATTGGTTAGGTTATTACCCTACATTTGAACCCATGACTTTGATGTTTGATTTGAGCAAAATTTTAATTCATAAAGTTATCTATGAGATAATTCATGAAGCATTCATATTAATGATAACAGCTGAAGAATGGGAATCTATGAAGGGTTATTGGCTAGTATTGGAAACGGTATTTGGATCTATTGATGGCACCTCACAAAGAATAAATCGCCCAACCAAAAACATGCATTGTTTTATAGTGGACATTGTCATATACACTGTATCAATACGCAAGTCATAATAGACATAGAAAAGAAAAGAAAACACATAAAATCTGGTTTCCTAGATCATTTCAATGACGCAATGACTAACACATTGATGCATGCGATATTTCCGTTTCCTCGTGTGGACCGATCGTCACTTACTTGGCGAAATCCATTTGAAAATCATATTGCATCATCATATACTGTAAGGCAGTTACGCAATCAAAAAGCAAAATTCCGCTATATACGCAAATGTTTTCATAAAAAGATTCAAGAAGACGAATGGAAATTTTTAAAAGTAATAGCTTCCCATTGTAGACATAGTCGGAACGATATTGCACCTCGTGTAAACTTTGTTCAGCCTTTCCCCTATGACGATACCTGCTTCATAATTATGTACATCATGAACGAATTGCATCAACATCTTAAATTGTATATATCTTGTATTACTGTATTCAATAATTGTTGAATTTAAGTTTGCTTTTTTTTATTCATGTAAATTAATGAATTGATATACATAGTAATTAAATGTACAAACGTACAAGGATTATAATTCAATACGCCAGACGCGCGTTTCGTCTTCATAACAATAGTTAAAAAGACAAAACAAGTATAAAGATGAAGGGCATTGAGGACCAAAAATTACAAAAAGTTGTACAAAAAACGGCTAAAGTCATCTAAGCCTGGAGATAAATAATTAACACTTTTGAAATAATACTAGTACTCCTTCTAGTGTATTCAAATTTCACACAATATAATAGAGTTAACGGGTTGAGATACTTTACATTATGAACATTTATCATTCACCTCACTAGTATTTTTGTTTCGGTATCGGTTTCGGTATCGGTTTCGGTTTCGGCTATTGTGTACATGTCTATTACAAATGGAACAAACATTTAAATTTTGATTTGAAAACAAGTCAAACAACACGTTTCCAATTGTTGCTAACCTTCACTATCACCGGCTCTGTCAATGGTCCTTCGGCGTACATGATAGCAACAAAAGCATCATTATGCCACAAGGTTCCACCAAAACTAACCGGATTATCTCCAGTTTGAAAGATTCTGCTATCACCAGCTATGCTACTCGTAATTATTGGTGTTCCCTCTTTAGTGAATATTTCTGAAATAATGAAAATAACATTAAACTATAAAATATTTGTATTTTACTTTACCTAAAATAAATCCATGATTTAAAGACATTTTATGTAAAAGTCTATTGGTTTTCCCTTCTGAATTATTTCAAATCTATCACGCCGTTTGATTTCTCTATTGCCTATTATTACATTTAATTGTGTATTTTATACTAGTAGCTCTCTATACAATATGAGATTTGTCAAATGTTAAAAGACAGTACGGTGATCTCCAGTTGTTTACATCTTTTATTCGATGATAGATAGTTGTCTCACTGGCACATACGACATATTCGTATTTCTATGAATGTTTAGCATTCCTCATAAGTTCATTATGGTAACAGTCCCATGGCTTATTTAAGTAAAAAAACACATTTGTGTAAGAATTGGTTCTTTAATTGAATCTCATTCATGATTGTGATAAAAATTTCAGCCGATCAAATTTTGTTGTCGTGGTTTAAGTTATTTTGTTACTCTCAAAGTATATTCACTGTGTATCATCGCCACCGGAAATTGGGTACTAACGAAGCGGAGAGAAATAGAAAAAAAAGTAAACAAGTTAAGAATTCATTCAATTTAAAGCATATCCACTCATTTGATGAGTGTGCCGCTTAAGAAATGATTTTCTGATATATAATTCTTTAAATTATTATGCCGATAAGTACAAAATTAATACAAGATTTTGTGTAATACTCCAAAACTTGCCACTTAGTACCGGAAAATTTCGAGGTCGATGGTCCTCTGTCGCCCCATTCTCAAGATACTGAACTGTTTTTCATTATTTTTCCAGACACGTTATTATGTTATTAAAGTGTGGCATCATATTTACTGAAATTTGTTGTCAAAAAGATGTATTTTAAAGAATATAGACCATAAAAAATAAAGTCTAGGGTACAGCAACTTGCTCGTGTTGACAAATTTACTGTATGGCAACTTGTTTTCAGCTGTACGGCAACTTGCTAATTTTAGAATAGTTATTTACCGTCCTTTCAAAGAAAATAAAGTATTAAGTTCAAATATCTAAGGTGTGTGGGGGGGGGGGGGGGGGTACCCTTATATGTTAAACTGTTTTTGTCCTTTTCAAGGTTTTAATTTGTTTAAAACTGTTATTTGACTGATAAATTTTAAAAACTGTTAACTGTTTTCGACCCACTGTCTGTAATCGTTTTGTTAAAATTTGCAATGTTGTTAACTGTTTATTTGAAATTGAGATTCCTGTTATCTGTTACTTAATACTTAAAGTGTTCACTGTTTTTGACATTATTTTCTCTGTTAACTGATCTTAACTGTTATTTACAAGAATCACATTAAAATCTCCTGTCCATCTCTTTCTTTACGTTGCTTCCGCAAAGGAGTGACATAAACAGCATATATGTAATAAAATCAACGGTACCAATTTTGTTGCACCAGATGCGCATTTCGACAATACATGTCTCTTCAGTGATGCTCGTGTAACTGTACATGTCTTTAAAAAATCTTTGAGTATAGTAAATCCTTGATAAAATTGAGAATGGAAATGAGGATAATGTTAAAGAAACAGAAGCCCGACCAAATAGAAGAAAAAACCCAACGCAACGAGAAAATTATGCACTAGGGTGGGGTGTCAATTCACAGATAGGAAAACAACTTAGAAATGACACTCATAATTTTTAAACACCCTCTTTCCCTTTCTTCCTAATAAATAAGGCTTACTATTTGAGTTATGCATGTGTATATTTATGGAAAGAGAGTCGTCCATAGATTTGATTTCCAATAGTTATAATGGTGAAATATAATCTTTTTTTGTTTGTTTAACCATGGCAAGAATCAGCATTTATTTGATACCAAATATTGCAAAATAGGGGGTTGAACATGTCACAAAGATCTAAAAAATTTAGTCCAAAGGAAAATTTCAATCAATAAGAGTGATACCTTTCCTGAAACCATAGACATATATCTATCAAAAGGTAAAAAAAAATCATATGCATTTCTGCTGTTTTTTCCATAAAATTGAAAAGATCGAGCGTCAAATCTTTGTTGAAAAACAATACAAAATTTCTAAATCTATGGCGGTACGGATAGGAACGTATGGACGTTCAAACCGAAAAATGTCTTATAAAACATGCTAAAAACAATCTAAGTGTTCATATAAACCCACTAGGAAGGCCATATTATTATTCAACTATCTAAAAATCAATTCAATTGTACAAAAACTTTCATATTTAGAAAATTCGCCATGGCTATAATGCGAAACTACACTTGTAACTGTGTATTGATATACCTGAAGCTGTCTCCTAAGTGAGCAATCATTTAACTACAAAAAGGGGGTAGAAGTTCATTGTTTGTTTCTTGAAACATATAAATGAACCAAAATTTAAAAAATGAAATAAATACAAGACTATATACAAATGTAGCAAAGGTTACGGACTCAAGTTGGGTCATGCAGGTGCAACAAATGCGGCAGTGTTAAACATGTTTAGGGATATCTCATGCCCCTCTTTATACGTCTAACCAATGTAGTTATATCTGCCTTCTATTTGTAATGTACCCAAAACGTTAAAAGGAAAGGCCACTTCTTATCCAGCTAAAACTCTGGTCAGTCCTATGATGAAAATAATTCAGATGTATATGGAATGTTTGATAAGTTATATTGACCCAGAGTACCTGGACGGAATTGTGAAAAATAAATTACCTTTTCAATTTGCAATTCGTAAAATAACTGAACAGTGTGGCCTGGTAGACGAGGCCGAAAAAGGAGGACTATAAGGTTTTCAAATTGATGTCAAATTTTCTAGTCTAAGACTTCAGAAATGTAAAGATGGACCAAGGCTTTTTTTTTTATATATATCAGATCAGAGTTCTTGAGGCAGCAACCATTTGATTTTCTGGGGGGGGGGGGGGGGGGGGGGGGCTATGGTTTTTTTCTGTGCAAACTTTTTTTTTCGCGACAAGTCGAAAACAATTTTTTTCTTTCAATTTTAGCATTACATATAGTGGCAGCTGAGGGTGAAACAAACAATTTTTTTTTCTCAGAATCAAAAACAAATTATTTTTTTCTCCAAAAACTGGAAACAAGAGTGCTTCAACTTGTGACACCTTACATGGTTTTTTTTCTGATTTATACACTGGTTTTGATGATTTAAAATAAAAATCAGTAAACCTTCGTAATTCTTTTTAATAAAATCATGTAAGCAATGAGTCGCATGAATACCCTGACTGAGATGTAACCATAATTTATAAGAGCCCCCGCCATAAAAAAAATAATGTTCGCGCCCTATAGTATTCACTCATTCTATCTGGGTGTTACACTTTCCTACGTCATGACGATAACCCAAATTTGCTACGACTGATGACATAAAACATTTACTAAACAATATACATAACCAGAAGAAGCCTCCTTTTTGCTGTTTGAAGCATTTTCGATTATTCATGACATAGTCCTTTTTCTTGGAGTCAATCACTCCGTCTGCTTTTCCATCCGTTCAATTGTCTGGCCATGTGTCAATAAAAAAAATATGGTACTTGCGTGTGTCTTCTGAAAATTAGTCAGCTTTATAAAAGATTCCTTATGGAGCTTGGCATTTCTGCGACTTTATACAGTGGTTTTCAAACTTTTGAATACATTGAAGATATGCACTTGCCCTTTTCATTGCTTTTGGGTTCGTTTGGAAAAAAGGGTAAATTAAAGTTGCTGTTAACTCTTATCAGCATTTAAAATTTGTTGTTAACTGTTTTTGCCAAAATCGGGGTGTTGTTAACATGTTAACGGACCCCTCCTCCTATCTAATTATGCATTAGATAAAATGCATTAGATAGAAACACCATTTGCTTGACAGCATTTAAGATGTATACAAATGAAATTTTTCAAAAAGAAACTGACAAGAAAATTAATTTGAAATACAATTCACGATTTGTTTCTCCTTACTTTCGATGAAATCAAAGTCTTTTCTTAATTTTGTCTGTCCGAATTCTCGATCCTGTGGTTCGGTGGTTGTCTTTGCTTCATCTCTATTTGATTTGTTGTTTTCATAAATTGTTTTGTTACACTGTATATGAGTTAGGCCGTTAGTTTTCTTTTTGAGTCCTTCCACATTTTTCTGTCGGTGCTTTTTATAGCCGACTATAAGGTACGAGTTTTCGTTGTTGAAGGCCGTACGATAGCATATAATTGCTTGCATACACTTTATTTTATCCTGATGGATAGTTATCTTATTTGCTATCATACCACATCCCCACTGTTTTTATCTATAAAAAAAAGCCAGCACCAACAAAAGATGAACGGACGGTTTATTTTATTGAACTTACACAATTTCAACCTAACAACAAATAACAACAGTTGTAAGTAGTATAACGATATATAAATGTATTTAGGATATGGTTGAAAAAAAACTTTTTGTACAAAATCAAAAAGCGGTACGCAACGAGGCCTTCTGAACTGAATTAACGGCATATATTTAATAATATTTGATAAGTAAGACATTTGGTATATTTGTAAGCCTGTAAAGCTTTGATATCAACAAAATATCGTCACTTGATATTATCTAAACAGCGATTAATTTCCTCTTAAAATTATAATATATGGCAAGACGCCGTACAGACAAAAGTTGTTATTTTGCAATTCGCCGTACAACGTCCTGCAATTCGCCGTACAACAAACAAACAATGTTTTTGTCCATATTCTTTAAAAAACATGTTTTTGACAACAAATTTCAGTAAATATGATGCCACACTATAATAATCTAAAAACGTGTCTGGAAAAATAATGAAAAACAGTTCAATATCTTGAGAATGGGGCGACAGAGGATGATCGACCTCGAAATTTTCCGGTACTAAGTGTCAAGTTTTGGAGTATTACTCAAAATCTTGTATCAATTTTGTACTTATCGGCCTAATAATTTAAAGAATTATATATCAGAAAATCATTTCTTAAGCGGCACCCTCATCACATGAGTGGAAATGCTTTAAATTGAATGAATTCTTAACTTGTTTACTTTTTTTTCTATTTCTCTCCGCTTCGTTAGTACCCAATTTCCGGTGGCGATGATACACAGTGATATTGTCTTAGTTATTCAGAGTGCTATTTATGCCCGTTTGGCGTTGTGTTCTCCAATATTTTATAGTCGATCTTGATTCCAGATCTCGTGTTGTTTTAAGGGCATGTTATCGAGACTTTTTTGCGTGAACTCCTGTAGGGTAAGATTCCCATACGTATAATTTTTAAAGAATAATAATGATTCAAAACATGGACACATGTACCTCAGTCTTTCAAAATTTCATTAAATAAATCTAAAAATAATAAATGAGGCATTACGAAATGGTCAACTAGTAGGAGACATTAATTGATGTTCCTTACGACTGATCATCCGAATAAGCGTAACTCTCCTATGAGACGCATTGAGAGATTAAATGATCTAATATAAAACCATTTTTGAAGAGGCATAACTTTTAAGTTTAAGATACAAAAGGTTTCATTAACAAAACACACGAGGTAAATAGGGAATGCATTTTAATTGCCTATGATCATGATGATAAAACGTTAATGTACACAAATATGATCATTGATAAATTAAAAGAAATGGTTATATGCAGAAGAATTAATTGACACAAAAGAAAATCCTTTAAAGATTCTGAACCAAAAAAAAAAGATTAAATGCATTTGTTTAATCAATTCTAAGAAACAATAAATTTGAGTTTAATGGAAAGTAATACAAATTATAGGCCCGAGCGTCTCCTCCATATGTGGTATATTTTCACCATCATGCACATATCTGCATCTGTCTGTCTTATTAATAAATGTCTCAGATAAGTTCAAATGGAAAGAAAACATCAAATAATACCCAAACAACAACGAAAAACAGACACGATAATAATCAAAACAAAAAACAGGCTCCGGATATGGACAGGTATACTGAGTATTCATTGTGTGTTAATTTGCTTTTTTTTTTTATTAAGTTAAGCCTTCCAATTGATATTTGATAGTGTGTCTTTCTATGTTCTGATGTTATACTATTGTTTCAGAAAAGGTTTGGTACTTTTAAAACATTTAATCCCGCTGCAAAGGTTTGCACCTGTCCTAAGTCAGGTATCTGATGTACAGTGGTTGCCGTCTGTTTATGTAGTTCATATACGTGTTTCTCGTTTTTATATAGATCATCCGTTTTTCCCCCATTTGAATGGGTTTCACTAATAATTTTTGGGGCTCTTTAAAGCTTGCTGTTCGGTGTGAGCCAAGGCTCCGTTTTGAAGGCCGTACCTTGACCTATAATGGTTTACAATTTTATAAATTGTTACTTGGATTGGGAGTTGTCTAATTGACACTCATAGCACATCTTCCTATATCTATGTATAAGCAGCAAAATTAATTATTTACTGGATCCAAACTTATTTCTAAAGTGGGACAGGATATTACGGCACAAAATAGAATGATAATCAAGTAGATTTTGTCTTATTTGGTATGAATAAAACTTCCACATTTTATGAAACAAAATATCTTACTTGCTCTAAAATATGTATTTTGAAAAGAATAATAATTATATAAATTACTGAGGTATTCTAGGTGAAATATTACCTCTGCCAATAAACACCATAGATGTTTCATATATTGGTAGTAGTTTGACTATTCAAACTGGTAAAAATGGATGCTAACACCATCCAGAAACGAACTATTAAAATAAAAACATTCCTTATCTCCCTACTTTATGTGTAACACCCCTCTCAACATGTCATAATTGTCCTGATTTACAATAAACAGAAAATATTATTCTCCACACACAATGAAAATTCTGAGATATAATTTAGTATTCAGTTGAAATAGGAATTAGCATAAAAAAAGTTCTAAGGTTCACGTATTGATTTTTTTTTAAAGCAACTTGTTTATGTATCTGTTATCATGTTGATATCTCATGCAGTTAGGGTGATAAGGTGAATAAGTCTTAAGTGTAAAGTTCATGAGTTGGGTATGTACGTAATTTTCGACTCATACGATGATGATGAGTCAGTAGACGTGAAGTTAAGTTGTTACCTGTGTAATATTGTTTCATATCGTTCCATACAAATGATATTTCTATGTTATATGCACCAACAGGTATTTCTGTCCAATCCCTTCGTACCCCTGTTTGAAAAATAAATAATTTTCATAACACCATTTCATAATTATAAAAAAGGTAAAGGAAATGTTCGTGGAGATTAGAAATATTCATGCTTAGATTGTCCATCTTATATTGCTATACAACTATATTATTTAAAACATCGAGGAAATGAGTCTTACTTCGTACCTCGAAAACTCAACTACATATGTAAAAAGAGTTATCAAAGGCACAAGGATTATAATTTAGTACGCCAGACGCGTGATTCATCTACATAAGACTCATCAGTGACGCTCATATCAAAATATTTATAAAGCCAAACAAGTACAAAATTGAAGAGCATTGAGGATCCGGAATTCCAAAAAGTTGTGCCAAATACGGCTAAGGTAATCTATAAAAATATGATTCGAAACGAGCTTACATACATATCCATGTTTACGACAAGGACAGAGTGATTGAGATAAAGACTACATTTACTGCTTATCTGAACTGAATTGTGCATGTTGTCTGATTTGACACTCAGGGGAGCGCACAGTATAATGTATGATTTCATTCGAACTATTTGAATTATTCAAAACACTAAGGTCTTAAGATATGACATAGAACACACAATCCGTATATTGAATATTTAATATATTTAAACAGATATTATCAATAACAAGCAAATAATATTATTTACATTGTGCCACATCATGACTAAAATTTCCCTCTCGGATAATACATGTACTATTGTCACCATTACACACACCACATCCATCAAATACTCCAGCATTCAGAGTATTGTTACAGTCGAATCTCTACAACAGTAACAAAATATTATTAAACAAGTTTATCCTTTTTACTTATATTACAAGTTTATGATACATATTCATACCAGGTTCAGTCTTTTGTCTCTTAATTAAGGTACATGATTTAGAATTAGATCAGCCTAAGGTCTTTTATGCTTCTAATATTAATTATGTAATATCTGATCGTACCAGTCAGGTTCCAATTAGATAAATTTAAGGTGGTACCAAACACATTCAGTAAAAAATAATTTAGCTCCTTTGATTTTCATAAAAATTTGCTAAAATATTTACTTTGACCCATTGACAAAAATATAAAAATGTCAAAAGACTTGAACCACACACTCGATAAGAATATTTCATTGGATATATAGCAGTTTGACATTGAGAACCTTAACATTCCCTTAACAACCGAACTTGATTAAAACGTCGGTGGATCTTTACAGTGTTATCTCCCCGTAGTGTTATATACTTCTTAAGTTGGCTTCATACAATTAATTGGTTATTATGCCTCGGTTTGTGCTGAACGTTTTGTTTTAAATAATCAAATGATTGACTGGGACGTGTATTTCTAAATATTTGATTACCATGGTGTAAGGCAAACATGTTCTTAAATTTCAACAAATAAGGAGCATCTGGTGTTTTAACATTCAATGTTGAATTGATTACCAGATGAAGTTCATATGGTAGGTACGTATATAACGCATGCTTTTGTTCTTTCAGACTAGTATGATATGAATCCTCTGTACATTCTTGACATAGTACCATCTTTTCGAAGGAGCCACTTACCGTCAAATAGTAGATGATGCTGAGTATTCCATGCATGCATTGATAGTTATGGAAATTATTAACCTGCCGCCGTTTAAGGCTATCTCTCATTTTTCTGCATAAACGAATTGACTCTTTAAATTTGATTATATTTTGACATCTTCAATTATTTAAACTGTTGTTTTTCGTAAATTCAAATTCATCTATACCCCCTAAAGCGCTTATTGGTATGTATTACCTGACAATAACCTTCTAAGCAAGCATAATAAAACCCTGGACGTCGGGAATATTGATTCGCATCAGCTGTATCTAAAGTTCCAGGGCACGGCGTACCGTTTTCTATCAATCCAAATCTTGTATAAGCAGGTCTTGTATACTCCGGAGTCGATTTACACAAAACTTCACATACACCATGGTCTATAATAAAATCGTATACAATGTTTTATGAAAGGAAATATGAGGTTAATACCTACAAGATCGTAACTAGAAAAGCACAAACGACTTTTATATGTATGAATAATTTCATCAAGCTGCACACCGTCCACAATCTCGAAAAGTAGTCAATAAATATGTCATAAAGTATGCATCATCTGTCATTAGCTTCAGACTTCCAAAAATATGAAAACACATATTGATATGACAGACAATAACAATGAAATTGTAACTTCAAACAAAACAATAATCAGAAGACATGTGATAAGCATCAATACTCTCGTAATTTAAAATATCAGAAAACAGGAAATTATGAAATTATAAGTCAATTCAACATATCTAAAGTCAAGCAGGAATTATGTTTCTTAAAATCAGAATAGTTTTTTACACACAACAACTCACAAAAGTTGGACTGCTTACTCAATATGAAGTTATTTTTCTACGTATTTAAAAAAAGGTTGGCCGAATAATAATACATTTACCAAATTGAAAAATTTGACAATGTAATTGAAATATAGCCTACACTTTTAGAAAAGATGTATTATTTGTTAACGTATGAAATAATGACAAGAGTTACTGAAACGAAATTGTATATTATTTCATTGGTAATATATCTACTGAAAAAACCCTGATGAATTGTCGAGTTCAGATAAACAGATAATATCGTTGATTCATTTGCTAATGATCTCATTTTTCACCAACAAATTTAAGTATTAGTTTAGAACGAAAATTTTGACTTATTTTTGTATTTGATAAAGTGTGCGATAGTCCCGAAATGAACACTATTTCCAATCTATCTGCAGTTAATAAACGTGAAAGAGCCAAATGGTTTTTCTACATACTTAATGACGAGTAAATGGTTCCTGAAGCTGTATATTCTGTTCCATTAATGATGTTGTTATCAATAAGTCTTTGACATGTCTCTGATGCACGTTGATTTATAAGATAAGAATCTATACTTATGTCCCCAACGCATGGCTGAAAAATATTATAAAATGGATAAAGAGAAAATGTAGAGGGTAGTTTTTCAATTTTGATTATGTTCATTTGTATCGTTGCACGACTGGATTGACAATTTTCCGTGTGTCCTGTTGCTATGATTTTGCTTGACTTGATTTTAACTATTTGTATTGTCCTTTTGGTATCTTCTTCCTCTCCTTTTGTAAGTGATATATAGTATGTAAATATTAATCTGCAACACTGGAATAGTTTGATAAACCAATCACTATGCAAAACAAAAATGTACCAAGCAATAATTACCGTTAGACTGCAACATTCAGCTTCATATTCATTCCCATCGCAAGTTGCACTATTTTTTGGACTGAAATATAAAAAGTTTTAACATTATTCACTAATTATTATAGTAAAAGATAAGAATTCCAAAATTTGATCGCATATTTTTATTTGTGTTCCAATCATTTTTCTCTGTGACGTTATTCTATATAGTGAGAAAATATAGTGGAAAGCCATGAGTCATATTTAGATACATGTCCGATTTCAAATACATTGTTCGTCTGTGATGTAATAAATCATACGAAATCTCAACAGTTATAATATGTAAAAGTTCCTAAAAGACGTATAGTTTTTCACTAATGAGAGTTAAGTGCTGAATTCAAAATATTTTCCACATTTGATTTGTATTCCCATGCATCTTTTCTATATCAGCGATCTCAAGCTTAATTTTCTGTCTTCTGTTTTCGTAGATGTGAAGTATAAAAATACAGTAAGTACATAAGTGATATGTAGCATAACAATGTGATTACAGTCACTTTGGATTACTTAACAATCTTAAATTCTTTTTATACGTATATTTATCATTATCTTAATATAGAATTTAATACCAAAACAAACATACGTTGGGTTATTACATATTCTTCGTCTGTAAAGCATTCCTCGACCACATGTCCGGGAACAGGTTGTCCAGGTCCCCCAATCTGACCATCCTCCAGCTCGTACTTCAGGATTAATTAACTGAGCTACAGACCAATCAATACAATCACCACTAAAGCAGATCTAAGTAAAGATTCAAATGGACGTGTTGCAATCAATACATTTCGCAAATAGCATGGTTTAACATTAAAATTGTGTTCGATCAAGAACGCGAAAGTAACAAATAAACACCGAATAAGATTAAACAATCACATGAATGCAAACAATACGTCAATACACAGTTATTAAATATTATAAAATCATAGACTATAATAATATTTATCGATGCCACTGCTGGTGGACGTTTCGTCCCCGAGGGTATCACCAGCCCAGTAGTCAGCACTTCGGTGTTGACATGAATATCAATTATATGGTCATTTTTATAAATTTGCTGTTTACAAAACTTTGAATTTTTCGAAAAACTAAGGATTTTCTTACCTCAGGAGTAGATTACCTTAGCCGTATTTGGCACAACTTTTAGGAATTTTGGGTCCTCAATGCTCTTCAACTTTGTATTTGTTTGGCTTTTAAACTATTTTGATCTGAGCGTCACTGATGAGTCTTATGTAGACGAAACGCGCGTCTGGCGTATAAAATTATAATCCTGGTACTTTTGATAACTATTATTTCAAATGTTCACGTTGGAATTTGTTGGGCAATTAATTGTTTTTTTTTTTGTCCCCATCCGACATTATTTTCTCCAGGGACTATGTTTATTCATCTGTATTTTTACAGCCATGTTATCCTCTATTCCGATTGCAAGAACACTTAACCTGGTACAGTCATGCCATGATATCGCGATACGAATTGAATGTGCCAGAGGAAACAAGTTGTTCATTGTTTTAGCCATTATTCCCTCTATGACATTAAGCTTATATAATATATGTGCTTATCATAACAAACAACGTGTAAAACAAAAGTGAAGGAAGAACATAGTTTTCCTTCCGAAAAAACTCCAGTGTTGAGTGAGGTTTATTTTTATTGTTGTAAAATTTTCTTTTTCTCATTACTGAAAATCTTTTTCGACCGGAAATGGTCTATTGATTACTTTTCTCTCCGGTATCATGTATCCAGAACAGGTGGAATTTAACCGCCTAAAAATTTACGTTTTACAAAAATTCACGAAAAACCGCTCAGAAACCTCACATAACATGTCGTAGCTTTTTATATTATAAAAATGTATAAGTTGCTAAACTAATGAACCGAAGGAAAATAAATTGTGTGTATATGCTATTTCAGATACTAGTATATAACTTATTTCCTTTATACAATGAAAACAGAACTTTACACAATATTTGATCACTAACAACATTGATACTTTATACTCACCTTTTGATCTCCACAGTATAGACCGATTATAGAATAAGATTGCTTGAACATCTGACCATATGCATTTCCTACGTTATGATCAACGCAGCTATACATGATACAAGCAGCAATGGTCTCCTGTCGACAGATAGAAGCTTAATAAATGTTTTATTCCCTTGCCCGTACAAACTATAGCTCTAATTTTGTTTCATATTAGTGACGACTTTGACGGCATTATGATTTGGAAAATCTCAAATAATAAGATATAAGTTGTCACGAACGCCATCACGAGTTGGATGACAGTTTTGTATTTTCTGTGTCACAAACGATCATGGAAATGTCAGGTGTTGCAACCACACACCCGTTCTTCTTTAATTCGATTGTGACATCAAATGAATTTATCACCGTGTTCAACATTACGGTTTTGAGATATGGGTAGGATATTCTCTCTTGCGGAACACCTCATATTAACACAGTGCATATTGTTTTTCGTATTTGACTTTTTTTTTCATAAGCCATCAGTTTAAGTTTAAACATATGTCGAGTGCACCTCACCTTAATATAGACGTAAAATGTTTGCTCCTGTTATTGTGTTATTATTTCTATAGGATTTGGATATTACCAGCCGGATTTAGTAAATATACATTTAACTAGTGTCACAGTAATGTAAGTTAAAAAAAAAGAGGGACGAAAGATACCAAAAGGACAGTCAAACTCATAAATCTAAAACAAACTGACAACGCCATGACTAAAAATGAAAAAGACAAACAGAAAAACAATAGTACACATGACACAACATAGAAAACTAAAGAATAAACAACACGAACCCCACCAAAAACTAAGGGTGATCTCAGGTGCTCCGGAAGGGTAAGCAGATCCTGCTCCACATGTGGCACCCGTCGTGTTGCTTATGTGATTACAAATCCGGTAAATAGTCTAATTCGGTAGGTCACATTCATAAAAGGGAAGGGGATTGTAGTAACGACGTAAGTAACATATCCGATATCATTTGTGAAACGGTTATTCCATAACGGTCAACCAAATTAAATTACTTACATTTTTGAAAATTATTTGGGGTTAAATTGTTGTTTTGTGAACTTTACTACTTCTTGTGAACCATTGAGGTACCTATCAGGGAAATAATAATGGAAAGATTGTCGAAGCCTTTAGTCGCATTAATTAACAGTATTAATGATGAATATGAGCAACTGACATGGAATTCACATAACTTAGGTGAAAAATGCGAATTTCATTGGTTTGGACAAGGGGGGATTTAATACACTTCAGTAGAGGAGTAAACATAAGTCAAAATCAAATAGAGAGAGAGAGAGACAATAAAAGGATGAAAACATGGAAGGAAAGAGCAGAAAATACAAACAACGACGTTGATAAAACATTTAATGTTAATAGCGATAATCATGATAATTCAGAAGTTATAATGGATTCGGGAGATGAATTTCAACACGATGATCAGATAGATCTCCCATTAGTAGCCCCCGAACAGATGAACATTACACCTGTAATGAAAGTTGTTCAACCGGTTGTAATGAAAATTGTTCAACCGGTTAGTGTATCGCTGGACAAAACAAATAAGGGCAATGAAATAACGGTAAGAATAGTGTGAAACGGTCGAGAAATAAAAAGAATGTATACACCGAAGTTTGAAATATAGAAAATAAAGAAAAAGACGAAATAAAATCTGTCGATCCGAAATTAATAATAACTGGGAACAATCTTAGTATAGACAGTCATTATCACAAAATTGTTTTTAATAGACGATCAGACGGAAGTTGCATAATAGGAAAAGTGAAAAACAGAGACGCCGTAGTTATATGTAGTAAAGCGAAACGAGAAATTAGACAAGTAAATTTGGACACCGAAAAATCGGACTTTGAAAACGCAATGATTGATTGATTGATTGTTGGTTGTTTAATGTCCAGTGGCAAATATTTCATGCATATTCAGGACGAGAACAAGTTAACAATAAACACAATAGGTGGGTTGATATAATAGAGGATGATGGTCGGTGAAATTTGGACTGCCACTGGAAAATGAGGGTATATTGGATAGAGACAGAAATTTTGCCTTGTAACAGGAGAGTTGTTACAAGGGTTCTTAACGTGCAAAGAGAGTGGCACTCTCTTTACACGAGGCATCGGATTTAACGTCCCACTTCTGACCGGACGTGACTGCAAACTTGATACATCCCGCACAGCCAAACGGACGCCCCACTTCGGCAAGCGTTTTACTGCTGGTCGGGAGAAGACCAAGTGACCATATTTCTGTACCCCAGTCACCCTTGAGGTGTGAAAACGCAATGCATTGTGTAAATAGATTTAACGACGTAAGAAAAAGGGAAACTTGTGACATTGATTGTTAGGTTCGTGATTTTCCAAGGATGGTAAGATACGCAGAGAAATATAGACTGTGTTCATGATGTTTCGATGAAGAAACAGTTCAGATGGAAAACAATATATGTTTTTACGCGAAAAATATATTAAATATTTTTTGTGATGAATCAAAACTCTGGTCTGGAAACCAACCGTTTTTTAATGTATAATATGGAACATAAATTAAAATAGAACATTTGCGTATGTAAACATTTAGGTTTTTTTTCTTGAATTGTTTCAAATGTTGTTTTTTTTATTGTTTTATATAAAAAAGAGAAAAAACTTTAAAAAAAAATGAATACGATACAAGTATACAAAAGTTTTTATTCTAACAGTCATGTTATGAAGTGTGATCATAATACCGTCAGGATTCCTCTTCGTCAAAATTATCTCCCCATTACGCCAATTAATTTTCACTATCGTAGAAATGGAAGCCATTATAGGGATTACGCGCTGCCAAATTTTCTCTTGAAAACCGATAAATTTATCCGCATAGCACCATTACGATCCTTATATGTCAGTTGTATTTTAAAAGACAAATGTACCTTCTAGCTAATAATTATCAGTTAATGATCTTGTCTGCATTGATTCAACTTAAAACTATTGTCTAATCGGTTGTCAGGTGTATTTTTTGAAAAATTCATAAACATTTAAAATAATTCTACTTTAAAATTTCGTGGAAGGGCAGACTAGATTGTTTTAGTGGTTAAGGACTAAAAACCTTAGTTATCACACACAATTTTTTTTCTCTCGAAGATATGCATTTTCATCATCCAACTTGAAAGACTGTCGTCAAGTACTTTTAGTAAAAACAAATGGCTATTAGAACATACCTACTCTGTTTTTATGATTCATTAAATAGGTACTTCTTGACCCATATATTTCATCTTTTAGTACTGTGTTTTTTTTATGTTATAAAGTCAACCTATAGCTTTGATATATGAAAAATGATACAATCTGAAGCGAGATGATGTATCAAATATTCTTTTTTATACGTTTTCAAGACAAAATATTCAACTCAAACACGTCCTAACATAAAAAGGTGCACTCGATTTTCTTTTTTCGATACAATTGTTACCCATTTTTTAGATTTTTTTCATAAGTCACATAATAGAAGGGCAAACACGAAAATTACTGAACTAATAGATTGATATGTTCTCTGTCCGAGGTAATTTTTTCAAAAAAATCGGAGTTTATGCATTTTCTACATCCAACTTGATAGATACCCATGTCGTCGACTTGATATCTAATTGTTCTGTTTAACTATGTAATAGATAAATTGAAACCTTATGCAAATGGTGTTTTAGAAATAGAACACTGCGTAATTGAGAAGAAAATTGTCATTTTATTTGTTTGTATTAACTTTTTGATTTTTCGTTACTATAGTAAACATTGCAGTAAGCATTTATCACCTTCTCTAACAAAGAGCTTCGATTCTTCTATTCGTTTTCAAAAACCTATGTTATTGTTCAAAATGACAAATTGGTCAGACACAAGTTTACCTTCTTCTAATGAGTTTACGATTTAGTGTCTTAAAGGAGAAATGCTTTGAATTTAAAATTTGCTCACCACAACATTCGGATATTTACGATATCTAAATCCACTTCCGTATAACTGTTCACATATTTCATCTGCTGTATACATCTGACCTGGTAGTAAAGACATAGTAAGAGTATAAGTAGACATTTATTTGTTTGAGTATAGAGCGTGTATCTATGTAAACATCAACAACTATGGTTGTCAATTGATCATAGAAAAACTTGTTCTGGTTCGAAAGTATACAAACATGTTTAAATGGACACTAGCTGTCACATTCATGTTCAAAGATTTGACTCATATTATCATATTTGATGTATAACAGCACTCTCGCACATGGTGACCAGAATTCACCAAAATATATTTATATATATATATCGGACGTGCCTTCTGCCTTCCCCTTCCTCTTACAACTGCAAAATATTACCGTTATCTATAATGTGTTTACCTGGTAGTTCTGGCACTAAAGTTTTATCAAGTAAGGATGCTGGAGTTACCTCAATATCAGCAATATTGTCTATCCAAAGACATCCATGATTGCCAGTCCTGTGAAACAAAGTACGTATATTTAACAAGTCAAATAACACAGTAACATACCAAATTGAAAATCAAGTAGAAATACAAATTCCATTCTGATTTCCGGCCACAATTTTTCGAAAAAAATGAAAGCTTCAGTTATCAAGTGATTCACATGAAAACAGGTTTATGATTCAGTACTTTATGCCATTGTTCCGTGCACAGAGACCAAATCATTTTATAGCCTGGGTCAATTACAAAATTACAAAGAAATGATAACGAAAATCCACAAAAAGTTATGCAAAATCAAGGTTTTATCTATGTCCTGTGGCAAACATTACTGAAAATTCACTAGCTTTTTGTTTTTTTGTGTCCCCCCCCCCCCATATTACAAAATTACATTAAGAAATGTCTGTGCTTCTTATTATGTCTTATTGTCCAGTTCACATGACACTTATTCCAATGAGCTGTTCTTTTTACTTCTTGTTCTGCTAAATAACATAATAAGGTTTTCCCATCATCATTACATCGTCGTCCTTAAACATATCATAAACATCACAAAGGGTATTACATTTTGTACACAAACTGGTTGTCTATCTTTAACATCGGTGATGTATGTACCTCAGCAATTAATGATACTTTTGTTAAACACTCTGTGTTTTTTTTTGTTTTTAACATCCTGAATCACTAGAACGGTCCAAACAAGTGATGCAAGTTTTAATAACTTGCATCCGTGTTAAATATAAAAACAACTTTATATCAATATTCGGTAGACATTTTAATTCAATTATTCTTTAAACCATTGTGACTTGGATGGAGAGTTGTCTCATTGGCACTCATACCACACTTTCTTATATCTAAATATACTTCGCTTGAAATGTGCAAAGAATATATCAATTTTACTAAGAAAAGAAAAAATTTTTAAATTTTTTTAATTGAAAACATTAAATGGGCGACGAATTATGTTCTTTTTCATTACTTACTTTTTTATTTTTCATGTATGGATTTTTACTAAAAATATTTTATTAGCATATAAGTCACGAAATGGACAATGCTTTTAAGATACAATGGTATTTTTATATAGTGATATTGTATATGATGTGTTCTTACTGTAACATTGTGTTCATATCATTGCAACTACATGTACTCCATCCGACGCCAGCACCACCCATTATACCAACGTCCGGGGGTAAACAATTTCTATCAGCGTCATGCAGCATACCCATGCTGAAATCAATGACATAAGTTATAATGGTTGATTATTCCTACAATTACTAAAAATGGATTTTTAGTGACGTGAAATGCAAGTATTTAAGCCTATTTCTCCTTTGTCAAAAACAATATGTTAAGAGAACATTCAAAACTCAAAATGAAAGATAAAACTGACAAAAGCACAACAAAACAAGAAATAACGACGAAACAGTGGCGATTGTAAATTGGGTTTACATTACTTAGAATTCCCATATCTCGTTACAACTACAATTATATCTATATTGATAATATTTTATAATACGTGTATCGACTTGTAATGTTAAATTAACCAATGAATGTTATGCTGTCATTTCAAGCTATTTGCCAGAAACATCGCAGATGGAAGATAAAATCGTAGTTAATCAAAGTACATATAGAATAAACATACTTATGGCCTATTTCATGAACTGTCGTTGCATATGTTGATATCCCATCCGCAGAAACACCACATCTGTACCTAGCATCACATACTTTACTTTGGTAAGCTAATCCTCCTAATTCTGGATTAGGTATGCTGTAAATATAGAAAACTTTATCATTCACTAAGCACACCTTAGTCTCGCTTTCGTGACATTCATTGGACGCGCGAAAATATATGATATCGAGTAAATACATCAAACCTTTTGATACAGTACAGCAAAAGACAATAAGAGTTATAAGACGGATTATTTTCAATCGTAATAAATAATGCAACGATAAATGTACATCAACGGCATAGTATAATTAGGCATTTTAATGGTTTAGGTCTTTTTAAGTTGTATTAGAAACTTGAATTATAATTTTGTATTAAAATCTTTGAATTATAATTTTGTTTTCAAAATATTGGCTCGAAAAAAACTGCTTTACCGCCGACAAAATTTTCAATATTTCATGTTTGTACCAATATCTTAAAAGATCTTTAAATAGTTTGGTTAAAACACCGACTTTAAAGTTTACATAACAATCGTCAGATACTAGCTTCTGAAAGCAATAGTTAAGACAATATTATTCACCTCAAACATTCAAATAAAGCAATTCCCAATGGCAATATTGTTTACTTTAAGGATGGTTGTGTGGGTAAAAGGATACACGTCGTATTAACTTGACACAGACATAAAAATGCGTGGTATGCTGTCATTTGGCTGTTTGTCTTTAGTAAACTGTCGGAATGATTTTATTTCTTACCCTGTGTGAACATGAACATGATCGTAAGCTGAATCAGCTTGAGTTCCCGTACATATTGTGTTCAAAGGAACCGACAGAGATGTGGAAGTATTGTACCAGGACTGAAATAGAAAATCAGAAGATGTATGGAAGCTGTGTTTTCTAAAACAATTATCGGCACTTGTAAAAGTGCATGATCACAATCTTGACACTAGTTAGTGGTTGGTTTTAGAGATATGTTGTTATTTTTTAGCCCATTAAGAAATGTGTTTCTATGATGCCTTTTGACTATCTTAATCAGTTTTTACTCAATTTTGGTTATCATTTTTGGTATTAGGACAAATGCAGTAGAAAAGTGTCAGTGTCAATGATCAAGAGTATTATAGGTGAATTCGAACTAAATATATTAAAGACGTTTTACAAATTAAAACTTTCTTTTATTTTTAAACATTTTATTTTGAATACTCTTTTTTTTTTTAACTTTATTATCAGTCAGTTATGATAATTCATAAGTGATAATTGTATATAACAAAATTCAACCAATAATATATGAAACTGTTAAAGCATATGATCTCACCGGGTTTGTGTCAAAAAACGTCATCAGCTTTATTGATAGAGTGACGTTATAATTTAACACATCTGCACGACTCCATTCATACTGTACCTGCAAAGATACAAATACAATACATCATAACATAACAAATCTATTACGATTTCAATACTTTCGTGTTGCTGTTTTTTGTTGTTGTTCATATGACAATGCTTGGTAGTGATATACCACTATTAACAATCGCCATGCCAAAGCTCAAACGAAAGAACTTTCAACAGTTGAGGAAGCTCTTGATTGCTGTTTTAAAGCTGTTTTGATGGTGTAAAAAGGGGTTGAGGGAAAGTTGCTCATATCTTGATATACATCTAATAATTGACATTGAGGGTCGGTTGAAAACGATACCTAACGACAAATGAGATGATTTCAGCTTACGAATAATGAACTTTCCATTTCTATATAGCAATATTTCAGCAGCGCCTGTATACAGAGTCTATATCTCCCAATTGATATGATATTCCCGGGCTTGTTTTTTCTATCATGATTTCTTTGATAGAGGGTTGCTGCTCAAAAGGGAGGTATTAAACCAAAAGTTCCAAATGGTGAAGTTGAAATATTCGTAAATTTTACGGACGCAATCACGAGTTGGTTAAAAGATGATATCGGATATGTTTCATGTGTCATAACTTCAATCCCGTTCCCTTTTCACGATTGTGACCCACATAATAAGACTATTTACCGAATTGTAATAACATGAGCCACAAGACTGGTGCCACAAGTGGAGCAGGATTTACTTACAATTCTGAGGCACCTGATATCACCCCCAGTTTTGGTGGACATCGTGTTGCCCAGTCTTCTATTATGTGTCCTGTGTACTATTATTTGTCTGTTTGTCTTTTAGCCATGCCGTTGTCAGTTTATTTTTTTACCTACGAGATTGAATGTCCATCTGGAATCTTTCGCCACTCTTTTGGAGTGCAATGGTTAAGCAAAATGGGCACACTATGTAAAAAAAAGTGTGTGGCTGCCAACTTTTGACATTTCCAAGTCACAACACTGTATGAAATAGTTTTCATGATTATTATTAGAAAACAATTGGTATGTCTTTTTATCAGGTTGAGTTTCATGAATAACATTTAATCTGCTATCAAAAAGAATAATAGTAAGTTATGTATGAACGAAAACGGTTTTCCATGCAATGGACAATTTACAGAGCTGACTCAATCAGTTAAAGTTAACCGGAAATTGATTTTGCAATTCTTTTCGGTCTTCTATTGTTGTCACGTATTTTTACACCCTTGCCTATCGAATGTTAAGATCTTGTCGCTTCTGCTTACGGTTAATCAACAAAGTGTTTAAGATCATTGATAAAGTTATTTTTTATTTACAAGTATTCTCTTTGCACTTTTCTCACATGTACAAATCAACCTGACAACATTCCCATTTTGACAAAATTTGGCTCCGTATCATTTTATTCCGAACAAACAACCACTATAGCTATGATCTGTCGATCCTTTTCGGTGTGGGTCTTCCAACTTTTTTCATCTGAGCGTCACTGGCTAGTCTTGTGTGGACGAAACGCACTTCTGGCGTATTAAATTTTAAATCTGGTACCTTTTGTTAGCTATTATTCGTGTGTTCTCTGTCCTATATGTTTCCCATTTATTTGTATTGTAGTTCTGTCATGTATTGTTGTCATTTAATGTCATATTTAACATTGCCATAAAAGCGGGAGGTTTGGCACGCCATAAAAACTAGGTTTAACCCACCATTTCCCCCCTAAAATGTCTTGTAACGATTCAGAAAAATGGCCATTGTTATATTATAGTTCGTTTCTATGTGTGTTACGTTTTAATGATGTGTTTCTGTTGTGTCGTAGTTCTCCTCTTATATTTGATGCGTTTCCCTCAATTTTAGTTTGTAACCAGGATTTGTTTTTTTTTCTCATTCGATTTATGAATTTCGAACAGCGGTATACTATTGTTGCCTTTCTTTGTACATCTACAAAATCCCTTTATTATTAAACCAAAATCATTATGTGGGGTCTTCAAATGTGGGGTCTAAATCTATACAGGTGTATATGTATTTGAACGAAAACTAAATGTTTAGTTTGAATTAAAATTTATCAAATGATGGGGACGTGGATTATGACAAATCCATACCAAGCGTTTATTTGAGGGAGCTGATACATCAAAATTTAGATTTTTTTAAGGATAAAAAAACCTTAAAAACCTCATTAAATAAATACACTAACTGCATTATACTTGTTCAGCATGATTTCAATTCTTTGATTCATGTCAGTAACTTGTAATTTATAAGCCAAGAAGTCAGCATCACAATACACGGCCAATTCTATTGTAAAGTCTGATGAAGGCACCGACCGTCTATGTATTCTTGTGTGGTTATATTCTGTCTGATGAATAGGTGTTTTATCTAAAAACAAGCATGAAACATGTACAGAAATCAGTAAACTTCATTTTTTATTATCACCGGGGTAAATAAAGGCAACAGTAGTATACCGCTGTTCAAACTCATAAATCCATGGACAAAAAACAAAATCGGGGTAACAAACTAAAACTGAGGGAAACGCATAAATATAAGAGGAGAACAATGACACAACACTACAAAGTAACTAACACACACAGAAACGGACCAAGCATCAAACAAAATCCCACGAGAATAACAAATATAACATCAGAACCAAATACATGAATTTGGGATAGACAAGTACCGTGACACGTCTTATCGCAATGTCAATTTACACTAAAAAAATAAGAGAAAACAAACGACGCAAGGTTAAATTGTAACACACACAGAAACGAACTATAATATAACAATGGCCATATTCCTGACTTGGTACATGACATTTTTAAAGGAAAACATGGTGGGTTGAACCTGGTTTTGTGGCATGCCAAACCTCGCACTTTAATGGCACTGTTAAATTTAACATAGAAATGACAACATGATATTACAGGACTACAATACAAATAAATAGGAAAACGTATTAGACAAAGAAATACATGATTAATGAATAACCAAAAGCATAAGGTTTAAAATTTAATACGCCAAAAACGCGCCTCGTCCACACAAGACTCACCAGTGACGCCCAGATATAAAAGATCGAAAGTTGTACAGCACTGAAGATGAAAAGTTGAAAAAGGTTTTGTCAAATACGGCAGAGTTTTTATGCTTGGGATAAGAACATCCTTATTATTTAGAACAATTAATGCTATTGTAAACAGTAAATTTTATCAAATGAATATAACAGATATACATAATGAAACTGAAGTATTTACTCATTACATAAAACAAACACGAATACATAATGAATGACCAACACAGAATAGACACACCCGACTCAGTCCAGGCCTCAACGCAGTAAATTATGAAAATGACGTCACATACGATTGTGAAAAGGCATTAAAAATTACGTCACATACGATGGTGAAAAGGCATTAAAAATTACGTCACATATGAAAAACTATATCTCAAAAGTAAGATAGAATTAGGATTGATTAAAGATTAAAATAGAAATAAATACTGATATTGCATTTAAACACAATGCATATTGCAATACTTATTAATAGCAATTAACTATAATATATATATGTGCAGTTTGTTATGAATCCAACTTCAAGGTTTACATATACTTATTTTATTCAACTTTTTGTATGTTTTTATCTCTTTTCATGACATTTCTAACTGATGAAATAAAGTAATAAGTAGTTTTCAAAAGTACCAGGATTATAATTTAGTACGCCAGACGCGCGTTTCGTCTACATAAGACTCATCAGTGACGCTCATATCAAAATATTTATAAATCCAAACAAGTACAAAATTGAAGAGCATTGAGGATCCAAAATTCCAAAAAGTTGTGCCAAATACGGCTGAGGTAATCTATTCCTGGGACAAGAAAATCCTTAATTTTTCGAAAAATTCAAAGTTTTGTAAACAGGAAATTTATAAAAATGATCACATAATTGATATTCATGTCAACACCGACGTGCTGACTACTGGACTTGAATTACTATCAATAAGACTATCAATTGATACATGTGTTTGAACCAACCGATACCAAATAAAATAACAAAATATTGTCATAATAAAGGCAAATAAAAGTATATTTTCAAAATCAATATGCTACTAATATCTACGTGTTTATGGTAATTAAGGTACCCATTTGTAACAGCCAATACAATTTTGAAATAGAAAATCATTACTACTTACCATTATTTTGGATTAAATCTGTGAATATGGAGTATTCTCGTCGTTTTCTGGCTACAAGTGTGGTATGCTGTTTTCTTTTTAATGTACTCCGTTTTCGAATATGATGTGGTAAATCTTCGAAGTGAAATTCATAGTCTGGAGTTGACATCATTCCTCGCTAAATTGATTAATCTCATTTTTACCTTACATTCATATGCAACATAGAAGATTAAGATTACATATGGTTAGAATTGAATATTTTTCCTATAGTGTTTTATGATGACAACTTTATAAACTATGCTATAACTTAAAGTGCACAATTATATAGCATCATGCAAGTTAAAAAGAGGCAAACGATACCAGAGGGACATTCGAACTCAAAAGACGAAAATAAACTGACAACTACATGGCTTACAGACAAACAATCGTTCCACAAAAACAACATAGAAACTAAAGATCGCGCAACACGATCCCACTAAAACTGTAGATGATCTCGGGTGCTCAAGAAAGAAAAGCAAATCCTGTTCCACATATGGCACCAGTCTTGTTGCGCTTGCGAGTACAACCCCAGTGTTAAGTCTAACAAAGTACTTGTAACTTGTTGGATGTTACTCGCTGCCACAAGAGACGGATACAACATAGTAGTAGTTATCAAGAACAAGTTTAACTGAGTGTAATGCGTTTGTCACGTGTTGGGAAAGGCTCTCATCAAGTGGTTTCGAATCAAAACCGTTCATCGATACCAAACACCTTATACTGTCACAGTATTTTGATAAAATCAGTTTACCACGTTTCATTCTTTCGTGTACTAGTCTCGACATTTTATTTAGTAACATAACATATATTTTGAAAACGAAAATAGATATAGGAAGATGTGGTGTGAGTGCCAATGAGACAACTCTCCATCCAAGTAACAATTTATAAAAAGTAAACCATTATAGGTCAATGTACGGTCTTCAACATTGAACCTTGACTGACACTGAGCAGCAATCTATAAAGGGCTCAACAAATTACTAGTGTAAAACCAACGGTCTAATTTCTACTATTCTACAAAATAGTAAATGGGATGACAACTGCATAATTATATGAGTTAGTCCAGCCATATCTTCCCAGACAAACCCCTTATACTTTGAGGAATGAAAATAACACTTTTCACCCGCCTCTTGCTAGAACTAGCTCTTATTTTAATAGTTTCATTCCTTCTACTATAAGACTTTGGAATAGTCTTCCTTTGAGTTTACAAAAATCACCAAGTTTGGGTATATTTAGAAGTGGACTGAATAAGTTTTATAGGACTGATGATATATTTAAAATTTTCAACTATGAGATAAGGAAACTTAATATAAGTCATTGTCAACTCAGAAATAATGCTAGCAACCTTAAATCTTATTTGTTTAAAAGTGTTCTTATCCGAGAACACTTTTTGCACAAACTGTTACCATCCTGTTGAGGATAACCAACATTTCTTTTTTATTTGACATAAGTATAATGATGTAAGACAGATCCTTCTTGATTCCATCAACTCAATTGTTGATAATGTTGACATAAATATTGAATTACTACTTTTTGGAAACAGATTATTTTCATATGATATGAATATTGCTATTTTAAGGAGGCTCGAGGGTATAAAAATTTCAGAAAAAAATTAAACATTTGTTTTTCATTACAAATTGTATTTATTACCTTTTGTAGTTGTTACTTTATCATATGGTACAAAAAACATTCAAAACAATTAATTCGTGTTGGCCCCAGATGACTTTTAAAATGTAAACATCATTGAAAAAGTTCCAAATTATCTCCCTTTGGTTGAAAAATGCCATTTTTTTGCTTTAAAATTGAAATATCTCTTTTAACTCATCGGTGACCTATATTTTTAAATACAATTTCGATATATGCTGTACTTAAACTAAGTTATTGTGAAATTTGAGCGATTTCTGTAATAAATTTCTTTTTTTATTTCGATATTACCTTTATTTCTCCTATTAGTTCAACAGAAAAAAAACACTTTTACAAAGATGTATGCTTCTTTCGAAGGCAGATTGTGAGTGCAAATGAACGGTGACCCCATTTTTTTATTTTATTTTTCTATTAACTATAAGATAAAGTTCATTTATAGAAAAATATAGAGAAATCCTATATATGATTTAGACCCGCGAACCCCCTTAAAATCTGTTCAGAAATATATCAGTGACACTCATCGTTTTGTTTGAAACTTACTTAATTTTTGTTTCATCTAGTTTTATTTTTTTTATTTTTTTCTACACTGCAACATTAATTCATTTATTCCACTAAGCAAGCTTAGTGTCTCTTTCAAGCCATAAATATATTTCTAATGACTTGTAATGGATATTTGCATGTTTCAAGGTACTTTAAATAACTGATGATTAATTGCCTTTATATTTAAATATACTTTGCATTTAGTAAGTAACACTGTTAACATATATTTGCTCGTGTGTGCTCACAAGTAGCATGCATGTTCCACTATATTGCATTATTTGAAATACAGTTGTTGTAATTGAATTATACCTTGTACATGTAATATGGAGAGAGCTTTTATAGGCTGTGCCTATTGCTCAATCTTTTTCATATCTTAATAAATAAAATATGTTTAAAATAAAAAAAAACCGGTCTAATTTATATAGAAACGAGAAACGAGTAACACGTATGAACTACATAAACAGAAAAAAAAAACCAGGTGCAGTATTATTTCAAAATTGTAATCTATTCGTAAAAATATATTAAAACTCATGTAATCCATGCTAAATTAAATATCTAAAACGCATTTTTTTATACCAATTCTTTGCAAAATGATGCCGAGACCATTCCATTATGAGAATAGACCTTTCCAATCAAAAAGCAATCCGGATAATCTCCATTCCATGTCGTTTCTTTGTCATCAGTTATTATGGTAACTTTAGCTGAAGGGTGAAGTACAGACTTTGTATGTTGGAAAGTCATTTTGTAGGATTCCCCAAAGGCAGATATTTCAATATCATACGATTCTATGGAATCTACTGACCGTCTTCGTCGATGGATTGATGAAGAATTTAGGCTGCAATTAGAATAGTTCTACTATAAATTGAACATGTCATGCTTCTATTGATTTCTACATCTCAGTTGATTCTGTATCATTCTTTCCGTAACTGCAACCATTATTTGTTACTACATAATTGGTATTGTTCATCTTGAGATTGTGATGTAGACCGTTTATAAATTTGTTAATTATTAAAAAAGTAAAATTTCAAATACCTCAGGCAAGGTTGACTGTTTGATATTTTTAGGTTATATAGCGTCTCACAATATTCGATAATAATACATATTTTTCTTTTAACGTTCATAATGAAGGTAAGTCCAGTAGATAGCTTAGATTATTACCTTAGCCGTATTTGGCACAACTTTTTGGAATTTTGGATCCTCAATGCTCTTCAACTTTGTACGAAACGCGCGTCTGGCGTACTAAATTATAATCCTTGTACCTTTGATAACTATTTACCCAACTAGGTCGATGGCACTGCTGGTGGACGTTTCGTCCCCGAGGGTATCACCAGCCCAGTAGTCAACACTATGGTGTTGACATGAATATCAATAAAGTGGTAATTTTTATCAATTTCCTGTTTACAAAACTTTGAATGTTTCGAAAAAACTAAGGATTTTCTTATTCCAGGCATAGATTATTACCTTAGCCGTATTTGGCACAACTTTTTGGAATCTTGGATCCTCAATTTTCTTCAACTTTGTACTTGTTTGGCTTTATAAATATTTTGATATGAGTGTCACTGATGAGTCTTATGTAGACGAAACGTGCGTCTGGCGTACTAAATTATTATCCTGGTACCTTTGATAACTATTAGGGCGCATAAAATATTTTAAAATATTAATTTCATTTGTTGCTGAATTCAATACAATTGTTGCAGTGGTAAACACAGTTTCTATTGTATGATGGGTTTAGTCGCATGCTCTATGTTTCTTCTGTTATTTCAGCGACCAAGATAAATTTTAGTGTCTACTAGACGCATCATCTCATAAATACTCATGTGCTTTTCACATATTTCAATAGTCAGAAACCTCTTATGTAGAATTCTCTCTACATACTTTTAATGTTTTAGCGATCATTGAGACAATGAACAGCAATTGATGCGTTTCTCCTTTCAATTAGGTGTTATCAAGTATTTACAAAATGTATGAGTATTTATTACAATGAGTTAACACACAATATTTTTCTTTTGATTTATTTATGTGGATATTTTAATAATAAGGTTGTAATGCCTAACAAAAATTATCCTACCTCTGTTGATGTGAACTTGTTACCTCTTGGACTGATGTCAACTCGATTTCATTGAAGCCATCTAAAAAAAATTAAACAGATCTACATAAACCTAAATAAATGTTTGAAAAATTGCAAAAGAGAAACACGCTGATTGTGTTACTTATTTTATTTCTTATATTTTGTTATGTTCATAATGTTCATGATAAAAACGAAATCGTCATACGGTAAATTGACTTCACTGTCCAATACTGTATTCAGGCTAAAATTCAAAGCGTTTAATAAAAAAAGACTCGCATGTTCTAGTATCACTCACCTGATGAAATATTGCCAGTTTGCTAATGGGTTTTTAGTTCAAACATATTTGATTTTCTTGGATACCAATTTGAAAAGACACAAGTCTGACAGACTTATGAAGATAACTCCGTTAAAAACATTTCATAAAACAATATAAAGGAGCATGCATACCTTAAATATAAGTCCAATTTTGTTTAAATTGGACAGAAAATTCAAAAGGCGGAATGGAGAACAAGAAAAAAAGGTACCTTATAACGGGATGAGGGTGGTTATGTTTATTTATGAAAGCAATGAGTAATCGCTCCGACCCCATAAAGAATCAAAATGGAAAACAGAATGAAATCAGGGAATGTGTCAAAGAGAAAACAACCCGACCAAAGAGCAGAAAACAGCCCAATGACATCAATTGATCTGCACGCAGGAAGTTCGTGCATATGGTAGAGTCAATGTTTATGCAAAAAAATGTTAATCAATCTTGGTTTTAACTTCTCACTTGTAAGGCGGTCGTATATAATGTCATTATATTGACACGTAGCAGTCAAAATTGTGTTATTCTTAGTCACTATAAAACAAACAAGTATAAGCCTACTAAGAAAAACAAAAGATACTTTCTAAAAAAGTGAAAGACAAGAATACAGAGAAAATTACCATAGTACAATATTACAATGGCGTTATGAATAAATACAAGCCACGCTAGAAATATTCTCGTTATTTGGGGTTAAGCATAGGTATGTTCGTGCGACCGTCCTTCTTACACAGTCTTTGGTGTTTATATGCCTTTTACTACTTCATCATTCATATAATTGACAAGGTAGTGTCAATCTGACCAGTATACATTTTTCTTAGTTTATTTTACCTTTGTTATCTGCTATTCAGCTGAATGTGCAGAGTTTTTGTTTGATACAATTGTTTGAATTGAATACTATATATGCTTGAATTAATATTTGACTTTGTGTCATCGTTATCATATTCTAAGACATGCAGTTGCACTTTCTCATCTGCATTAGTTGTGGCGTAGCTTACACCTCCCCACTTAAATAATTTTATTACCATCACGAAGTTTTCTAGACTTGATGAATTCTTTTATGTGACTGTCTTCTAACAATGATTTTGCCTGCAATGAAAAAGTTCTTCTTTAAAAACGGAATTAAAAAAATCACATGATAGAGTACAGCCTTGCAATCATTCGGATTTTTTGATTTTTAATTTCTTTTTTACATAAAACTATTATTTGGTTTGTACAAAAAATCTATTCGTTTGATGTTTTTGATCTTTCGATTTTGCCATTTGCCATTTGTTTATGTAAGTGCCTGTCATAAGCTTGTAATTCTGTGGTTGCTGTTTGTGGCGGTATACAATATTTTTTCTTTCGTTGTTTTGTACAGGTGCTATAAAAAATAGGATGTGGTATGATTGCCAATGAGACAACTGTCAATAAGAGACCAACATGACACAGAATTAACAGCTATAGGTCACCGTACGGTCTTAGGCGGTCAGTTGACACATTTGAATTGTTTAACATTTGTCATTTCAATGCCTCTGTTAGCTTACTATACGGTATAGGTTTTGTAATTTATGAGGTTGTATGGTGATCTATAGTATTTTACTTCGATGTTATCACAGTATCTTTTTTATTTTACTTTTTTATATCACGATCCGTTGATCATTTGTATAATCTTTGCACAACCACTTTCGCAACAGTACTTTCAACGGGAAGTTGAAATATTAAAGAAACAGATCGAACTCATATTCTGGTTTATATATATAAAAAAAAAGAAGATGTGGTATGATTTTCAATGAGATAACTCTCCAAAAGAGACCAAATGACACAGAAATTATCAACCATAGTCGGTTTTTATGTTTAAAGAATAGGAGTCCTAGTATTTTAATCAAGATAAGTCATTTTATTTCACATAATTCTTTATAGATGCGTTTGACCAGACAGCACAATATTAGTTGAGTCAATTGTTAAAACATCAATGACTTTAAAATAATGCATGGGATTAAAAAAACAATAGTGAATTTACGACATATAAGCTGTTTTTAACAAACAATTAACCGTTATACTATAATTGTGCTAATGTGGCTTGAGTCAAGATATAGGAGTATGAATACAAAGTTAAAAAACTTTTTGTATTAAATTAAACCAAATTTCGTCAACCTGAATATGCCTTTAGATTGCGTTTTAACAGGGGTTGCACCATGTACTTAATAATACTCAACCGTTATACTGGACACACTTCTTTACAAAACAAAACACGAAAAATAGATGATCATTTATTAATCTACTTTATGTCTGAAGTCTTTATTCTATACAAATTAAGTTCGTATTATCAAATATCAGACATTAAATATCAAGATCAGATAGATGGCACTACGGGTTCGGTACACATGTAGAAACACTGATGTCAATACACAGATATATCGTTACATAATATGACAATTGTTCAAATATATGTATCCGTCATACTTCTTTGTCTAAATATAATCGTTAATATAGATTTGATGTTTTATAATTGTAAAGAATATCGTATTCATTAAATGATTCAATCAAAACAAACTTATAACCATTAATATTTCAAACGTTGCATAAGTTCTAATATATTCTATGAAATAAAACAAACATAATTCTTAAAATACATTGAATTTGTAAACATTGATACACACTCGCAATATTATTTAATGAGAGGCTAGCCTTCAATCACTGATAATTCTCTCAAAACTAAACCTTTCCTATTTAGTTGTTATATGTTGTTCTTATGTTATAATGTATCACACTTGTCCTATGTGAAGGAGAAGGTTCGAAGTCAGTAAGCATGCCATTTGGTCTCTGGCGGAGAGTTGTCTCATTTCGTACCATGACTATAAACCATTTCGTACCATATGGAGAAAAGGGATCTACCATTTCGTACCATGTGAAAAAAAAAAATCTTCCATTTTGTACCATATGGAAAAAATGCTTTTCCTTTCGTACCATTTGAAAAATTGCTGTATCTTTTTACCATATCATGAAGAAAATCATGAAATAATCCAAGCGTAACAACAGTTAAGGAATTCATTATGGACTTAAATAAAGTAAATGCTTTTTCCTTATTAATTGTTAAAATTTGACAGAAAAAAACAGGATATCATTTTTAAATGTTATAACATTTACAAGTTTTAAAAATATCTTTGTTTTAAGATGAAATACTATGAAAGTTTTTTGTATTAAAAATTAATTGATAGATAAATAAAAAAAACGAAATAAAGAAAGAAAGAAAGAAAAAAAAAAGATTTGAAGAAAGTTTGTCTTGAAAAGGAGGACCCAATCTTTTGGAAATATTTTGTCTTCTCATAAGTTTTTATAACCGATATTGAATATCTAATTAAGTATGTGATAGAGCAGAATATAATAAATGCGAGACAAATCTTACCACAATTTCGCTGTAGAAACATAAAATCAAAACTAGAATAATATTCAATCGTTGTTCTGGAGCCATTCTTAATCACTGTCTTCTGATTTAGACTATAAGACAGAAATACCGTATTCCAT
This sequence comes from Mytilus edulis, assembly GCF_963676685.1. Lineage (NCBI taxonomy): Eukaryota > Metazoa > Mollusca > Bivalvia > Mytilida > Mytilidae > Mytilus > Mytilus edulis. The sequence continues at coordinate 98,831,756 of NC_092346.1, forward strand.
GAGTTTTATACCATGTGGCTTGCACGTCAATTTTTCTAATCTAGTCAATTATTGCTTCTTTAAAATCGGTTTCACATGAAAATCATGAAATGAAACTGAAAAGAGATACGGAATTTATTTATCACAACTTATTAAGAATATCTTTATCATAAAAAGTAAAATCACTAAAATACTGAACTCTGAGGAATATTACCACTGAACTAAAAGATTGTTTTTGCAATATATCTTTGAAAAGCCATCGACATAATCGATTCATCTTATTCTGAAATATTTGACAACACGATCTTTAAATATGTTTTGTTGTAAAATACACAAATCTAAATTAAATATGAATAAATTTTGTAACCAAACAAGTCTATATACACTTTAAGATGACTTTCGAATATGTAGAGTAATATTATTATGAATGTAGTGTTAAGAATGACATTTCTAAGATAAATGTTTCTCAATGTACTAAATTCTTACTAGTTACATGTTTGCATGTATGCATATGCGTTCTTTTCTTTAATGTCATTTTGTCCTTATTTAGTGTTGTCTTTTGACAATGGCCCTCCAACTTTTTTTTTATTATTATTATTGTTTTTATATTGCGTCATAGATCAAACTTATTCGTTCAGCTTCTATTTATTTTTTATGATTTAAATGTCTTTTTGATCTAGTTAAGCCATTTAAATTGATATTTTATAGTGTGTCTTTTAATGTTGCAATGGTACTTTTGTTAAAGAAACAAAAAGACACGTTATAACTAAATTACAAAAACTCAGGAAAAATAATTCTTAAATTATAATATGTAAATAGTTATCAAAGGTACCAGGCTAATAAGTAGAACTTCGATATCATTCACAGAGGGGTAACTACCTAAATGCATTCTTCATTTTAGCTTATGATGTCTTTCCGCCATGATTGCATTATCAATAAACAAATCACCACAGAACCAAATTCCACCACCTAATCACGGGCAATACAATAATTATCTACTCTTGACAGTTAAATTTCGAATTTAAAAATTAAGTTGTCTCGAGTAGATATCGTTTCCCACTAGATGTAGTTGTAAAATCTATATCCGAAATAATTCCTGGTTTACCTTTGTTGTGTCCCAATGTTTAACAATGTCTTAATAGCGCCAGTTGAAACAATGATTGATAGGATTCAAGGAAAGTCCGGTCTTCTTCGATTAGATACTCTAAGCTATATTATTTACATTCAAACTAGTAAAAAAAGTGTTAACAGTTGTATGATCACTACATCAGAAAGTACGATTTTGACAGTGGTAGCTATTATTACTAAGCCGCTAGATTCTCCCTTAAGATTAAACAATTCTGTTAAGATACATACTATGATAAACAAATCTTTCTATTTGTTATTTACTTCAAACTGAGCGAGACAAAATGTGTCCCAAACAAAGTGTTTTCTGTAACGCATGTTTCATTCACTAGACAAAATAATCAAGAAATGTTTCAATTGGGAAAAGAATAGCTAAATTAAAGGCCCAACTATGAATTCGATCCCAACACACTAGGTACATACTTTGATATTTTCACCAGCAAACTTGGGTTATATGACGTATATCAATACGCACACATTAAATGTATTTCCATATAAGACCCCCATCTCGTTTTGCCCATTAGGATTTAAACGATTTCTAGACCATTTTTTCCAATATAACGGAAATGTATGCTACTGTCGTACAAGTGACGGATTTAAGTAGCTATAAAACAAGGTTAAATCTATAGTTTTACTACATAATGAAATGAATATATCAAGTCAGGAATATGCTAGTTGCGTCCTATTTGTTTCATGTGTTTGAGCTTTTGATTTTGCCATTCGATTATGGACATCCGTTTAGAATTTTCTTTGGAGTTCGGTATTTTTATTTTAGTTTTCGCAATTGCGCTTACCTTAATGAATGAAAAGAAATCTATTTCTGTCCAGTTAAGCCCATGTGTGTGTTATTAGTTTGGATGTCAAGTTAGTTAAGTTTACTCTTAAGTAAAAACAGGTCTTAATATTTGGTTATAAAAAAATATTTTTTTACTGTTATTGGAAAAATAAAAAATCATAAACTCACTTTGAATTTCACAAAATATTTTTCATACCTCCATTTGTATAATGCAAGCATAACAATCATAAAAAAAATATATATTTGATATGTATAAAAAGACACTTTTAAAGATATTCATATTATTTGGGACGAGAAACAAGATACAATGTAACGATTACTTATTGTATCGGATTGCACTTAAGGGGGGCTTAAAATGATTGATATCGACAGATACTTTAAAACACTTAAAATTCAATGTGTATCAAGATAAATAAAGTCAAAATAGGAAAATTGGTCAATTATTTCAATCTTCCTTTTTAATAAATACGTCAAAAATGTTATTATCTCTGGAATGAATTTAGGAATTAGAACATTGAAACCCTTTATACATGAGTTACCAGATTTGTATCAAGATAAATTAAATGCTGGACACTAAGAGGTAAAAAATCTATTATTAGAGAAATATACAAACAAATAATATGAAAAAATAAATAAATCAAATTAAAACAAATTAATTTTTTTTTAAAAAAGCAGTAATGCCTAATTGAACCAAAAATAGTATGATTTTTATCAATAGTCTTATTGACGAAAACAGTCGAATATGAAATACTGTGAAAGCCAAAAAAAACCAAAAAACAACCCCACAACTTCATAGACGAAGTATCAATGCCAAAAAAAGAAGCAAAAACAAAAAGTTGGTAAGATATCCTTAATAGTAATCAAATCTAAAGGTAAACAGATTCACCCAAAAAAAAGGAAAATTATTCTAATCCTGAAAAAATATTACTTATTGTATTTATGGATATCATAGTACATATAATTTATATAGTTGTGTTATACAATATATATGAAGCAATTGATTTGTAACTGATGTATCTATAAAAAAAAGTTACGACATATGTTAATTCAAATTTGACGCATCACCATTCGCTAATAAGACCCTTTAATAACATTTATTTTACAACTTTGATTACATGAAGAAAGAAAAGAATATTTAAAAAAGATATAATACCTTACCTTTTGGTTCGAATCCAAAATAATGAAGATCAACATAAACAATATATCTTTGAATCATGCCTGCCAGCTAATTGTTATCTTTTTAAACGAGTTAAGTATGGTTTATATAAATGCCTGAACAGTATAAGGATGGAAAAGCAAAGGTCATTCCGGAACAGAATACGTCTTACCAAGTTAATTGATTTGGATTTATATATGTATGTAATATAAACTACGTACGTAACGAACAATTATAAAATTAGTGTTATCTTTATGACATCTTTTTTTTAAATACATTTATATACCATGGTACCTTGTTTGTAACGCTGTAACTCTATTGTAATGGTTACATCTTTATATGTTTTAAATGGTATAGATATATAAGAAGGGAAATGAGTGAGGGATTCGCTGGCAATGATGAACAAAACATAAGTAGTGGTATAGATAGATAAGATGGATGATTAGTTATACCTAAGCAGAAATTGTAGATACATAAAAGTATGATAAGAGATACACTAGCAGGGGTATAGATATGTGAGATTGAAAATAAGATATTCCCTAGCAGTGGTATAGAATATCAGATTGAAGATACTAATTTCCTCAGAAATTTTATATCAAAGATTTTTTCAGTGAGCATTCAGGAAAATCAAATATGCCTTCCTTTTCAGTTAGATAAATGTGAAAATATATTTACAATGTTTTATCACCAAAAGAGTATTTTTAAATGTTATTGCCCTTACCAGTCAAAGGTTAACGACCTTTCCCGATCAGATCAGAGAATGTTTACAAGAGGTCTGTTTTGCGACAATAAAAAAACGATTAAGAACAGAATAATACCAACATTACTGACCATGTAAACTCTGACTGCAATACCAGTTCATACTTAAGATGGTAACTGCTGCATAACAATGTTTAGCTGAGTTGGTTCAAAGAGCCACTGTGGCTTATAATTGTTTCGTGTTTGTTTTACTCTATTGACAAAAATTGCCACTATAGTGAGTGTGAGCTTTGGTCATGAGAGTGCGGTTTGTAAACAGTTCAGATTTCCATTACAAATCCAAAACTACTTTGCGCAATATGGAACAAAACATTGAAAAAAAGCGAAATAACTGTTAATGTCTTTTAAGACAGACAGCTAGATACCAGAAACATACTATTTATACACATGCCAGAATCTGAGCTTGATTTGCTATATGATATAAAAACTAAACTGACGAAAAAAGGTCATTTATTCAAAATCATAAAATGCAAAAAAATACATTTTGCAAATAAAACATTTGACATAAAAGTTCATATTCAATATGAAATAATAATACATAATTAATACGAAATAATATCAACTAATATCATCTCAAGTGAATAAATGACAAAAAATAGCAAAGGTGGGGAGAAAAATCTGCCCCATAAATAAACATATTAATATCTACTTCAAAAGATAACATTAAGGGAGGTATGTGGGTGGGAATTTTGAACAAATTGTTTGATAAGAATCACAAGTTAACACATCAAATGCTGATGATAAAAGGAAGTGACCATAATGCACTTACACGTGAACTCGTGCTGACCCGCAAGATCATTGACCAATTAGAAACATGAAATCCAATCATGCATTGGTCATTAAGTGAAATTTCTCTGCACGTGAAAACATGTAATCTAATTTCAACAATTTATCGTTTAATTAAGTAGGACACTCTGACCCTTTGAACAGACTAGAGACAACACACATTTAGAGTATTAATAGCTCACTCCCTTATTTAAGTCGGTTAGTAATAACCAATTAAAACAGAAGTATCTTCTCTGCTGTCTTAAATTATTTTATTCCGCTTAATTTTCAATTAGCAAATAAAATTGGTTATCTCTTTCTTTATATTCTATCCTTAACAAATAGAAGGCTAGATTATCGAGTATATCTCCTTTATAAATGAACTGTGTTGCTCTTGTGTCATACATTTTGGCAAAGATGAAATTTCAATACATACAGAAATTTTCACCAAATACATACAAATGACAACAAAAAGGTTAAAACATGAAAAATGTAAGTCCAATATAACAAAATCACAAATAAGAATAATATCTAAATAAGAAAATGTACCAAGTCAGGAATATGACAGTTGTTGACCATTCGTTTAATGTGATGATCTTTTCATTTTGCCATATGTTTAGGGACTTTCCTTTTTGAATATTTCCCGGAGTTCAGTATTTTTGTGATTTGATTTCTCACTAACAGAGAACTATGATTGTCAAAAGAATATTTTTATTTTGTGATATTTTATTTTTATCGGCATCCGATATTTCATATTTTAACCTTTTGTTGTCATTATGGATTGGCCATGTAGGTTAAGGGTTTGGGGAGGGTGGAGGGGTTGGTTTTGTTTATATTCTGTTTCCCACATTGATGAAACAAATATTATGTTCAAGTAGAGAACAAAAAACTAAAATTCTGACACCCAATACCTTGAAGTGATAAATTTTGAACAAAATAATATTACTGATACCGTTGAAAAACTAAAAAACACATTCACGTGAAAAAAAAAGTTTCTGAATCAAACAAAAAACTATAACCCTCCTTGAAGTAAAACTGTATTGTATTAAGTGAGATATTTTGTGAAAGACAAAAAAGAAAAAAAAGAAAAAAAGAAAGAAAACGATGTATTAATTGAAAAAAAATGAGGTGAAACCAGATATTTATTTTAGATGTATAATGTCCAATGATAGAACGGCATTACTAACTAGGACAAAATGCTATTGTCATGATTCAGTTTTAATTTGAATAGTCCATTAATATGTTATTGCTACCTACAATGCCTGTATGATGTACATTTTACAAAGCTGTTTGCAATCTGATACAAAATGGCTGTATGCTATCTGATACAAAATGGATGTCATTGTTTACAAATCATTATTTAATGAAATGCAATAACAATGAATTTCACACTGAAAGATACATCACGTAGCATACTATCTTGTTGGGTACAGCATTAGTCTACAATTAAGCTATTGATAGTATTATCCTGGTTTGATCAATAAAGATGTAGTTCTTTTGTATTTATACATTATTAATTCATTTTTGTTGTTTGTTTGTAAATTATAAAAGATGAATGAATGATTGGATTTGATGCATGTATATGTACTTACTACATAAAAATTCTAAATATATTCATCATTGATAATATAAAACTATATTTCAATGTTTTTCAAGTATGGTATAACAAAGGTACAATGACTCAACAAGTTTGATAAAAAACATCTTTATTTTAAAACAAAAATCTAGTAAAATGAAATACTTTGTGGAAATATACCCGTACAATAAAAAAACAGAGCTCAAACCTAACAAAATGAAGATAAACTTATTTGGACGGAAATAATATATCTTGTATGGGAATGCCTTTATATATGTTCATTTGAGATATTGTAATTGTCAAAATTTTATATGCAAATAACATTGTCAACCAAAATTCCAATATAAATGTTATGTACATGAAAATACTTTTGTGCACAGGAACATTTAGTCTTTTTTTTATTAGAACATTCTTCAATTCTTGTAAAATCAACTTTGTCCGAACAACAGTGCGACCTGAAAGTAAAAAAAGAAAATAATTTCTAAAAATAACTATTATTATCGGGGGGGGGGGGGGCATTTTGGAAGGAACAATAGATATAAGAATGACGAAGAAGAAAGAAAACACAACCTTTATGTTAACAATGACAAATGTCAATGAAGTTGATCAAAACAGAAAAGTTGGGTCTGAATTGATGACAGATATGTTGGCACCAGAAAAGTGGTCTGTTCTTTGAATTGTCTCCTTTTACCTATCATGTTATTTTCATTTAGTTATGATTAACAAGTTTTTTCAGTGTCGACAATAAATTTCAACCGACTAAACAATCTTTAAAGGGGTACTAGCTGTCAAATTCATAATCACCGATTTGACGCAAATTCTCATATTTGATTTATAACCATGTAAAACATTTCTCCAAATGATAAAAAGTCTAAAATAAAAAAATGTAAAGGTCATAGGCTTGATAATATGTAGCTTCGATTCGTGTGTATTTTAGCCTTGATGCCATCTAAATAACTGTCGAGCTGACCTCCGAAAAAAAAGTCTTTGATGGTGATATAAACAAAAATAAACAAAAACATAGATAGAAATACAAATCGAACACGGGGAATTCGATTTTTTTTCGGCTGTTTAATTTCATATTAAAGTCATATGCAAATTCAAATTGAAAAAATGCATATGATTTATAACTAAATAGCTAGTTTTTATTATTAAACTTATGTAAATATATTTTTTCTCAGGAAAATTCTCTAATTTGTTAATATTTAGAAAACAATTACTGTTTTTAATTGCTTTCTTTCAGTAAACAATTTGTCAATATGTTTTCCGTATGCAGTGAACTCAGCGTATTTTTTTTAACCTTACTCGTAAAAATGCGGTGATCGCAATACGCATGGATGAGTCATTGAAATACATTATTATAATCGTATTGTATATCTTAAACACGTTAAATATATATTCTTTTTTGTTGATTGTTTACAAAGGTGACAATCGATTAACTACGGCTTCAAAACACGACAATTAATTAGCTGCCATATTTTCACATCATAACAGACCGAGAGAATAATATTTACGATTATACTATATGGATGCGTACAAACATGATAAAAATCGTGCATAGAAGACTACGTTTATGATATATACATGCACTGGTTCAAGAATTGGATAAACATTAGTTTTCAACAATCACTCATATGACTTTAAGACTATATGTTTATCATTGATTTTACATGTTTAAGAATGATTTTTTGTGGATCGACTCAGTCAATCAAATGATTTACCTTTGTTTCACTTTAAACACAATTCTGACATTCTTTTTCTTTAAATAACCGAACAAACACACTGCATGTGTAATCCATCTCTACGTAAGGGGTTAAATTGAAGTTCACACGAAAACGGATTCAATGAGGTCTATTTATTCACTTGCAAGTGAATAATTCATTATCAATGTTTCTTAGCTTAATTCGACCAAATTAAACCATACTGGTTGCTAAAAGTGAATTATTATTTTCCTTTTTGACTTTCATTAATCATTGAACAAAATCCTACTTTAGATATTTGATATACCTCTCAGCTAGTTCCCCTTTAATTGTTATAATTTCAAAGGATTGAAATATAAATGCATAAGTCCGCCAAAATGAGAAACTAACAGTTATATCAAATATAATTCAAAATGGTTTATCATTGACTTAACGTAAAATTCTGGTAACTGTGTATTTTATGAAATAATTTGCAAGAAGAAGAAAAAATTACCAGGTTTAGAAAGTGTATATTTGTCAGTTCCAGATTACATGATAAACAGTACTTTCCCTTGATGTACCCACATTTAAGCCTAATATCTTTAACTTACTTTTTGTCACGTTATAATGATAATGTTTGGGACAATAAGAGAACAAGGTTTTATTTAGTGTTGGAATAAAAACAAATATTTTGAAAATATCAGAGGTTTTGGTTTACAAAAGTAAATAAACTTACTTTATTCTAATAATAGATTATAACCTAACTTATATAATCGACAATAAACCTACCGCAATAAGGATAATGATGATCTCCAAATCATAGTTCCCTGCTGAAATAAATAACTTTAAACTGTAATAAGTGTCATGTTAAGCTTTTCTTTTATCACTTTAACTGACAAAGATATGTATAAGGCCTCTAAAATCACCAAAAGACAGGTTCTATTGAAGATACAAGTTATAAGATGTTTGAGAGGATCATTAGGAATTAAAATTAGCCGGGGTTGAATTTAGTACATCCTGGTGCATGACACATGCAGAATTTTGTCTTAGTTGTAGATTTGGTAAGTATTGGTGTTCAAGCATGGCACTTATATAACGGTGTTAGCTTTATTGGTATAAACTGTAACCGGCAGCTTTTCTCCGAGTAATGTCTATTGAATTGTTTCTTTGTACATACCCTTTTTTCAGATAAACAAAGGAAGATAATGTTCCTATTTGAATAACAAAAAATGGGTGAAAAAACAAAGATTCTGATGGCCTCGAAAGTGATCACAATCGATAATACACCACCTTAATATTAAACCAGGTTCAATCAACCACTTTCTACATTTGAGAATGCCTGTACCAAGTCAGGAATATGACAGTTGTTGTTCATTCATTTGATGTTTTTTATCTTTTTATTTTGCCATTTGATTACGGACTTTCCGTTTTGAATATTCCTCGGAGTTCAGTATATTTGTTATTTTTCTTTTTTCCAACAGTACCAAACATTCTCGAGTTATAACTAAATTTTAAGGGCATACACAATTTTTTTTTGAATCAAAGTACAGTATTAATGTAAGGTTAGTCCAACGGTATCCTCCTATTGTTTTATGGTTGAGGATAACAGCGTTTTCGACAAAATAGATTTTAACTTCATGTTATTTCTATGGAAATGCCCTTTATGTTATGACATTTTAAATTTTTTTTCTTCATTTTAATAAATAATAAAATGCGATTAGTCGTATGCATATTACTAGGATACCAACAACTAATAGCTAAAAAAAAAACCACTTCAACATGAATATATGGACGATTGCTACCTTGGTGAGTATTTTAAATTCGATTTATAATATTTGAACATCAGTAAGCTACAGTCTCCTCAATCTATAATGCATATAAATGTGCTGCATATTGCACTATACTCACTGAAATCGGAACCACTTGAAGTTGTAGTACTTGGAACGGCAGAAGGTGATTGTTCAACTATAAACAAATGTAAATAAAGTGTAGTGTGTAAAGATATTTTAATAGTCGAGACTTATACTTGATATCTGCTTTCAAGAATTTTTATTATTAAAACATTAAATCGATGTCTATAAGCAAATCATTTTGAAGACAATCGGCAATATTTACGTATAACCACTCTCGGTTAGTAAAGCAGGTTTTTGTTTAAAATAATTGAATAATTGCAGAAAATGTTTTTCGGTGTATGAGTTTGTTTTCCCTACATTTCTCTGGTCAAAGAGAAATAACTCAAAAGAAACATATTGCTTAAATACGTTATATTAAGCAGATGATTAGAAGTTAGCACTGCAAGAAATAAAATCAAAGATACTCTACATGACATATAGGGAAAAATCCGACATGAGCGTGAAAGGAACTACAAACATTTGATGTTAGGTGAATGCTATTGGGAGTAGGGTGCCCTAACAAAAAAGTTTTTTGGTTTCTTTATTCACATATGTAGATACGTTTTTCACGAAGAGTTCGGAATTTGAAAACATTGAGCATCATGTAAACCGATAAGGACCTAGTGAGATAAGGTAAAATATTTTATGTCAACATTTGTAATTGTTAGCTTAGTCTTAGAAGAACTGAAAACTGGCCGTAGTTTTGTGTTCGAAAAAGGGGATGTATTCGAGGTTATAATAAAGAGATTTTTCAATTAAAGAACCTTCATCTTTACTAGAAGACACGTGGTTTTTGACAAAATTTTAGTTAGGAACACACATCTCATCGACATTGTTGACAGAGTCATGTGTTTAAAAGGAAAGTAAGAAGCGAAGCGTATACTTCATTTTAGTGACACACACCAGTGTTAACCATATTTGCGAAGTTTAATCCCATAAAATGCTGATGATTGTGACACCTAGCCCTGCAAAAAATAAACAACCTACCGTCATTAACAAAATAAGCTGTCAAAAGTATAGTTTGAGCATTACATGCGTTTCTGGAGAATAGGAAAAATACCGTTGTACATCTTTTATCACCAGCCCAGTAGTCAACGCTTCGGTGTTGACATGAATATCAATAATGTGGTCATTTTTGTAAATTTCCTTTTTACAAAACTTTGAATTTTTCGAAAAACTGAGGATTTTCTTATCCCAGGCATAGATTACCTTAGCCGTACTTGGCACAACCTTTTGGAATTTTGGATCCTCAATGCTCTTCAACTTTGTAATTGTTTGGCTTGATAAATATTTTGATATGAGCGTCACTGATGAGTCTTATGAAGACGAAACGCGCGTCTGGCGTACTAAAATTTAATCCTGGTACCTTTGATATGTTACATAAATCAGAAATTTAATTTGAACAAGCTGAGAAGAGATATTTTCTTACCACACAAATTACACGATACCATACATGTTTGCTCCATGTTCACATTATCTGATATACAATTTCCTGCGGTTGCTCCTGTCGTACATGTAGCGTTATCACCAGTATCTCCACACGTTACTGCAAACAAATGGCATTCATATATAAAGGAAACGTGTGAAAACAAAACTAAGAAAATTAGTGTTATTGCTCAAATGATTAATCTAAACCGAAAATAAATTCAAGTAGGCTATTGTAGTTTTAGGACACCTTAGAATTTTTTGAAAGACATCAGTAAAATTTGAAAATTTTGTGAAAGATACAATATTGTGAAAGCATGTCATGAATTTAAAAAAAAATCCCTTTAATATCAGTTAACATATTGTAATGCATAGCCCTGATATATAACATCATATTGTTTTACTCACCATCACACCGAAGTCCACCATAACCAGGTAAACATTCACAACGACATGAAATAGCATTAAATACACCATTATTCTCACAAGTTACATGTTTACACGTGTTACAGTTTCCACCAGTAAAGGGATATCGACAATTGCATTTACTTCCGAACTGTTTTTCGTTGCATATACATTCACAGTTAGATTCGTTCACGGCAGCTCCATTATAACATTGCGTTGAGCATTGACTGGTGCATAAATTCCCTGTTAAAGATAATGAACATTACTTTTATTCTGATGAAATATATATATCCTGCACGGATCGTTTATTTTGGGAATAATTAAAGATCAAATGTACTAAAATAGGAATATGTATTTAAACTAGGGATGTCAACTTGGTGAAGAATAACTCGAAAAATATATCTTAACAAGAATGTGTCCAAAGTACACGGATGCCCCACTCGCATTATCATTTTTCATGTTTAATGGACCGTGAAATTGGGTAAAAAATCTAATTTGGCCTTAAAAGTAAAAAGATCAACTAATAAGGAACATGTGTACTAAGTTTCAAGTTGATTGGAGTTTAACTTCATCAAAAACTGCCTTGACTTAAAACTTTAATCTGAAACTCACACTTTTAATTTCTATGTTCAGTGGACCATGAAAATGGTGTCAAAAGTCTAATTTAGTTTAAAAATATGAATGATCATATCATAAGAAACATGTGTACTAAGTTTCAAGTTGATTGGACTTCAGCTTCATCAAAAACTACCTTGACCAAAAACTTTAACCTGAAACTCATACTTTTAATTTCTTTGTTCAGTGGACCATGAAAATGGTGTCAAAAGTCTAATTTTGTTTTAAAATAAGACAGATCATATCATAAGGAACATGTGTACTAAGTTTCAAGTTGATTGGAGTTTAACTTCATCAAAAACTGCCTTGACCTAAAACTTTAACGTGAAACTCACACTTTTAATTTCTATGTTCAGTGGACCATGAAAATGGTGTTAAAAGTCAAATTTTGTTTTAAAATAAGAAAGATCATATCATAAGGATCATGTGTACTAAGTTTCAAGTTGATTGGACTTCAGCTTCATCAAAAACTACCTTGACCAAAAACTTTAACCTGAAGTAGGACGAACAGACGGACGCACAGACCAGAAAACATAATGCCCCTCTACTATCGTAGGTGGGGCATAAAAATCAGAACACATATTACGCTTCATAGGTCGTTATCTAATAGTCGTATAAAAAAAAACTTTACATACTCTAGAAAATACTCCTAGAATTATATATCCTAATGTATTGCACAAAAAGATAACTAATCTCATCATTTAATTGGAAAACATATTTTTAATTTGATTAATAAGTCGAACAAGATCAAACAATATTCACATTATTCAATCGCATAAAAAAGTAATTGTTTCGTTTAATCATTCGATGAGAGTCGCCATAAGATGAGAAATTTTATGGAAAATTACGGAAAAAAGTCTATAGTAAACGGAAACGATACTTGTACTATAATTTGCTATGCCAGTGGATCGTAAAATAGTAGTCAAAACTTTGGCATTAAAATTGAAAAAAAAAAATACCTTGACCAAAAATTCTGAAAGCGTGACAGAAAAACGAATGGACGCACACACAGAAAAAACAAAATGCTCCTAGCGGTGCATAAAAAACAACAACTATAAACTAAATTTACTTTTCGGATAAACTTACCGGTATGTCCAGGTGTACAATCACAAGCACACATATCTGTATTCCATGTACCACCATTCTCACATGTCCCAGTACATGAGTCAACTGTAAAATATAAGTATGAGTAACAAAAAAAAAGAAAAAAAAGAAAAAGAAATACGACTGAATATGATTGCCCCTGAAACATCACTGAAACTACCCTACACAGCTACTTTTGAAGAGGTACTATTTCTGTACTAAAAAATCTGTAGTACTAAAAATTTACTTTTAATATTTAGTCCTATTTCTTTACTTTAGAGTTATTGTAATATTTAGGTACTTGTATTTTTCAGTACTTGATTTCAATTGTACTTAAAATATTTGTACAACAAGAATGTGTCCAAAGTACACGTATGCCCCACTCGCACTATTATTTTACATGTTCAATGGACCGTGAAATTGGGTAAAAAATCTAATTTGGCATTAAATTAGAAAGATCACACCATAGGGAACATGTGTACTAAGTTTCAAGTTGATTGTACTTCAACTTCATCAAAAACTATCTTGACCAAAAACTTTAACCTGAAACTCACACTTTCAATTTCTATGTTCAATGGACCGTGAAATTAGGGTCAACAATTTAACTTGACTAAAATTAGAAAGATCATATCATAAGGAACATGTGTACTAAGTTTCAAGTTGATTGGACTTGATCAGCTTCATCAGAAACTACCTTGACCAAAAACATTAACCTGAAAATCACACTTTCATTTTCTATGTTCAGTGGACCGTGAAATTGGGGTCAAAAGTTTAATTTGGCTGTAAAATTAGAAAGATCATATCATAAGGAACATGTGTACTAAGTTTGAAGTTGATCAGACTTCAGCTTCATCAAAAACTACCTTGACCAAAAACTTTAACCTGAAGCGGGACAGACGGACGAACGAACGAACAGACGGACGGACGAACGTACGCACAGACCAGAAAACATAATGCCCCTCTACTATCGTAGGTGGGGCATAAAAATAATACCAACAATAATCACAGTATTCCGTGTTAACATGTTAACATTACTACAAGACACCCGCGAAATCGCGGGCATATACAGCTTGTGAACTGTTGTAGGATGATTTTTTGTAAAAGATATTATGTATGGAGAATAACATGAAAGGTATCAAAAGCCCTATCCCTTTTCCAAAGTCCGATATTTGTTTCCTTTCTGTTAAATTCAATTATACAAGAAAATATGTTTTTTTATTGAAAAACGCCCATTTGTTTTTCGTTCATTTTTTGTACATAAATAAGGCCGCTAGTTTTCTGATTTGAATTGTCTTACATTGTCAGTTCGGGGCCTTTTATAGCTGAGTATGCGGTATGGGCATTGTTCGTTGTTGAAGATCGTACGGTGACCTATAGTTGTTAATTTCTGTGTCATATTGGTCTCTTGTGGAGAGTTGTCTCAACATGGTAATCATACCACATCTTCTTTTTTTTTTGTAATCAATGAATTTTGTAAAAGATTTAATGACTGGAGAATTTCAGAAAAGGTATCAAAAGTTCACATGAATATTTGTAGCGCTTATATTTATATTATGAACATTCATTACTATATAAATATAGTGTATTTTCTTTCAATTCTAAGTTTACTAATCGATCCATGGTGGTCATTGATATAGTATGCAGACCCTCTCTATTTAATAAACTCTGTGACCGCCGGGGATAGTAAACTTGAAAATGATAGCAGATAGAATTCTGAAAATACACTTTATTCTTTATATATATGTATGTTCAAAGTATACAGAAAAACGCAAACCGGAAGTCTAATCTGACTTAAAATTTCATCCAATGACGGGACAATATCCGGATGACTTTTTTCTCGTTTTTCTCCCAAAATAACTCAATCTGAATAATCATATGAATGGATGACAAATGCGACTATGCACTGTACCTATAGGACACAGAGGTGTGTTGATTAATTTATTGTGGAAAGAAGAGTAGCGACACAGAAAATGAGGTCTTCTCGTTTAATAGTATAGATTCGTGTTTCTGGCCTACGACCACAATTATTCTTTTCCTTTGCTACACTGCTTCTTTTTGTAAAAGTCAAATCAAATAAAAATTTGCACCGTTTCAAACATGAAATAAATGTAACTGCTTATATATAGACCATTATTAGTCTAAAAAATATGCTTCTATGACAATCCATCAGTGATTTTTGGAAGAATTTGAATCATGTATATACATAAATGACTAATACCGACTAAGGCTAATTTGAGGGGTTGTCGGATGGGTCCTGATCCGGATATCCCGAGATGCAAAATTTAAAGAAATTCTTATCCCGAAATTGAAAAATATATTCTCGGATCCCGTAAGGATCAATCCCAAATCCCGCTTAAAAACACCCGATCCCGACACCCCGAAAAAGGTCCTGCCTCCTTTAATCTCTACCTACAATGTAACTTTCATTTTTGCCAAATCACTATTTTCCCTTTTAACAATAAATTTTCATCCCCCAATTATGGGCATTATGTTTTCTAGTCTGTGCATCCGTGCGTCCGTTTGTTCGGTCGTCCGTCCGTCCGTCTCGTCCGCCTGTCCCACTTCATTAAAAAAATTCTGGTCGAGGTAGTTTTAGATGAAGTTGAGCATGTTTTACTTAATTTAATATATATGCAAGTGGTATGACCCCTTAAATAGTAAACATTTCAAAGAAAACAGTAAACAGAATCAGGAACTTTCTATACAAACATAGAAATTCCCTGACAGAATACAGACATGTAGATAAACGCGAAAAATATTTGTCCCCTCTTAGTAGGTATAATAGTTGTGATTCTTGCGATCTAAACACCATAATATGGAGAATGCTCTACGATTGGTTGTACTTGTGTCACATGTTTTACTTATTTTAATATATATGCAACTGGTATGAACCCTTAAATAGTAAACATTTAAAAAAAAAAGTGGACAGAATACAGAGAGTCTCTATATATTAAAGTACTATAATCGTAGTTTACATGTAGATAAACACGAAAAATAATTACCATCTCTTAAGGAAGTAAAATAGTTGTGGTTCTTGCGATCTAAACACCATGATATGGAGTACGCTCTGATTGGCTTATCTATTTTTTCATTTTTGTTATCTATCATACGATTTGTTGTATTTGTCCATGTTTCAAACTGGAAGTCTTATCTATGACTAAAAGTTAGTCTGATGACGGAATCATATCCGGACTCCTTTTTTGTCGTTTTTCTCCCAAAATAACTCAGTCTGAATAATCATAAGAATGGATGACAAATGCGACTATGCATGTTACCTATAGGACACAAAGGCATGATGATTGATTTATTGTGGAAGGAAGAGAAGCGACACCCAAAATGAGGTCTTCTCGTTTAATAGTATAGATAACATTACGAGATTTCGAAAACGAAAAACTTTCAAAATGCTGAAAATGTAACGGTGTAACCAAAAATCTGTAGTACATAAATTTCAAGTACAAATCAAGTACTGTAAAATACAGGTACCTAAATATTACAATTATTTAACAGTAACAAAATATGTGTATTAAAAGTAGATTTCCATTACTACAGATTGTTTGATACAGAAATAGTACCTTTACAAAAGTAGCTGTGTACCAGAGACGCGATGACGTAGATGGTCAACAACCATATAAAACCGTACGGTTATTTTGACTACTGCTAGTTTCACAGACAATATATTCTTATTCGTTTAAATGTAGGAAAGAAGACCGATTGATCGTCTTTACATAAAAAAAAACTCATGGCAGTTTCATGGTACATCAAAATAAAGCAATGACAGACAATGCTTGGTCACATTCTGGTGTTTTCGATCTTATGTAACTTTTTGCTTTCATTACAGCAGAATTTCCACCCGGTTTCTGAACAAAATAAAATAATGTGTTTACCGAAGGTAACATATATGATTGGACTACCATAAATATTTGAGATCTATAAAGTGCATAAACTCTTGCTTCCATTCTCATTTGGTCAACCCGTGAATTGTTCATATTGTTATGCATTCAATATAAACAAACGCTTAGGTCAAATCATATTTATCATAGTGCTATGCATTTTTAGTGTATCGATTAAAGATGAAAAGATATTCAAAGATGAATATTATAAGCTATTTTGTTATTTTTTTTTTTACAGTATCCTCTTTAATCGCTTGAAGTATAGCTCAATATTTCCTGTAATACACATTGCGGAAGAAATAGTGACGACTGTTTAGATTGCAGCGGCAGTTTGGCAGACCGTTTCCAGAACCAGTTTCATAAATCCTGACTGTTGAAAGGGAAAGTTCGGTTTAAAAAAGATGAAAGGACAAAAAGTAAGTGAATATAACTATACAAGTACAAAAATGTATATGAATTTGTTTTTATTTTGATCGTCATTGTGAAGCTTTCAATAGGCACTTTTTTAAAGTTGAATTTATTAATGTTATAGAATTAGTACCTCTCCGTATTTACACTTTAATAAGGAACGCTCAAACAAAAGTATATGTCAGAATGTTAAGATAAATTGATAAAAGATTATATTAACATAACTTACTATTAGTTGGCGCAGAATAAATATACTCCATTCCAGTATTAGTGTTCGATCCCATGCTATACACCTGTAAATATATAGACAAAAACATACGAAACCAATAACAGCAGAACAAATTTTCGATTGGCAAAGTGTTGGCTAGCCATAAAACAAGGTAGAACACCCCATGTTTCTGTAAACATCCTGTACCACGTCAGGAATGTCGCATTATTTTCTACTGCAATTATCTATGTATGTTGGTGTTTGCTTTTGTTTTAAATCGGGATATAATGAGGAACTGTAAATTCATAAAGTTAGGTTTTTTTTCGACTTTGTTGAGGCGAGACATTTGCGAACTGTTTCCGGTATTTTGTTTCAGTTTGTAATGATGCCAGTTAAAAGCAAACCATCCTGATATGTCAATTATATTTTAAGCATGACCACTGAGTTTATTTGGTCCGTTTCCTCAGTCATGGTTTATAATTTGAAACCTCTGCCTTAAAACAACTATAGTCACCGTATTGCTTTCAACAATGATCAACGCGCATACTGCTTAGTCAGCAATAAAAGGCACACTTCAAAAGAGAAAAACAATCTCCTACTTTATGAACACAAAAAATGAACGATGAACAAATTTATAACATAGCAACAAACGACAACCACTGAATTACAGGCCCGGACTTGGGACGAGCATATACATACAGAATGTAGCGGTGTTAAACATGTTGGGGGGATCCGACCCCCTCCCCCAAAATAACTAATTAAAGATCTGCGAGTACTCGCAGTTACTGACAGCAAGTTCAACAAAATAATAAAAAAAATATGCATCTAAGGCTAAATTATCAATCAGTTCACATGAAACATCCAATAGATCTAGTGTAAAAACGTCATAAACAGTCAGAGAAAAACATAATTTTGTGCAATGTCAAGATACAGGTATCGACAGATTGTAGATCACTGATCATGCATGTGCATATATATATAACAATAATACTTAGTTAGCTTTTAAAATTTTACTGAAAACAAAATCAATATTAATACCAATAAAACAATATTCAAAGATCTAATTACATAGTCGAATTGGTAGCCTTTTAGAACAAGTTTATTTAAAAGGATTGATAAGTTTACCAGGATTGTTTCTAAATTTCCGGACACTGAAAAATGAGGATGTACTATCCTGTTTGAAATAAAGTTTTATACAGGTAAACCAAAACTTCAAAACGAAATCTTTATATCTATGAATGAATTTATTAAAAGATGTTTGTTTTTTAACCTGTGGTAACGTAAACCCTGGTTTTTTAATTTACCATTTTTATATTTAATGCATAATTGCAATAAAACAATGGTTTCAATTCATGAAAGATCCAAATCCACGAATTGCAAACACAGAACATTAATTTCTAAATACATAATTTTAACTACAAATGTAAAAATTTTACAAACTTTCACTATCACCGGCTCTGTCAATGGTCCTTTGGCATGCATTATCGTAACAAAAGCATCATTATGCCACAAAGTTCCGCCAAAACTAATCGGATTTTCTCCAGTTTGAAATATCCTGCTATCACCGGCTATGCTACTCGTTATAATTGGTGTTCCCTCTTTAGAAAATATTTCTGAAATGGAGGACAGTACAGTACCCATTTTTTAAATGTTTTCTTTTATACCTTTAAGAAAGGGTAAATTCCAAATTCATTAGAAATTGTATGGAGCCGACCGGTGATTTTCTTTAATGAATTATCTGACATAAACCAGGCCGTTTCATTTTTCTTCTTTTTTGAATGTTTCTCATTTTGTCGTGCCCAATTTAACTCTTTATACTTTAAATATGCTCAAAGTTGAAGGCAGTACTTTGACATATAATTGTTTACACTCTTCCGATTTTTCCTGATGGATAAGTGTTTCATATGCATAAGCCACATCTTCATATTTGTATGTGTGCAACTGATAAGCATTATACATAAGTTCATATGCTGACGATGGCATTTCCCTGTACTACAGTATTATATATAAAAATGTGTCAGCAAATACATAGAATTGTTCATGAGTGAGTAAAGATATATTTTATTCATTGTATTTCAGTATCATCGATATGTTTCATTGAAATTCTGAAGGACTGATTTTTCTTTTATTCAATTAATATTACAAAGGTCAGATAACATTTTATTTTTAAAAACTTCCTTTAAGGATGTACTTTTGGAATCGTGTAAAAAGTTCGGACTCCTTGGTGTTTTTCCATACAATACAATGTACAATATTTTGCCCCATAACATTTATTTTTTCATATAAGACTTAATAGCTCATGAAAGGTCATTCGAAGATTCTTAATTTTCTTTCTTTTGTTTTGAGACCTAATAATACCAATGCAAAAATAAGGTAAAAGTCCGAATCAGCCTTTTCCTGCCATATCTTAAATCTCAAATATCTCGAAAAGGAGGTCCAAGACCTATCAATATTTTTAGCTTATTTTTATCCGTAATTGATGCTCTACCAGCTTATAGTATCAATTTTATCTTCTTGACTTATTAATTTTTACCTTACCTCACCTAAGTACATCCTTAAATCTAATTTTGGTCTTGGGGTTCTCATGACAAAAACGATTTTGCAACATTTTTGCAGAACCATATCAGTAATTATTACTGTCAAGCGCTTTTCCTGATACATTGTAGTCACAAGCACTTTACTGTTTTATTTTGTGACTTCCTAAATTATCTGTAATACTATTACAAAGTTATATAGTTTCCACATCGCCTTCCAGACAACATAACATGATAATTATGTTCATGTAGCATTTGCTCCTGTTGGCACACATATGAATGCACGAAATTCGTCAATGACAACATAAGCTTTTGTCCACACCTTGTCTTAAGTACGAAATATAGTGTTCAAATAAGTAATACTTAGTCATGTGTGGTACAATTTTTTTTCTTTCAGTTTTCAATTAATAAAAATGATGTTATTGTGTTAAACAACTTATTTTCAATCTCTTTGGAAAATATTTTACACCGTTCTGTTCTAGCCTTTTCTAATAAGCTTTCAATTGCGTTTTATTTTTTGCTACTTAGGAATATGTATTGTGACCCTAGAAAAGTATATTTTATGTTTTAATGCATCGTTTTATTTAGATTTCCGTTAAATTTTGATGAATACGTATAAGTGTGAATGTATATACAGTTCGAAACGAGTAAGCATAATAGATAAACCGACTAGTAAATCCTCCAAATCTAAATAATAAAATGTTTGGTTGGGTATTTAGCTGATCCGATCATCCTCGACTCGTTACACATATAAATGAATGTAAAAGTAAACACTTGAGTCGCAAATAACCAGTTCAGTTTGATATCGAGATCACACAGATGACCCTACATTGCATTTTGAATGATGAAACTAATAACTTATAAATGCAGCGCTTCAGTTGTTACCTGTGTAATATTGCTTCATATCGTTCCATACAAATGATATTTCTATGTTATATGCACCAACTGGAATTTGTGTCCACTCTTTTCGTTGCCCTATATAAAATATACATACTTTAAAAAAATATTCATATTAAAAGCGAAAAAACATTGATAGTTTGCACGGACATTCGTGAAGACTGTTAATGTCTGATTGCTATTGACCTGCCTTATATTTTACTGAAAATATATGTTTCGTCCTAAGAAGGACGACGGGTGACGGAATATTTTCATAAGCAATAGGGTATTCATGATAAGGATATACTTGTTAAAACCATATAAGTCTTAGGGAAAAACAAAAAAATAAAAATTAATGGTACAGCGCATGAACCTTATTTGGTAGCTACAATTTTAATTTTCGATAGTTATTGGTGAATGTATTTGACTACATAATAAATTTCAAAAACATATATTACTATTCTAATTTGAAATGCAATATCAAACGAAGACTATGCAAATAACCTTGATAGAGTCGCAAACAATGCATAGATAATACTTTAAACTTCAAGAATATGAAAGTTGTTATCCATTCCCTTGATGTTTTTGAGATTTTGCCATTTGATTACGGACTTTCCGTTTTGAATTTTCCTCGGAGTTCGATATGATTTGTTATCATAGTTTTAGAAAAGTAATGAATTTTAATATTAAATGCAAAAAAACTTAAAACACATCGGTCACCTAGGTCAATCATATTTAATTAAAACAACTAATTTGGAAAATATGTTGAACGCATCTATCCAATCGAACTTGTGATAAAGGATAGTTGCAATTAACTCATATCTTGAATTACGTCTGGAAATTGACAATAAGTGTCGGTTGAAAACAAAACTATACGATAAAAGAGATGATCTCCGTATATATCTCCTAATTGATACGCTATTCCCAGGCTTGTATTACCTGTCATGATTTCCTTGATATTTGTCCTTTAATTTTGGTACAATATAAGAAAACAATTTTAGTTACTGTAAGCTTGAAACAGATAATATCAAAGATCATTAAAAAAAATCCGGATTCATATAAATTTATAGCCATCGTGATGAGAGAGATTTTTATCGATTATACATTTTTTTTGTGATTCAGTGAATCATGTTATGTCACATTGGACGCCGATAAGATGGTTAAAATATTATAGTCGCCGTCAGCTGAAATTCGTAGCGGTTATCGTTAAAAATAAGCTAAACTATCAATCGCGTTCACTCGAGATATAGTTTTTCACATTCCATTCATAAATCGTCAAAAGAAAAACCCCTACTGACCTACCTTTTAAATGATCGCACTGTAACAATCCTGACCCTCACATTTTCCAGAATGTTTTCCATTGTAATTCCGCCATCTTCGTTTCTAAGAGGATCTTTTGTTTACATATGACACACGTCACTTTCGGAGTTTCCTGTAATGTTCTTTTCATTGATGTGATAAAGTTTCCCGCGCTTTATGCAAATTTTATGATATTGAACTCCACGGAAACACTTCCAGTATAAACAATGGTGGATTCCGCCATTCAAAATCGTCTTGGAAAATGTGGAGATCAGGATTATCACAGTGCAATCACTTAAAAGGTAGGTCAGTAGTGGTTTTTCTTTTTGTGATTTATGAATGGAATGTGAAAAGCTATATCACGAGTGAACGTGGTTGATAGTTTAGACTATTTTTACCGATAACCGCTACGAATTTCAGCTGACGGCGACTATAGACAATGATTTGAGGAACAGGCGTTGATAATAGACCGGACGTTGATCTGAGTTTAACATAGAAAACATTATGTATTTTAGGAAATACATGACAATAACAAACAAATATCAATATTTACATGCTGCCACATTATCAGTATAATTTCCCTCTCGGATAATACATGTTCTATTGTCACCATTACACACACCACATCCATCAAATACTCCAGCATTCAGAGTATTGTTACAGTCGAATCTCTACAACAGTAACAACTTTACATCAAAGAAGTGTATACTCTTATTTATCATTTAAATTTTATAATAGATATTCTAATATATATATCTATATCAGTTTAAGTCATTTGCTCGCTCCTTTATAAATTTTGAAATGTAAAAACTTCACAAACAACATTTTAAAATTGATTTTAGAGACATTTTGGATATCATCTTTCATTTCGGTTTTTTTATCGAGTATGACGTGTTTTTGCTGAAATAGATTTGTCTCAGAGATTTTTTAACCGAAAGTTTGAGAAATATTCTCTTTGACAGAAGGAATTATGTGCATGTGCTGTTTACACATTGCTTGTTAAAATAACATTAAAAAGGTAGAGTTTTGATACTTGGATTGACACAGTTTTGTTGTATTGTGTTATCTTCCGTAAATTACTACTATTTCTTTTGATTATAATTGTTGCCTAATCATACACCATGTCTTAACACAAGATATCAGATGTTTCTTTTTGTTATATTTTTTGGAATAGAAGGGAAAGTTCTTTTGTTCCTAAATACCACTGTAATTAAATCCAATATCTAAATTGCAAGGATACATATATAGAAATTGAAGTTAGAAGCTTATTTTACACTGTATGATGGATTTTATGCCTATTTTTCTGATTTCAGCAGGTGCGCCCTCGCCTGAATCCGCCCCTGTGACAAGACACTTGATGTAAACAAAAATATTAAATGGCTGCAAACATCGTTTTTTAAAACGTTTTTATCTTAAAAAGTCATTCCATGTTGTTTTTTATAGAAAAAAATCATCACTAGCACAAATCAACACCAAGTTTACACATGATACTTTCTTCTGTTGTCTATCTCCACTTTAATATTACTTTAAGATAACTCGTAACAAATACATTACCTGACAATAACCCTCTAAGCAAGCAGAATAAAACCCTGGACGTCGGGAATATTGCTTTGCATCAGCTGCATCTAAAGTTCCAGGACATGGTGTACCGTTTTCTATCAATCCAAATCTTGTTAAATCAGGTCTAGTAAACCCCGGAGCTGATTCACACAAAACTTCACATACACCATGGTCTATTTAGAAAGTGATATGTGATGCAAAAATCAATACGGCAGGCAAAAAAACGACAAAAAAAATCCTACAAAACCCACAAACCAGAAAGGGTTGTAAAGGATAACATTATATCGTCAACAATACATGTTTTCCTATAAATTAAAAAGTCATAAAAATAGTTTTTCATCAACATTATACATCCTAAAATGAACTAAAAATCGTTTATATATAACAGCCTTTTCCGATGCTCCTGGCAGGCATAACAAGGGGCGTTTATTCTGTCGACATATCCAGTCTCGTTCCTGTGAGGTCATTAATTCAAATCAGAATTAGGAAACTAATTGAGTCTATTAATATCTATGATACACCAATATTCGAAGACCAAAATGTTGCAAAACAATTGTCCAGTCTCCATGACAGATATGTTATTTCCTCGCTAATAAAAACCCAAACAATAGTATTTTTGTGTGTAAATCTGAATTAATTTTTTCTACGTACTTAGTGATGAGTAAATTGATCCTGAAGCTGTATATTTAGTCCCATTAATGATGTTGTTATCAATTAGTCTTTGACATGTCTCTGATGCTCTTTGTATTATGAGATTAGAATTCTTGTTACTGTCCCCAGCACAGGGCTGAAAAATATTTGTAAAAATACATGTGAACAATACTTGGAGGGTGATTTTTCCATTCAGTTAAAGGGAAATTCCGCGATTTTTTACTTATCATCTAATTATGTTCATCTTAACATAAAAAACACATTTGCAAAGTTTTAAATTTATATTCCTTCTAATAACGGAGAAAATCAAGTATTTGTAACTTTTTTGGTTGAATTCTCGAGTGGGTCGTGACGTATTAGCCCGATTTATTGAATTCTGGGAAAAAATAAAATCTGTTTAACTCTTATAGCTTATCGACAATATACGTAATTAAAAGCGCACAGCTGACGAATGGTCGAAGTTATAAACCACAATATAAGAATGAACGAAAGTGAATATGCATATATATACCGTTTTGTATTGATTGAATTAAACTCCTATAAAATTATCTCTAGTAAATGTTTTTGAATAAATTTAATTAATTATTGTTGAGATTTTTTTCATAAAATATTTATTGAACATTTTTACTGATATTGAACTGAAAATATTTCAGTTCTATTTACCGTTATTGTTTTGATAATCATTTCAATGCAACTAATGTGTGAGCAGAGTGTGTATATTATTTTGTAAAGGTCACTGTATATTTCTCGGCTTGAGGTCAATTCGTTTACCTTGTAGCTATTTAGCCGCAGGTGTGAGTTCAAGCGTACACAGGTATAAATGTTGTTATTTGGAAAGGATAAATAGAAAGGATTAGAGTATATGCTGTCATGATGTTAATACATTAAGATTAAATACACGATGAGAATAAAGATACAATAATTAAATTGTGTAAATTAATTGAAAATAAAATTCAGATTCGTAATTCCGAAAGTGTATAAAAATAAAAGGAAACAATTTTTGATTACTTTCTTAGCGGCAATTGGCGTAAAGATTCAAATATGAAGCAAAAAATAGTAGTTTTAATCTTTAATAAAAACTAAATGCAATATTACCCAATTTGATATACCATTGTACATCTGTTTGATATCATTGACTTTACCGGAATTTCTTAACTTGTATTCAAATCTGGCTGTGTTTACATGCTAATAAAACTATTGCAATTTTAAAGTTTTTAATTGACAAAAAAATACAACATACAACATGCATAATTTTTTTTTAGTTTCTTTTTAACATTTTATTCTTACATAATTAAATTCATTTGACAATCATTTACACGAACTTTTTGTGAAAAGAATACTAATTATCTAAGCTAAGGCATTATATCTTTTGAGGATTTTTGAGGATTTTTTTTAAAATTCTATGATAATAGTTGTGCAATGTTGAACATGATAGCCGTCATTAATCCAAATAAGTAATACAGTAGTTGTAATAAAAGTTATACTTTAGTCATGCATTACAGATATTGACGAATTTATAATAGTTCGTTCATACATCGTTGTTCATGAAACAATCATTATTAGTATACATGTAAGTTTCCTGACGTATAAGAGCCATTGAGGATGAGCTCCAGAGAAATCAGACTAGTTGCGTTTCGTTCGTTTGTTTGTTGGGAAAGGAGAGGAAATGCAACCGCTTGTACAGATAAACGACAGAATTACCATACAAGCATTTATAGTCAACACAATCAGAAAGAGTTCCCATCGTTAGACGGGGAATATGAAGGCTTCCAAGAATGAACAAGTGACATGTCTAACTCTGAACAGTTAGAGAACAGACTATCGACATCGAACGCTTGTTCTTGATATTTGAAACTGTATGCATATATATATACGTATACGTTTATGATATAGTGATGAGTTCTGACAAAAACTAAATTCCTTCATGGTTATATCTTGCCATACGTTTATATTGGTTTGTAAGGTGATTACTCAAAATCGTTATTTGAAAATCCTGTTTGTGAGATGTAGATTCATTTCAATACAGAAATTTCGTCTATATATTTCACAAGTGTATAACACGGAGAAGCTCTGAAGGTTCATTACTCCCATTTTGTTTGGGTGTGAACCATCGATGTTTACAGCAATATCAAGGAATAAGGTGATGATGGTAGAAAGAACTATGGGCGTCATGTGGCAAATATTACATGCATATCGGACAATGAGTTGTCAATCTGTATGAAAAGTTTTCCAATACAACCATATTATTGAGAAGGAATGTTTACATGCTATACTCTCGTACTAGTATTACAGGGTTCTTGTGGCGTTCACCTTAGACACACATCGTTTTAACGATGTTTAAAAAAAGACAGAACCAATTTAATGTCATATTTCCCTATTTTTTAAATATAACTAAAATTCTTTTATCTGACAAGAATATCCCTATTTAGCGAACAAGTAATTTATTCTTTTTTCGGTTATTGAATACCAAGAAAGAAAATAAATCCCGAAATTAATTTGAAACTTTGATACTCAAAAGTTTCCCAGCAAAATATTCACATCCCCTGGGGATAATTAGTGTTCGTCCAGTGGCATATATAACAATTGTGATGACGAATTCCTTCCTTTGTTTGAGAACAATCTTATTGAAATATAAATCTGTGATTTTCCTAGGTCCACAGCTTCAATGAACCAAAGCAAAAGTTATACATCGACCTGTATTTAAATCAAATTGGTTCTCTTCTTCTTTTGGTATACAACTGTAGTCTATCGACATTCGATGATTACATACTGTTGGGATACGTTGGCTAGTCTATTTACAACACTTTTACCCCTATTTATTCAAAATATATGTTTTTTCTTATGTTCAATGTATACACGTATATATTTTAAATTGCGCTATAGTTCCGTAACTTTATATCCAGTCGTATAAACGAATCGTCGGCAAGTGCGTACATTTTTTTAAATCAATATTTCTGGTCTGTTCCAATCTGTCCTTCACTATTGACAATGACTATATATTACATTTTCCCAAATTCACCCTTGGAAAAAATATTTAAATAGATTTTAATTTCATCAAATCTTATTTTTTGGGTATTATTTATATATTATGAATTATATTCTTTACACCAGAAATGTTATTTATAAACAAGCGTATGAGTTTAGTAATGACAAGTAAGACAGAGTTGTATATTATACATCTGATAGTTCAAAATGGAAAGTTATAAGTTATAAGTTATCAGCCGTGTACACTGATCAATACCTGCAGAAGTGAAACGATGCATGAACTTGCAAGCCCGACAGGAAATCGCTTGAATACCTGGACGTGTCACCTCACACCCCTCACACTACCTTTGGAAGTAATACCTTTAGCCATGCTGGTGATCAGATAAGGGAAGATCAAAATATATTTGAAAAAAGTTTATTACTTTAAAGAATTATGAACAAATTAGATTTTCGAAAACAATTTTCACGGAACACTTATTTATGATTTCAACTTTGACTTTTCACCTAATTCCAATATCAACAGTTTAAAAACAACAGACCATGGTAATTAAAAAAAAAGTAAGAATATTTTCCGTATCAAGTTAGTTAGTCGTATTAAACAACCGTACGATTGACAAGATATCGACACGCAATTACGACTACATCGGTTACTGTAGTTTTGTTTCTTTGTGGTTTATAGACATATCGTTTTTATTCATCGGGAAAGAAGACAAGATGGCGGATCTCGGAGAATTGATACTCTAAATTTAAAATCGATGGTGATCGCTTATCTAGCGGAATAAAACTTTAATATCTATGAATTTGAACATTTTTATACAGAATGAACATAATATCAATTTTTGATTTTTTTGCGAAGTTTCCCTTTAATAATAACCATTGGTATCACATTTTTTTAAAGACAATTTAACGTATAGTTTTTTTTATTCTATTCAATTCTACTATGGAAAAAAGCTCATCACAGATACCAAGATCAGAAAGTTACACAGAATATTATCTCCAAATGCATAAAATCTATACGAGAGAATCTATAAAAAGATAAAATCTAATTTTTAATTTGAACCTTTATCTAATGTCAACCCGGAAATAAGGAACACACATGAATACTTTTCGAGATAATGTCCTAGTGATTGAAACAGATAGATACAAGTGAAAAGTTTAGCTAGCTATAAAACCAGTTTTAATCCAACATTTTCTACATTAGAAAATGCCTGTACCAAGTCAGGAATATGACAGTTATTCTTTAGTTGATGTGTTTGGGCATTTGATTTTAGCTTTTGCTTTCTGATTTTCCGTATAATATTTTACTAGGAGATCGGTATTTTGATATTTAACTTTATACAATACAGTAGAGACAAACACACGTATTTGTAAGTTATTCCACAATGCTTTAGAGCACGAATAACATTTCCCTTTTAAATGTTCACTTTTATGATCGGAAGCGTCACCGTTACAAAGATAATGTTCAATCTAAAATGAAAAGTTAAATACTTGAATGATGAGGCCAAATTCATCTTGTAAATGATGAATGAAAGGGTATATCATAGAGATCTTTTCAGCGGCCCACAGAACTATTTAAAAAGAACTGATAGATAATATCTAATAATAATTAATAATATAATCATAATTATAATTAAAAATAATAAAAACTTAATTATAATTGGGAAAGTAGAGTATCTTGTATCTTATTCAGATGCTAACAGTTATTTTTTAATATTATCATTTTATTTTGAAGCAGATAGATCTTTTGCAGAACAATTTGTATGGTGTATGTACACTGTAGAGATTAACAACAGTATTTCGGATTGCTCAGTCCCTTGTTTTCTGAATCTTAATTGAACTTTTGAAGATTTAGTGCCCTTTTGTTGTTACCGTTGTCCAAATATATCAATATAAATCCAATACTGTTTTCAAACTCACAGGTCAATCATCATATACAAAACAGCTTTAAAATGAAAATGGTCAAAGCAAATAAATATAATACAATGATTACCGTAAGATTGCAGCCTTCGGCTTCGTACTCTTTTCCAATGCAATTTGCACTGTTCTTTGGACTGTAATATATATATAAAACGATGTACCAATTGTTTATAAAACATTAAGCCCGAAACAACAATTATAGGAAAAGAAAAGGAACAACAGAAACACTGAAATGCTGCAAAATTAAACTCCAACATACATGAAAACAGACTATTTGATAACCACTGTCGTATTTCTGACTTGGTATAAAACCGTCAGAACCGTCCCATTGATTTTTTTACTTATAATTAAAATCGTCGGCATTACCGTTTTTGAGGATGTAGAGTGTAACAATTCAGCAAGTAAGTAAGCAAGTTAGTGAATTATTTATTTTAGTGAAATTTGTAATAGCAATTTGCCATAGAGATATTCGAAAAACAAATAATTACAATTAAATCCCCCCCCAACAACGTACGTTGGGTTATCACATCTTCTTCGTCTGTATACCAGGCCTCGCCCACATGTCCGGGAACAGGTTGTCCATGATTCCCAGGATGACCATACTCCTGCACGTACTTCTAGATTAGATAATTGAGCGTCAGACCAATCTTTACAGGCACCGGCAAAGCAGATCTATGATATTAGGACATCATTTTATGTACAACCATTAAACTATGCAACTAACAAAGTTGGAATA
The DNA here is from genome assembly GCF_963676685.1 of Mytilus edulis. Taxonomy (NCBI): domain Eukaryota; kingdom Metazoa; phylum Mollusca; class Bivalvia; order Mytilida; family Mytilidae; genus Mytilus; species Mytilus edulis. Next base: position 98,862,075 of record NC_092346.1, read on the forward strand.
AAGTATAAAAAAAACCGGTTATAAGATAGATACAAACTGAAAAAAACTTTATTCCCGAAGAATATACGGATAATTGTTTCTTTTTTATGGTCTCGATTAATTTTGTTTCATGTGAAGTTTTGTTCATTTAACCTGCATTTACAAGTCAATTTGGTCAAAATCGAGCGCGGGTCTTTACTCGACATTTAGTTTTCTTAGTACCTGTATGACTGTTTAATTGTCTACAGTCCGTGCTTAAGTTGATTATATTGAAAGAAAATTAAACCTGACGCCCTCGTGACCATGAAGCACGATACGTGTTATCGAAGCCATATTTCAGTCCTTCTTTCCTACTTTTTGACAGAAATATAATGCAACAAGAAGTAATTGTAACAGGATGCTGTTACGAAGTCTCCCAAACAAAGCTCCCATAACTCGCCATTTATATGGTCCCATGTTCATTTGATTTGATTTTTTGTCCAATACAAGAATATATATGGCTTACAGATGGGGATCTCCACCATTTACAAGTATTCAAACAGGAGGGGGTGGTGGTGACCCCCAGGGACTTTACCTACATTTCATTTGATTTTTTTTATTGTCCCATACAAGAATATATGTGGTTTAGGGGTGGGGATGTTGACCGTTTACAAGTTTTCAAACAAGAGGGGGTGGGGGTGACTCCCTCGGGACTTCCCTTTTATTTCATTTCATTTGTTTTATTGTCCCATACAAGAATATATATGGTTTAGGGGTGGGGATCTGGACCGTTTACAAGATAATAGCACATTCTCAAATTGAACGGGGTGGGGGGCAACCCCCAATAACTTCCATTTAATTTCATTTGATTAGTTTTATTGTCCCATATACGAATAGATATGGTTTAGGGGTGGGGATGTTGACCGTTTACAAGTTTTCAAACAAGAGGGCGTGGGGTGAGCCCCTATGGACATCATTTTTATTTCATTTCATTTGTTTTATTGTCCCCTACAAGAATATATATGGTTTAGGGGTGGGGATCTGGACTGTTTACAAGATAATAGCACATTATCAAATTGAACGTGGTGGGGATGACCCCCCGGGGACTTCCCTTTAATTTAATTTAATTTGTTTTATCGTCCCATTGAAGAATGTATATGGTTTAGGGGTGGGGATCTGGACCGTTTACAAGATAATAGTACATTCTCAAATTGAACGGGGTGGGGGTGACCCCAAGGAACTTCCATTTAATTTCATTTGATTAGTTTTATTGTCCCATACAAGAATAGATATGGTTTAGGGGTGGGGATGTTGACCCTTTACAAGTTTTCAAACAAGAGGGGGTGGGGTGAGCCCCTAGTGACATCACTTTTATTTCATTTCATTTGTTTTATTGTCCCGTACAAGAATATATATGGTTTAGGGGTGGGGATCTGGACCGTTTACAAGATAATAGCACATTCTCAAATTGAACGTGGTTGGGATGACCCCCCGGGGACCTCCCTTTAATTTCATTTGATTTGTTTTATCGTCCCATTGAAGAATATATATGGTTTAGGGGTGGGGATCTGGACCGTTTACAAGATAATAGCACATTCTCAAATTGAACGGGGTGGGGATGACCCCCAGGGACTTCCCTTTAATTTCATTTGATTTGTTTTATTGTCTCATTCAAGAATATATAGGGTTTAGGGGTGGGGATCTGGACCGTTTACAAGATAAAAGCACATTCTCAAATTGAAGGGGGTGGGGATGAACCCCCAGGGACTTCCCCTATATTTCATGTGATTAGTTTTATTGTCCTATAATCATTTCTGAAGACTGCATGTATCTATCACTTACAGTTTTCAAGTTATATTCATTTGAAAATTTTAGAAAATAAAATCCCATAGGGTTCTATAGTAAACCCCTCCCTCCTTTCTAACCCCCAAAATACCCCTTAACAGACCCCAATGCACAAACGAAAGGTTGATGGCTCACCTAGACATGTTAGCCTAACATATTGTAAAATCCTAAGTAAATCTGACAAGCCGTTTAGGAGAACCGCTGCGGACAAGTTCATTTTTAAAGTGGCGGAAGAAGAAGAAGAGGAAGAGGAAGAATAATAAAAATAACAAGTAATCCTGTGTTAGGATGCTAACACAAAAGTCACCAAAACGGACCCCACATCATTGTTCTGCGGTATCATTGATGCCAAATAATGTGTGTGTAAAGTTTAATTCAATATGAAAATTTTTATTTATTTTGGACATTTTTGCTGTTTCCATGGCAACGGCGGCCATTTTGAAAATTTCAAACTCAAAATTAAAGTCTACACAAGTTAGGCAACATTTGTTATAAGTTTCATTAAATTTGAAGCATTTTGATTTTTTTCATATTTTTGCTGTTTCCATGGTTACGGCGGCCATTTTGAAAATTTAAAACTCAAAAGTCAATTCTACACAAGATAGTCAACATTAGTTATAAGTTTCATTAAATTTGAAGCATTTTGAAGTTTTTCATATTTTTGCTGTTTCCATGGTAACGGCGGCCATTTTGAATATTCCAAAGACAAAGTGCTGCTGCAAATTGTTCTCTCCATAATTATATACCATCATTTACCATTAAATGTGTCTAGAATAAATTTAACTTTGATGTTCTGGAATGTTCCATGAAAATTCACCCCCCTAAAATTATGCCAGGAGACCCCCTACTGAAATAAAAAAAGTTCCATGTTGAAGCAGACATGTGTCTCTTAATATTCATAGAAGTAATCATTATTCCATCTACTCTACATACAGTAGAAAATTTAAGAAATGTAAAAAAAAATTGACCCCACCCATCTTTGAGCCCCCCTAATTATGCCAAGATGACACCCTGGTATCACGGACATTGGGTTCTGCAACCCCCATGATGCAGACCCATACCCAGAAAAAATATAAAGTTTCCATCCCCTACTGCTTCCAAAAAAATGGTAGGACAGTTTAAGGGGTCAGAAAGAGAAGAATAAGAATAATAACTAGAATTGCTATTGCAAGCAATAGCGGATGTCACCCTTCCCCCCATTGCCACTAAGCGGCAGCCATTTCAAAAACTTTTAACAGTGAATGCACATATTTGCATGGCTATACATTTTTCTGTAAATTTTCAGTACAATTAGATCATTTTTAAAAACATGACATTTTTGCTGTTTCCATGGCAACGGCAGCCATTTTGAAAGTTTCAAATTCAAAAGTCTCATCTATACATGCCAGTTTACAATAATATTAAGTTTCATTAAGTTTGGTGCATTTTGAAAATATTTGACATTTTTGCAGTTTCCATGGCAACGGTGGCCATTTTTGAAATTCCAACTTTAAAGTCTCATCCAGACTTGCCAGTCTACAATCCTATTAAGTTTCATCAAATTTGGAGCATTTTGAAATTTTTGAAATTTTTGACATTTGTGATGGTTCCTATGGCAACAGAGACCATTCCCAAAATTTAATGGCATATACCACATTGGTACATGGGAGGGACCATACCATCAAAGTTTGGATCAATTTGACCTACCATTTTAAGAAAGTAAATGCCACTTTAAGATTTTTGGACCATTTTGACCTGTTTTGCATTGTTTCCATGGTAACGGCAGACATTTTCGAAATTCCAACGCCAAATTCTACATCTACCAATGTTGCTCATCGTTACTGTGAAGTTTCATTAAATTTGGAGCATTTCCATATTTTTGAAATTTTTGGTGTGGTATCCGTGGCAACATAGCAGTTCCAATGATTGCCAAAATCATCCAAAAGCAGTATATAGTGGGCACCTACATTGTATTAATGCCAGTTAACAATAATATTAAGTTTCATTAAGTTTGGAGCATTTTGAAAATATTTGACATTTCTGCAGTTTCCATGGCAACGGTGGCCATTTTGGAAATTCCAAAGTCAAAAGTCTCATCCAGACTTGACAGTCAACAATCATATTAAGTTTCATCAATTTTGGAGCATTTTGAAATTTTTGAAATATTTGATCCTGTATCCATGGTAACAGAGTAGTTCCAATGATTGTCAAAATCATTCAAAACCTGTATATAGTGGACAACTATATTGTATAAAAATTTGATGATTTTAAGTTCAAGCATACCAAAGTTATTCACCAAACCCGGAAGTTTTTGGAGCATTTTGACCTTTTTGCATTGTTTCCATGGAAACGGCAGACATTTTGGAAATTCCAACGCCAAGTTCCACATCTACCAAAGTTGCTCATCGTTATGCTAGAATTTCAAAAAATTTGGAGCATTTTCATTTTTTGGAAATTTTTGGTGTAGTATCCATGGCAACATAGCAGTTCCAATGATTGCCAAAATCATCCCAAAGCAGTATATAGTGGGCACCTACATTGTATTAATATCTAAAGATTTTAAGGTTAAGCATTCTCAAACAATTCACCTAACTCCAAAATTATATTTTTTCACCATTTTTCCGTTTCCATGGTGATGGCAGCCATTTTTTTAGTGCCAATATTGAAAAGCAACAGGAAAGTCAGGGTTCCTTGTTATAGTGCACCATCATTCAGATTGGTTCCTTTGGCTCTGAGAAAGCGAGCGGACAAAATTAGGAAGAAGAAAAATAATAATAATAATACGGAAAAAGAAACAGAGGAAAAGCAATATGTCACCCGACATTGTCGATCGGGTGACATAATAATAAGAAACGATACAAAAACAATAAGTCCCCAAAACTCCGTTTTGGTGACTTAATAAGAACTGACCAAAAACAATAAGTCTCCAAACTTTGTTTGGGAGACTTAATTACCCTGCTCATTTACTTACAGTTAATGAGACAACACTTCACAAGAGCCAAGATGACACAGAAATTAACAACTATAGGTGTAATCGTACGGCCTTTAACAATGAGCAAGGCCAATAACGCATAGTCATCTATAAAATAACCAGTTATGACAAATGTAATACAATTGAAACGAGAAAATTTACAGCCTTACTTATTAACAAATATGATAAAAAAACAAATATGAAACATACGTCAACCTCTGAGTTACAGTCTCCTGACTTGGGACAGGTACATACAAAATGGGGCGGGGTTAAGGTTAATCATAACAAATGGACAAAAATGACAGTATTTACACCTTAAAAACTACTCTAAATACAAACTAAACTGTGCAGTTGAAAAATGTAACGGTCTGGTGTCGACTCGAAAAACTAGAGGCTCTAAAGAGCCTGTGTCGCTCACCTTGGTCTATGTGCATATTAAACAAAGGACACAAATGGATTCATGACAAAATTGTATTTTGGTGATGGTGATGTGTTTGAAGTTCTTACTTTCTGAACGATTTTGCTTCTTACAATATTATCTATAATGAACTTTGCCCATTAGTAACAGAGAACTATATTTGGTAAAAATTTACATAAATTTACCAAATTAATGAAAATTGTTAAAAATTGACTATAAAGGGCAATAACTCCTTAAGGGGTCAATTGACCATTAAGGTCATGTTGACTTATTTGTAGATCTTACTTTGCTGAACATTATTGCTGTTTACAGTTTATCGCTATCTATAATAGTATTCAAGATAACCAAAAACGGCAAACTTTCTTTAAAAATTACCATTTGGAGGGCAGCAACCCAACAACCAGTTGTCCAATTCATCTGAAAAATTCAGGGCAGATAGATATTGACTTGATTAACAAATTAACTTCTTGTCAGATTTGCTCTAAATGCTTTGGTTTCATAGTTATAAGCCAAAAACTGCATTTTACCCCTATGTTTTATTTTTAGCTGTGGCGGCCATCTTAGTTGGTTGACCAAGTCATGCCACACATTTTTTAAACTAGATACCCCAAAGATGATTGTGGCCAAGTTTGGATTAGTTTGGCCCAGTAGTTTCAGAGGAGAAGATTTTTGTAAAAGATTACTTTAATTTACGAAAAATGGTTAAAAATTTACTATAAAGGGCAATAACTCCTAAACGGGTCAACTGACCATTTTCGTCATGTTGACCTTTTTGTAGATCTTACTTTGATGAACATTATTGCTTTTTACAGTTTATCTCTATCTATAATAATATTCAAGATAATAACCAAAAACAGCAAAATTTCCTCAAAATTACCAATTCAGGGGCAGCAACCCAACAACGGGTTGACTGATTCAACTGAAAATTTCAGGGCAGATAGATATTGACTTGATTAACAATTTAACTTTTTGTCAGATTTGCTCTAAATGCTTTGGTTTCATAGTTATAAGCCAACTAGAGGCTCTAAAGAGCCTGTGTCGCTCACCTTGGTCTATGTGCATATTAAACAAAGGACACAAATGGATTCATGACAAAATTGTATTTTGGTGATGGTGATGTGTTTGAAGTTCTTACTTTACTGAACGATTTTGCTTCTTACAATTATATCTATAATGAACTTTGCCCATTAGTAACAGAGAACTATATTTGGTAAAAATTTACATATATTTACCAAATTAATGAAAATTGTTAAAAATTGACTATAAAGGGCAATAACTCCTTAAGGGGTCAATTGACCATTTTGGTCATGTTGACTTATTTGTAGATCTTACTTTGCTGAACATTATTGCTGTTTACAATTTATCTCTATCTATAATAATATTCAAGATAATAACCAAAAACAGCAAAATTTCCTCAAAATTACCAATTCAGGGGCAGCAACCCAACAACCGATTGACCGATTCATCTGAAAATTTCAGGGCAGATAGATCTTGACCTGATAAACATTTTTATCCCTGTCAGATTTCCTCAAAATGCTTTGGTTTTTGAGTTATAAGCCAAAAACTGCATTTTACCCCTATGTTCTATTTTTAGCGGTGGCGGCCATCTTGGTTGGTTGACCAGGTCACGCCACACATTTTTTAAACTAGATACCCCAAAGATGATTGTGGCCAAGTTTGGATTAATTTGGCCCAGTAGTTTCAGAGAAGAAGATTTTTGTAAAAGATTAATTTAATTTATGAAAAATGGTTAAAATTGACTATAAAGGGCAATAACTCCTAAACGGGTCAACTGACCATTTTGGTCATGTTGACTTATTTGTAGATCTTACTTTGCTGAACATTATTGCTGTTTACAGTTTATCTCTATCTATAATAATATTCAAGATAATAACCAAAAACAGCAAAATTTCCTCAAAATTACCAATTCAGGGGCAGCAACCAAACAACTGATTGACTGATTCATCTGAAAATTTCAGGGCAGATAGATCTTGACCTGATAAACATTTTTATCCCGTCAGATTTCCTCAAAATGCTTTGGTTTTTGAGTTATAAGCCAAAAACTGCATTTTACCCCTTTGTTCTATTTTTAGCCGTGGCGGCCATCTTGGTTGATTGACCAGGTCACGCCACACATTTTTTAAACTAGATACCCCAAAGATGATTGTGGCCAAGTTTGGATTAATTTAGCCCAGTAGTTTCAGAGGAGAAGATTTTTGTAAAAGATTACTTTAATTAACGAAAAATGGTTAAAAATTGACTATAAAGGGCAATAACTCCTAAACGGGTCAACTGACCATTTTGGTCATGTTGACTTATTTGTAGATCTTACTTTGCTGAACATTATTGCTGTTTACAGTTTATCTCTATCTATAATAATATTCAAGATAATAACCAAAAACAGCAAAATTTCCTCAAAATTACCAATTCAGGGGCAGCAACCCAACAACCGATTGACCGATTCATCTGAAAATTTCAGGGCAGATAGATCTTGACCTGATAAACATTTTTACCCCATGTCAGATTTGCTCTAAATGCTTTGGTTTTTGAGTTATAAGCCAAAAACTGCATTTTACCCCTATGTTATATTTTTAGCCATGGCGGCCATCTTGGTTGGTTGACCGGGTCACGCCACACATTTTTTAAACTAGATACCCCAATGATGATTGTGGCCAAGTTTGCTTTGATTTGGCCCAGTAGTTTCAGAGGAGAAGATTTTTGTAAAAGTTAACGACGACGGACGACGACGACGACGGACGACGGACGACGGACGACGACGGACGACGGACGACGGACGACGACGGACGACGGACGACGACGGACGACGGACGCCAAGTGATGAGAAAAGCTCACTTGGCCCTTCGGGCCAGGTGAGCTAATAAAAGTGCATTTTGTGTTTCAGAAAGTTAAAAGCTTTTTTTAAGAATTTGACCGGATTTTTTTCGTTCAAGCTGTTGGTGTAAAAGTAAATACTTGAATTACATTTGATACTGTCCACTCAATTACACTCTTTAACTAACATATTGTTGTGCAGATATGTATTGTCCTTCAATCAAGGACAATCACTACTAAACAGTACAGTTGTAACCTAAGAGAGACAATGTTAAAGATTCAACTCAAGTTTATTTTTACTCATGCTGCAGGAACGGAAAAAAATATGCATATCAACATTCGTAAATGATTTTATCTTTCTGAAACACAACATGCATTTACCTTTGTACTGGTTAGTTGGTACTCATAGTAGTTTTTGATGTGCCAATACCGGCATGTTTGTCCGTTTGCTATGACCTTAAACATGTAAGATTGCGTAAAACCCTTCTCCTAGTCCTGGTACAGTGGTGATACATGCAGGATTTGAAAGGGAAGAGTGTAACTCCAACAAAATACCGTTAAAACAAATAGAACAAAACACATACGGAAACCTACCTCGCATATAAATGTAGTCGAAGCTTTTGAAAGTGGTTTAGATGCTTGACTTGAACCGAATAAAAGCAATGGGAGTGAATGTGCTAATTTTATATTCACAGCCTAGTTCCTATATTTAATGAAAACAGAACTTTACATACTATATGATTACTAACAATGATATGATGTTATATTTACCTTTTGATGTTCACAGTAGAGACCGGTAATAGAATGAGGCTGTTTGAACATCCGACCATGTGCATTCCCAACGTTATGATCGACACAGCTATACAGGTTACAAGAAGGGTTCTGTTGACGGAAGAAATGCTTTGTTAATGCATCGTTCACTTGCACATACGATTTTGTTCTTGACGACATTGAACATTGTGACATTCAACTACTGGGATATAAGTTTTTAAACGACAGTTGGCTGAACGTTATGGAATATCTGTTTCAAAGATGACCATGGGTATGTTCCAGTTGTCGTAACTACAATTCCGTCATTTCTTCTTCGATTGAAACATCACGATTGTGAAATCACTTAAAGAGGATTATCAACGAATTAGTATTAACCTTGACCAATATTACGGGTGTCACATATGGGATAAGATCTGCTTACCGTTTCGGAGAATTCCAGGTAGTGTAGTGACTTATAGTTGTAAACTTCTACTTTATTTTTGTCATTGATGTATATTTATCTCATTAGCGACTGCACCACATATTATTGATTATACTATGTTGACTTGTCAGTATTTTCGTCGTTAGTGGTTTTTTTTGTTTTGCATTGAGCTGTCAGTTCCTTTTCCAACTTATGAGTTGACGATTCTTAAATGTGTCAAAATGAAGTAAATGCTGTGAAAATAAAATTTGCTCACAACAACATCCGGATATTCTCGGTATCTAAATCCACTTCCGTATAACTGTTCACATACTTCATCTGCTGTCTTCAACTGACCTGGTAATAAAGACATAATATAAGTACCAGTATACAGAAATATAATGATAAAAAAAAATTCAAATATTCCGTGTAGCTATTTTAAACACCAACAGATATAGGTTTCTATCATTATTGAAACTTTATATTGTCTCGATAGCTTAAACATATGTCTTAAGCTTGCCTGCATGAATATTCAAGTTGTTATAATTTATTTTGTGAGACCTGTTTTTTTTTTTAATATATACGCAGTACCTTATTTGAAAATGTTGAGAAAAACAAGGAGGTATGTTAAAAATCACTCTTCAAAAGAAAAAAGGCCTGTAATTCAGTAGTTGTTGTTAGTTACTGTGTAACATATTTGATTTTCGTTTTTTTTTTTAACAAATTCGGCTGTTATTTTTCTCGTTTGAATTGTTTTACATTTGTCATTTCGCGACCTTTTATAACTATGACTATGCAGTATGCTCTTTGCTCGTAAGCTGACCTATAGATGTTAATTTGTTCGCATTTTGTCTCTTGTGAAGAGTTGTCTCAATTGCAATCATACCACATGTTCTTTTTTTTATATAATCTATATTATTCCAAGTCAGGTAAAAACATTGATGAAAGCAACTGAGTATTTTGAAAAAAAAACATAAGTCAATGAAAAACAGAATTAACCGTAGTCAAATGAATATACAGCTGCGATACCGGCCCTTTTAATGATATTTAAATTATTGCAAAAATAATAGAACGGTAAGAAGCATTTAGGCAGAAACAAATAATATGAAACTGTAGAAAACATGCCTGATGATACCCTTAGGCATATAATTACGGCATAAAGTTGAAGTGAAAGACAAACTTAAACTATAAATTTTCTGTCTACAAAACTTTGAATTTTTCGAAAAACTAAGGATTTTCTTACCCCAGGAGTAGATTACCTAAGCTGTATTTGGCACAACTTTTTGGAATTTTGGGTCCCCAATGCTCTTCAACTTTGTATTTGTTTGGTTTTTTTTAACTATTTTGATCTGAGCGTCACTGATGAGTCTTATGTAGACGAAACGCGCGTCTGGCGTATAAAATTATAATCCTGGTACTTTTGATAACTATTAAAAGTTTTTAAAAGAAAAACTACATACACTTATCCTTAACAGCGTTAAATTTGAAGTGATTTGGTCAAGGTATCATTATATCGTCTACATAATTAAAGAGTCACTGCTACAACCACTGCTGTTGGTTTTAAAGATTTAAAAAGAATTTCTGCTAAAGATGGCCTTTTATAGTTGGCTCTTCGATATGCGATTTGCTCATTGTTTAAAGCCATACGTTGACCTTATATTGTATGAATCTGCATCATAATGTCTATGTAATCTTCTTGACGCAAAATGCAATCATCCCACATTTCTTAATTTCATACATTTGTTGAATGTGTCATGAACATTTGACACAGACGGGCATGTGTTTGTTGCTGTAATACAATTGGCCAATTTGGTTCAGCATTTTGTCACGTATTCAGGATCCTAAATGAGTTAAGTCTTTTATGAAAAGAAAAATGGGTGATATAGGGCAAAATATTTTACCCTGTAACTTAAGGAAAACAATAATGTGTCCAAAGTACACGGATGCCCCACTCGCCCTATCATTTTCTATGTTCAGTATACTATGAAATTGGGGTAAACACTAAAATTTTGCATTAAAATATACAGATCATATCATAGGGAACAGGTGTACTAAGTTTCAAGTTGATTGGACTTCAACTTCATCAAAATCTACCTTGACCAAAAATTTTAACCTGAAGCTTGACAGACGGACTAACGAACGAACAAATGAACGGACGCACAGACCAGAAAATATAACGCCTCTCTACTATCGTAGTAGGTTGGGCATAAAAAAACGAATATTCCAAACATTTAACAAACATTAATAAACCTGACCTAACAAGGATGTAACACCATTGTCTCCAAAACACATCGTTTAAACTATCAAGAAAGACGATTCTATCTACGCAAACCTCAATCATTGACTCATGAATGGCATAGGATTTTATAGGTCTGATTAAAATTTGAAACAAACCATACCAAGGGGATGCAAACAGTGGTGTTAACAGTAAATTATGTCTTTAACGTAGCGGATATCGACCAAATCTATCCATTTTGTATATTGCCAGACTGTCCTCTTTCCAACTGCTGAAACATTATTTGAAATGTATTTACCTAAAAGTTCTGGCACTAATGTTTTTCCTAGTAGTGATGCTGGAGTAACTTCATTATCAGCAATATTGTCTATCCATAGACATCCATGGTTTCCAGTTCTGTAAGTAATGGTTGGTTACATGTTAACACAGAAACATACCACAGTGGAAACAACAAGTGGCAACTGAACTTTGACGGAACTGTCAAAGATTTCGAAAAAAATAAATGCAGAACTTAAGTTATCTTATTATTAAGAAAAGAAAACATGCTTAAAATTAAGTATTTTAGACGAGTGCGTTGTGTTCAAAAGACTTACCGGAGGCGCTCACAATCAAAACATTTGGAAGCCAAGAAATATTACAAAAATTACAAAACGATGTGCCGAATCTTGCCAAGACTATATATGCTCTTTGTTAAAAAATTATATTAAGTGTTTGAAACGATTTCAACATTTTATAGCACATTTAAGGGACGACATCAAAAGATCAATGTAGGATAAAAAACTTAAATCAAATAGTTTGGTGGTGGGTGGGGGGGGTGGTCAAAATTCTGCAAGTTTTGTATATCTAAAATCGATTTTTACATATATCCCTATTGGTAAATCAATTTTTCCCTAATTAAGTTAAGAGGGGGGTGTGGGGGTCAGTGAAAAAACTATGTGAATTAAGTTTATTATCCTACATTGAACTTTTGATGTCGTCCCTAAGCAGCACAGCCAGAAACCCTAAATAAAGGACCTGCAAAAGTGTATTTTTAAACTAATTCTTTTCAAAAATATATCTAATGTGTATGTTTTGTCGAATGTATTAATTTTTAATAGATAATAAGCAAAAATGTGTATCTGCGTTATATTTAGAACATAAGCCTGAAAAACGAAAAAAAAAATCATTCTCAATTATTTTTCTAAGAATAAGTGACCATTTAGACATTTTTTACATGATTTGATATGTGTCGCCATTCGTTGTCAATTAAAATAATTATTCAGAACTAAAAATATGGGAGAGAATTTTTCAGAAAAACTATTCATTGTCAAGAGTTGGTGCAACTGCCACTTCGAGAATCTGTCATAATTTATATCAAAATTCACTCACATTTATAATCTCAAAAATACATCACTAATGATGTAACTCCTGATACTCTTTTTTAACTTGAACAATATGATTATTTCTGAAATGTTAGATAAATAAATTCACATACTCAAACATTTATTGTATCTACTCTTACTTCATCTTCCGACTCTATTTACACGTCTATAAATATATCTAAAAGTTAGTAAATGCAAAATGAATCACTTTTACTTTGTTATAAAAAATAAATATCTTTAAAACCTTTAACTTAAATTGACGCCATCTGCTATTCTTTTTCAAACCTAATAGTCTAATTCGAATTATGCATATTCAATAGCTTTATAGAATAAACAAATACAAGTTGTATCCTACATTCACTTAAAATGTTGTTTGATTTTCTCTGTAGTCAATTTATAAGATTTGTATATTGCAAGTGTGACTTTTTGAACACAAACGTATTGCATGTATGTCGTACGGCTAATAATTGGTCTACCCTTTGAGTCTACATTTTTAGACATTCTGGATTACTAGAATTTTTATTAATTTTACATTGCACGTTATTATTTTGAAATGAAAACTACATTTTCTCCTAACAATTTTGAATCAAAGTTTACAGATTTAATGATCCTCAAATGTGCACTATTTATCCGAATGTTTACGGGAAAAAGAAATTTATTTGTCTTTAAATTACACCGAGGTGCGACAAAAGTTTTTTTTTTTTTTTTAACTCATCCCACTCTTCATCTAGGAATGAACTTTTACTGCGAAAACATCGTACAACCATATAGAATACAATGTTAAGCTTTAATCATACTAAAGTATATTGTGGATTCATCATTATTCGTTGGATACCAATTTTCGTGGATTTTGTGGGTAAAGAAGAACCAAGAAATTAAATGTTTAACCAGAAGCAAATTTCATATAGGCTTTTATGTAAACTTCGGCAAAACGAGGAAATTAAATATCCACAAACATGTTAGTTTTCCTTAATCCACGAAAATTGGTACCCACGAAAATACTTGAATTCACAGTACAATATTTTCTTACTGTAACATAGTGTTCATATCATTGACACTACATGTACTCCATCCAACTCCAGCACCACCCATTATACCAACGTCTGAAGATAAACATGTACTTACTGTAACATAGTGTTCATATCATTGACACTACATGTACTCCATCCGACGCCAGCACCACCCATGACACCAACATCCGGAGATAAACAATTTCTATCGGCGTCATGATACATACCCATGCTGTAAATAATAATGTAAAATGTAAAGCTTGTGGTTAATCATTCATAAAATTGCTTAACTTAAAGAAATGTCTCATGTTATTTAAAACATGTAGACCCTTTTCTCCTTGAATAGAATATCACCAATACTTAAACTTGATATATATATATAATGAATAATAAAAATAAAACTGAGGAAATGGGGAATGTGTCAAAGCGACAACAACCCGACCATAGAGCAGACAACAGCCGAAGGCCACCAATGGGTCTTCAATGTAGCGAGAAACTCCCGCACCCGGCGGTGTCCTTCAGCTGGCCCCTTAAAAAAATTTGTATACTAGTACAGAAATAATGGACGTCATACTAAACTCCGAATTATACACAAGAAACTAAAATTAAAAATCACACAAGACTAACAAAGGCCAGAGGCTCCTGACTTGGGACAGACGCATAATTGCGGCGGGTTAAACATGTTAATGAGATCTCAACCCTCCCCCTATAATACAAGTCGTGTTTATATTGTAAATAATGAAACATACATTATTTACAATATAAACACGACTTGTATTGTAAAATTACCATATAAATACAAAGCAATCATTACAAACATTTGAACGTAGCATTATTTATGGAAGGTTACTCGTAATTTATCAAAGTGGATGAAATAACATACTTATGACCAATTTCATGGACTGTTGCGACATATGTTGTAGCCCCATCTGCAGAAACACCACATCTGTACCTAGGCTTGCAAACTTGATTTTGGTAAGCTAGTCCTCCTAATGCTGGTTGCGGAATGCTATAAATATAGATAAAGGCAACAGTAGTATACCGCTGTTCAAACCCAATAAATCGATAGAAAATAACAAATTCGGGTTACAAACTTAAACTGAGGGAAATGCATTAAATATAAGAGAACAACGACACAAAATTAAAATGTAACACACACAGAAACGAACAAAGCATTATACGATGAGAATAACAAATATAACATCAAAATTGAATACATGAATTTGGGATAGAAAAGTACCATGACACGTCCTATAATAATGTGAATTCACACTCAAATATAAGAGGATTAAAATGTAACACACACAGAAACGAACTGTAATATAACAATGGCCATATTCCTGACTTGGTACAGGACATTTAAAAAACCTCAAACAGCCACTCACCGAAACTCAATCTCGCTTAAGAACTCACATCATCACATTATATGCATTAAATTCTACGTTTGATTATTTTAAGGTTGCTTTGATTTTGCCAGTTGATGAGGGACTTTCCTTTTTGGAATTTTACTGAGTTCAGCATTTTAGTGATTTTACTTTTTTTCTTTTTAAAGGCATAATATATTTTATATCTTTTATATCGCATTTATCTTTTCAAGATATATGAACTACTCTTCTCTTTTTCTTCAGACGGGTCATAACATAAATGGGCGCATATTCAAACGTTATATATAATTCTTGAAGTGAGGCAAGGGATTTATGAATATCACGGCAAAGGATAATTGAGGCATTTAGATTGTTTAGATCCAACATAGTTCTATCAAAATCTAGAAATTCTCATTTTCTTTTTTGTTTGATTTAACTCTGTTTGCTGTCTCAAAAATGTTAAATTCTATGAATATTTTTGTGAATAAGAAACTTGCAACTGATATTCAAAGCAGCTGTTGATAAGCATATTTTTTTTTATACTGGGATATAGAAAACTTTTGCTCAACTTTTAGGATGTGGAAATTGTGTCAGGACTAAAAGTTGCTTAAGCATATGCGAACATTTAATATTAAAGCAATTCCACTTCATATATTTCTTACCCTGTGTGAACATGAACATGATCGTAAGCTAGACCAGCTTGAGTTCCCATACATATAGTGTTCAAGGGATATGACAGAGCAGTGGAAGCATTGTACCAGGACTGTAATAGAACAATTTACAGAATTTACTTTAAGAAAGCTGTGTTCTAAAAAGCTCGTTTAATATCGCCACTTGTTCATGTGATGGTCCATAATCTTGGTTCTGGTTGTTTATGAGATAAATTATTTGTTTTTACTAAATTACGTATTTGTGTTTATAGACAATTCTAGAAATTCTCTATTACACTATTTCACAAACGGTTTAGACTTGGAATGCTAAAAAGCTTGGTGCATGGTACATACAATAGTTTGATTCCTGATTTTTTTTCGAATCCTCCTCATATACTTACATATACAAATCTGGCTGTGAATTCACATCCATCAGATCAACCAGAATATGTTCCAAAAAAGAGAGACACAAGATGAAAGGTATATTCAAACTCATTAGCCGAAAAATACAGTGACAGCGCAATGGCTAAAAAAGGACCAACATACAAACAATAGTTTGGGGGACTCGAAATATAAACAATCACAAAAATATGAGAAAACGCTTTAAGTGTCAATGTCGATAGTTAAAGGGTAGGATGCAAAGTCCGGGTCTTTTATGAGAAGAAACAAATATATTTTAGACGTTTAATAAATAAAGTTCTATTTTTTTTTAATTGTCTCATTTCTGTAGACTCTCTCTTCTCCTCACCTTATTTTAAAACTTATAGAAGATAAAAACTCACGGACAAGTCGTAGTTATTTATCATTATTCATTAAAAACTTATCAAAGGTACCAGGATTATAATTTAGTACGCCAGACGCGCGTTTTGTCTACATAAGACTCATCAGTGACGCTCAGATCAAAATAGTTGTAAAGCCAAATAAGTTCAAATTTGAAGAGTATTGAGGACCCAAAATTCCAAAAAGTTGTGCAAAATACGGCTAAGATAATCTATTCCTGGGATAAGAAAACCCTTAGTTTTTCGAAAAATTCAAAGTTTTGTAACAGGGAATTTACAAAAATGACCGTATAATTGATATTCATGTCAACACTGAAGTGCTGACTACTGGTCAACGGTACCAGTATTATAATTAAGTACGTCAGACGCGCGTTTCGTCTACATAAGACTCATCAGTGACGCTCAGTTAATATTAGTTACGACTGCATATTGGAGAAGTTACAAAAAATACATATAACTGCAACAGTATATATATAGTCTCACCGGATTTGTTTCAAAAAACGTCATAAGCTTTATTGATAGAGTGACGTTATAATTTAAAACTTCGGCACGACTCCATTCAAACTGTACCTGAAAAGAAAAAAATAAAAGACTTGAAAATAAAAAAGAACTCAACAGTTTTAATGCCACTGTCTTGCTGTTTGTCGTGTGCTTATATTATGAGTCTAAAAAGTGATAGATAAATATCAACAACCGTCATGACAAAGCTGAAAGACAACACCTTTCAACTTTTGATGATTTATTGATATATGTTTCGGAGCATTCCCTTTGAGGATGCAAAAGAATTGAAAAATGAACTGTCTATTAAATCTAAGTTTGTTGTTCTTTTGATTTTTGAAATAATGTCAAATGGCTCGTCTCGTATACTCGTGATTGTCGTACGAGCGGAAGGTCCTGATATGCATATAATTTTTGTCCCAAGACAATTCACCAATTCTTCATCATCATATTCAGTCTAGTGTCTTCATGTATTTTACTGACTCATAGACACTATATCCAGATAACATGTCATAATAATATCATCCTTATTCCACTTCTAAACAACGTGTTAGTTTTAAATTCTTATAACAATTACATCAAAAACACTTCATACGTTCAAGAGGTTATATTGGAAGATCAATATTGAAGTATTTAACCCCCAATCTTTTTTTAAGAAAAATGACAAGATAAATATATGTATTAATCATTTATCAAGTTGTTGTTATTAAATGGATACCACTTGAGATTTTGAACGCTTTCTTTGTAATATGAATAAGATTTTGATGATACACTGTCATTTATAATTATCTCTCAAAATAAAACTTGAGCAAGCCATTATTTTGGAAAATGCAAAAGATTTATAACTGTTTGAATATTACACGGCTTACGATATTATTTTTTGTATGCACCACACAAATATCTTAAATATGAATGCAACAACAATCTAAGCATGATTCAATCCATTACCGTGACGTCAGCCTATTCATTCATCGTGGTTTATTTTTCTAGAATAAGAGCTTCCTATATCTGTTGCTGGAATGGACTCACGAAATCATTTTCAATTTGTTTCCTTTTTGTGTATTAATCATTTAGCTTGAATTGAATGATTTCTGTTCATGTATAGAATAAATCAAAAAACTTAGCTTTAACTTTTGTTATCTTATATGCCTTCGAATTCTTGGAATCTGTTTCGTTAGACCGACATCAACGCATCGACGAAAACTCTCGGTAATTTAACAGGCTAATAGGGGAAAATCAATACATTTATATATATATCTAGAATTAGGTTCGACTATGTCTTTTCTTTTTGTAAATTACGGATAATATTCCGATGCGTAACAAGTTAAAGACAGACGCCGTATGTTATCTTTGCATTAATCAACACTTAACCATTAAATATGTAATGAATAAGTTGTTCCTTAAATAAATATTCAAGATTAAAATGTCTAAAACTCTATAGTATACTTTATTTATACTCAATACTCGGAGTTCAGTATTTTTGTGATTTTACTTTTTTCATGAAGTTACGCATATAAACTAAATACCAATTAAAGGCAGCAGTAGTATACCGGTGTTCAAAAGTCATTAATTGATTGAGAGAAAACAAATTCGGGTTACAAACCAAAACCGAGAGGAACATATCAACTATAAGAGGAAAACAAATGAACTACAGGAAAACCGAAGTGCAAAAAAAAAAAACCCAAAAAAACCGCCAACCTAATAGAAATGATCTATTTGGTAACAACTTCCATATACCTAACTTGGTTTAGGACATTTTAAGAAAAAACCTGGTGTAATGGCTAGCCAAACCTCCCGCTTTATGATAACGTTAAAAATAAAACGAACATTTTGAATTATTTATTTAGGTCTGGAAATCTGATTGTTAACTACAAGTATTCGAAGAAGTATGTGATTGGCAATATCCAAAACGATGTTGTTTATTTTTGATGAAAACTATTTAAGTTTGTTGAGTGATATTTTTTTCATAACACTTAAGCATATTATTCAGTTTCAAAAGGGTAACAACGGCTCTGTTAAATGACGAATGCCATCATTTGAAAGTTCACGAAAATGTTGGTAAGTTAATGGTTAACATCACTGGAGATATAAACGATCTAGGCATATCTAGGTCTATTCTGTTTGTAGTTCGTGCGATTCACCCTTTTTTTTACTCATATGATTGTCTTTTTATTCCTAGACTTATTTTTCAACTAATACGTCGTATTTTATTACTAAGCGTCCAGTGGCGAATATTTTATGCATAATAAGGAAAAGCACTACTGTACTATTAACGATGTGCTAGGTATTGTTAGTTTAAATGATGTTTATAATTCACATTACATAAATCTACTTACGGCATTATATTTCAAAAGCATGGTTTCAACTCTTCGTGTGATGTTAGTAGTTGTTAATTTATAAGTCAAGAAGTCAGCATCAACATACACGGCCAATTCTATTGTGAAATCAGTAGAAGGCACCGACCGTTTGTGTATTCTTTGGTTGTTGGGTTCAGTTTGATTAATAAGAATGTAATCTGAAATAGCATGAACAATTTACAGAACAGGTCCTGAAACGTATATTATTTCATTAGTTATAAACAGGATATGTTTAAGAAGATGGAAACTCTTTTCTAGTTCTATGGTCACTAGATGTAACGCTTATATGATTTCAGTTCGTTCACAATGTTGAATCATTGTTGTCAGACTTTCGCATGTCCTGTTTGATTATTTTTTTAAGAACACAATATATCTAACGCTTAAAAAATCAACTTATATCATTATCAATCGATACCAAATAAAAATAATTATTATCATTAAGACAAATATGTTGGTAATGGAACAACTTACTTAATAAAAGCCAACACTACTTTAAGATAAATATCTTTACCAGAAAATCTATGATTACCTTTCGTTTTGCTTAAATCTGAGAACTTAAAATCTTCACGTCGTTTTCTTGCTATCAGTGTTGTATGCTGTTCATCCCTTAATGCACTCCGTCTTCGAATATGATGTGGTAAAACTTCAAAGTGAAGTTCATGGTCGCTAGTTGACATCATTCCTTGCTTAATTGATAAATTCTATTTTAATATACGTTCATATGCAACATTGAAGATTACTTTGAGTTAATATATTGCTTTGTTATGAAAATTTTGCCTATCCCATTGAATTGAACTTATCACAGAATTTGTATTTGCATAACAAACACGAGTGCATTATTTTGAGCAGGATCTGCTTACCTGTTTGGAGCATCTAATGTAATCTTTTGTGTGATTTGTTCTGTACACTGATATTGTATTTTCGTCGTGTTTCGTTTTCCCCATGTTTCTGGTATGACCGTGATCAAGTGCACGCTAATCCGAACCAGTCATACATGTGTACTAACCATTTATACCACTTAAATGGATCAATTCGGACTTAAACATAAAATGTTATGTGAAACCAAGAA
Source organism: Mytilus edulis (assembly GCF_963676685.1). Taxonomy (NCBI): domain Eukaryota; kingdom Metazoa; phylum Mollusca; class Bivalvia; order Mytilida; family Mytilidae; genus Mytilus; species Mytilus edulis. The sequence continues at coordinate 98,882,573 of NC_092346.1, forward strand.
TTCTATTGAAACACATGTGCATTAAAATTAGATATAAAGCAAAACTTTTAATGTTTACTATATATTTTCAAATTCTCATGTTCATTTCTATGTTAAGTGTTTGCCAATTTCTAGAATAAAATAGTATACCAATTCTTTGCAAAATGATGCCGAGACAGTTCCATCATGAGAATGGACATTTCCATTCAAGAAACAATCCGGATGATCTCCATTCCATTCAGTTTCTTGTTCCTCAGTTATTATGAAAACTTTAGCTGAAGGATGAAGTACTGACTGTGTATGTTGAAGAATCATATTGTACGCTTCCCCAAATGCAGATATTGTAATGTCAATTAATTTTCTAGAGTCTAATGATCTTCTTCGTCGATGGATTGACGCAGCATCAAGGCTTAAAAGGGAATTATTCTACTATTAATTGCATATCTTATTTTCCTTAAAAACAGGCGATGGTAAAATGAAAAAGATGTTTATTAATTTTTTTATTATCTTAGTTGATCAAGTTTTTGATTTAGTAACTGCAAGTGATGATTGATACAATTATATAAGTATAGTTTTATATTGTATGTCAAATACAATACAGTTACTACTTGATTGTGTTAATGAGAACAAACGTTTATGTTGTTATAAATATATTAAAACATGAGAAAACATGTGTATTGCTTTGCAGCTAAGAGCAGACAAGGACCTACATGCTGTCGATACTTATAATATATATAAGGAATTGCACAAGTTCATGTTATTTTCTGACTGTTTATGACGTATGTATACAAAATCCATTAGATGTCTACTGATTGACATTTGAAACTTGAATACATGATTTTATATTTATAGTTGTCTTTTTGTGTGTTAGGTCTCAATCTGATTAGTCAACCCTTTTCCAACTGATGGTTGCAAGTTGTTTGTGTGTGGATTTATTTATTGCGTCGCTGTCTTGGGTTGGGGATCGGGAGATTATCACCTGCAAACATTGGCCCAAAGACAATCTGAGTTACCTGTCCTGGTTTGGGAGCCTGTACTTCAGAGGTTATTTTTGTTTGCTGTGGGTCATATTTGTTTTTCGTTGATTTGTTTACACGAATCTTTTCCCTTTTGATTTTTTTAGCATTTGATAAATCGGGGTCTTATGTACATGTTAGTACAAACCCTGTAATAAGCCTTATTCGGTAGATAACATTCGGAAATAAGTTTGATATGCTAAAAACATAATTCTACCTCTTCTGATTTAAATTTATATTTTCTTGGACTGATGTCAACTCAAACTCATTAAAGCCATCTGAAAAAAAATATGTGGAGATTTACAAATACACATGAGCATATCTGAATGATTGTTGTTATATCAAAAAGTTATTACAAGAAGAAACAGAATTATTTTCAAACATTTTCCTGTATCTTTTTTGGTTAATGTATATATATTTTGTGTACAAGATGTTATTTTGTACAAGTTATAATTTGTACAGGGTTTTTGTACTACAAGTTATAAGTTTTTTGACACATACCTTCTTGCACCTGGTGATACAGGTTTATCTTCTAAAATGTACCAGTTTAATGTTCTAAATTCAGATGTATTTATTCCAATCTAACATTTAGTGATATCCTCTTTTTCCTCAAAATGTAAATGAGGATATCTAAATTGTTAAAATTCTAATTTTATTTTTCTCCTTATACTATATTCATATCCATAAAAAGTCTTTTTCAAGTTTTTGTGGTCTTTGTATCAATGCTCAGTGTGAGACTGTATCACTTATTTGTGAAAATATTACAGAAATATGCGAAACAAAAGACTGTGTGCTTGCATCATCCATTTGAGTTAAGCAGTTTATAAAACACTGATAACTTGTACGAAAAATCTGTACAAATTATAATCTGTACAAGATAACAACTTGTACAATGTTTCTTTTATTATTCTACTAGACTTGCTTGAAACAGAGAGTGTGATCGACATGATCAGATGAAGTGTTGATTAATATCAAACAGAAACTGGTGTGCGAATATTTAATGATACATTCAATATCGGATTCCTTGCCATCATTGTTTTTTTAATAATCATAAAAAAAATTTCCATGATAGAATGGCATATTGTTTTTCGATGAAGGGCACATTCAACACTTTAGAACCTTTGAATCTATCCGTTCTCTAGACTACCCCTAATGTTGCAAATCACACACATTTAAAACTTAAAAAGATATTTCCTTACCTTCACGAAGTTTCCTAGAGTTGATGAATTCATTTATGTGCTTATCATCTAACAATGATTTTGCCTATAAGAATAAGAATAATTTTATTTGTAGTAATAATAAAGCAGGTCAAGTTACAGTCAATGGACTACGTCGATAATGGTCACATTTTGCATACAACTTTGATTATTGAAATGGAAATCGAATAATTATGCATTTATATCCTTTGTTGTCTGAAATAATATTTTTTTATTCTTTAAAAGTAGGATTTATATGACTATGATTGGTCAGTTTATTTTTTTATTATACTGCAATCTGTCAAATATTGTTTATTTTCTCTTTGAGATCCGCGTTAATGTCATGTCGATTTGTAGATATTCTTGTGCGCGCAAGTTTCGCTTTACTTCCTTTTTCTCAAGCTCTTACAAGTTGTTAAATAAGAAAAGATACAAATGTCACAAAATGAGCAGTGTATGTTAAAGTTCATAAAGCAACAAACGTTTTCCAACACAGGTTCTCTCTATTAAAAATAAAATGAAATAATAGTTTTTTTTATAAATGTCGTGCGTTCAAAGCGCTTTTCTAGATTTACCTTCACCATGAACGTTCAAAAACGAATATTTGAAAGCATTTAAATAATGTATATCCCATGTTGTTCTTGTTGACCTTCTGAAGTATGAAATTTCAATTTACATTTAAAAAATAGATGTTGTTTGATTACCAATAAGACAACTCTCTACAAAGGACCAAATGAAATAGAAATGAACAAGTATACAAGTCAACAATGACCAAAAACCCATATCGCATACTCAGGTCCCGAATTGACAAATGTTAAACAATTTAAACAAGAAAACAAACGACTTGATTCATAAACAAAATAATAACAGATATGATAAACATCAACAAATTAAACGACAACCACTAAATTACAGGCTCTTGACTTGGGACAGGTACGTAAACTGAGTGTAGCGGGGTTAAACTATTTCTAATGCACCAACACTACCCATAACTTGAGACAGTGGTCTAATATATATATAGTACCAACAATCAACATAAAAACAAACTATAAACTAGAGGCTCTAAAGAGTCTGTGTCGCTCACCTTGGTTTACGTGCATATCAAACAAAGGACACAGATGAATTCATGACAAAATTGTGTTTTGGTGATGGTGATGTGTTTGTTGATCTTTCAGGTCGGGTGAGCTAAACATCAGTTAGAAACGGCTAATACTTATCAGATTGACACATATAGCAGAATAATATCTAACAAACAAACATAGTAGACGTTACAGGGTACTTATACATCTCCTCAATAAATAACAGACTTACAGTTTGTAACAAAAATGTCATGTCAGTAATTCTAGTAGCTACACTATCCTCTCCTTAGAAAAAGACATTCGCCTGAATTTCACATACTAAGTTAGAATTTTTAGCACGCTGATTATATACAGGCCGGGATATATGGATTCCACAATTACGTCGAAGGATCATTAAAATAAAAGTTAATTTGGAGTTATGAGAGTTTATACATGGTAATGTTCATATTTAACGTAGAGAAATATTGCGTCGGTAACTCATTTGGATTATCTTGTCTGTGGAGGTGTGTCTATGTGACTGGTTTCAACATTACACTTAGTTCTGACTGGTCTTTATTAATAGCATTTCGCAACAGTTCATTATTATAATAACGGCACTTTCTCACCAGGTTTTCCGTTTCCTTAAATTCTGGCTCATTTGTTTCTAAGAAGGCCATGCAATTGATTTATAAGGATGCAGGCCAGCACATTTCCATGTCAACAACTAACGGTAAGATATCAGCTTTCTCCAATCCCTGAGTGGCCACTCCATGTATGTTGCACTAGTCGGTACCTTAATCGAGTTAAACTTCCAGTCCATTCTGGCTGGTGGGATACATTGTAGCTGGCATGGATCACAGGGTTAGAATTTTCCAGCTTTTTGCTAACAAGTTGCCTCCGCTGTTGCGAATGGAGTTTAAGGATGTTTGCTTGTCATGTTTTGGAAATTTGTCAGATTTTAGAAATTCTCTTGTTTTATCCATTTGAATGCCTTAAAAAAATTTGACCATGGACCCCCACTTTTCTTTTAATAAATCTTATTTATTTTAGTTTTGGAGCTTTAACTGGTCAATGATAAAGCCACGAAAAATCAAGAGAGAACATTTTCCGCCAAAATTCGAATGGCCAATATCTCGAAAACAAGCACATTGACCCCTATATTTTTTTTGGCTTTTTTGATTCCTCAAATAATTCCCTATCAATATATGCTAGTGTTATGGAAAGTTATTTATTTAGAAACTGAGCAGCAAACCTCCTTTAGTGGTTATATCTAGTTGACTTTTAGCTGTTCGTTGGGTAGGGTGCCTAAATTTTAGGCTCTGACAGGACGTTGGTTTCTCTAGATTGATTCTCAACATCATGGTTCTTTTGTTTATGTGCTACTCTGTCACTTATTCTTGAAAACAACTGTCTTTATGAAAAGCATCATAGACACACTCCAGATTGGCGGTATCCGTGTGTCTCTATACTGGCAAGCTGTCTTTTCAAGATTGTTAGTGGCATATCAAGCATTCATTATTCTGGAAGATATATATATCTAGGATTGGCATCAAGGTTACTTTTTGGTCTGTTGTCCTTTCTCTAATACTATAAATCAGTATTTTGAACTTGCATTGGTAAATCAAACTCATCAGACATATCAGACAGGCTTATAATATTATACACCAAACGCGTGTTTCGTCTACAAAAGACTCATCAGTGAACATCGAACCATAAATGTTAGTGGCCAAATTAAGTACGAAACTGAAAAGCATTGAGAACCAATATTTCTGAAAGGTTTTACAAAAACAGCTGAGGTGATCTAATTCATAATAATTCATGTCAACATAAAGGTGCTGATTACTGAACAAGTAATATCTTCGGGGAGGAAATGGTTGATACTTCTAGATAATTTTCCACAAAGCGTAACTATTCTTATAGATATTTGCGGTATCTATACCTTGACTGATTGAGCATTTGAAAAAGGGGAGTATATTACAGGGATGTTAAACACACACCACCAATTAAGATAAACAAGGGAGGTAATTTTATATTTCAACACTATACAAGGAAAACAGCGAGTCTATCTGTATTTTGGGTATTTTTAAACATCTGGTATCTGCAGATTTAAAACAAAATGTTTCTGATGTTGAGAGTGGAGCCAGTATATCTAGGGTAACTCACTCCATGGTTATTTTAAAGTTTTATTGTATTCTGGCTACGATTTAATCTATGTCTCAGTGAAGTTCTGTTGTGATATCATGGAACTATTCATAGCTCCCGGTCGTTGTGTATTTGGTAAAATTATTTCTAAATTATTAACTAAATCTGAAGCTGTTTTATACAATGTAAAGGCTGAAACATATCAACATTACAATTTGAACACGATGACATCAATATTACCAATGAAACCAAACATCCAGGTATCAAAAGAAACGAGCAAAACCGTGCAAGTATCTCAGAAAGAATAAGAACCGATAGGGCAACGATATACAGCCTCCTTGGAGCTCGTTTACATGTCAGAAAGGGATTCTCACCCATGCTCGCATACAAGCTATATAGAACATATGCAATACCAAGAAGCATCTACGGACTTGAGGTGATGAACTTACTTGCAAAAGAAAAGGATATGCTAGAACTGGCAGAGAGAAAAATCCTTCGACAAATTCAAAGGCTTCCAAATAATACAGCAAATATGGCTGTCTATATATACCCTGATAGGAGCAGAACCTATTGCCATCACATTAGACAAAAGTCTACTTACCTTCTTCATATATATTGTTCGAAATTCAGGAACCATACAATGTGAAATTCTGCGCCGACAAATAGTATTTTCAGACCAAAGAGGAAAAGACTTTATCAACAGAGTAGAAAAAACTCTATTACAATTTGAAATCTAGTAGCTAATACATAGAAAAACCACTGAATATGTGTATAATTAAATGTTTCCTTATGTTTTAAGGTGTATATAGTTTCTAAAATTATACCCTTTGGGTAGTGCTCCACAATTATTGGAGGAATACACAAGAAACTAAACTGAACTGAACTTTAATCTCAATGTCATCTCTTTTATTTGTATGCCCCACCTACGATAGTAGAGGAGCATTATGTTTCCGTCTGTTCATTGTACCGTTCGTTCGTCCGTCTGTCCCGCTTCGGGTTAAAGTTTTTGGTCAAGGTAGTTTTTGATGAAGCTGAAGTCCAATCAATTTGAAACTTAGTACACATGTTCCTTATGATATGATCATTCTAATTTTAAATTAGACTTTTGACCCTAATTTCACGGCCCACTGAACATAAAAAATGAAAGTGTGAGTTTCAGGTTAAAGTTTTTGGTCAATGTAGTTTATGATGAAGTTGAAGTCCAATCAACTTGAAACTTAGTACACAAGTTCTCTATGGTATGATCTTTCTAATTTTAATGCCAAATTAGATTTTTACCCAATTTCACGGTCCATTGAACATGGAAAATGATAATGCGAGTGGGGCATCCGTGTACTTTGGACACATTCTTGTTTTCAGTGTATTTTGGTCCAAATGTCTGCGATAATGCATCTTGTTTTCATGGGTGCAGTAATGATTCACACTGCATTGTAGGTTTCATGGTTTATAACTGTCTCCGTTATTGTATTGAAGGTCATTCTGTTTGTGGTGGAGGCATGATGTACATTGAACTCTACATGTTTCAAGTCTGAGCTATAAATATGATGAGATCATATGAACTTAGTCCATGAGTTGTCCACACATACAGCTTACTTTTTAAAAGATGGCAACCATTTGGCAGAACATTTTTCAATGCTGAAATGACGGGAAAACGGGCTCTTTTCAATTTACACTTATATCGTTCAAAGTTGGTTTATTGTAAAGCTTTACAGATGTATGCTCTTTGCCTCTGTGTTTCTTCTGAAAGTAAAGCACTAACATTTAATTGACTGGCCTTAGCATCCAAGATTAAAAATTGGTCTGGAAGTGGAACAAGTTAGCCACGGATGGTTCAGTCTTTTGGGATTTGAAACGCATCTTCGCATTTGTCTGTCACGGATATCACACATAATTTGTTCAGGGGTGTAACAACAAACTGTAAAAAATCCTTTCAGATGAATTTCAGTATAAATTTCCTATGAAAAGTTCTCTAATTTCCATATTGTTGTTAGGGATTCGATCTTTCACGTTTCCTTTAATGCTTATTACTGTTACAAAACAAGCGATAAGTGATAACCTATATGTTGCGAAATTGATATCATATCTATCGAATTAAATGTTTTACGAGCTATTTTAACTTTATTTTATTACACACTTAGGGGCATTTTTGTTTTTGTTTTTTGGTCTGTGCGTCCGTTCTTTTGTCCGTCTGTCCCACTTCAAATCAATGTTTTTGGTCAAGTTAGTGTTTAATAAATATGAAACCAATCAACTTGAAACTTAGCAAACTTTCTAATTTTAATGCCAAATTAGATTTTTGTCCCCAATGTCGTGGTCCACTGAACATAGAAAATGATAATGCGTGTGAGGCATCTGTGTACTATGGGCACATTCGTGGTTGATTTAGCTTCGGAAAGAACTTCAACGGATTAAGATATTTAGTCTGCATAATGCTAAAGTATTTATTAATGCCATACAAGTATTAAGCATACTGTTGCGACTGATTTCTACGCATTGTATGTCTGACAAGTAACCTTCTTTCAAAAATAAATAAAAGAATTAATTTATTAATACAAATTCTTGAAAAGGATACACAAACTTTTTGGGAATATTCTCTCCGAAACTTGTCAATTAAAACTTATTACATAACGAGACAAAACTTACCAAAATTCCACAGTTGATACATAAAATCAAAACCAGAATAATGTTCAGTCGTTGTTCTACAGCCATTCTTATGTACTGTCTTTTCGATCTGACACTCAAAGACTAACATGCATTCCATCTATTTCCTTCACAATAGAAAATTAAATCTTTTAACTGAAAAGAGAAGTTTTATTTAAATAGTGTTCATAAACAATTAACATCCATATAGCAATACGTTACGTATGAATCACAACTATCTTAAAACAACCCATACTAAAAAACTATCATTTCATCTTTATCTAATCTAAAAAACCTTTGACCCCGACTTGTTTTTAAAATGATATTGAAAGTGCTTTCGTACACTATTTTTATGTTAACTTTCTAATTTTCGCAATTATTGTCAATGATGACCTTATCTAACTAAATGTTCGAGTTTGAAAGTATGTTATTGTATAAATGGAGACTTGTCTTGCTGCGTTGAAGACCAATTGGTGGCTTTCGGCTGTTTTTCTGCACTTTGTTCGGCTTGTTGTCTCTTTGACATGTTTCCCATTTCCATTCTTAATTTTATTGATCAACTTTTATTCATTTGCGATAAGACAACACTATTGTTTCGCTTAATAATCCCATTTAATACATATTTTGAGGGGAAAAAAAGATATTTGAAATGTCTCACATTATTTCCTTTCATTTGATATAAGGCCAAACAAAAGTATGTGTGTTTCCTGTGACGTGCTGAAAAAAAATGGGATAGGAAGATAGGGATTTAAAAAAAAAATTAATATTTTTTTTCACATTGCGTCTATGGGAGCAACATTATGACAAACTTTAACAGTGCTTAATCAAAAATGGTAAACAAAAAATTAGGGGATAAAGATAAGGATAGGTAGAGGTACAGTAAAAGAGGGACGAAAGATACCAGAGGGACAGTCAAACTCATAAATCGAAAATAAACTGACAACGCCATGGCTAAAATGAAAAAGACAAACAGACAAACAATAGTACACTTCTTATCTTTCTTCCTAAGAAGTTCCTGTATGAAGTCAGCCTCATAATAATAAAGAAACAAGTCGGCAAAAAGAGGGGCACAATTGGTTCCCATTGGAATGCTGACAGTCTGTTGAAAAACACATCCTCCGAACGTAACAAATATGTTGTCAATCAAAATATTAAGCATCTTGATAATGTCAGTTTCAAAGAATTTTTTGTTTGGATCAGAGTGATCCTTTACAAAGTAGGATTTATCCCTCCCTAAGACAAGATACTGGTATGAACTCACATACTTTTTTGTTCGGCCTTAGACAATCTGATCATAGAAGACAATTCAATATTTGCAACCAACCGAACCATTTTTTGGGGGACGTCAATTTGATATTTGAAATGTGCTCTGTCTGGACTTTGATTTGATATGCAGTAACCTAACTGTCTGAGAAGTTTGAATTGTTTGCCTTAAATGACCCTAACCTTCTTAATGGGATGAAAAAGCTCATTTAGACGTGTAATTCGATATACCAAATTACACCATTTTAAAAAGTGCAAAAAATGATCCAATATCAGTTTTATAAATAGAATTTATGAAACGTATACAAAGTCAATGTAAAACATGTGAATTTTTAATCGATTTTTTGGCGGTTTTTTTTCATTAGAATTTTTAAGTAATTGCATGGTCAACATATAACCATGTGATATGTTCAATTTCTGGAAATTTCAGGTGTTGAAAGTTCCCATGGTTTTTTTAGTGCGCAATAACAATTTCAAACGTTACAATTTTTAGCGAAGTATTTTGCACGATCTGGATTGTCTAGAAAAAGTGACTGTGTCATATTTGTATGATGAACTTACATGCCTTTTTCTTAAGTCTGTTTGCATGATTCTAGTTATTAAATCGGTAGAAAAGATGAACAAGTAGCTAGCAGGTCAGGGTTTATCTTTTTTTGTAAGAATATTAGGTGCTTGTTGAAATTTCCAATTTTGAATTATGCACAAAGCTGGACCTTTAACAGGTTGGGGAACAACACTCCAAATGAGGGGTAACCCTCACTGGAAGAAAATTACAACCCACTGGAAGAAAATTACAACCCACTGTAAAAAATGAGCACCTTCATATTCATATTATTTGATGAAACTTTTCCCCAAGAACTATGCTTAAAGACAAATCCTTCTATTCAGATCTACCAATAATATCTTCTTTATATTTTATTTTTACTTTAGGCTAGGTAAAAGCTTTAAAATAAGCAAATAAAAAAATGGGGTCACCGACCTCGTTTTCGATTTAAAACGCCATCTTTTTCACGGAATTTGGAAATTGGGACTTCTACTCAATAGCAGTGTAATATTTTTTTTTAAAGTCCGTATCCAATAAAAACGTGTCTGTTTTGTTAACCTTGTTGTTAATACAAACTATTTTAATAATATCACCATTTTCTGAGTGGAAAATAATAATGATAAGTTGCTATAATAGTTTTCCCGCCTTTTTTATTGTGAAATACCTATAAAAAAATTAAGTTTAAAAAAAATTGACCAATAATTTCTCCATGAGTCTTCAATAGAATATGCGTTGTTTATATCTAAACAAAATAAGGAAATAAAAAGATGGGGTCACCGTAATGTAAAAAGAGATATTTCTAAAAAGGGGGTCACAATTTGAATTGGCGGGAACATATTGTGCCAATTCTAAAAACAACGTCGAAAGACGTTCGGCCGGTTTAGGCTATATTCTTACAAATAAGGGACAACCCAGTTCTCGTTATTTGCTGATTTGTTGTTTGTTTGTTTTAAACTACGATAAATTCACATTAATCTACACATATGATAGTACTTAGTTTTAAGTCAGTATATAATCACAGACACGTAATATAAATGCGGTGGTTGGAAAACAATGCGTTGTACAAATGTACACACGAATGCTTCTATGAACATTTCATTTCAGGTTATTCATAGTGCTTATGTGTTTAACAGAAATTCTTTTTAAAATAGTGAAGACATTTTTTTATAATATCATTGTTCAATCAAAGTATATCTGAAAGACAAGACAGAATTTAGCTTCAGGTATATATCATGAATTTTAATTTCGTTTAAGAATGTTGTTCCTTTTTATTTAGATGATAATTACTTAAAATCATTAGAAATATAAGACTCCGTTTCCACTAACAATAAAGATCGATCATTTCTGAGATCGCCGATCTTTAGTATTGCAAAAATGAGAAAGATTGATCTTCAATCGGACGTAAACATTCCATTTCCAGATGTAGTTTTAAAAAAACGGATTTTTCTTCAAGTGAAAACGTTTTATATACATCGCGATCGACTTTTCAATCAATCAATCGATATAAAATTCCAAGTGTTTTATGTAGATATGAAAATAAATCTGCGCATGGTCAGTTTAAAAATGTTCTTTAAAAAAGCTGATTTCAGTGTTTATTCTCAAATGATTTGACAGAACGTGCCATAGAGATAATAAAAACCAAATAAATATATTCGACGTTTTTTGCGTCATTCTTCTGAAAATATATAAATAAAAAAAGAAGATGTGGTATGATTGCAAATAACACAATTCTCCACAAATGACCAATTGACACAGGAAATTATTAACTATGGGTCAAAGTACGGCCTACAACATTGAGCAAATCCCATACCGCACAAACAACTACAAAAGGTCCCGAAAGGACAAATGTAACACAATTCAAACTAGAAAATAACAAAACAAAATTAATGAAAAACTAATAGATGTAGTTCTTTTACAAACAACAACCCCTTAATTACCGACTCCTGAGTTGAGACAGGACCCGTTTCAGCGCTCGACTGATACCATTACTTATTCGTTCCTTATTAACTTATACGTTGAAATACGTTGCACCTATTACGAAACAAATCTTTTCAATTGCTTTCTTGTCTCTATTGTATTTATTCATTATTATTTTTTATTTTCTGTAAATTACTCATCTTCCGTTATACGTAATTTTTTTCTGACAATTCTTTGTTTATGATTACTTATGACATGTTAATCAAAAATAAAATTTAATAAATGCAGAAGCATATAATTATCTCATGAACCAAATATTTCCTTATTCAATTTTCTACGATTTTTTGTTATCGAAATGGTTAGACCGATTATTTTAGATATGCAATACTAGTATATACTAAATGTAAACGCACAAGTTCTTAAAAGATCGAAAACGAGAGATGCTCGTTAGAGATAGATTTTATTTCAATTCCGTGCAAGTGTTAACGGGGTCTAATTAACATCATATCTGTTTTGATCATTCATCCTTAGGCATCAACGAATGTCGAAATATTCCGTAATGTTGCTAGAAACTCAGTCTAAGTATACTCATACAGATGTCATACCGTGAGTATGGATAAAATCTAGTCCGACCTCTTTTCTCAAATCTCCTTTTAATTGAACTTCTCTGTAATTCTTCATTCCGACAACTTTTTAACACAGACACGATTATGTTTTTTTCATACAAAAATTGCGCACCTTGCACATAAATATCAAATTTGGTAAATCGGAACAAACTCGGAATGGTCATATAAAAAACCTAGAATGTTAGAAGCTTTTATGTTAACTTCTATAGATGTTCTTTGTTTTACATGGATACGTCGTTAGGTTACTGTTTTGTTGGTGTTTATCAGAAATCTAATTATTATATTCATGTAAAAATGTAAGTGCCGTACACATTCAAAATACGTCAGTGCAATTTGCCATATCCATATATAGGCACGTTATGTACCTATTGCTAAAGATACATTGAATTTTGAGGACATGTCCAGAATGATTGATGATTTTCGTACTTTCTTAATGATTTGTAAAATCTCGATATAATTAAGAACCTACGAAAGTCTATACATATAGAAAATTAAGGAAAAAAGTATTATATTATAATTTGATTGGCTCATCTTTCTGTCGAGTATCCAGATTCTGTATCGTTTCTTTGCAGTCATTTTTGTGTATTTGTTGTTGTTAGATTACTGTATAGTTGACTCTCTTTTCATTCTCATATTTTATCCAATTCTGGAACATGTACATTTTTTTCTCGGAAAATTAACCTATCAAAACGAATGTCACTCTCTCCATCGGCTCAAAGAGGAATAACTCTAATAAACGTTTCCAGTTCGCGGAAACCGCGACGTCATAAACCGCTGACGGCATAGTACTGTTGCGCTTTTATATGCGCATAAACAATAGAGGGATTTGTCTTTAAATGGTCAAAACATGTCAAAAGAATTTTGTGATGTTTCTAAACTTATATCTTCTTTATTAATTTGACACCTCATTTAGAAAAGTTGTTCCAAATATAATGAATTTTCCCACTTTTGACTTAAAAATTTAAAAAATTTTCTTTTTTTATGGTAGTACAGTAGACTTCGGACAATTGGATACCCAAAATGTCAGCTAAAAATATCCGATTACCCGATATATTCAATTAGACGATGAATGTATATTCATTGAATATTTTGCAATAATAAGTAGATCTATTGCTTCATATGTGAAAGGGCTGGAGGATCGATGGAGTGATTTTTATCAGTTACATCACCACGATGGTTGCGTAAAAAAATATCAGCTGATTATGTAATGATTAAATTTGTTTGCACTTGCAGTTTTTAAATCCTATATTTATTAAAATAAATCAAATGTCCTGAAATATTTATGTGAATTATTATCTTCCATCCATCTTTACTTGTTTAGTAAACAAATTAATATCCATTATTTACATTTTTACACAGGTAAACTAATTTGGCTATAAATAGATCAAAGCATGTCTGTGAAGAATTTCTAATCTAAAACCGTAATTGTTATAATTTTATTTCTTTAAATAATCAAATCTAAATTTATGAAAATAATCATGATTGATAAAATAGTATTGCATAAAGTTTACGTTTTCGGAAGAATATTTATGGTCATGGTTCTAGAGGCTTCTTATCAAATTTGTAAACAAACCAATATGGCCGCCACACGTGATTACCTTTGAACATGTGAAAAAATATTTCTGACAAAAGTCAGATTTCTCTTGTCAAAAGGGATTTATATTTATATTGCAATAAATTATTTAGAAGGATGTACATTCAGTTTAGATTATATTTCTTATTCTATGAGCATTTAGAGTTTAATCAAAATTCTCCCAACAGCAACGTACTGCTCTTGTCAACTGAGTCTTGAATAATTTTATAAATAGATTCAAACCATTTGAAGTAAAAGGGCATCTAATTCACATGACAAAGGAAAACAATGAATAAAGACAACAATGTAATAAGAAATAGATCCTTTTTAATTATTAAAAACAAAATCTTCTTGTCTGCAAGATTGCAAATTCGTAACTTCAAGGGCGAACATGTAAACAGGGCGAGTTGTCCCGATACCAAATTCACGCATGCGTACTACAAATATCTACAGTAAAAACATCCGGTTACAAGTAAACAAATAACTATCACGGGTCTGACTCCCTCAGTTCTAAAGACTGTTTAATGAAGACTCCAATATGACAAACAAATTCAGGGATGGGGTTTAGAATGTGTTTAAGTTTATTGAATGCATCAAGATGTTGAAATAATGGTACACAGTCTTTTAGATAACGTTCAATTAGATGAGATGAAATCTAATAATTAACATAAATAAAAGGGCACATATTTACGATAGTGATTGTTTTTCAATCCTAATTTACAAATTAAATGATTCAGATGCATAATCATGTGTTAAAATCGGTGCCTAGAATCAAAAGTTGTTATGAAATTGTAATACACAGAAACGAATGCGGCATACGGAGGATAAATGATTTTAAAGTCGGCACCATTGGCCTTCAGAAGACTTGAAGTCTTCTTCCACCAAAAACAACACGGTGTTGAGGAAAAATCTGAAAGGATTCAACAGACGAAGAAAATTATGATGAAAGGTTGAAATAAATTCATAAAACATAACTAAAGCTAACAAGCTGTTATTGTTGGCATTGGGGTTACTTCCCTTTCAAAACAAAAAAAGAAATCTGAAAGAATTCAACAGACGAAAAAATCACTACACGTAATGAACGATTAAAATTAATTCATAAAACAAATTTAAAGCTAAAAAGTTGCTATTGTTGGCATTTGTTTTCTGTATAGACAAATGGAAGTAGGATCGTAATGCTAAGTATTGAAGACGAGCAATTTGGTAGGCCGCTAAGTCAAAATACCACATGTGAAGATAGTCGGTAAGATAAATTCGTTACATGGTGTGCTAGTGACCTAATACGATATATACGGGGTCAGTAAATTCCATATGCTTCGCTCTCACCCCATATATGGAATTTACTTACCCCATATATATCGTATTAGATTCGAGCTTCGCTCTCACCCCATATGGAATTTACTGACCGCATATATATCGTATAAGGTCACCTATTGACACACTAACACACCATGTAACTAATAATATACGATGCAATAGAAGAACCAGAAATCGAAAAGACAGAGGACTACCACCATTCAACTCAGCACCACTTGACCTTTCAAATGTCATAAGGTCAAGGTCAAAATACACTTTGAAGGACAAGGTACAAATTCACCATGACTTTGATATTGAAATCAATTTGAAGGTATGCGAATACTGATAAATTTTTGTTGGTATATGTTACCGTTTTAAAGATATACACAAAATACTAAATACTTTTAAGAATTATCTCCCGGGACAGTTTGGGCTTTAATATGTAAAAAATGTAGAAATTTTAGGAATATTTTATACAACCGCCGCCGAACCGTATAATATATATGCAGCCATATCCTATCGTTTTCTTAATACATCAGCATGAACAATTGAAAATTGACCGTAATTTTTATTTGCACTCAATGAATTTTGACCTAGGTGTAAGTAAAAGGTCAAATGTCAAATGAACTTAATGTTAACTTAACGAACTCATTTAATCTGATGTACAGTAGTTGTTGTCTGTTTATGTAGTTCATACGTGTTTCTCGTTTCTCGTTTTTATATACTAGATTAGACCGTTGGTTTTCCAGTTTGAATGGTTTTACAATTAGTAATTTTTGGGGTCCGTTTTAGCTTGCGGTTCGGTGTGAGCCAAGGCTCCGTGTTGAAAGCCGTACCCTGACCTATACCTCAATGGTTTACTTTTATAAATTGTTACTTGGATGGAGAGTTGTCTCATTGGCGCACATACCACATCTTCCTATTATATATCTAATTAAGATTGTTGGTGAAGGTCCCAAAGTCTCTATGCGGCTCCCGGTTCTCGAAACATAATTTTTCAAAACCTGTGTAAAATAATTCAAGGAAATAACTCTTCAATATGAAGGGTTGATAAAAAAATAATTGTTCATGATAATTAACAAGTTACATTGCTATCTGTTCATGTAAATGTTGCCATTTTCAAATCGATTTTATCTGTACTAATTTTGAAGAAAAATGCAAATATCGTGAACTATTCAATTTCACTTCAGAAATTAAAAAAAAATGTATAGGGAAGTTATTTCAATATATATAAACCAGTTACCAAAATGTCATGAAAACTACCCAAATCATTCTTGACTTATTGAAGAAAATCAAAATAACCCGGAAACGTAAAATATAAAAATTTAAAAATCGAAACGGAGCAAACGTCAATAGATTTTAACAATTCACCAAAGTTTCATGATTTGTTAGAGGGTTTTTATAGGTCGATATGTTGATGACGGATGGACATACAGACGGACAGCTGTATGTATTGTATGTATACCATAAAACGTCCCGTAAACGAGCTTATAAAAAAGATAGTGACTCCATGTTACTAAAAAAAGTAACATCGAGTCAATATCATTTTCAAACTACACTATTTACATATGTTATATTTAATAAAGGAGTTTCACTCAGGCAGTACGTAATATATGGCCTTGTTATAGTATATTGAAACTTCGTCCTAGGTATATATAATCTGATCATGTTCATATAAAAAGCGTAAATTGTTTTCGTTGAAAGTCCATACTTGATATTTATCTGACTTTGTCCCTAGTGCGACCATGACCGCCAATAAAGTTTGATAAAATTTAAAAAGTTTCGAGTTACTCTTATATATTAGATATTTGCAGTTATGAATATAAGTCTGATCAATATATTTTCCCACAATATTTTAAAGTCTTCAAGGAATAATTTAGATTCCGATTTTCAGAATTTTGACAATAACAATCAAAACCAAGAAGTAAACACTCATAAAACAAAAAGACATTTACATCATTAGTTACATATAATAAATAAGAAACAACACGAACTCAACTAAAAACCGGGAGTGAAATCAGGTGCCCCGGAAGGGTAAGCATTTCCTGCACCGTATACGGCACCCGTCGTGTTATTTCTTTGTTCAGTTCGGTAATGATAGAAGTTTATTATGACTGAGGAAGAATATCAGATATGGTTTCTGACACACTTTTGTCATATTGGCCAATCAGCTCATGATGGCGACCGTAAAATTTCTCGAGGCTGTGTTATTCTGTTTCTGTCCTACAACAAACTGAAGATTTTGCTATATATATAACATATACGTTTCTGACGAGTTCCGTTTGCAGAAGACATCCAAGTAAATTAATTGTTGAAGACGTTGAAGTAAAACCGTGGAACTAGTTTTATGACATTGTAATTTTTTTTTTTGGTTTCACATATCGATGTCAAGATGCATGTGAACTGATTAATATACACAAGTGTAGTGTATTTAAATACACAGCAGAAGGGGGGGGGGGGGGGGGGGGGGGGGTAGGACCTTTATCGGGACTCCGGGATCGGGTGTTTTTAAGCTTGGGATTTCGGGATTGACCCTTTCGGGATCCGGGAATTCTTTTTTCCAATTTCGGGATGCCGGGATTTAGAATTATTTTAAATCGGGACCTCGGGATGTCATGTTTTTAAGCCCGGTATTACGGGATCAGGACCCCTCCTATCCTCCCTCACAGCAAAATGTATTGGCAAAGAAGCGTAGCATAGGCGGATCCAGGGGGGAGCTGGGGGGCCCGCCCCCCTTTCGTGGGAATATTTGGTTGATAATATAGGGAATCATTGCAGCATGACTGGAGCGGGCCCCCCTTAGTTAAGTCAGATAACCCCTTAGGAAAAGTTCAGGATCCGCCACTGCGTAGCTAGATGTCACCACTGTTTCGGAGTTTGGTTTGCCCCAAATAACCCAAGCGGTGCAAAACAAAACAATCAGTTACACGAAAAGTATCACCACCCTGATGTACATTCTTATATGGTACTGAAAACTTACCTGTTGCATGTGTGCATGAGCTGTTGATGTAACGCTTTACGTTGATGACGTATGAATGTGACCTTTAAAGACCAAACAGCCTATTGTTTATGCGCATCAGCTAACGCAACTTGGTAGTGACATAAAAGCTCTATGACGTTGTTTCTAGCAATGAAAAAACGTCAAATTATAACGTCTTATTTCGCGTTTTTCACGGATTCCAACATGGTATACGCTACGTAGGTACACTACGTCTCCCAAGAAAAGAGTAACTATTATGTGTCGTGCTACTTTAATATCCTGTGAAAATTTAACACAAATGGACACATAAGATACTACACTATATTTAACCTTCGTTCTAATAAAAATAATAAAATATAAATTTTGATCTCGACTTTTTGCATTTGTTCTGTTCTGCATATCATTTTTTTTTTTATTCTTTCACATGCGTATATTTTGTCTTATATTTGCGTCGATCTGCATTTCATTTTTTCTTCTTCACTTGCGTATATTTTGTCTTTCGTTTGCGCCGATTGTGTACAGGTTAGGTGAAAGTTATTTGTATGCCCGATTAATGGACATTATATTTTCTGGTCTGTGCGTCCGTTCGTTCGTCCGTCTGTCCCGCTTCAGGTTAAAGTTTTTGGTTACAGTTTTTGACGAAGTTGAAGTCCTGTCAACTTAAAACTTAGTAAACATGTTCCTTATGCAATGATTCTTCTAATTTTAGTGACAATTTTTCAAAAAATTCAAAAATTGAGTGTTCACAAGGTTAGACCGATAATCAATTATTCCTAAAAATTTTGACATACTGGCAACATTTGCATGTAACTGATGTCTGGAGGATTCTCGTAAAATAATGTCAAATATTGCAATGAAGTTAAAATTTATTTATACTGCTCATTTGACAAAATCTTATAGTAAAAATAAAATGATGACAAAGGGTCATTTTTGTTTGTCATTTGTTTCATTTCAAATTGTCTTAAGGAGAAATGAAAAACATATCGTCTGATCTCACTGAAACTTATAGTTAATTTCATAATGTATGTAGATCAACACTTTGGGTTGCCTGCTTGCTTTGTTTGTATATTTTGTATTATTATATTTTGATATCGTCCAATTCAATTAAATAGCATATATACAGGTTTACATACCTATATATAAAGATGTCAATCTTATTTAATTACAGAGCTTGAGTAAACATTAATACAAACAAAGCAAGGAAAGCAACCAAAGTTTTATCCTACATGCATTAGGAAATTAGCAGTAAGGCAAAAAATATTAATAAAACTAATACTCAGCGAATGTGAATTAAAATCAAAATTTTTGGTGTTTAAAACTAAATTGTTGTAAATTTAACTTATGACAAAAACAATTGCACCAAGAATAATAATATCTTACATAAAATCGCTGCCTTTCATTTAGCTACAACTGTGACCGGAAAGATTGAAAACAAATTTCGATTTCCAATGCCGACAAACCTTTTCTTTGTTTTAATTTCCAAAATGAGCAATTTAGATTTATTGTATTTTATCCTGTTGGAGAAATCTTACTTTGTAGTTTTCAACGTAAAATTATTTCTAAATTTATTTTTGAATCAAAAACTTTTTGTATTTTATATTTACTGTTTCGTTATTGAAAACACATGAGGTAATCTGAATAAAAGGATTGTATTTTAAGATAGATGTATAACGTTTTAGAATCAAAACTTTCATTCATATATTATACCTTTAATTTTAATTTCATTATAACTTAAATATTAAAAAATAATGAATTCACAAACTCTATGCAATAATTTCTAAACGTTCGTCTTAGTCGGGAAAAATAATGGTATAAAGAACTCCGCCCATGCTTTTGTATGTCCGTCTTTCAACAGTACCAAATGAGTTCGTGACGGCAAACTGAAATTGACGCGAAAAAGAAACTAGCGCATCTAGTCTGATATAGTCAAATACTCTGTAAGTTAACCAGTGCCATCTTTCATTTCTTTTTTAATTTTCAATAATTTTGCTTATGTGGGACAGAGGACAAATAGTAGGGTGCCCAATCAACAAATATTATCGATTTGCCTTAACGGAATAACATACGGCTATATTTTATATCATTGGAAAGAGGAGAACAATCCTCATCGAAATAGCGTTGTCGTCGCTGCCTACCGTGGTCACGATTTTTTTAAATCAGGGTCAAAGGTCAGAGCAAAAATTCAAGGAAAATGCACATTCACATTTAGATAGCTTGATTCTCCCAGATCTATGCGTTTGGAGCAAAATAAAAACAATTAATTTATAGAAAAATATCTTTTGTGTCTACATTTAGAACTTATTTTATATTTTTATCCCCAAAAATGACTTTAGATTGACTTTTTTGCATGTAGGGTGCAAATTTGAAATTTTCAAACAGCTGTTAAATAACAGTGACCTTGACCTATTTCAATTTCTAAATTTGTTATTTTTGTATTCAATTCGTTACAAGTAATATCTAAAGACGTTTTTTAGATCTTAACTTTAATCTTTTGTTGAAAACAAAATGTGTTTTTCACGTCTTTTGATAGTAAGGTGTTCGTCAATTTCAAGGTAAATTTCAATTTTTTGTTATTGGGTGCGAAATAGTATATATAAATGATTTGTTCTGAAATTAACGTCGAACTTGATTGAATTTAAAGCTCTGTGTATAACTTTGCTTTGAAGAAGTGAAAATTACTGCAAACAGAGAAAAAGAGGGGGGGGGGGGGCAAAAGTTATGAAAACAAAACGTTTATTAGAACAGGTAAAACACCCCTTCTTACATATACTAAATGAGCAACAATTGGCTATAATGTTTATAAGTATTCCAAAAATGTAATAAGGGAGAGGGTTATGTACAGCACCGATGTTTTTACAAACAAATGCAAACAAAAAAGGCGTAAGAAACCAAAGGAACATTAAAAACTTATAAAATTGAAACAAGCAGACAACAGTATTGCTAAAACACACACACAAAAAAGATCAAATGCAAATAGAAAATTATGATCGAGGCTAGTATTACCTACTACGTTCTATGGTCTCCTGTAGTTTTAGCCCATCAACCATGCCAAGGTCAGAGAACATATGGCAGGGTTTTTTTTTTGTTTTTTTTTTAATTTACATATCTTTCGGAATCCCCATTAGAAAGATTATTACTATATTTCCAACGATATCAAAATTAATTATATGTTTTATTTATTGTTTAGAAAATATTATGGACTTCTTAATTTTCATTCGATAACTAACAATGATTTATAAGGTACATACAAAAACATGAAATCTTATGCATCGTCATCTTCGTCGTCATCAATGTTTCTTACTGCAACCAGATGAGTATTTACATTTTGACATATGTCATTTGCCTGACATGGGCATACATCTGTACAGGATAGATTTTGTCGAAGCAAATGCAACCCTTTGAAAACACAGATTCCCCCTCACAAGTACAAACTAATCTTGCAGAAATTCGGATGACATCTGACCTTCGAGATAGACAAGTCATTTTTCTTTTCCCATTCGAACTGAAGAGGAGAATGCTAGGTTAGTTTTGCTATTTTGGAAGATATCTTTACGTCTGGAGTGAAGCGCTTATTTCATATTGTTTAAAAGTAGATTCACAAGTAGGAAATTTGACAAGGGAGAAATTTTAAATTGTAGCCAATTTTACGCTCAATTTGTTTAAGCAAATGATCTATTTTTAGTTTTGACTTGAGATGATCCAACTTAAACACCAAGATCTCGAGCTGCATTAATCGATTCATCGATGTCACAATAAGAAAGGTTTGAAAAATCGGTGAAATCATCTGGGTTGTCCTTTAAGACTTATAAACAGTGCGCCTATCGATCCTAAACAGGACCGATTACATTGTATCGTATCATGTAACGTCATGTGCGGCTGGTACCATGTTACAGGTGGCAAACCCGATACTTTTACATGTGTCATGGACAGGTAAATAGCGGAGCAAATCTTGTGTGCAAGCTATCGTGCCAGTTTGAAACCATAGCTCATGCAAATCACAAAATACGAATGGACAACAACTGTCATATTCCTGACATGGTACAGACATTTTCAAATGTAGAAAATGGTGGATTGAACCTGGTTTCATAGTATGGAAAGCCAACGGGGTCAAAATTCTTAATTCGTAACTTGTCAATTCGTAACTTGTAACTGTGCAATTTCTAAATTGTTAATTCGTAAATTGTTAATTTGTAACTTGTTATTGTGAAATTCATAATGCTTAATTCGTAAATTGTCAATTTGTAACTTGCACCTTTGTAGTTTCAACATTCTTAATCGGTAAATTGTCAGTTTGTTACTTGTAACTGTGCAATTTCATTATAATGCTTCATTCGTAAATTGTCGATTTGTAACATGTATCTTTGTATCAAAATTCAACATTCTTCATTTGTTAATTGTCAATTTGTAACTTGTAGATTTCAAAATTCTTTATTGGTAAATTGTCTTTTTGTATATTGATGTTTTGTAACTTGTAACATGTGACTTGTCGATTCGTGAATTGTCGATGTGTGAAATGTCGAAGTGTTAAATGTCATCGTTGTATTATGCTAACGATCATTATGACGACAGATGGCACTCGGGTTTTTCTTCGGTGTATAAGCCTCCTGTAAGTAGGAGCACCGCCATATGGAATACATACCAAAGGAGTATAAATCAATTATGTACAGCACATACATATAAAAGATAACAAATAGATAAATACATTGTTTATTTTATATGGCATGTATAAAAGGGACTCGGTTTTGTATTGAGGTAACCTCGTATAAACATGTTTGTTTACTGTACTGGTCACCAAACCTGCAAACCTGCAATGAGGTGTGTCACTTATATATATGTGTCGCTGGAACGGGCTTCCTTATCAACTTCGTAAATATATTACTGTCACTTGGTAAGAAATTTCTACTTAATATTTAACCGGGTCAAAACAAGACTAACAAGAATGTGTCCCCAGTACACGAATGCCCCACTCGCACTATCATTTTCTATGTTCAGTGGACCGTGAAATTGGGGTAAACACTCTAATTAAAAAGATCATATCATAGGGAACATGTATACTAAGTTTGAAGTGGATTGGACTACCTTGACCAAAAACTTTAACCTGAAGCGGGACAAACGGACGAACGGACGGACGAACGAACGGACGCACAGACCAGAAAACATAATGCCCCTCTTCTATCGTAGATGGGGCATAAAAACTTGAAATATAAGACGGTGCTGGAAAAATACCAATATTGTCCTGGGCCCGCACATTAGGACTCAATGTATAATGGCAGAAATGGTTTGACAACCATCATTCATTAATATTATAATCTCAATATTAAAATTTCAGAAAAGAATGTAATTTATTCTAATGATATGTTTTACTACAAGAAACAAATGGACGAACAGTCTTTATTTATTTGGCTCCTGAGTAATGAACATAAATCAGGAATCTGATGTACAGTAGTTATCGTTTGTTTATGTAGTTTATACGTGTTTCTCGTTTTTTGTTTTTTTTTATATAGATTAGACTGTTGGTTTTCCCGTTTGAATGGTTTTACACAAGTAATTTTGGGGCCCTTTATAGCTTGTTGTTCGGTGTGAGCCAAGGCTCCGTGTTGAAGGCCGTATCTTGACCTATAATGGGTTACTTTTATAAATTGTTATTTGGATGGAGAGTTGTCTCATTGGCGCTCATACCACATCTTCCTATGTCTATAAAAAATGTTTAATGATATCATATAAGTTTTTTGTAAAACAAACTGAATGAAAAAATATTTTAAATGAGCCACTTAGTTAATGTATACTATATATCAAAACTGTGTTGAATATGCACTATTTTGTAATAAAATCTAACAGAATCAGAAAAACTAATCGAGGCCCTAAAATTTGAGATATTGTCAACCGGAATGCGAGAAAACCGCATATATTTTAATGGTCAGGTCAATAATGAGATATCATATCGTCAATAGTATGGGACCAGTTCACATCTTCAATCATCAATAAGCTTGAAAGAATACCGTGACAACCTGTGAGATTTATAACAGGAGAGTACAAGGACGTT
Source organism: Mytilus edulis (assembly GCF_963676685.1). NCBI lineage: Eukaryota > Metazoa > Mollusca > Bivalvia > Mytilida > Mytilidae > Mytilus > Mytilus edulis. Next base: position 98,906,846 of record NC_092346.1, read on the forward strand.
CAAGTCAGAAGCTAATATTTCTGTACGAGATGGTCGCAGTGCTATAGAACCAGACAATTTCAAAAAAAAAAAAGCTCGTCCAAAAAGAACACTAAATTGCTGTCAAGGGCCCGATTTGACAATTATCAGTCAAGAAATGTTGTGAACAAACATGCAGATAAAAAACTACACGAAGTGTTTTGAGATTTCAACGAGTAAAATACAACAATATTCTAACTCATTTTTCGTATAAACAGTATTCGAATAGAACCACATTGAAGAAGCGTAGTGCGTACACCGAGCGTTGACAGCCGTTATCACTGTGCTTAAACGGCTGTGGGTAACTTAAGTTACCCACAGCCCAAGATGGAGCCGCCTTGCGTCGGTTAGATACTTTTCTTCTATAGAATAACAATACCACGAATGCATCAATTAAACAACTGAATTTAAAAGTTGTATTGATCGTTTAGGGAAACCCCTAAACTGGAAAGGTGATTAAATTCTACAAAATAAACGATCACAGCACGATTTTAAAAAACACTTAGGCTGTCCGTAACTTCAAAACAACTTGTCCGTAACTTTTTTCATCATACCAATAGAGATGTCCGTAACTTTCAAAGAATCGGCATACGCGGATGTAATGTTTAAACTGATGATAGAGATTGCATCGAATACATATTCACAAAACGATGTAGATGTCTAGTATGATATAATTCAAAATTTGTATCGATGGAAGACAAAATTGGGAAAAATATGAAAAAACTAACGATAAATCCGCAAAACTCGGGTCTCATTTTGTATAACGTCGGGGTATCCGAATCGCCAAGTTCGTAGGGTTGTTTCCGATCATATCAGTATGATAAACTGTTGAAACATATCATTGTTCGTTTTTATTTTTGAACAAGTAGACTACACAAGTATTTTTTACACATACATGTATCATGTATACACTTACTGATTTTCTGCCAGCAACGACAAGGGTAGCGTGAATCCGGGATTTTGGATTTTGGAGGGGAACCCAAATTGCCCAGGCATGCAGTGGATAGACTATACGAGACTTAAGTGCACAAACTTTTCCCGTCTTTTTGAAAAAGCCAAAAACACTTGTCTCTCATCCCTACAAAAACCAAGATTTACAGTAAATGGGAAAACTTTAAAAAAGGACATTTTGTATAAATGAATAAACCTAGTTTTACAGCAGCTGCATATTTCATTTGTATGCAAGTTGTATTAAATCTCATTAAACTGAATAAAACTAAAAGACACAATAGGTAAAAGTCAGTGACAATAAAAGAAAAAGAGCAGTCAACATAGTGTAACAATTTGACATAATATATAAAAATATAAAGAACTACGTAGGACAACAGGGTAATTTAATAGTCTAACAACCCCTGATAACATACAAAGAGAGAAAAAAAAAAACATACTAGGAAACATATTCAAAAAATCATAACACTATAACTAACTGGTGGGATGTATAAATACCGAGCCGCGTCAAAGAGTATTCATCAAAATACACATAGAAAGAAACAGAGGTGAAGGTAAACCGCAAACATATAATTAAACTCAAAACATTAAAGAGTATGGAAAAGCCTTGGTCTGACAAGCGAAAAACGTCGATAAGACGCAAATCAGTAAATAAAAGTTCAAACCATAACCAGGATGGAGTACCACAAACCCCACATAAAACTTCTGTGATGTAAGTATGATGCGTTAATAAAATCACATTTGGTGGTGAATGAGTAGTATAAACGGCCGCGAAGGTTACAAATATGATGTTAATTGTCTTCTAATTGTTGAAATTATAATTCTTAAAATTTTAAATCAAAAGTTACCCACATCTAAAAATAAAGTTACGGACAGTCTGCTTAGTTTCGATCAAAAAGTTACGGACATCTTATGCATTTTTTAAAGTTGACCTTGCGCTTTAGTGAACTCTATATTAACAAATTTATGGTAATTGTTAGTCATTTCTTTGTTCAATAATCCTAAAAATATTTACATTCTGCATGAAAAACGTCGCAAAAGGTACATTTTGTATGAATTAAATATCAACGAGTTTAGAGTCCGCCATCTTGGGCTGTGGGTAACTTAAGTTACCCACAGCCGTTTAAGCACAGTGGTTATGTAACTTCTCTCGAGCACCGTCAATACATCGACGGCGCTCTCTCTACCGTTGTATTAAAGCCGGTATTTGTATCCAAAACGTTCTCCTACAGATACAGATCTAAAAGGATCGTGGTACAAGATCGAAATATACTAGGAGGTGTCCCCTCTATATTTTTTAATGACCATGATCGTTAAACTACGAAACTGTTTATTTTTTACTACACGCGTCACCTACATAAATTTGAGAATGGAGATGGGGAATGTGTCAAAGACACAACAACCTGACCATAGAGCAAACCACAACCGAACGCAACCAATGGGTCTTCAATGCAACGAGAAACTCCCGCACCCGGAGGATTCCTTCAGCTGGCCCCTAAACAAATATGTATACTAGCTCAGTGATACCGGACGTCATACTGAACTCCGAATTATACACAAGAAACAAAAATTAAAAATCATACAAGACTAACAAAGGCCAGTGTTTTTTTTAAATCTCAAACCCCCCTTCTTAATACTCCCACTTTTAAACAAATTGACGCCCTCTCCCTCTGACTTGTCAGAGAAAAGAGCTTGCCATATCGCCATTTGCATGAAAGAGGCAATTATCTCTTACTAGTATATGCTTACACTAATTATACCCCACGCAACGAAGTTGCGGAGGGTGTAATGTTTTGACCCGTCCGTCTGTCTGTCTGCCTGTCCGTACGTCAGTCCATCGGTCCTGTTTCTTGTCATCGCAACTCCTCTCAAACCACACAACAGAATTTCATGATAATAAGGACAAACTAAGTAGATTTGCATATCGGCAAGAAATTACAATTCATTTTTTTTCTAGAAGTTACGCCCCTTTGAACTTATCCTCTGAAACCACATCACAGAATTTCATGTAACCTTGTAGATAATAAGGACATACTATGCATAGGCGGATCCAGGGGGGCCCTGGGGGCCCGCCCCCTCCCCCTTTTCGTTGAAAAAATTTGGTTGATTATATAGGGAATTACTGAAGCATGACTGGAGCCCCCCCCCCCTTAGGTCAGTCAGCGGGCCCCCCTTAGGAAAAGTTCTGGATCAGCCACTGCTATGTAGATGTACATATCAACAGGAAATTATGATTCATTTTTTTTTCTTGTACAACATTTTTTTCTTACAGTTATTTTATTCCTCCAGTGACAATGTGGGGACGTGGGGCATGTAAGCGCGCTCACTAAGGTTCTTTAATTTTTTTCTCCACGAAAATATTTGCACATTATTTGGGGTTTGGCCAAAGGAGTATGTATTTGGTCATTTTTAGAGTAAAATGATAGCCTTGGATCCTGGTAGCTTGGATCCTGGCTGACTGTTCGACAGAAGAGCCAGGCGGAATACAACCTGGTTTGTCAATAGGATATTAGGATGTTACGAATTCATTGCAAATGATTTTTTATTTCATATTTGACATGCAAATTAAAAAAAAAATAGGTATATTGATTAACATCGTGAATCATTTCAGTTAATTAACGATTGACAACATGTTAGATTTAGTAAGGTTGCCGGGCTATAAGGAGGTGTGGCACCAGATGGGGTTCATATCGGGAGTACGGGGCATTAAGCAGCTTTTGAGATCGAGGGACTCGTGAATATTTTGGTCTTTTTGGTTGTACATTTTTATTGTAGGAAATCTGGTAGCGGCAATTTTTAAGCTTCTTGTCCAGAAAATTCAGTAGGCTTTATAGTAATACATAAAATTGAGAATAGAAATGGGAAATGTGTCAAAGAGACAACAACCCGACCATATAACCGACAACAGCAGAATAGAATATATATGTCAGCCCTTCATGTCAGAATAAAATGGTCCGATAATAGCATTTTATGATTAATAGAAATCGTTTATTACTAGTACCTGGGGTTTTCAGTAATGATGTAGCCTTTTAAAGCCGACTATATGGTATACGGTTTTGTCATTGATGTAGGCAGTAGGTTGCCTATAGTTGCTTACATGGACTTTAATTGTACTTCGCGTTGGTGGATAGTTGTCTCATTGGCAATCATACGGTTTATTACCACATCTCCTTATTGTATATACCTGAATAATCCAGTCGTAATATTCCACTGACCAACGACTATTTCATTAACCTCGTAATTAGGAGAGATCAATTATTTTGAGGGACTGAACTAGTCGGGATGTTTTTTTTATATAGTTTCCGAACGAAAGTCCACGTCAGTAATAAAAATAAAACTGGGATCCTGTAAACATGCAAATTTTGTTTTGCTTTTTTTAGACGCATTTGCTGTAATCAATGGATTAAAATTACTTAGGTATATATTCCACATCGAGGTACTCCGACTTACAGGAGGATTATACACCGAAGAAAAACCCGAGCGCCATCTGTCGTCATAATGATCGTTAGCATAATACAACGATGACATTTAACACTTCGACATTTCACACATCGACAATTCACGAATCGACAAGTCACATGTTACAAGTTACAAAACATCAATATACAAAAAGACAATTTACCAATAAAGAATTTTGAAATCTACTAGTTACAAATTGACAATTAACAAATGAAGAATGTTGAATTTTGATACAAAGATACATGTTACAAATCGACAATTTACGAATGAAGCATTATGATGAAATTGCACAGTTACAAGTAACAAACTGACAATTTACCGATTAAGAATGTTGAAACTACAAAGGTGCAAGTTACAAATTGACAATTTACGAATTAAGCATTATGAATTTCACAATAACAAGTTACAAATTAACAATTTACGAATTAACAATTTAGAAATTGCACAGATACAAGTTACGAATTGACAAGTTACGAATTAAGAATTTTGACCCCGTTGGCTTTCCATATCATAGCGCTAAACCTCTCACTTGTACTTATGAACCCATAAGATAAGAACATCTGTATTTTATGACTTTTTTACTAATAGCCTACTCTTGATTCCTTTCATACCGAACTCTTTGTCTACATGTATAGCATGTACAATCATGCGAGTATCTACTTCATCGGGCGTACAAAATAATTCTTCAAACCTGAATACTCCGTCTGAGCTGATTTAGGGTCCTTGGAAGTGTTAAATAGAATATGAATTCTTCATGTATTATAGTAACTGTTGATATACCATGATGCCGAACAATCAATTCACCAAGAAATCTGATTAAGGCCTGCTGGTTCTCACTGACCCAAAGAAATTTTATACAGTCAGGAATTTGACGACCTTCTATATATGCCCTGAAACACTTTACAGACGAACAAGAACTTGATTAAGCTTTAAAATAACTGCAGTTGTGTCTGCTAGTGTAAGATTTATAGCAAGAATGATGGTACAACATTTTGTAATCATCAGTACAGAAGTCTAGGTCTGAAGCATCGTGCAATATACTAAAATATACATGATCTTTCCGTCCTCCCATTTCCTCGATAAAGCTTTAGTGTTAATTCCTCGCATATTAATAGGCAATTCAGTCGAAGAACCATGACATATAAGTTGTAACACACTTATCCCATTGTATTTCAGTCCTACTTTGCTTAGGGTTTGATTAGCATAGTTTAACAGGACTGTGAATGTGTGCCATATTCCGGGTCTGAAACGTGACCGAAGGATTTGTTTTGTATATTACAATTATAACAAAACTATCAATTAAAAGAAAACAATTAAAGTTATAAAAACCAACAAAATGATATTTCAAGTTACAAAACAACGATCTTCAAACAAACTGGACTATCAAAAACAAACAAATTGGCCATACAACAAGCAAAAAAAAGAAATGAAGTTAGTGACAATTGTCCTAGTTAATGACATAATAGTGTAAGCTACAAAACGATTAACGGCAAGAGAAAAGGCGTGTTTGAATCAAGACAAAATTATCACTAAATTTGTGTTTTTAATTGCTATTTTCTTTTCACCGATTAACATTACACGAAATATATTTGGCACACATATGAACCATGTCTTATTGGTGTAATCAGAGTAAAAATCCCGTGAAAGTAACACGTAATAAAATTGCTTTCGTTGAAAAATGTTGTTAATTTCAGCTATAAAAATAGACCTACTAAAATCATGAAATACTTATACTTTGATATTTAAGCTAAATGATAAGTACAATTTGAACAAATAAAACAAAGAGGAAAAATTTTATTTTTTGTGTTGAAGATGACCTGTACTGTACAGTATCTTTGGGTACCATAAGAAACAACGAAATTTTGAAAAATGTGACCACGGCAGCATACGACGACATTCATATTGGAAAATATAATGATTTTTCAACAGTTTGCATCTAAATTTAGCCGTATGTTCTCCGTTAACTTAAACTCGTTAACTGGACGTCTTTTTCGATACTGGGCACCCTACTAAAAACAGACTTTCAATACAAAAGTGGCGTGAAAGGTTATTTCAAACAATTTTCCATTCCGACAGATGGTGTTTCTGAAGGTCACAAATTTATATTGTGCGGCAACAACATCATAAAGATATGAAACTGATACAAAAAGTCATGCTTAATCTCTAGTATTACCGGATAATAAAGTAGGTGAATATAGTTGTTATTCTTGGAAATTTAAATGTGGGTTTCAAAAGTCCAATTTGCGATTTCTTTTTTCAAATAGTGAAGGAAGCTAGGAAAGTTTGTACTTTGACGTCAGATGCAATGTTTTGAAGAAAGACAACTCTTTTCTTCAAAACGAGCGAGAAAAAGGCATAAAAATTACTCATAACTTTTTTGAAAGATCGGTGACATACACTTTTTTTTGCTTTATTTTGAAGAGTTCATATGGAACTTTCCTTCTTTAAATGTTTATGAAGAAATCACTGGTAGATATTTTTTAATACTGGAAACGTTTTTCAGTTTTACGTTTTATTTTTGGCGGGAATGAAATAAATCATATTTTTAAAGATCAAATCAATATGAGGCTTAAACTCTTGAACCTGTATTTGAAAGTTACAAATCTACTGTTTAACGTGAAACAAGAATTATGCTTGTAGGTTTGATATAAAGCATTTATTTGAGAGTTTAGATAACAAGCAAATATTATGTTAATATTCGGGAAAACACGAAACTGAGGTTGCTATAGTGACAAAACTAAGTCGGTGACCCCCAATTTTTTTCGTCATTTTTTGTTCTTCAAATCATGAAATACCTTCACACAAAATTTTAAGGAGAAATCACTGGTAGAAATAAATAGGCTGTTTGGTCTTTAATAAAAATGACGTCATTGAAATATCGGGCCTTGCAGTGACGTAATAACAAGGTTCTCGTAAGATGTTGACATTATAAAATACAAAATATTATCCGACACAACAATATTGAAAAGTGACCGTTGTAGGGTATTAGAATAAGAATAAGAATATTTATTATTCCAATCAAGGGCCCTTGATGGGCAGCATAACATGTTACACATAAAACAATACATGATGATTTGGAACAGAAAAACATTTTTATATATACAAAAATGAAACAAAGACTCATAAAACATATATTTGATTGGTCCTGGTCCCAACCGAGTTTAAATGTTATCTGTTTTTATCCATTATCAATTCTTTGTTTTAAACCAAACCAATTCGCTGTTTGTGTTGTTGTTGGAACCACGGGGGGTAACTTCCTATTATTGTGTATACGGGGATATGCCAAAAATATGGGTCATAATTTTGCGATATTTTATATAAAAATGACCCTCCTTTTTAATGACATCCTATATTAAAATGCATTTACGTTTGATAACTGTATATTGATTTGGGGTATGATCTACACCGGGCTTAAAAACACGATATCCCGAAATCCCAGGCTAGAAAACACGAAATCCCGAGGTCCCGAAATTCGAAAAATAGAATTCCCGGATCCCGAAAGGGTCAATCCCGAAATCCCGAGCTTAAAAACACCCGATCCCGGAGTCCCGATAAAGGTCCCATCCCCCCCTCTATATAACGATAAAATATATGTGCACCAAACGATGTCAATTCATAATATTATATAAAAACTTAAGGGTAGCTGGTATATTTATGAATTATGAGTGATGATGAGTTAGTGCTTATATAAGCATGGGTCATATTTTAAATATTGTATATAAGTATAGGTCATTCTTACTTAAATATTTATATAACTATAGGTACTGAATTTCAGTGAATGTTATATTAAAATGGGTACGTTTTTTGATGCAAAAATGGCACACCCCTACCAAAAAAATATCGAAGTTACCCCCCCCCCCCCGGGTGGTTGGAACCCTCCTTGTCCTCTCAATATGTACAGAATAAGAAACCCATAAGATCTTAATAGGGTTTAACAGTACACCAACTGCACCGAGTACCCAAATTTCATCTACTGAACAAAAATAGCTGAACAGAATGTTCACAGTATATATATCTCAACAGATAAATTATTTACTGTACTTGAAAAGTAAAATGTGCGGAAACATCGCAAGGCTTTTAAAAAATAAGCAAATAAAATAGGTTACAAGATCTTACAAGCATCCATTTCTTAAAATAAGAAAAGTAAGCATGTGCTATAATGTCAAATTGTTCTAAATATTTTAAGTAATAGAACAAAACATCTGTTATACGATTTTTAAGGATGTGAATTTAGGCATGGATGCAGTTTGGGTACTCCCCATTACAGAACCACGAATCGTTTGAAGGTCTAACAAAGAATTGATAATGGATAAAAACAGATTTATTGTTGTATTTATTTAGGCTACTCAATTTGGGCACGTGGCTAATTTATTTCGTGATTTTTCTTGAATTTTCTTTAAACAATTTTCACGTATTAAATGTGTTCTTGCTCTAATTCCTACGATATTACAATATCCATTACAATACATATACAGTAATGCGTAAAAAATAATTTTCACATGTGCAGATATATATATTCATTAAATAAAATAATAAAATAAGCAAAAAGTTAACAGTTCCATTCCATTAAATAAAATAATAAAATAAGTAAAAAGTTAACAGTTCCATTCTGTTAACTTTTTACTTATTTCATTATTTTATTTAATTCATATATATTTAAGAAATAATTCATGGGGGCTTGAATATATCGTGATTTTACCACGGGTTGCCCCTTTATGACAAATATTTTACCCCTGAGCGATAGCGAGGGGTAAAATATCGGCATAAAGGGACAACCCGTGGTAAAATCTAGATATATTCAAGCCCCCATGAATTATTTCGATTCTGATAGGACACATACGGCAATTCTTTTGGATCGAAGCGCTCTAGGTGTAGGCAAATATTTGCCGTTCCCATAAATAAACGCACTAATAAACTAGCGTAAAAGAACGGAGCAAACTGCATTAGTGACATGCTTAAACTATTTAAAATAATGTATTTAGACAGTTTTGGATGAATTTGAATGATAATTTATTTATATGTCTTATATGATGTACAATAAAGGGCTTTTGCCACATTTTAGCATCATTTGTGTATGTTTCCTTGTGATGATTTTCGGATTCACAAGCGTGTATTTTCCCGTAAAATGCTTACATTCTAACGTCATTGTTCTATGACGTCGGGTATCTCATTCATAAAAAAGCATATGACGTGGGAGAACAATCGGAACAGCACTGGCAATATATTCATATTTTATCACGGGTGTGTACTCAAAGCGTTTGAAGGACGTCATGTTAGAAATATATATATATATATGTATATATATATTAAATGATGCCATGGCCTTCTATTAACAGGCACTTGTTTCTAGGCTTTCTATCCATTGGAAGACCCACTATCAACGTATACTCGTAATGGATAGAAACAAGTGCCTGTGCTTCTATTCCCGTTTTTCCACAAGTCAGTTTGAATGTCATACATCAATTCTGCTCGCCTCCATTTATATTCAATGTTTCCATTAAATCTTACAAATTGTCACATGTATCAACAACAAAAAAGACGTACCTTCTCGTTACTGTTGGTGGTTTGTACATAGTTCAATCCGGAAATAAAGTCAAGTTACATGTACTCAGAAAACTTCCTGTTGGGGGCAATGTTTCCAGTCAAAGGTCATCAGTAAATAGCTGTGGTGGTTAAAAGCGAACATATGGATACTTAGTAGTTTATGAACCATTTTTTTAAAAGGCAAATTAGAGTCAGAATGAGAAAGCTGATTTCCGAACTCATCTGGATTTGAAGAAATAGCAAGAAGGTCTATCACTCAGCTATCAAGAAATATCAAATTTTCGCTCATCAGTTAGTACAGGTCGAAGCCTATTATGGATGCTATATTATAACGCTGCCTCCTAGTGTTAGAGTCGGCCACCAGAGATCACAGATTACGCAGGAAAGAAACGAAAAGGGATTTCTTAACCGATATAGTTTATAACAGTTACAGTAAAATGTAACTTAAAGGCCCGACATCTAATTAGAATACCCCCGAACACACACACTTTACAGCTTCGTTTAAAAGAGGGACGAAAGATACCAAAGGGACAGTCAAACTCATAAATATAAAACAAACTGACAACGCCATGGCTAAAAATGAAAAAGACAAACAGAAAAACAATAGTACACATGACACAACATAGAAAACTAAAGAATAAACAACACGAACCCCACCAAAAACTAGGGGTGATCTCAGGTGCTCCGGAAGGGTAAGCAGATTCTGCTCCACATGTGGCACCCGTCGTGTTGCTTATGTGATTACAAATCCGGTAAATAGTCTAATTCGGTAGGTCAAATTCATGAAAGGGAAGGGGATTGTTGTTACGACGTAAGGAACATATTCGATATCATTTGTGAAACGGTTATTCCATAACGGTCAACCAACTCGTGATGGCGTCCGTAAAATTTACGAAAGGATGATTTCAACTTCACCATTGGAACTCTTGGTTTAATAGCTTCCTTGTGAGCAGTAACCCTCTATCAAGAAATCATGATAGGAAATGCAAGCACGGGAATATCGTATCAATTGGGAGATATATACCCCGTATGCAGGTAATGCTGGAATGTTGCTACTTAGAAATGGAAAGTTCACAATTGGAAAGCTGAAATCATCTCTTTTGTCGTAAAGTTTTGTTTTCAACCGACCCTCATTGTCAATTTCTAGATGTAAGTCAAGATATGAAGCCGACTTAACTGTATCTGTAGTATCCTTTATCTCCAATTCGATGGGATAGATGCGTTCCACATAGTCACCAAATTTTGGATTGTTTAGTGAAAGAACGTCATCTATATAGCGGAAAGTAGAGTTAAAGGATATTGCTAACTTCTTATCTTTCTTCCTAAGAAGTTCCTGCATGAAGTCAGCCTCATAATAATGAAGAAACAAGTTGGCAAGTAGAGGGGCACAATTTGTTCCCATTGGGATGCCGACAGTCTGTTGAAAAACACGTCCTCCGAATGTTACAAATATGTTGTCAATCAAGAAATCAAGCATCTTGATAATATCGGTTTCAGAGAATTTTTTGTTTGAATCAGAGTGATTCTTTAGAAAGTATGATTTATCCCTCCCTAAGACAAGATATACTTGTATCTACGTTGGCCATTCTTTTTTATGAAGCAAAGTAATACCAACTCTTTCAATTTGTCTTTTAGTTTGGAATGTGGAATACTTGTGTAAAGAGTAGAAAAGTCAAATGTTTTAATACTGTTACAAGATGAAAGAGAGTTAGATTGTATGTACTCTAAAAGATCTTTGGAATTTTTAAGTATCCACATCTGATTCACGCCACCTCTAGAATAGGCAGTTTCACAATAACTTTGAAGCCCGTCTTTGATTTCTGATAAAATAGATGTTAATAATTTAGAAAGAGGTTTCGTGGAGCACTTGGAAGACCCAGCAATATACCGTTGTTTGTAAGGACACTTATGTAGTTTAGGTATCCAATACAGTGATGGAAGATCCAGTTCTTCATCTTTGGTTGAAATACCAAAGGAACAAAGAACAGACCTATGATTATCCAGGATTTCCTCTTTGGTAAGTGTCGTTAGGGTATATGTTGAGTTTCCAAGTGAATTGTCTATACCTAATCGTTTATCAAGCAATTAATGTAGTGACTTTTACATACAAAAACGATGTTATTTGGGGCTTTGTCTGCGGGGACAACAACATATGTATCATGGAGGTCGGATAAGTGTTTAGCAACATTAGTGTCTTTAAAGATTGACATAGCATGGGCATTGATGGACCCATTCAGTTTCTTAATTCTGATATGTATTAACGACCTCACTGCCTTAATCCATTCGGATAGAGTGTCTACGTCTTCCTTTTCACGTTTAGCCCATTGCCTGGCATAATCCTCGACTGAATCCATCAAAATTTTAAAGTTGTATTTCCAATTGATGGATTTCGGCTCACGATATTTCGGACCTTTCGATAACACATTTCATAGAGAAGTGTTATTAACAATGTTAAGGTCACCGGTAATAACGTGACCAGCAGGATTATATGTGCATTGGGAACTAGCACAAGTGCAATCAGGAGGTTTAGACTTGAAGTCGTCAATTTTAAGATTGTGCAAAACGCGTTTGTAATTGAAAATTTTAGTTGCAATAGGTTTGGTATAGGTATAAGAAATTATTGGTACAGACTGGTCTTTGAAATAAGGAGGTATTTTCGATTGAACTAATTTATGATGAAGGATATTGCCTAGGTTGACGCCATCGAGACCTTTGTTGGTAAAGGAAAGATTTAGAAAAGATCTTTTCTCTTTTTCATCTTTTCCAATGCGAACTGGCTTGAAAAGTCTGTGACTTGCAATATCCGAAATTATAGTTTGAAGTTTGTATTGGTTTGAATGAGGGTTTGTAACAGTGGATTCCAAACATAAATTGAACAGAGAATGACTTATGTTCTACAAGTCTATCTATTTTATATTTGATTGATAATAAAAAGGCATAGCATATAACAGTTTTGATAATTTATTTGACAATTAAAAACGAATTGAACTACTGTATGGATATATATATCACATTATAGATCACATTTCAAAAGCACATCGGTTAGACGTCGCGTACGGTGTTGGTGTTAGTTTTGGTAACGTTAGCTTGACGTTATTTTTCATGCATTGTATAAATAACGTCGTACTTTTTTCATTTCGTGCAGCTCAATCATACATGATCATTTATATGAGCGGTTTGCTTGACTTGCTACGTATAGAACCGAAATGCAAAAGCGGCAAATATTTTTTCTAAGTACAGTTAAATTAAAACAGAAAAATAATATTCATTTATTAATTAGTATCCCCTTGGAGCAAAGATATTTTCTCTTTTTTTGATTGAAATAGGATATTTAAAAAAAAGTTTAAGCCCCTGTCTTTTCTGCTGCTTTTTCTTTTAGTTTAAACATATTTATTTATAGTGGATTGGGAAACAAGTTATTATAACTTATATTAATCCGTTTCCACTTTGAGGGTGCGAGTGCTTCCTTGTAGCCTAGCCTGCTCTTTTCGAAACCTAAAAGGGTGACTTTTACATGCAAGAGATACTGCTCTCTCTTAACACGGGTCAGTCATGTATCGCCCCCTTCCGATGGACTATCATTGTTTCACAAGACCATCATACTCGCAAATGGTGTCAAGGGATTATTCTTTTATCCGCTTTTGATAATTTCCGAATAAAAATGTTATTAGTTGAATCGTTTGTTTCATCGCCTGTATTAAATGTTAAAAGAATTTTGATATATACATTTATATAGTTGTCTATTCCAAAACTTCTAAAAAATGCAATAAAGGCGAACTGGAAAGCAAAACCCTTATTATCACCAACACCGTACGCTAAAGCGTTCTCAAAAATTCCAGATAAAATGTCAATAAATACGGAGTCAAAACATTTAATGTAGGCCGTTTGACATTTCGAATTCAACTATTAGATTAAGATATGTGATGACGCAAATGCGTATTCTTTTCCTGAGTATCAGTGAGATGTTTTCTATCTACTATTTCGTGCGCTAAAAGACTATTTGCATGCAATACTATTAAATTCACTCGTGAAAGCTTATTTTCGTTTTCGTTATCTAAATTCAGGACACGGCAGAAAGAGCTTTCCATGTGACTTTCAAGCACGGTCATCATTGCTAACGGTATTCTGACCTCGAGTTGTTTCTCTTTTGTTTCTTTTTTGAGTCACTGTCCTATTATAAACTTTGACCTTTACAAAAAGCTAAGGAGTGTCTACCCAAGGAATAGATTCCTAACTTTGTAATATATTTAGCCTTTTAACTTTTTTCATTCTATCGTCACTGATGTTTTTTTGTAGACTTAACTCGTGCCTGGCTTACATTATTTTAATTCTGGTATATTTTTATATCTACATACCTTTTTATATAAATTGGTTATTTTGAAAGTGTGTACAGGTATTCATAAACTTCTGAATTAAGAAATTCTTCGGCAAAACTAAGTTTCCCTGTAGAATGTTTGAATTGATTTAAGTAAAATCAGGAAATCCTTAAATTTTGAGATGTTTTATGAGACCAAAATAAGTCTCTTCATAAGAGGTTCCAATCAATTGCATGCCACAGGTTTCATCGCATACAATATCTGCCATGAGTAAAAACAGCTTCAAATACGAGTTGAGAATATAAAAGCATTCATTTAGGAAACAAAATATAAAGATATGATAGATAAAATAAATGCATCCACAATTCCAGATTATAAAGCAAACTGAGTGCATAAATTTATATTGCGATAGGTTTGTGCAATTTGCATAAGTCATCTGGTTAGTAGAAATTAGGATTTGCGAAAGGGTTAAAATCGGAAAAATTATGTACATTCCCAAGTAATAAATAAAATAGTCGAAGTTTGAAATATCTATTCAAATAGAAGCTGTAAATATATATTTTCAACTGGCTTCTTCTATTCACAGTCAATTATTTCAATTCAAAAGCAAACACAAATTTAGCAACGATCTTTTGATGACCCGGCAGTCAGCGGTCTTAGGTTCATGTATTGCACGTGATGTATTGATATTTTTTTTTAAAGAAAGCAACTTGTTTTATATTTGATATCTTAACGCCGACCATGTTAAGTCTGCTAAAATTGCATGTATGATTAATTTAAAGGTTATTAGTTGTAATTAAAGTGGCACATTTGATTCGTTGTTTCATTGCTTGAAGTATTATTTCTTACATCTGCATGGTAAAATGTATTTTTTTAAAAATATATTTTAGATTTAGATTTCAAATTTTTTTTCATCTTGAATACCTACTTATCAGTCACATTTTAAAGACGAAAAGGGTCCTTGTTTTTTTTACATCTATTGGAGGCACGTATTTTAGATTATGTATACACGTCCTTGGTCTATCATAGACGTAAAATTTCAAGAAAGTGCAAGAAACTCTTCCTTTTAATTTCAGTATGAAAAAAATAGCCTGCTTTGTACATCATGTACATATTCCCTAGACCCGTAATCTTAAATGAAACTAGAACACACCCGTGATATCGCGGGTCCGTGACTGATATATAACTATGCGTATGCCTTATTTTAGTATTGGTATTGTCATCTGATAAAGTCATGCCGATTATAACATGTATAAGGTGCACAGTTTTCTCTGCTTTCAAAATCTTTCTGTTTAAACCCGTCGACCTGGAACCTTCAATTATTGGTAATATTAATAATTTGGAAAACAAAAGGGCCTAGAATGGAGTATTTTTTACTCAACAGTATACAGCAAAATTCTAAATACACTGTTTGGTGGTGCGCCTGTCAGATGCGGAACGTACAGATAAGGTAATAGGTAACAGGTGAATATACTATTGGTATCGGTGTCGGACTCGATCCGGAACTTCTTAATTATTGGCAATATTAATTACGTGGAAAACAAATGGGCCTAGAGTGGTGTAATTTTTAATCAACACCATTGTAGTATATTAGTTATATATAAAGTTGAATTCTTTGATTCATCGGTTTTACGTGATGACGGCTGACAAATTGGACCTCGTAATTTTAGTATTATAGATGATAGTAAATATTAATACTTCTTTTATAGATTTTATTTAACAAATCTCGTTTCGAATATAAATCGTATTGCTTACATGAAATCTTATCTCATATCTTAACACAGCTGGTTTCAACGTTTGACTCTAATTAAAATAACTACGCATATATTGAAAGTAAATATTAGCAGCTTGTAATTGCGTGCAAGGAAGTATTCACATGATAATTAAAGAAGCTTTCGTCATTATAAATTATGCATCATATGTAACATATCTCTATAGCAACTTTAAGATGCTCATGCTTATTCACCAGGTCAATTAATAAGCTATTGCGCATGTATATGCAAGGTGGCCACGAAAAGAACAGATGTATTCCGAATAATATCCGGTGTTCCGAAAGACTACGGACATCGTCCAATATATTCTGCGTAAACCCTAAGATATAAAGTTGTTAAAGAAAAGAAAAACGATTTCTGTGTATCAATGTTATATCTACATAAAGTTAAACTCATTGTTATGTTAATATTTTTATATATAAGAAGGTATATGATACACTCAACGTCTCCTCAGCGGTTGCAAATCACTTTTTCTAAATCAATTTAATTTTCGATCAGGATAACACAGTTAAACTAGTGTAGTAAATAGTCTTTCGAGTTAAATGAAAAATGTCATAATACTATGACAATGTCATTTACACTGTTCAAACATCACCGCACGTCAAACTGTGTACAACAGAAATCTGATTGGACATTAGTGACAAAAGAATTATCATGGACAATAATGTCCAGTGCGCGTTTAATGGGGGGGGGGGGGGGGGGGGGGGGGGGTTGGGGGGGGGGACAAGGGGGGTCCCAATAACAGCAAAACAGCAAATTGATTTGGCTCATAACAGATAACAAGGAATTAAAATGGACAAAAACAGATAACAGTAAATGAAATATTAAAATAATTCGGTCTTTGACAAATCAGTATTTCTTATTACGGATATAATCCTTTGTAATGCATTCCATTTTCTATGACTATGTTTTAGTATTAATTTATGTATCTAGAATGTGTTTAAATTACTACTCAATATATTATAATATTTTTTATACGCTCGTTTACGGAACGTATTACGGTATAATGTTGTCCGTCTGTTGTCAACATGTCGGACATTAACTCAAAAACTCTTTAACCAATTTGCATTAAACTTTGGGAAATTGTTTATATCTATTTACGTGAGCACCCTTTTTGTTTTCTTTATAAATTTTAGATTTTAAGTTTCTGGGTAATGGGTTTTTATTCAATAAAATTGGTGTTTTTTTCAGTTTTCTGATAATATCTCGAAAATGTTTTCACAAAGCAAGGACTTTTGGTGAATTGTTTATATCTATTAACATGAGGTCACTTTCAATTTTTATAAATTTTAGATTTTACGTTTCCGAGTTAACAGGTTTTATTAATTAAAAAGGGGGGATTTTCCAGTTTTCAGACATTAACACAAAAACGTTTTCAGCAGTTCTCATGAAACTTTGCTGAAATGTTTATATCTATTGTTGTAAACTCCCTTTCGATTTTTATTAATTTTCGATTTTATGTTATTGAGTTAAGCCCCAGTTCCACTAGACCACGATCGCACCACGCTCACCTCGATCTTAAATAAATTCAGATCGTGGTGAGGTCGCAGTATGAGCGGCATGAAAATGTGCTTTCACGATGCTACTACGTCCTCAGCAGGCTTCTACAACGATCCCGCTACGATTATACGACGTTTTCACCGCGCTTATTCTGCGACCTCACTACGCGTATCAAGATCTTTCTACGCTCATCACGTTCTCACTACGACCATACCACGAGTTATCCGATTTCAACACGATCTTACCACGTTTCTACTGCGCTTATTGCACGTTCTTACCACGATTATACTACGTTCATAGTTGCGATCTTACTACGTTCTCAGCAAAAACGTCAACATTGTGTTCCATATCAATACAGTTCCATGCCTTCTATTTCTGATTAAAACGGAGATTTTTCGGAAACAATACAGTCATACCACTAAAATCTACTAGAATACGTGGGCGTGGTGGTAGGGGTTGATGTAGAGGCAAAGGGAGTTCTGATAGTAACGAATCCTGATCCAGCAGAGATGGCGGACCGACCAATGCAACCTAAATTACAACCTATTGCTGGTTCCTCAAGCTCAAATGACGATATTTTAGGGAACGATAGCAGAGATGACACACATGTCTCAATATAAGTAGATATAGGAAGATGTGGTATGAGTCAATGAGACAAATCTCCATCCAAGTAACAATTTATAAAAGTAAACCATTCTAGGTCAAGGTACGGCCTTCAACACGGAACATTGTATCACATCGAACAGCAAACTATAAAGGGCCCCAAAATTACTAGTGTAAAACCATTCAAACGGGAAACCCAATGCGGTCAAATCTATATAAAAACGAGAAGCATGGTTGGGAAAATGGACAAGAAGTCCTTATTACAAACAGACAAACAAAACTTTGAGAGATTTCATATATTTTATGTGAAAATGGCAATAAGAATGAAAGTCGTAGTATGAACGTAGTGAGGTCGTAAGAAGAGCGTGATGAGGACGGCAAGGGCGTGCTGGAATCGTACTGTGGTCGTAAACAGCGTGGTGTAAACGTGGTATGGTCCTAGTGGAAGCGGAGTTGGGTCGCGTTGAGAACGTGATGGTCGTAGTGAGGTCGTAATAACGTCGCTGTGAGATCGTAGCGCAGTCTCTCCAAATAATAATAATAATAATAATAATATCTTTATTTAGAGAGAGTAACTCATTTGGATTACACCAATTTTCAATAAGGCTCTCTTAATACAATAATAATTACATTACAAATAAACAATGCATCAATAATAATGGTAAATAAAGATTATGTACAATTTAAAATACAATAAACAATTATGATATGGCATTACAGTAAAAATATGATGGTAATGTTAAAAGTACATAGATTTGTATTTATGTTTAAATTCGGATACTGTATTTGATTTTTTTATTGAATTAGGAAGAGCATTCCACACTTTTGGTCCATTGTACGAGAAACTAGACTTATACAACTCTGTATTTGGTTTTGGAATAATAAAATTATCTGAGGATGAAAATCTCGTATTATATTTTTGGTTTGCAGAAGCTGATACAATAAGACTTGACATATATTCTGGAGCTAAGCCATGTTTTGCCTTATACATTAGTAATGATTTGTGATAAAGTATTCTTTGTGTGATTGGCACAATCTTACATTCGTGAAATAATTCTCTTGAAGGTTTGGTGTAATCATGTTCGTCTAAAATTATTCTTGCTGCCCTTTTTTGCAGTTTTAGTAAACTATCTAATAAAAAGTTATTACAGTTTCCCCATATTGAACAACAATAATCTAAGTGAGGTAAAACGTAAGCGTTATAGTACATTTGTCTAGCTTTATGATTTAAATATTTCTTTATCCTTTTTAGCAAAGCTAAAGAAGAGTTAACTTTTTTGATTAAATAATCGATATGAGAAGACCAAGATAGAGATGCATCAATAAAAACACCTAGAACTTTTTCACATGTACTTTCTATAATTTGTTGTCCATTTAAAGCAAGATTAATGTTTTCATTTGATGTAACGGAAAGCTTTTGTTTAGATCCAATGCATATAGCTTTCGTTTAAGATACATTTACAGCCATTTTATTGTCATCACACCAGCGAAAAATATCTTGTAAAACTGTATTAAGTTTTTGACTGATGCAACTTTTGTTTTGTCCAATGACTGATATGGTGCTATCATCAGCAAATAAATCGGTGTTATGATTAGGATTAGACAAAGGAAGATCATTAATAAAAATTAAAAACAACACCGGTCCTAATACGGATCCTTGAGGTACACCCGTTTTTTGTTTTTGTTTTTGTACGTCTGATAATGTATTTGAAATAGATACTTTCTGATATCTGTCAGCCAAATATGATGTAAACCAACGTAATGAAGTATAAGCTAATTTGTATTTGTTAAATTTTTGAATAAGCAGTTCATGATTGAGAAGATCAAAGGCTTTTGCTAGATCTAGAAATACTGCTCCAACAAGATCGCCATCATCAATTGCTTTAAGCCATTTATCTATTAAAGCTGTTAAAGCAGTTTGACAAGAATGGTTTGCACGAAAGCCTGACTGCATTCTATACAATAACTTGTATTTATTAAGATATTTTACTAAGTGTGTTTTCACATGTTTTTCAAGGATTTTAGAAATGAGTGGTAAAATTGCAATTGGTCTATAATTAAAAACATCCTGTTTTGAGCCTTTGTTCTTATAAACTGGTATGACTTTTGCCAGTTTAAATGAGGATGGAAAAATACATTTTTTGATACTCAAATTAAAAATATGACAAAGTGGTAGTGAAATAGCATGAGAAGACATCTTTAAAAATTTTTGCACTTATGGTATCAAGGCCTGTTTTCTTTTGATTCATCTAGTGCTTTTAGTTGTAAACACACAAAATCATAACTCATAAGTGGTATAGTAAAATACACGTCATCTGGTACATGACCCGATATAAAATCACCAAGTTTGTTAAAACAACTACTAGAATTGTTGATGTTTTGATCTATATTAAGATTACCTGTGATATTTGTGAAATAAGCATTAAAAACATCAGCAATGCCTTTTGGTTCTAAAATTTCCTTTTTGTTACAATCACTTATGATTTTTATACTGGTATCATAGAATCACGCTTTCGCTACGCTCTTGCTACGATGGCACAGCGATCTTTCCACGACCTTAGTGCGCTCTCACTACGCTTCTACTACGACCTGTTTTCATCACGACCGCACCACGATTGTTTTGAACATGTTCAAAGTTGGCCACGCTCATCACGATCTTGAAGACCTCACCACGACCGTGCTACGACCTCACTGCGATCTACACGATCGTACTACGATCATCAATATTTGCTTTTTTTTCGCAGATCGTAGTGCGATCGTGGCCTAGTTGGACTGGGGTATAAAGGGATTTTTTTCATTTGAAAAAGGTGGTATTTTTTAGTTTTCAAAAATAATTCAAAAATGCTTTCAGCATTTCTTATGAAACGTTGGTGTATTGTTTATATATATTGACTGAAGCTCCCTTTGTTGCTAATACAAAAAATGACCTAAAAGAGTAAAAAAATATTCTGACTTTTTCTAAATGACCAATTAATGAGGTGTGTGAATTTTTCTTAATAAGACTATGAGGCAAAGTAGTATATAGGGTACTAAAATCAAAAGCACCAATTTTTAGCAGGCAATTTATCAAGTACTTCGAACGAATTTTGACACTCCAACAGCAATTATTCCACTATTTTCAAAGGTCTTATTTGAACAATTTTTTTTATCAGTTGAGGTTTTTGATTGTACCAAGTGTACTAGTAAGTAGAATACATAGTTTAGTAGGGAAACAATGGCTTGAAACGAAAGAAATCTTTGTTTGTAATGAGTTATGTGCAGCTTCGGACCCAAGTACATGGTTGGAACTTTCATTGTACAATGCATTTGGTTCTGCTTTGAAAAGAATCATAGAGCTGAGTCTATGTACCATATTATATAAAAGGTTAACTGGTTGTTATGACCTAGTCCTTAATTGAGATCCTTGTCAGATATTCCTGGCCATATGTTTTCCTTTTTGTCATATTAGGAATTGTTTTAATTTAATATGTTCGTACGGGAAACAAGGAACACTATTCTCATACAAAAAATTAAGATAATTCTAAATACACATTCATAAAAAAAATGGAATTTATTACAAAGTATAATCATAAGATATACTTGAATTGTCCTGGACCTCACTTCTGTGTTGGGTAAATGTTAATGGAATCCTTCTCTGAATACAGGACAAACATATTAGTAGTGGTAGACCCCAATGTCCAATGATCTTCAATTTATACCGAATATTGACTGTCAAAAACAAATGCTAACATTCCAATTTTCAATAACAGTTAACAGAAAAACTAATAGCCCAATAACAGCTAACAAAGAATAAGACAATAACAGCTTACAGCAAATATATTTTCAAAATAACAGATAACAAAGAATTGAATTGCCCCATAACAGCATAACAGTTAAACCCCTTGCCCCCCTCGTTTCAGAACAGGCTATATTTTTTTGACATTTTGAGATACTAAGAACTTGTATTAAGTGTAAAGAACTTTAGAGGTCAATATGACTTTTAAACATTTAGATTTTATGCCCCATATATGGGCATTATATTTTCTGTCCGTGTCTCTGTTCGTCGTACCGTCCGTTCGTCCCGCTTCATGTAAAAGTTTTTGGTCAAGGTAGTTGAGGGGGAAAATGAAAAAATAAATAAATCTGTATGATAATTTGAATTTGTTAAATAATTGCAATTTAAAAAAATCACCAACCAGCTGATTTTTTGTATTTCTTCGAATAACAAAGTAAAAAGGGGCTGTACACGACTTCCGAAACTAGATCTAAAATTAACAACGTTACTCAACACTTGCAATTCTGAAACATTTTAAGATATATCAATATTTTTTTTTATCTAATTCGAATACTTGTCAGTTTACATGACCTCGGTTTGATAAAGGAGTGACAATCCATTTCTTGTCTCCAATCAACTGTCCTTCATGATCAAGATTGGCGTGCTATGATAGTCGAAACATCGTAATTGATATAATGACATTGTCATATTTTTTTTGATACACAAGTTACATCAACATCAAAAGGTATTTATTTTACATTGAAAAACTAAGACAAAGTTTATAAATAATTTATATTTTAATTTGAAAAGGTTTAATTTAAAAGTAATTATTATTGTAATTATATTATATTTAATTTAGTATTTAATTATTGTTTTCAATTTATTTTAACTATATTATTTGTATTGTGAAATTGTAATCTATACTATTAAACGAGAAGACCTCATTTTGGGTGTCGCTTCTCTTCTTTCCACAATAAATTAATCAACACGCCTCTGTGTCCTATAGGTACAGTGCATAGTCGCATTTGTCATCCATTCATATGATTATTCTGATTGAGTTATTTTGGGAGAAAATCGAGAAAAAGGGCATCCGGATATTGTCCCGTCATTGGACAAAATTTTAAGTCAGATTATACTTCCGGTTTGCGTTTTTCTGTATACTTTGAACATACATATACTACGAATAAAGTGTATTTTCTATCTGCTATCATTTTCAAGTTTACTATCCACGATGGTCACAGAGTTTATTAAATAGAGAGGGTCTGTATACTATATCAATGACCACCATGGATCGATTAGAAAACTTAGAATTGAAAGTAAATACCGTGACTTTATTTATATAGTGAATGTTCATAATATACAGATAAGCGCTAAAAATTTTCATGTGCACTTTTGATACCTTTTCTGAAATTCTCCAGTCATTAAATCTTTTACAAAATTCATTGATTACAAAAAAAAAGAAGATGTGGTATGATTGCCATGTTGACAACTCTCCACAAGAGACCAAAATGACACAGAAATTAACAACTATAGGTCATCGTACGGCCTTCAACAACAAGCAAAGACCATACCGCATACTCAGCTTTAAAAGGCACCGAAATGAAAATGTAAAACAATTCAAACGAGAAAACTAGCGGCCTTATTTATGTACAAAAAATGAACGAAAAACAAATATGTAACGCATAAACAAACGACAACCACTGAAGTACAGGCTCCTTACTTAAATGTTCATAACATACTAAATGTATATTCATATTGAAATTGATAGAAAACCACACATTGGGAATTTTTGAAATAAAGGAGGAGGGATTAAAAAAAAACATTTTCCTGTCCCCAATAACCTATGATTTATGATAATTTTGCTGAAATTCTCCAGTCATTCAATATTTCACAAAATTCTTCCAACAACACTTTACATACTTTCAACTACGCTCTGAATGCCCGCGATTTCGCGGGTGTGTTCTAGTATAAATATAATAATAATTAAAAACCAATTGTTCAGAGAACAATTGAAGGTCTTTCCATATCAAAGAAATTTTGATAAGAAGATAGTTGTTCATACTGATACGATAAAAATGGTTTAATCATATTTTTAAGTGATATAAAGGAGATAATATGCTACTTCCGGTGAAATGAATGTCACTTCCGGTCTAATATGATAGCTTCTTTCACACTGATTCCAAAAATATATAGTTTCTATATACTTTTGTATTTAGAATGGGAGATACATGGTCACTTCCGGTTTGTTGGAAGTCATTTTTAGTCTTCAGTAATCAGTTTATGTATCTATATGACAAAATATATGGATTCTGAGT
Source organism: Mytilus edulis (assembly GCF_963676685.1). Taxonomy (NCBI): domain Eukaryota; kingdom Metazoa; phylum Mollusca; class Bivalvia; order Mytilida; family Mytilidae; genus Mytilus; species Mytilus edulis. Next base: position 98,931,075 of record NC_092346.1, read on the forward strand.
ACTTTTATACGAAAAAATTGCAAAAAAAGGTTACTTCTGGTTTTCTCAAGGTCACTTCCGGTAGTCATTTTTCAAGGTCATTTGTCATCCAACCTTTTGCACAAGGTCAAATGCCATTAAAATGCACTTAGTTGAAGTTATAATCAAATAACCTCATATCAAGACATTTCAGGGGCACTAACTCCTATTAGATGCTATTTAATTGTATCAGACCAAATGTAACATATCTTCATAACTATATAGCAATCATTTTGCACTTGTTCTTTAATATGTACCTTTTCAAGGGTTGGAGAAAATGCAAAAACATGGAAAATTCCGAATTTAGAACTTGACCTTGACCTTTGACCTTGACCCCATTTTCTAATAAAGGACCTAGGGATCTCAAATAAATACATTCCAGGGTTATACGGTTGACGGTTTATTAGTTAATAACACATATTGAGAAAATAATTTTGTAAAGGTAGATAACTCCTATAAAATTTCATCGAATCGCTTCGCTCCAAATAAGCCAAATTTTCCTTAGGATGTAACGAACAATTTGTAAAAAGAATTTTGTCGCTATCTTTTTTTGTTACAAAGGAGATGCACTCTGATGATAAACAGTGAATAGGGAGATAACTCTTACAAAGAAAAGTGTTCGGCTTAGCAGGGTTAAATGTAAAAGCGCATAAACTGTACAATACAATATGAGAAATATCTAAGCGACATATTGCGAAACAAACATTTGTCGCAATATCAAAATTAGGCGGAAGAAAAAAAAAAAAAAAAAAAAATAATAATAATAATAATCAGAAGAAATACAATAGGTCTTTCCACAGAAAAGTGGAAAGACCTAATGATGCTCTCTTTATTAAACTAATAGCGAGTTTCTTGATTTTTCTAGTTTGGTTTTCTTTTCCGTTGTTGATTCAGGCCTCCTACCGTGAGCCTCCTCCTAGATTGTGCCAAAAGGGCATTACAATTGTCGGGTACAACATACCATAATAACACAACAAAATAATCAACACAATAATGTACTTCATTGTGGAATCTGTGGATTACTGATTCAAAATTAAATTGATTTCGACAAGTTGCTTTGCAACCGCTGAGGAGACCTTTGTAAATGTGTATACTAAGGAAGAAAATGATATTACAAAGGCTTTTATGATATGACAAAATTCATAAAAATCTTTATTAAAATAAAAATAAAAACAACAGTCAAATAACATCAGTGTGTGAAGAATTCAGGAAACATACAAAGTACTCAAACTTAACAATAATTACTTTAAATGGAAATAACACTATATATCGTATAAAAAAGTCTTTATTTCTGTTCAGATTAGACATTATAGTACTATTTATGAGAATATCATATGTAAGTTAATCGTATAGTACGAGTAAGAAAAAAGTAAAATCACAAAAATGCTGAACTTAGAGGAAAATCTATTCGGAAAGTCCATAATCACATGGCAAAATCAAATAACAAAACACATGAAAAACGAATGGACAAGAACTGTCATATTCCTGACTTGGTACAGGCATTTTCAAATGCGCAGAAAATGGTGGATTAAACCTGGTTTTATAGCGCCAATCCTCTCACCCTGACGACAGTCTCATCGATTTCCGTTATATTTACATTGATGCGTTAACCAAACAGACACAATAAATAAAATAGTCAGAATACAGAATATGGGTTCATCAGTCAACATCGTATAACAATTTTAAAAGAACAATTTAACAGAACACAAGAACATCTATCTACAAACACATTCATTGATTTGTGTGTCTGACGTCAGAAAATGTTATACGTCACATAGATTTGTCGTTCAATGTGCATACTTTCTGTTAGCACATCACGTATCATTGAAATAATAGTGTAACATACACAAAAGACCCATTGGAAACATGTGCCTTTAGTCATTTTCTTCTTTTTATAAATAACGGATCTCTGATATTCTTGGGCTTACTTTTGATGAAGATGGTCCTGACCGTACTGTAAGAAAAAAGGAAAACATAAATTCTTAAGTTGTTACAGAATTTTTTAGTGAAAATTAAGTCGGCAGGTGAATTTAGCTAAAGAATGGCTGAAATCAACAATACTTAAACTTTATAGTGACAATCATGAATAAGTCAATAAATACTAATCGTTTGTGTATCAATGATGGTTTTAATATTAAGAATTAAGAATGCTATATAAATAACACATAGCTGAGAGGGTGATAGAGCAGATTAGTATCCCGAGAAAATATTGTCAACCGCGGAGAAGCCAAGGTTGACAACGCTTTTTTCGAGGGTACCAATCTGCTCTATCTGACCCTCTCAGCTATGTGTTAATTAATTTATTATACTGAATGTCCTATTATCCTCGTCTTGTACAGCTGAATTTTATTCAAAAGTATTTTCTATGACGTCACGTACATAACAACGTTACGAGTGTTAGAAATAAACAACAAGATGGTTTATTTTTTTTCATTTTGACAGTTAAATAATAAAATTTGATCCAGAACGTAAAACTTAAGCATTGACTTTGTATTCATCTACTTGATGTAAATTCAATCCATTGTCCTTTAAATTGTCGATTTTTGATTGGTTTAGACGAGAGGGTAACATTCAAAAAAATTGTCACCCTCTCAGCTATGTGATAGAGTAAAATGACACCCTCGTATTAGCCAATCAAAATATGGCATTTTAACGTAAAGTATAATAAAATAAATTAACACCCTCGTATTAGCCAATCAAAAACATGGTATTTTAACGTAAAGAATAATAGATATTGTTGTCTGTTCTGTAGCATTGCCACTTCTGCACTTTTTCCCATACCATAATATTGAATCAGTCTGGTATTTCCATTCTGAATTGTTTCTGCTTATAGAAATGCAATAAAATGTTTTCTTTCTAAAACATGTATAATGTAGAGGTATGTCGTTAACAGGAATAAGATAAGTGAAAAAAGTGTGTCAGACATTAAAGAGCTGTGAACTGATGCTGCGAAACGTGTTTCAGACGGATGGATCTCTATTATAGCCGGAGACAATAAAACCAGTAAGGCCAAGTCTACTTAAAACAAGGTGAAATAAAAAAAGGTTAAAATATGAGTTTCTTATCAACTGCGTGTTAAATATCTGTTGCAATATACTTTATCTATGACACAAAACATCTTATTCAGCAGAAATCTTGTGAACACATGAACATACACTTACTTTTTCTTAATTTTCTTCCTGCATAATATTGGAACTGCTATGATTGTAATCAGTACTACTAGTCCCACACACCCAATAACTATATACACGTATATCACTGAAACATAAATATAAAAATTTGTTTGCACATATCCTTAGTCAGGAACCTGTTGTTTAGTGGTTGTGCATTGACCAATAATGGTTTACTTTTACAAATTGTGGCTTGGAAAGAGAGGCGTTTCACTGACACTCTTACACATTTTCTCTTTAAACAGTGTGACAACTGTCATGCTCAGCTCTCCTAGTTTAAATGTCCCTCTGGTATCATTCGCCGCTCCTTTATTTATTTTCACGTGCTTTCAAATTAATTAAAATATAAGTTTTAAATTTGTTGGATCTAAATGATTTTAATAGGATCTCCGAAAAAAATTAATAAATGATAATAAACTATCAAATTGTTATTATCAAAAAAAGAGTATTTAAAAACACCAACTCCTAGGTAAATTGAAGAAGCGGAAATTCATTTAACATCAACACCCAACAGGTAAGAATACTAAGCGATAAAAAAAAAAAAACCTGTCATATTCCTAACTTGGTACATGCATTTTCTAAAAAAGAAATGATGGGTAAATCCTGACTTGAAGTTTAAAGCAAAGATTGTTAGTAATATTAAAGTGAGAACAGACAAATGCACCATACTAGATACGTAGTGAAGGCGGGCATCAACACTTAAATAATCTCAAATGACATTTTTACGACGCATGTAGGGCAGCACAGATAACCGAAGAGTAATGAGTTCCCTACTTCTTATTAAGATAAATCTTTCTGTCGAACAATGAATGCGTTCGATAAGAACACTTCTTTTTAAATTAAGTAAAATTATAACTTGTCCAAACTCACAATTAAAAGATAGTGCTGTTGTTGTTGGTATTGTTGCGTTTGTATTTGTCCCTTCTACTGTTGTCAAAACAGTTGTCTTTTCCATGGTTGTTCCATCTGATGTTGTCATTTTGTCTGTTGTCATATTGTCTGTTGTGGCTTTGGAACAGAAATAATACAAATATTTGATAGCTTTAAAAAAAAAAAAAAAAAAAAAACACTATCAAAATTAATGATCTATTTCATCCATTAAATAAAGGCAACAGTAAAATTCCACTGTTCATAAATCACAAATCCGGATTACAAACTGAAACCGAGAGAAAGCCAATATTTTTATAACAATAAATAATCTGGGATTTACACTTCCTCTTTATTTTCTGTATCTATTTGAAGTAAATTGTTAAAATTATAAATTATGTTTTAAAGTTTGAAGTAAAAGATAGTCCCTTTACAAAGAAAGAAAAAACGAAAGAAAAAAGAACCCGTAAAGAATGGACAAATGCACTTAAAAAAGGTCAACTAAATGTATACTTTCTTTTCTTTTACTTCTAAAGATATCAACGGTTAAACTAAGATGTTTTGAATCATGTCATTACAAATGCACTTACAAAAATGCATAACTGACCTAATGATAACATTTCGAACCTTAAGTCCAACTTAATTTCGTTTGTTTCTTAATAATAATTATTTCTTAATTTATTATAAACGAGTGTTTTCTATTGGTATAAGTAAATGTTGCTAGCAGTAATTGATATATTGTTATCTTTTTATTTTGTATATTAGATTCCAAGCAAGAATTCAAGGAATCAAATTTATATCAAATATTTAAAATAAAGTATATTCTTTAAACTTTAATAGTCCTCAACCTATGTTTAACAGATAGATTATAGTGTAACAACTGCATACGTATTATCAATTTCAAAAAGGTCTCACTATGCTCTTCAACCTTGCACTTGCCAATGGCTTTATAACTATTTTGATCTGAGCGTCACTGATGAGTCTCATGTAGACGAAACGCGCGTCTTGCATATTAAATTATAATCCTGGTACCTTTGATAACTACTATAAGCGCTTCGGACATATACAATCCATAACGTGGTGTTTTCAATTTTTTATCATGATGGCGGATAAGTTCAAATTTATATGATTGTATTTTTCTGCATATATGTAACTGCTATACTACAGTGGAGATCACTTCTAACCTCTCATTAAATCTGTCAGGAGAACTGTTCTAGAACAGTACGTAGAACTGTCAGCCTGACACCTTTTAGTCAGTTCTAGGTTAGAACTGTTCTAGCTAGAACTGATTTGGTCAGTTCTACCTAGAACTGATTTGGACAGTTCTACCTAGAACTGATCCTGACAGTTCTACCCTAGAACTGATCCTGACAGTTCTAGCTAGAACTGACCAGATATTTGGTCAGTTCTACTTCTAGAACAGTTCTACGGTTAGAATTGATTTCTAATTCTACGGCTAGAATTGATTTTAATAAATTCTACGGCCAGAATTGATTTATAAATTCTACGGCTAGAGTTGATTTGTAAGTTTTAAGAACACTTTGCCTTAATATACAGGGTTGGGTAAAAAAGCGATTTAAATTATATAGAGTTTTGCTATTTTGCCGGTTTTATTTCAGATTTATAATCGGCAAGACTTAGACAGCAACCATTTGATTTTCGGGGGGGGGGGGGGGGGGGGGGTATGTTTTTTTTTGGAAAAAAAAGTTTGTTTCCAGTTTTTGGTGAAAAAAATAATTTGTTTTGGACCCTGAGAAAAAAAAATTTGTTTGTTTCATCCTCAGCTGCCACTATATGTAATGCTAAAATTGAAAGAAAAAAATTGTTTTCGGTTTGTCGCTAAAAAATAGATTGTTCTTCGCCGAAGTCGAAAAAAAAAGTTTGTACAGAAAAAAACCCATAGCCCTCCTCCCCCCCCCCCGAAAATCAAATGGTTGCTGCCTTAGAGAACATGTTAACCTGTTAACCCCGCCATATTCTGCATGTATGTGCCTGTTCCAAGTCAGGAGCATGTAATTCAGTGATTTTCTTTTGTTGATGTGTTACATAAATTTTTATTTTTTCTCTCAATTTTTGTACATAAATTAGGCCGTTAGTATTAGGGGGGGGGGAGGCATTATTATTTGAATTGTTTTACATTTGTTATTCCGGGAGTCAGGATGGCTCATTATCACATAACAAAATTATCGGACCCCAATAACCAATATAATATCTATTTACGAGTAGTTTTCATACCTAGGACGACCTGTTTAACAAAAATCTTTTGACCGCATCAATCTAAACTGCCTTTATTTCCTTTTTTTTTCTGCAAATCTGTATAGCTGCACAGTACTTCAGTTTTAATTTTAGGTCTAGAGGGACTGTACTATACAAGTAACAGCAATTTTGGAAAAAAAATGTAATTTTTCACATCAATTTATAGTGCCAGCATGCAGGGGCAGCTAGATCCAGGCTGGGGGTCCAACTATATGCTCCCATTCATATGCATTGATGTTAAAAAAAAAGTGGGGTTCCAACCCCTGGACCCCCTCCCTTGATCCTCCAATGAGCATGTCTTTGTTTTATTCAAAATATTGAATCATAAACAAATATCAGTAGTTTTTATACTTCAGACTGAGTCGTGTAATACAATCTTTTGGCTGCATCAACCAAAACTTACCATATTTGCTTTTTATTTTGTAAATCTATATAGCACAGCAATTCAGTTATAATTTTAGTTTGAGAGGGACTGTAGTATATAAATAACTGCAATATTGGAAATCAATGACCACAAATTTTTTTCTCGCATTAATTGAGGGTGCCAGCATTTCCTATTTTTATTCAAAATATCGCATCAGAAACAAATATCAGTAGTTTTCATACCTCAGACTGACTCATGTTACAAAATTATTTGTCTGTATCAGTCAAAACTGACCATATTTGACAGCATCAACCAAAACTGACCATATTTGACCACATCAACCAAAACTGACCATATTTGCTCTTTTTTATACAACTCTTATAGTCGCATAGTAAATCTGTAATATTTTTATGTAAGGATGGAGTGTATAATCATTATAATACAAATGATCTATATTATAGGGTTATTGCATGAATATTGGGGAATATTGTTCCGAGTAGAATTTTATATTGCGCGTGCTTATATTTTTATATCAGGATGGATTGTTCAATATAAACATGATAAAGGAAAGCAACATTGGAAAACAAAATTATGCTCGCATCAGTTTAAAGTGCCAGCATGTCCTCTTTTTAATCAAAATTTTGAATCGTAAACTAATTTCAGTAGTTTTGATATCTCAGACTGACTCATGGATATAACAAAATTATTTGTCTGCATCAACCAAAACCATGAAAACTGACCATATTTGACCGCATCAACCAAAACTGACCATATGTGACAGCATCAACCAAAACTGACCATATTTACACTTTATAATGTAAATCTTAATATATATATATATACAGCCGCATAGTAAATCACTTATACATGTAGTTACATATCACGATGGATTGTATAATTCAAATGACAGCAATATTGTACCACATTGGCTAAAAAAAAATTTTCACATCAATTTAGAGTACCAGCAATTTTCTGCAAGTCCTCTTTTTATTCAAAATATTGAATTGTAAACAAATTTCAGTAGTTTCGATATACATGTATCAGACTGAGTCGTTTTAACAAAATTATTTGACCATATCAACCAAAACTGAACTTATTTACACTTATCATGTAAATATATATGGCCTCATTGTAAACCAATAATATTTCTATGTCAGGAAGGATCGTATGATAAAAATGACACCAACTTTGGAACACAATACACTTATATTGCTAATCCTGGCTGACCCGGCCTCTTAAACTTTTGAAGCATACAACAATCACTTTTCCATTGTGGCGTCAGATATTTTGTTTTATGATGTCAAATTTTTACGGGAACCTGTGCGATATCCAGTAATGGCAGACAAATAGCGGTAAGGTGGTATGTATACCATATCTAAAAATTTAGCACACCGTTATTTTCTCTCTGTATCCATAATAATGAACCGTCACTTAAGTGACTTTTAAGTCAGTTAGTTTGAGATGGTTTTTTTTTTAAACAAAACTATTTTACGGCATCATCCAACACTCACATGACTGATTCATATACTTTATTTTAAAATAAAAAGTACATGTATGGAAAGTTCTCTTCTTGGAATAGTATACTGTTAATATAATTTGAAGACAAATGGAAGGAGGCAGAGAAAAATGCATGATTTTGTTTGTAGCCGAACGTCCAGTGGCAAATGCTTCATTCATGTTCAGATGAGTATATTTTTCTGAGTTTCAGACTCCCAGATATCATTTATAATCGTTATTGATAAGCTCTGGCTAAATTGACGAGATTGTGCAACTGTATATAGTTTTTTTACGTTATAATACACTTTTATCATTAATATCCCATAATTCATCCACTGTACAATTTTCGTATGAACATTTGTCAAAACAGAATCTTAAATGAATGTAAATCCAAGGCAAACAAGGTAAATTACGATTAAAATTCCATGAATTAAATGCAGAGATATATTTATGACATGTATGAAGAGACTGTTAAAAACGGGGAACGAAGAAACGTAAACAATCGGTCCTACTAAAAAGCGTCCGGGAGCGCCCGGGAAAAGAAAAAGCGCCCGGGGAAAGAAAAAGCGCCCGGAGAAGGAAAATTAGCGCCCGGAGAAGAAAATTAGCGCCCGGGAGAAGAAAATAATAATATTCTATAACAATATTTTTTTCCCTTAAAAATAACTAATCATTGCTTGTTTTGACCTTAATATAAATGGGGATATGTACGATGCTACATCTAAAGTGTTGTTGCACTTTTACATTTTAGATTTCAAAATTGTATATAAGTAAGTAAATAAAAATAAATAAGAGTATATATAGAAGAATCATGAAAGAAATTGTCCTCGATTAAAATGTATATTTTGTTATTTGAAAATAATCGTGGCCTGAGGTCTAATATTTTCGCAACTGCATGGTGAACACTTTTTTATACAGATGCTGAGATAGATTTATTATATCATCTTATAAAACTAAAACTGCTTCAACATGTTCAATGGCTATGCTTATGAGGGTTTTAATGCTTAGACTTAAATTTAAACCAAACCTGTTCTTTACCCCCTTGTTTTAACTACGGTACATGTATAGTACTGCTTTTTTCATGTGCTGATTTATTATGTGTACCTCTTTTAATTTTGATTAAATTAATATTTATCTGTAAAATTTGGGTTGTCTTATACATTTCTCATTTTGATATCGTTTTTGAAAAACATGTTTTTTGATGTCTTACATTTTAATAAATCTTCCACATAAACTGTGATCCATTAGTTATCAATCTTTTGAAAAGTATTCATATATATATATTATTGTTAAAATTGAAATATTCACACTTGTTTTTGTGCTTTATTTGTTCATAACTTAACAAATTTGTCTCATGCCAATAAAATATCTATATATTTTCCCCGGGCACTTTTTCTGTTCCCCGGGCGCTATATTTTCTTCTCCGGGCGCTTTTTCTTCACCCGGGCGCTCCCGGGCGCATTTTAGTAGAACCCTAAACAATGATGTTTCCTATGCAATCTTATAAAAATATTTCTCCGATGAGTTGGATAACCTCCTATTCACTTCGATATTTGTACATGTAACGTATGATCAGAAAGAAATATAGAAAATCTGCTTTTATATAGCAAAGTAATTGGAAGTGATTTATTTCTTCTAAATTCTAAAGTGCCCTTACTGCAGTGACGTCAGTTTAGAACTATGCTACAGTCCTGACTGATTTAGTCAGTTCTGCTGACAGTTCTACGGTTAGAACTGATTTATACAGTTCTACCTAGAACTGATTTAGACAGTTCTACCCTAGAACTGATCCTGACAGTTCTACCTAGAACTAATTTAGTCAGTTCTACCTAGAACTGATTCTGACAGTTCTACTTAGAACAGTTATACTTAGAACAGTTCTAGGGTAGAACTGTTCTAGGTAGAACTGTTCTAGGACAGGTTAGAACAGTTCTATGACAGTTCTCCTGACAGTTCTAATGAGAGGTTAGAAGTGATCTCCACTGTATGTTTTTTATACACATTTCTCATTATGTTAACTATCTATAAAAAAAATACCAAAAAATATCACAATATATTGTTTCATATTCATAAGTTGACAAAATTTTATGTCAGGTCCTAAGTGTGCTGTCGACATCCGACCTGACGTCAATAACAAAGACAATTGCAAGTTAAATGTATGCGATGAAAAACAAAACAAACCAGATTTTTCAGAAACATATGCACAAGGATTCAATAAGACGACTTAAACAATATAACAATAAAAAGAAATGCACCAGTTAGCGATTACGCTAACAAAACTTACTGTCGATTGGCAGAGAATAAACATACTTCATTCCAGTATTACTGTTCGACGCAAAACTATATACCTGTTGATTAGAAAACAAATAGATTTAATCTTTTAGACGCACAGGAAACTTATACCAGATACTTAACACACGTTTGATTGGGATATTGTGTTTCTGTCGGCTTAAGGCTTGTCAAGTTTTTGCAATAAGTTTGTGTCATGAATAAATACTAGCTTTTTGCATTACTAGTAAAAAATCTTGATAAAAAATAAGAATAAAGGATGCACACCTCATTTCTGTTTTTATATTATTTATAAAACAAGTAAAAGCAAATGTTGTTAAATAATAACTGAAGATCCCCGAACTACACTTGTGTCGAGGGAATACAGTATTATTTCAATGTTTCAAAATACAAGGTTAATAATTATTCTAGAAGATTTTAATTAATTTTCACATGTAACAATGTATAATCATTCATTTTACAAACCTTAACATTCACCGGATTTGTCAAAGGTCCTTTTGTATGCATAATCGCAACATAAGCATCATTATGCCACAAAGTTCCGCTAGAATTGATCGGACTATCTCCTGTTTGAAATTTCCGACTGCCATCGTTAATGCTACTCGTTATAATTGTATCCCCATTTTCAGTAAAAATTTCTGAAATGACAAATCGAATAACTATTCTTTAAAATCATCTTCCCTTCAATACCTTAAAGGTAACTTCGATGTCGAAAAGATATTTTTACTTATTATATAGATATAGGAAAATGTGGTGTGAATGCCAATGAGGTAACTCTCCATCTAAATAACAATTTATAAAAGTAAACCATTATAGTTCAATGTACGGCCTTCATCACGGAGCATTGGCTCACATCGAACATCAAGCTATAAATTGCTCCGACAGTACAAGTGCAAAACCATTCATTTACCTATTATGTCTGTTTGTATTGTTCACACATCGTTGTCAATATAATGGAATTGATGCGACTGTCATACAAGTGAGAGGTTTAGCTAGCTATAAAAATAGATTTAATCCAACATTGTCTATACAGAAGAAAATGCCTGTACCAATTCAGGAATATGACAGTTGTTATCCATTCGTTTGATGTGTTTGAGACTTTAATTTTGCTATTTGGTTAGAGACTTTGTGTTGAACTTTCCTCAGAGTTAAGTATTTTTGTGATTTAACTTCTTTTTGGAATAAATTGTTAGTGTATTCTGTAGATTAGTGGATATTGTTATTCAAGTACCATTTATCATGGTTAAATATATGAAATCGGTATTAGTTGGATATTTACGACATCCTTGACCTGTATGGAAAAAATGTTTCAAGTGACGACTTTATATTTTTTTTAAAGATGTTGCAGGTAAATCGAAATTGCATGTGATACATGAAACGGACTAACATTTCATGCAGTCCTCAGGTAACAGATTCCTTGGGTAGTTCTTACCTGTGTAATATTGCTTCATATCATTCCACACAAATGATATTTCTATGTTATATGCACCAACTGGAATTTGTGTCCACTCTTTTCGTTGCCCTATTTTAGATATATATATATATTTTTAAACATGTAAAGGAAAAATCATTGACCATTGAAAATCTACATATACGGATTGCATGTGTTTCGTTGGTATTAACGTTATGCTGGTTACACTTTGTTTGAAAAAAAATATTTGCGGCCTTTGAATAACATTTTATCACGTAGGAAGTATGATTTTAGGTTGTTAAGATAAATAAATGTCTATCATTTCAGAAAAAAATAAAGATATTTAATTGAAGCACTGCATGGAGTTGATTTGCATTACTTGCAATAATGAATTATAGTATTGATTAAATATAGGGAAACTAACTTAAAAAAAATACAAAGATACATGTACTTAGTGAAACTTTCAAATCAGTAAATGCCAACGTTATAAATAAAAAACGAAGCATTGAAATTTCTACAAAAATAAAGTACGAGTCAGCATATTTGAAAGACAAACTTTAAAGTAAAAAAAACCCAGATTTTTAATAAAACTGGATCCTTTGATGACCTATTCATGTTTTGTATGCGTTTTACGTAAAATTAGTTTTACTTTTTAATTTGTTATCTTATTCTTAAAGCAACGTGGAATATTAAACTACTTACATATATGCAAATTTTAAACATATAACAATTCATTTTGTGTTTAAAACTCCTAACGCAAGTATAAACCAAATGTATACTACTCAGAACAAAAAAAAATTTAACAAGTGTCTAATTCTGATCAGATAGTACAATCAATTAATAAATTGTTGTCTTTTTTCAGTTTGGAAATACATCACTAGGAGTAAAATTTATGCTTTGATTTGGGATGGTAAACCTGACAAGGTAATTCGGAAGCGTTTATGTCAAGAATACTGCAGATGTGGTTGATAAATGATTAATTTGAGAAATGTTAAGCTGGGGTCACACATTCACGATGTTTACTGCCGTCCTTGACAGGACCATTCCCGATTAAAATTTGTCAAAAGTATGATCAAGATCCAGCGAATTGTTGATGGAAATTCAAACTTTAATTAAAATTTGTAAAAAAATAATTTAATCACGACAACAATTAGATATTGTTCAGGAAGCGTCGATACTCAACCGCTTCCAAGCGACTTTGTCCCGATAATCCCGTTCTCAATCCGCTTCTAATCCGATTTGTATCTTTCGCATGTAAAATTCGACCGATTCTGTCACGACTGCGTCCCGATTCTACCGAATGTAATCCGACAGAGATAAGACAGTAACCAGACAGTGAACCGACGCTGACGGAAGTTATCCGTTCGAAAACTGTCGGCATACTCGGGATGATCATGTACTGTCGGAACATAATCCTATCACGGTCCACTCTATCGTATTGCAAACGGCTTTATCGGGTCTTAGTCATATTGTATTCTGTAATTGTCGGCACTCTGACGTGGGTATCATTTAAGAATTTCGTATTGATGAAAATGTTATACTTCGTCCATATATATATTGTATTCTGTTATATCATATCGTATTATGATTACTAATTTTGTTTACTCTCATTTTCTTGATTATGCTTATTTTTTCGCTTGCTTTATTGTGTGCCACTAGAGATTAGAGATATTATAAAATATAAAAAAGGAAGAAAAATCTTTTTATATTTACATTGAGCTACATCATCAGTAAAATATCCCTCTCGGATAATGCATGTACTATTGTCACCATTACACACGCCGCATCCATCAAATACTTCAGCATTCAGAGTATTGGCGCAGTCGAATCTCTACAAGATAAGCAGTGACAACATAAATATATGTGTGACAAAGAATTTCTTCTATTAATAAGAGTGCCTAAATTATGTGTTTATTCCAATCACTAAAAAGGAGTTTGTATCGTAGGAAATTGTATAACGTTCTATCAGATTTATTTTACCCTGCAAATTGCTCAAATGGTCGTCTCCACCTTCTTGGCAAGCACTAACTTTCGATTCTCAAAGGCTTTTCGATTGTTGCATCTAGAAGAGTATGAATTGCTTACCGCCTACTGTGTACAGTCTTTACTCTCTATGCTTTAAGGGAGCGCGGGGGGTCTAAATCATTTTTTTTTCTAATATATGATTTCGCTCTATTTTTCTATAAATGAACTTTATCTTAAACTTAGAAAAAAAAAAAAAATACGGGGTCACAATCTGCCAAAGGTACTTTTTTTTGTTGAACTACTAGGTGAAATATAGGTTATATCGAAATAAAAAAAGAACTTAATTACAGAAATCGTTCACATTTTACAATAGTTTAGTTTAAGGACAGTTTTTTTGAAAATTATAATAAAAAATATAGGTCACCGATTAGTAAAAAAAGATATTTCAATTTTTTCACCAAAGAGAGGTAATTTAGAGCTTTTTCAATAATATATATACATTTTAAAAGTCATCTGGGACCAACACGAATTGATTTTTTAATGATTTTTGTACCATATGATAAAGTTAAAACTAATAAAGGTATTTAATAAATTTGCAATGAAAAATAAATGTTTAATTTTTTCAGAAATTTGTATACCCTCGAGCCTCCTTAAAGCCTCGGTCACACCTCACCGGATAGCACGAACGGACGCCTAACGGATAATAAATAAAAATTGTCCGTTGACAACATTGTTATCCGTTGGGAGTCCGTTGATGTACTGACCGAATAAAACGGACACATAACGGAAGCGTACCGGATACAACGGATGAACAAGATATACGGATAAATCAAAGGCGACAATAATGATACATGTAAATCGCATAAATATTCAAAATGTTTCTGTGTAACTGGTTTTGGTTTGTTCTTCAAAATTCCGCCAAAGGGCAGTTTCTGGCCTGAATAAGAACTGCTTGATTGTGTTGACGTGCCTAAACTATAAGATCGATTATGAATAATAAGAATTCATGAACCTTAAGAAATCTGACATACCAATAATTGGCATTTCTGACGCGAAATTTTCAATTGGCATTTATCCGTTTCAGATCCGTTCATCATCCGTTTTATCCGTTATACGTCCGGTAGAAGTCCGTTTCTCATCCGTTCAACATCCGTTTTTCCGTTAAACGTCCGGTAGAAGTCCGTTGGTGAATTTATCTTCCAGACCTCCAATGGATGTATAATGGACACGTAACGGATACAAAACGGAAACGAAACGGATGAGTACCGTACAAAACGGAAACGAAACGGACGAGTACGGTACAAAACGGACGACTAACGGACTTTCAACGGACATTTTATCCGTTGGACGTCCGTTCAAAGTTTTGAACATGCATAAAATTTTCCACCGGACAGAACACACGTCGACGGATAAAACGTACGCTTAACGGACATGCAACGGATATGGACGGACGTCTAACGGATAAGAACGGACGTCTTACGGACATGAACGGATTGAAAAAAAGTGATCCGTTAGGCGTCCGTTCGAGCTATCCGGTAATGTATGACCGAGGCTTAAGGTATTTTGATTTAATTTCTTTCCATTTTAAAAATGTTATTTTTCATTCTTGGACATGTATAGCTGAATTTTAGAATTTAGTTATATTTTGTTTCCTTCTTTAAACTGTTTATTTTCTTTAACTTTAAACTTACTGAACATTCAAACAACCTTTAACACTATGCATTACCTGACAATACCCTTCTAAGCAAGCAGAATAAAACCCTGGACGTCGGGAATAGCCATTTGCATCAGCTGTATCCAAGGTTCCTGGACACGGCGTACCGTTTTCTATCAATCCAAATCTTGTAAAAGAAGGTCTGGTATACCCTGGAGCCGATTCACAAAGAACTTCACATACACCATGGTCTAAAAACACAATGTAAAATAAACACCAACAAGACAGATACAGCAAACAACACAAATACAAAAGAATTGTATAGGTAAAAAAAAAGTTAACTATACAAAACATCATTCTGCAAACCAGTCGAACTAAACAAATGTATATGAATATATATCACAAGCTATCAATGATCTATTACTAACACCAAACTAGATATGAGAAAAAATAATCAAGGACGTTCTTAACTTGAAAAAAGAGGAGACAGATCGATACCAAAAGGACATTCACGCGCTCATTAGTTGAAAATAAACTGAAAACACAGAAACTAAAGACTGAGCAACACGAACCAAACCAAAACCCAGGAGTGATCTCAGGTGCTTCTGGAGGTAATCTGCTCTACATTAAGTTCTACATTAATTTTCATATGGTCAGCGCTAAAAATTCTGAAAAAAACCTGATGTATTGTTGGAATCAATTAGACAGATGAAATCGTTAATTTCATTTGATAAAGTACGAGAATCGGAAACAATTTACGATTATCTGAATAATTACCTGTTTGTTGATTTTAGATCAATATAACCTATAACGTGCATTATCAGTGGAGGGGAAGTTAAAACCGCAACAAATCTACGAAAGTGTTTGCTGAGAACAAACATTTAGTGCTTGTATTTTTTATCTGTTACAGTGGGAGATATTTTGTAATGTTACGGATATATTGTTGATATACAATCAAATTGTAAAATAACAAAAAATATCGAGCTCTATGGAAATTCAAAACGGAGAGTTCAATATCAAATGGTAAAATCAAAAGCTCAATTAAATCAAATGAATGTAAAGCAACTGTCACATTCCCGACATGGTACATGCATTTTCCTAACCGGAAAGTGGAGATTTATAAAGGCAATGGTAGTATACCTCTTTTCAATAGTCATAAATTGATTTAACTAACACACATCTGGGACACAAACCAAAAAAAAAAAAAAAAACCGAGAGCAACACGAAAAATCAAC
This sequence comes from Mytilus edulis, assembly GCF_963676685.1. Taxonomy (NCBI): domain Eukaryota; kingdom Metazoa; phylum Mollusca; class Bivalvia; order Mytilida; family Mytilidae; genus Mytilus; species Mytilus edulis. The sequence goes on from NC_092346.1 coordinate 98,947,801, forward strand.
ACAACGACAGAAATACTGAACATCTACAAACATAACCACCAACATACATAGGACCGGACTATAATTTATCTACTGCCATCTTCTTGATTTTCTACAGGACATTTTAAGAAAATATGGTGGGATGATCTTGGTTATGTGGCTAGCCAAACCTGCTGCTTATATGGCTGTGTTTAATACCGCTAAAATGACAACATTACGTGACAAGAATACAGTACAAAAAATGCTAGAAAATTTACGACAGAGAAATACATAAATAATGAATATAAAAGGGCATTTCAATATGTCCACCACAGAATAACAACAAAAAAATAAAGTGAATTTATGACGGAACACAAATATAGCACAATAGAATAATGAACCTGGTTGTATAGCCAGCTAATATTTCCTCGTTTTGACAACATGAGCCAGGTGTTTTTTTCTACATACTTAATGATGAGTAAATAGATCCGGAAGCTGTATATTCTGTCCCATTAATAATGTTGTTATCAATCAGTCTTTGACATGTTTCATTTGCTCTTTGTACTATAAGAGTAGAATCTGTACCACTGTCCCCATCACATGGCTGAAAAAATGTTATGAAATGAATGTTTGATGTTGGTGATCACTATTACTATTGTAATGCAACAAAACCTATTTTGACTTTTTTCTATGCAATATTTCTATAACAACTTATTCGAATCAGATCAGATTTGTTGCAAGTTTCTTTTGAATAATTAAAAAAAATTATATGAAATTATAATTGGAGTGCACATTTGCCCTGTTGTTGAGATCAGAAGTATCAATTTATTTACTATCAAACGTCCGAGAATCAGTCCGCTACGGTAGGCAATTAAATGTATTTTGATTTTTTTACAGCACGTCAGGATAACATATAATTTTTACATGAAAATGTTTGCACTTTATTTGAACTGAAGATAAAGCAGTCATTAATGCTTGACAATTTAACATGCAAAGTAATAGGCCATGCAAAAGATTTTTATTCCGTAAATGAACAGACCAATATTATTCAGAGTGATATCTATTAAAATCACAGGTCTTGAATTCATCAAACAATCTATTTCGAAAAGTAATAAGAAGACCTAATAGTATATGGTATGCACATAAAATCACCAACAGGTTTTGGTGTAGTTTGTGTTAATCAGTTCTTTTATTAATATTACTTTTACTGTAGGGTCTGTTTTCTGTTATAATCATTTGACGTGGCTCGGTACTTATACATCCCGTCAATGTGTTTGTATCATCTTTCATTTTGATGTTGTGTTTTGTACGTGTGACCTTTTTTTGTTTTTTTTTGTACAAATGGCGTGGCTCTGCACTTTTAAAGGTCTTGCCATTATCTTATTGTTATATTATAATTTTGAAAATACTTTGAACGACACAATTATTACACTCGCGTAGTGTGATGAACTAAATGTGGATTCTAAACAATCTAAAGAACTTTTGTATAATTTTAATTCTGGTCTTTTCCTGAATTTAGTTTAACAAACATTTTTTTAACCCTGTATACCACCATTCTCCATGTGAAATTATAATTTTGAAAATATTTTGAACGTCAAAATTATTTTATACAATTTACTGTGTGACGTTTACATTTTCTTACGTCAAACACGACACTCTATACAATAAGAATTGATGTGAATACAGTCACAGTACTTTAAATATTTCAATCCTTTATTGTTTTGTTTAAAATACATCTAATATAAGTAAGAGATGAATGTGGGTGCCAAATTTGTTTTTTTGTGCTTATCTGTTATATATTTGTTTGTATTGAGGTTGTGACACAGTGATGACTGCTGTACCAATATTATGACAATGCTTCCTTTTATGTCTGTTTTGTTCACGCATCGTTGTAAATATAGATGGAATTTGTTGCGACTATCATAGAAGTGTGAGGTTTGGCGCTATAAAACCATGTTCAATCCACCATTTTCTACATTTACAAATTCCTGTACCAAGTCAGGAACCTGACAGTTGTTGTCCATTCGTTTGATGTGTTTTATCATTTGAATTTGCCATTTGTTTAGGGACTTTCCGTTTTGAATTTTCCTCGGAGAAAAACTATTAATTACCTCAACACTGCAGCCTTCAGCTTCGTATTCATTTCCATCGCAATTTGCACTGTTCTTTGGACTAAATTATAAAACCAGAGATATATTAATTATCATGATTATTTATTAATCTGTTAAGTATAAGTTGAGATAAACAAAATATGGCTTTGCCTATTATTTTGTCACTACCACTTCCCTTTGTTTTCTTGTTATACTTATATATGTGACTGAGCCATGCGTCATAACTAGGTTCTTGTTGAATATGAAACACTTTGTGTATTTTGGACTTCATAAATCATACAAGATCTCCATTGATTGGTATGTAATAGTTTTTCAAAGATAGTTTGTTTTGATACAGTGAAAAACTGGGGGTTAATTTCAATAAATCTACAGTTTCAATTAAATTTCACACTTGTTCAGCTATCGAACTATTTTGATCGGAGGGTCACTGAAGAGTCTTATGACGGAAAACGCACGTTTAGCGTATCAAAATATAAGCTTGGTACTCTCATACATATTCGTTATTTAGTGTACACATTTCTGTCATGGCTGTTTGTCTATCATCGGATTTTTTGTGATTTTAAATTTTAGTTTTAACATGTTTTGAAATGTCCGTTGAATACTAATGACAGTTTTCAGCATTACCGTTTAAAAAGATGAGGAGTGTCAAAATACAGCAAAAAATTTAGATTGTTATTTTTTTAATCTAGTAACATTAAAAATATCAATGTGACAAAAATATGTATATAAAAAATAACAAATTTATTCAACTCATAAGTCACAAAATATCCTTAATTCCCTTTAATTCATATATTCTTTTTTTTTACAAAAAACCTACGTTGGATTATTACATATTCTTCTTCTGTAAAGCATTCCTCGTCCACACGTCCGGGAACAGGTTGTCCAGGTTCCCCAATCTGACCATCCTCCTGCTCGTACTTCAGGATTAATTAACTGAGCTTCAGACCAATCAACACAACCACCACCAAAGCAGATCTAAATAATAATAAAATTGAATGTGCCGCAGTAAATCAAGGTGGCATATACCATGATTAAAACGAAAAAAATGTTAACTTTGTGTGTTAAACTTTTTGTTCATGGCAATAGCAAGCTAACGAAAAGGTGTTCCCGGAATACCAACGATATTGCAATACGTCGTTTCTAATGTTTAATTTTGTCTCTCGTAAATTTTTACATTTCCTTTATTTGTCATTCAGATTGAAATGATCAACAGATAGAAATAACTCGCATACTTACATTGTAGCTGCATCTTTCTGTGTGTGTTACATTTTAATGTTGTGTCGTTGTTTTCCTCTGATATTTAATGCGTTTCCCTCAGTTTTACCCCGATTTTGTTTTTTGTCCATCGATTTACGAGTTTTGAACAGGGTATACTACTGTTGACTTTATTTGATATCGATTAAAGTAAATAAGTTGCTCAACTTTCACGAACAGAAATGAGTGTTAATATGCTAATGTTTTGTATACAACGAAGTTTCTTTATAAATTTGAAGCAGAACTTTACTCAATATATGACTCCTAACAATATAGTTATTTCATATTCACCTTTTGATCTGCACAGTATAGACCGGTAACAGTATCAGACTGCTTGAACATCTGACCATGTGTATTACCAACGTTATGATCGACACAGCTATATATGTTACAAACCGGGCCCTGTCGACGGATACAAGCTCAGTTAATGTATTGTACATACAATTTAATCTACAGTTTTCATCACTTTAGTTACCAAATCAAACATTTTTTCATGCAACTTTTGCAACCATAGGTGATACAAAAAGTAATTTTATATTTTCATCAAAGATACCAACCTTAAAATTTGCTAAAACTTTTATCCTGAGATAGAATTCATTACAACGCTATCACGAGTTGGTTGATCGTTTAGAATCACATACCTGTGTCACAGGTGACACAGTTTTCGTTACCCTAATCCCGTCCTTTTTTCGTCAATCATGCCATCACCAACTGAGGCTTATAACCAAATTTGAAATTACCATGCTCATTGATGTAATTAGATCTGCATACACTTTCGAAGCACATAAGATCATTCCCGAAATATGAAGTTTTCTTTTTGCTTAGTCTTTGTTTATGTGGTGCCATGTTGACTTGTTAGTCTTTTTTTTCGTTTTTCGTTAATGATTTCATGAGTCATAATGAAGAAAAATGCTTTTAAATTTAAATTTGCTCACCACAACATTAGGATATTCACGGTATCTAAATCCACTTCCGTATAACTGTTCACATATTTCATCTGCTGTCTTCATCTGACCTAGTAATAAATAACACAATATGAAACCTGTGTACATACATTATTAAAATAGAAACTGTTTGAAATATCACGTGTACCTATATTGAAAATAAACATAAATAGTGTTCAATAAATATTAAAACTCTGTAGTTGTTCTGTCTCAAATATTAAACAATATGTCTTAAGCTATGCCTACATGGCCATTATTATGACTATATTTCGTCTCTTAAACATGCTTTTCCATGTGTAAAATAAAGAAGGGGACAAATCTAAAGGAAAAATAAAAATCACTAGTCCACGGAAAACAAACAGTTCACAAAACACAGCTCATAAAACTATAAATGAAGCAATTCAAACCCTAAAAAAAAAAAAAAAAAAAAAAAATAGGAACAATTATCGATGTAAAAACCAAAATCAAAATATCACTTTTAAGAAACAATGTGTCATGTCTGATTGAAAGTCATCAAATAAATGGCCTTTCTATTACAATATTACAAATATATTGTTGTTCTCACAAAAAAACTCATCATAGATACCAGGATTAAAATTTTATATTTACGCCAGACGCGCGTTTCGTCTACAAAAGACTCATCAGTGACGCTCGAATCAACCTATTACTCCACGCACTACTATGATATATTTCCCAGATCGTCCAAACAAGAATAAAAATACATTCCAGATTCAGAGAGAAACAAATAAATATCGGTTTGGTATTTCAAACAAACCCGTAAGTCATGAATAAAACAGGCAAATTCATGGCCGAAGGAATAAATAAACCCATGGTCGCACTTATCGTATATTTATTTTGAAATTGTACTAGACTAAAAGTGGTATTTGTATCATAATGGTATTTTTTCCTTTGGTATTCTAATGAGTTAACTTCAGTTAGTTTTTGAGAAGTGCACCAATTTTTTGATGTTTTAGTTATTACACTCTCTATTGGTCCCGCTGTTTATGGCTTCTTGTTGAATACCAAATGCTGAGAGAGCTTGCACAAGCGCATTAAATTCCATCTCAAAAGTTGTTAATGTACAGTCTGTCTCCGCCTCCTTTGGGTTGGTAATTAATAACAGATTAAAACAAAATGAAATAGAAATCATTATACATTTTCCTAAAGTTATTTTGATTGAATAGCTGTTTTTTTCGAGTCAAAATTAATATAAGTCTTAAGTAATCAACACGTCTGTTATAGTTACGGCTTCTAGTGTCAATGGTTAAGTGATAATGTCAACCAAGGCACTATATAACATGCTTTGCTAGAGCAAACATTGTCAAAACATACCTTTTAAAATGTTAAAACTAGTTTGACCAGGTACACACATATGCACGTGCTACATTATATGTCATACACTGTGATTTCACACATGAGGACACTAATGTTGAACTTGATTCATCGATAGGTCACATTTTCTTCTACAAAAATTTGATGAACAAAACCGCGAATACAGGATTCGAAATGAGCATTCAGAAGAGCATTGTCCCCTCATTACATAGAAAAAGCTGACAAATTTGACAGTAGAATATACGAAATTACTAAGAAAGCATCCTGATATTGGAATAAATATCTTAGAAATTAAAATGATTTTTATATGAAATTGTATGTGGCAGAAGATAGCTATTTGGATCTGAGCGTCACTGATGAGTCTTATGTAGACGAAACGCGCGTCTGGCGTATAAAATTATAATCCTGGTACTTTTGATAACTATTTAAGATTTATTTTCGTTAGGAACAAACATAGTAAATTTTGGATGTGTACTATCCGTAGGTTAACGCTTATTAAATTGGACCTAAAATAATAGCTAAGTATAAAGAAGATGTGGTATGATTGCCAATGAGACGACTCTCCACAACAATCCAAAAGAAACAGAAATGAACAACTATAGATCACCGTACGGCCTTCAACAATGAGCAAAGTCAATAACACAAAGCCATCTATAAAAGGCCCCGAAATGACAGTGTAAAAAATTTCAAACGAGAAAACTAACGACCTAATTTACTTACAAAAAATGAACGAAAAAAATAAATGTAGCATGCACAACAAAAACCACTTAATTACAGGCTCCTGACATTGAACAGGCACATACATACAGAATGTGGCGGGGTTAAACATGTTAGGTCAACTTTCAGTCGATTATTCAAAGAACAATATTGCCTCATCGTTATAGAGCTAAATTGGGAAGCAAACTATGTTATTGTACTGGATAGGAATATTTTACAATGGGAGATTGACTAGTCTATAACAGTTAGGGTAAAAACTATATTCCTAACTCAGAACAACATTATTATATCTCAAAATCACCGATCCTTAACCCCATAGAACATATGTTAGACATTTGATTACTTCATCAATGAATTATTGGATCAACTAAGTCAACTATGGATATCGCAGAATACCACAGGTCTGAATACAGAATTAAAAAATCCATGCCAAGGAGATGTAGAATAGCGTTAGTCTCTCAAGGTGGTCGGAAATTGATTCAAAGTATCGTATTTGAACCTGTCATTTTCATCTTGAACTGCAGAGGCTAAGGTGTTTTTTAATGTATTTACCCGGAAGTTCTGGCACTAATGTTAATCCCTCTAAAGATGTTGGAGTAACTTCATTATCAGCAATATTTTCTATCCATAGACATCCATGATTGCCTGTCCTGTGAAAAAATCAAGAAATATAACACGTTTTGAATAATCCGCAAATATATTTTGAAAAAAAAAATAGATGCAGAATTTCTGTGATCTATTGAATTCAAATACAAAACTGGTTAATGTTTTGTTTTGCGCGCGTTTTTGTACTCAAAATCAAAATCTTTAGAAAAGCCTAACTCAATAATTTGGCAAAACTTTCTGTCAATTTTAGGTATTTTCCAACTATGGTAGAACTATCTAGTAACTGACCCATCAATTTACATTCTATTTAATTGTTCGATGGATATTTGTTTTTAACAAAGAAACAAGTCAGAATTTGATATAAACAATCAATGATTCTTTTATACCTTCTTGTCCTATTCACATGTCGTATGTTTCATGCAAGTATCTAATTAATTTAATTATCTGCTTAAAAAATATTTATTTTTCTCTTTTATCATATTGTAATCATGATCAATACACGGGCTGTTAATTTTGGACACGCACTAAATGTCCTTCTTATGCACTTGCGATGCATGTCTATCAGCTATCAAGTATTTTGTTTGTACCCTATGCGTTTTTAATTTACTTTTCATCAAAGTCGAAACCAGCATAGTTTGCTCCACTTACTTGTATACATGTAACACTCTACGTCATTTTGGAATGACAAATGAAAAATCTGTACAGTTTTGTATTCAAAGTTATCTCAACTCACAGAATAACTGATCTGGAAATTTGTCAGCTTTTGTGAGAAAATAATGATTGTTTTAAAATCTTTTCTTGAACATGTATTGATGTGCGGTGAATATGTAAAGATGTCACAGATTTTTTTATTATACTAGAGTAAATTGTGTTTCCTTACTGTAACCTTGTGTTCATATCATCGCAACTGCATGTACTCCATCCGACCCCAGCACCACCCATGACACCAACGTCTGGAGATAAACAATTTTGATCGGCGTCATGATACATACCCATGCTGAAATCAATGACATAAGTTGAAATGGTTATGTTAATTTTTTTTTTAAATAATAAGAAATTATGGCATTGACTGAAGTGAAATGTATTTAACTTATTTCTCCTGTGTATTACATTTATAAAGGGCATTTAAAACTCAATATGCAAAGGAAAAATGATGGTGACCTGGCATAAAACACAACTGAACGATCAGAAAGGATGGAAAGAAAACAGTCAATAGTAAGACACAAGATTAAGTTGTAAAAATTCCCAAAGAATTTTATGCTGTCTTTTTAACATATTTGACAGAATCATCACATATGAAAGGTCATAGTTGATCAAATTGCATGCAGAAAAACATACTTATGACCTATTTCATGGACTGTTGCGACATATCTTGTTATCCCATCTGCAGAAACACCACATCTGTACCTAGTATTGCAAACTGCATTTTGGTAAGCTAATCCTCCTAGTTCTGGATTGGGTATTCTTTAAATATATATATATATATATATATGTATAAAAAAGATAAGTCAATTAGCAACATTTGCTGCGTTCGTCGGGCACAGTTCAAGATGATATTTTGGGTATACACCAATAAGACAACTACCCATTGACACAATAAAAAAACATCAGAGTAAGCATACGTTTTGCGCGTATTTTTAATCGTTATAGATAATTCTTTAATGAATTTTATTTTGTATCATGTGCAACACGGTATAGAATTATGTTTGCATTTGGTTTGTTTTAGATGTTATTTAGTTATATTTCAATATTTTTAAATTGTCATTTTCGTTCGTGAAATGTTTATCTTTGAAACTGTTCTTGACTGCTGCATACATTTCCAATAATTTATTTTTCATACCAAATTCAGACATCTCAATTGATAGAAAAAACTATAAAAGACCGGCTTTGGATATTTTCCTTGAACCAACTTACAGTATTAATTAAAATCCGCTATAAATTGGCATTTACTTTGCTGTGATAAGAACATTAGAGACAAAATGGTTTACTTAATACAAAAACCAAATCAAACATTACGTACTGCTTTTTTTTTTGGCAAATGCATATACATAAATTTGAGTTCAAGGGTCGTTTGAAATAAATTCTATTCGTAAATTGCACAGGCAAACACATTTAAATGCGTGAAATGCATTTTTTTTTTATCAAATCGACATGTATTGGTTAATCGGTGGTATACTGACGAACTGATTTATTTCTTACCCTGTATGAACATGTACATGATCGTAAGATAAGGTTTGAGTTCCCGTACAGATAGTGTTCAGTGGAGCAGATAGAGAAGTGGAAGCGTTGTACCAGGACTGAAAAAAGAACAAATGACAAAGGTAAAATACCGGTAGAGGCATTTTCTTTTGTATAGAATGGTGGATTAAGTTTGGTTTTAAAGCTAGATAAACCACACATTTGTATGACAGTCGCATCAAATTCTATATCTCATTTTCAGGTGTTTGTTATAATTAATTGTTGTATTAAGGACAAACATATATCAACAAACAGATTTGTTAACATAGCTATCTTCGCTAATTGAATTAGAAAATCAAAAAAAGTATTAAAGGGACTGAAATGGATTTAACATAGAAACCGTGTTTCCAAATAAAGGGTTTTATATCTAATGCATTACACATTGGCAGCAGTGATAGCAGTGAAAAAACACAAGTTAGTGCGGGAACTCCGAACATTTTTTCCAAAAAAATAAAATAATATTTATCTTTGAAATCAGGATTGGTATACGACTAAAACATTAAAATTGCAAATACAACATCAATAATTTCATGCGGAGGCCTGCAAATAAATAAAAAAAAATAAGAGGAGGAAACGCTTTAAGGGTAAACGCCAATGTTCAAAATTGTGAGAGAGGAATTCAGAGTACCTCTTATTTGATAAAGGAAATATATTTTATAATTAATGAATTAAAAGTCTGTCTTTCTTTATTTACAGATCTAATCCCCCTAAATTCTTTCTTCTTTATTTATTTATAACGAATTGCAAATATCACGCATAAAGTCGTAGTTATCTTCAATTATTTGTGAAAAAAGTAATATTTGAAGAAGTCAACCAAAAACAAATGTAATTAATCTCACCGGGTTTGTATCAAAAAACGTCAAAAGTTTGATTGATAGAGTGACGTTATAATTCAACACATCAGCACGACTCCATTCATACTGCACCTGCAAAGATAAAAAATCTACATTTAATGAGCTGTTACATATAAAGCTCAAGATGAGTTTATTTTCATTATGTGTTTCATTAGTAGGTAAGTTTCTAACATACACAAAACTTTCCTATGTTTACGCATGTATGCATCCGGAACAACCAATGCTAAAGACGTAAAATTGATATTTTTTTAAACTCTACATTTTTATAATGTTTGATTATGATGTGAAATTACCATCTATCATTTCATTTGAACGACGAGGTACTACAAACGTTTTTATCTTAACAAACTTATTTTGCCCTTCCTGCGCACCTGAGATCACCCGAAGTTTTTGGTGGGGTTCGTGTTGCTTAGTCTTTTGTTTTGTATGTTGTGTCATGTGTACTATTATTTATCTGTTTGTCTTTTTCATTTTTAGCCATGGCGTTGTCAGTTTATTTTCGATCTATGAGTTTGACTGTCACTCTGGTATCTTTCGTTCCTCTTTTATAACGTTAGAACCAATCAAAGTTTACTAATGATGAAATTATTTATATTACATAAATTTACTTACTGCGTTATATTTGAAAAGCATGGTTTCAACTCTGCGGGTCATGTCAGTAGCTGGTAATTTATAAGTCAAGAAGTCAGCATCTACATACACTGCCAATTCTATTGTGAAGTCGGAGGAAGGTACCGCTCGTTTCTGTATTCTTTTATGGCTATATTCAGTTTGATTAATAAGAATGTAATCTGGAATAGTATAAAAAGGCTCGAACCAGGACTTTACGAATCGCTCAATAGAAGGCTTAAGAGATATGGAGTTCGAAACACACATATTTCATTTAAATACCCCATTATTGATACAGAGCTAGTTAATTGCATGTTATAAAGATGAAACGTTTTATTTTTAGAAATCAATTTGATTTATCTTACTAAGATGTAAACTTCATAATAAATCCTTCAGTTGGTTACTTTCTATTACAATCATATGATATTGGATATTCTTAGATAAATTAAATTTGGCTATACCTCGATTTGATTGAATAGTATACACATATTGACTGGGTGTGAGGGTAATAGCAAGTTTGTTGTCCCTGAGATACAAACTATTGCTCGAGGCAAAGCCGAGAGCAATGGTTGGTATGCGAAGGGACAACAAACTTGCTATTAACCGCACAACCAGTCATTAGGTGTTTTATTATACAGAACAACAATCAAGTGTTTTTATATACCAAATTAACTAATTTTCTAACAGTGTACATATATCATCTGAAAGAAAAGAAAACAATGTCACATAACTTGACATGCACAGGATGAACTTTTTTTATAGTTCTTCTTGTATTTGTAAATATTTCATTAATTGCAATCAAGACTAGAAATACTAGTGCAAATGGTAAATCTAAGCTAAAGTACACCAAACTCAAATTCACTTTTAGAGTACGACGACCGAACCCATATTATGAACAAGGTACTATATTTTAGATCTTTAAAAAATGCACGTGAAGGTTTTCTCTCTTTTATAATTGCTTCTTGTAAGTGAAATAACAATCGACACAAAAAAATTATACCATTTACAATATTAGAGTTTGACGTTGCCAAGCAAAATAGTCAATGACATCATTATTGTCCAATGAAAAATAAGCATGAAAAAGTACGGGAAAGATGATTATGAAACTATTAACCGGGGTAATAGTCTTTGAAACTATCAACTGGCAAATAGTCTGTGGAATGAAATAGCACAACTATTTCATTATTTTATTTTTATAGAAAAAACATACTGAGGTATAATAATTTTATCTATCAGTTAATAGAAATAATTTTGTCATATGACCGTGACGTCATTCACGTTTTTTACAATTAATTACTTCAAAATGAATTTGGGAATAGATTATAAGGAATGACTATAATATTTTGTTTTGTAGTACAATACAACATTTAAATAAAGCGCTACAAGGATTATTGAGTGTGCACAACATTTTTGATGTAAGTTCGTACTAGAAAAATATTACACCTATTTGTTTGAAATTAAATAATTTTTACGTAAAGTTACGTATGTACGGAGGTCATTTCTACTTGCTGCCTATAAAAACAACATATATTATTGATAAATTTAGATTATATGATTACAAAATATATTTCTCGAAAAAGTTTGCCATATTGCTCTTGTGTTTTTTTAAATAATTTTTTTAATAATAACAGAAAGCACAATTTTGAAATGAACGTTCTTACCAGAAAAATCTATGCTTACCTTTCGTTTGGCTAAGATCTGAGAACAGTAAATCTTCTCTTCGTTTTCTTGCTATCAGTGTTGTATGCTGTCCATCCCCTAATGCACTCCGTCTTCGAATATGATGTGGTAGAACTTCAAAATGAAGTTCATGGTCGCTAGTTGACATCATTCCTTGCTAAATTGATAAATTTTATATTTACTTGAGTTCATAATATGATTAAGATTAGGGCTAATATAGTGTTGGTATTACCAATGATGATGACACTAACGGTTTAACGTTAGTTGCAGATTAATATAAAATCCTGCCCATACTTAAGTAGCTGTTATTCGTTGGCAGATTCCTCTCTGATACCAGTGGAGGCTACAATTCAGTTTTATCATTGAGAACTAGTCATATTGTGTGCATCGTGTTTGGAAATGGTGAACCGTATGATATTACTATGTGAATTCTAAATCGAACAACTCATACTTACTAATCACTAACAGATTAAGACGGTCGTAGTTTCGTGTATTCGTGTTTAAAGTAGTAGATGGTAGTTTTTACTTGTAACTTTTTTGTTTGGCTTTCTTATTATTGGAAGTTGAGCGTCACTAATGAGTCTTATGTAGACAAAATGCGTGTCTGACGTATTAGATTATGAGCCTGGTACCTTTGATAACTATTAGCGTGTCGAAATGTACTGTTGTATTGTTTATTTGTGTATTTCTTTGTTCTGAGTGTTCTTGCATTTATTTGTACTGTAGTCCCGTCATGTAATGTTGTCATTTTAGAGTTATATTTAATAGTGCCATTAAAGCGCGAGGTTTGGATAACCACAAAGTAAGTTTCAATCCATCATTTATTCTAAAAATGTCCTGTACCAAGTCAGGAAAATTGAAATTGCTATCTTATAGTTTGTTTCTGTATAAATTGCTATCTTATAGTTCGTTTCTGTATGTGTTGCGATGCCATTTGTTTTCTGTTGCACTTCAGTGTTTCCGTTGTTTTCTTCTTATAGTTAATGTGTTTCCCTCGGTTATAGTTTATCGGTTTATGAATTTAGAACAACGGTATACTACTGTTGCCTTTATCAGCATATTCCCTTCTTTGTTAAAATGTGCCAATTTTAAAATAAAACAAACAATTTTATACCAATTCTTCGCAAAATGATGCCGAGACAGTTCCATCATGGGAATGGACATTTCCTATCAGAAAACAATCCGGATGGTCTCCCTTCCATTCCGTTTCTTCCTCGTCAATCATACTGGAAACTTTAGCTGAAGGGTGGAGTACCGATTTGGTATGTTGAAGAGTCATTTTGTAAGATTCACCAAAGGCAGATATTTCGATATCATATGATTCTGTGGATTCTACTGACCGTCTTCGCCGATGGATTGAGGAAGCATCTAGGCTGCAATTAGAATATTGTAATAGTTTATGCTTCTGTCTTGACCTATGATAACATTGCAAATGGTTTAAATTGATTTTTTTTTTAAATCTCAGTGAATTATGTATAATTCGTTTTTTGAACTGTAAATAGTTTCAAAGGTACCAGGATTATAATTTAGTACCCAAGACTGTAGGTATTGTTTTATTCTATTGCATTGGTACTGTTTTAATTGGACTTGTATTCTTGTCGATTACAATTCAGATATTGTAACGGTAAATTGATTTGTTTGAATATTTATACTGATTTCGTGTCGCAAGTTCTATGTAACAATTGTTTAGACTCTTGTCTCGTGTACATTTTGAGATATGATATAGATGTTTTTCTGTCGTTGATAGCTTTGACAAATGACACATACATTTGTTTGTTGGAAATTATTGATCTTGACATTCTTTTGTAAATGCAATTAATCTGAACGTAATTCATAATATTTGAAAAGGTAGATTATTCTACCTCTTTGCCTATTGTGTCTGTTTGTTTTGTTCACGCATCGTTGACAATATAATGGAATTTGATGTGACTGTTATACAAGTGAGAGGTTAAGCTAGCTATAAAACCAGGTTCAATCCACCATTTTCTACAGAAGAAAATGCATGTACCATGTCAGGAATATGACATTTGTTATCCATTCGTTCGATGTGTTTGAGCTTTTGATTTTGAGTTCAGTATTTTTGTGATTTTACTTTTTACCCAACGAACCGGATGAAAATGAAACTGCTATATAGTTAATTCTGACATTTATCAGTGTGTTTTGTTCTAAGTCACGCAAGTTGTATGTTGTTGATTATGTTTTTATTTTATCTTTTGGTTGACTTGTAGATAAAGAACCTCATTAAAAGTGCATCTTTTTAAATCTGGGTTCAATACACAATACATGTATCTATTCTTTCCCTTTTGTTTTATCTTTGTCGAAGCAAAGCTTGACATGTAAACATACACTTGTACTATTGTTGTTGCTTTAGACATTGAAATACATAGTATAGACGATTGTCTGTTGTTCATCTTTTAACAGTCTAAATCGTTTGTTGTTTTCTTTGACATATGACAAAGACGCTTGTCTGTTATTTGTTTAACTTGTCTCTTGTAATTGAAATGGACTATATTATAGACTTTTGTATTTTGTTGTTGACCTTGACCTATGGTATAGACCTTTGTCGAGTTCCATTGTGGTTAAAAAAAATAACATAAGGTATAGACACTTGTCTTGACCTTCCCATATGTAACTTCCATTTGCCTTTTGTTGTTAACATTGCGTTATGAAACAGACATTAGCCTGTCGTTGGCTTTGATATATGGTAAAAAACCTTGTCTCGTGTACATTTGTGCATGATTTTGAGATATGATATAGATATTTTTCTGTCGTTGATAGCTTTGACAAATGACACATACATTTCTTTGTTAGAAATTATTGACCTTGACATTCTTTTGTAAATGCAAATAATCTGAACGTAAATCGCAATATTTGAAAAGTTAAATTATTTTACCTCTGCTGATGGGAACTTGTTATCCCTTGGACTGAAGTCAATTGAAATTCATTAAATCCATCTAAAATAATATAAACAATTGTATGTGTGTGATGGGTTGTTAAGAAGCATGTGTGATTTCAAGAAAAAGCACGCATATTGTTTTTCTTTCCTCCCTTTTTCTGTTTCTTTTGAATAAGATACTAATAATTTCATTGAAGGATAAAAAAAAGCCTGACATTATACTTAGTGTCAGCCGATGTGCATGATAAAATCCCACTACATACATGTATGTTGTTGATAGAACACCATCGATCAATATTGAACAAACACAAATGTAGATAATTTAAAAGTAATATATAACTTTTCGTTAGAAATGTGAAAACATAAATAAATAGACGTGCCCGAACAAATTGGAGTAAAGTAGATAAGAAACAATTTTGATGAAATGATCGTTATTAAATTTTAATCTATTAGTGTTGTACATGTATGATGCAACAATTAGAAATGACATGCCATTTTTGTTTGGGTGGACGAATTTCCCTGAATTTGCTTCCCACAGGGGTTGATATCGCCGTCACATGAAGAGCTCTCTTTATTGTTACAACAAAACGGCGTAGACATATTCCATTGAATATTCTATACCGATACCGTGTGTACAATTTATGCCTAAATCATCATCTGGTAAGCCCTAGTTTAAACGTTTACAAAATATATAGAATCAATATTACCTATTAAACTTTTATTAAAATGGAAGAAGCAATACTCACCATATTTCGCAATGTAAGGAATTCCTTCAAAGCTCATTTTCAAAAATGTATAGTAAAACTTTTGAAATTATCTAAATTGATGTTAATTTCCCATCAATCTTTTTTTTCACACTAAAAAGAATTTTGTTACCTTCACGAAGTCTTTTAGAACTGATGTATTCATTGATGTGACTATCATCTAGCAAGGGTTTCGCCTGCAATAAAGAAGAAAGTAATACTATTATGTCTTGATATTCGTCCTCTTTCTTACCCTCCTATATGTTTCAAAACTACATGTATATACATATATTAAATATTGATGATAACCCGAGAAACTCTTGTTTAACTAGATAACAATAAATGTAGCAATTATTGTATTAGCACTATTAAAATTGCTTTAAAGGTTAACTTGCATTCAAGAAAATAAATGTAACAGCAGATTACTGGTGTTCAAAAGTCAGTTTCGATTAAGAGAAAAAAAATCCGGGTTACAAACTAAGACCGCGGGAAATAACTCAACTATATGATAAAAACAAAGTAACAACAGGACCACTAAAGTGCAAATAAAACGTCTTCAGTTACGAGTGAGGTGTTTTTACAACAATATAAAAATAATTTGCACTCAGTAGCTATTTCTGCATTCACAGTTCTGTAAATTGACACACAGTAACATACAATCCTTATTTGTATACTTAAGAATTTCTTTTATTGTAGTATTTACAAAGTAATATCGTTTGCACTTCATCTATGGGAAAGTGTTAAGATATCAATCTTCTTATATAAACAGCGTGAGATAGATACTATATTCATATTAAATATGATGACAGTTTACCTTTAACATGATAATACGTTTTTATTTTGAATAATCTTTTCAAAAGCATTTTCTCAACAGTACTATCAACAGGATATCCCGTAGATAATTACAGAAAAAAAAAACAGTAGATCGAACTCATTGAAGCGAAATATTTTGAATTTGAGTTGCTTTATAATTCAAACTGATTTCAAACTGATATGAAATAGTTTATAAAGTGTCAACATATAAGATATAAAGAAATAAGTATAATCTGGTGTTTTCTACAAATGTAGTAATGAACAAATTTCAATTATTTTAATTAATATTGTATTGCAACAAGATTATTATTAACCAGCGATGGTACACAAGAAATAAAATTATTTAAAAAGGACGTAACCCATCAGATCGAAACAAAGCCCCAAAAATATACAATCAGTTCACAAAAATGACAAAGTAAAGGTATTAAAAGATACTAGGGGCCGTGTTCACACCAAACGCCGCGTACAGTAAACATGTTAACAATTAGTTTAATGTACTGTATACTGGTTTCACATTAAATTTGTTCACATCTATACACCTTGTTTAATTACCTTGGCATAAGATTTGTTCACACTTGTCAACTCTATGTCATTTAAATGTTTATTACGTAGAATTCAATGCAAAGTTTTCAGACAACTTTTCTAGCAGTAAGGGAACGACCATTTGACTTCAAATCGGGGGGAAAAGGGGGGGGGGGTGAATCGATGGAAATATTCCGATCCCCAATTGGATAAATAAAAAAAAAGGTCCTACAGATGATACAAAAATATTCTAAATCAAGAGTTTCCCCATACCTTACCTTTTTATAAAGTCAAAATTTCGAATTCTAAAACAGTCAAAATTTCGACTTTTTTAAAAATCGAAATTTCAAGAATTTAGAAAGTCAAAATTTCGAGATAAGAAAAGTTAAAATTTCGAGTTCAAGTCGAAATTTTAAGATTTGAAATTTCAAAATTTCGACTTTGAAAAAAAAGTTCACTGCCAATTTTATTTTTTTCTATGTCCCTACTACGCTTCCGTACATTATAGTGTTAAATGTTGAAAAGCCATAATGATGATTTGCAGTAGTTTAAAAATAATAAAGATGTCTCGATTAAGCATTAGAAAACGTAGGCTGTACTGGCGTGCTTACAGGCGAAGAATATATTTTTTTATTCTCATAAAGCCAATGCATTACATCCGTACAGAGATTAAAGGAGAAGGAATGATATATGAGGGATCACTATATTCCCATCTTTTCTGTTTGTTTCAAATGGTATTTTTTCTCCAAGGATTATTTGGCAAAAGGGAGGGGGTTATGTGTTTTTTTTAGTTTTAAGGGTAATTTAACGGATCCGAGATACATGTACTAGACAAACAATATATTTACCTCACACTTTTTAAGTAATGCATTTATATTGAATCGTTGTTTGAGTAAAGACGAGTGACAAACATTTCTGTGAAAGTCAATTCGATTTGGAAAGACCTTAATTTTCAAATTATGTGTTCGGCAATGATGCTGCTTTGAGTCTTGATAAGGGCTTAATAAAGCTACGTTAAGTTAAAAAAAAAAAAAAACCAAGTAAATATATCAAGTTTAGACAAATATTTCTGTTAAGAACTTTATTGATAATTGTTATAAATATCAATTTTATTTAAAAATTGTTTCCTCCTTAAATATACACGGTGAAACTAATGTTTTAAATAAATAGTTTTGTGTACACTAAATCTATACAAGGCCTACATCGAGTATCGACTGCATGCATACAAAACATGTTTTTACATGAATTTTATCAATGGGAACGTAATTTTGTTTAGTTTACGTGTGAGTTACACTTACACAACACCCAGTTTAGGTCAATGTGAACACGGTCTAGGACTATGAGTGTACGTATGTGTATAACAATAGTAGTTAGTTTGTGTTTAGTTAACTTATAACGAAATCGTTTTTGTACATATAAATACAATATTCAAAGATTTGATATTATGTTATATGAAATTTTAGAATAAATTTAATTAGAGGATCTATCAGTTTTACCGGATCGCATTTAAGTTTTCGGGCTCGGTAAACCACATCACCGTAAACATGATACTGTCAAACTTCCAAACCTAGTCTTCGTATCAATGATAAAATTGAGTAAAGTTTAATATAATATTTGTATGTTGAATGAGAAAAAAGTGTTTGTACTGAAATTGTAAAACCTGAACATCAATTGGAATATAGCACAGCCAGAATTTATAAACCAATGGGGTATATGTTCCTGTTGAAGTAGGGTTTAATTGAATTGCAGACGGTTTTATTCAGATGATGTATGATACCTATCCATAAATGCCCGAGAATGTTGAATTAAGAAACCATAGAATGCTGCGGAAGCGTATTGGCGCCACATATTTTTTTTCTACTTTTCTTCCTATCTTTGCGTTACAACGCAAACCTTTGCGATATAACGTAAACCTTTGCGTTATAACGCAAACCTTTGGGATATAACGCAAACCTTTCCGAAATAACGCAAACATTTGTTTTATCTTATTTCTTAGTTAAGATTCAAAGGAGACAGCAGTTATTAATGGAGGAGGCTGTATATATTAAAATTTATCACCTTTGCAGTCATTGCAAAGTAAAATACTTGAATAGTTAGAACATATCATTGACTTATAATGAGCAGAATAATATAAGAAGATGTGGTATGAGTGCCAATAAGAAAACTCTCCATCTAAGTCACTTTTAGTAAAAGTAAACCATCATAGGCCAAAGTACGGCATTCAACACGAAGCATTGGCTCACACCGAACAGCAAACTATAAAGACCCCCAAAACGGTATCAATGTTATTACTAGTATATATATTTCAAAGAAAATTGAGTAAATTGTTGTTATACCGAAGAAAAAAATCAACCCTACTAATATAGCTATAACCGAAAAGTAAGCTCCCGTTAAAGAACTGTGTAAAGTTGGTTAGATTCAAACAAGCTACTCTTTGGTTATAAATGTATAGAATGCAGATGTTTTATTAATAAAATTATGTTTTCTCCATTCAAATTGATACCCAAGCATCTAAAAAATACTTCACTATATTGAAATGAAAACTCAATGACTTTCTATCATAGAATTTTTATCATATTCTGAGATTTGTAAAAGAAAAACAAAACGATTTCTTGCATCAAAATTAAAATAAAAAAGTTTCCTTATTAATAATTCATTTTAAAGCAGAAAGATCATGTTGTCGATTTGACTTGAAAGTTTCACAATTGTATGACATTGTTTTGATCTTTCAATATAAATATGCCTATACCATATCTATTTTCTTGTTAAAGTATATACTGTTCTGATGCACAAATAAGTCTTAATTTATGTATAATTGCACTTTAAGTATTCCATTATTCCTATGCATATTTATTATAATGATTTGGCCTTGTATGTATGTTTCTTTTTTTATCTACTAGTTAACCGAAATGAATGACCGACGGACATATATACAAAACTAAATGAAAAATTGAAATCAAGATATTTGCGTTATAACACAAAGGTTTGCGTTATTTTCGCAAAGGTGTGCGTCATATAACTCAAATGTTTGCGTTATAACGCAAAATGTTTGCATTTTAACGCAAAGGTTTTCGTTATATCGCAAAAGTTTGCGTTACAACGCAAAGATAGGGAAAAAATTTTAAAAAAATGTGTGGCGCGAATACGCTTCCGTATAATGCCGTCAATAATCTTTTTAATTATCAGAGCTGTAAGGTAAGCTATAAAAGACCCAGGTATCATAAACGGCTTAATACAGAGAAACAAATGCCCGATTTTTACACATATAGTTCTCAATGATCATCAACTTCATACTTAACTTGACTAAGTTATTCTATCTTTTAAATCAGTTGTGTTGCGTTCACAATTTTAATACTAGCATCGATGGTGATCATTTTCTTTGCTGAACATAAAAATATTGTGAACTACACTTTTATTTCTTAACGATGTTATAAGTCTTTTTACAGCAAATGTAAAGGTAAACAATGGTCATTTCAGTTTATTGTAAATCAAGAAAGTTGATATTCATGAAGATTTGAATAAAATTTCTTATTGATAATCTAAATGTTAATACCATGTTCACCACTGGATGAACACTTTATATAGCTGAGCAGCTACATTAATGATGTGTAACAACATATTAAATGAAAACGTGACAATATAAACATAATAATCCAAAAAATATTGAACAAATGTGCATTCCTCCACAAATTATATCCCCATGTATTTATAAGATCGGTTATGCTCTATTCTGACTAAAATCATGGTGTTTTTCTCTTTGATCAGGCTTTAAATTAAATCAAAATAATTGATGATGCATTCCACATTAATGCACTTCAATTAAATATTTTTTATTTTTTTTTTAACTTTTTTCCTAAACATCTTAAATGATGATTTTGTACAATTATTATCACACGATATATTTATTTAGGTTTAATAAAGATAAGATAATTTGTAAATTTTGTACACACTGTGTACTATTAAAGCACTCAAAATACAATATCTTCACACTCAATTACGATATGCATGCTATTAGGATGACAAACCTATAGGTATAAGTCTTGTCTATCAGGGCAAATATGATATTTGATCAGATTTAATAGTGAGAACAATAATCTGTACCAAATGTTTCTAAATTTGTTGTTTGTTTTGAGATGAGAGACTAGTTTTTAAACTTTTACTAGGACTTCTGGGTGCTTGCATTGTATTAATAGTTATCAAAAGTACCAGGATTACAATTTTATACGTCAGACGCGCGTTTCGTCTACATAAGACTCATCAGTGACGCTCAGATCAAAATAGTTGAAAAGCCAAATAAATACAAAGTTGAAGAGCATTGAGGATCAAAAATTCCTAAAAGTTGTGCCAAATATGGCTAAGGTAATCTACTCCTGGGGTAAGAAAATCCATAGTTTTTCGAAAAATTCAAAGTTTTGTAAATAGAAAATTTATAAAAATGACCATATAATTGATATTCATGTCAACACCGAAGTGCTGGTGATACCCTCGGGGACGAAACGTCCACCAGCAGTGGCATCGACTCAGTGGTGTAAATAGTTATCAAAAGTACCAGGATTACAATTATATACGCCAGACGCGCGTTTTGTCTAAGAATGTTGATTCTTAATGGGACAACAATTTTTCAAAGAAAAGAGCAATGCCAATATGGTGAGACTTTTTAATAGTTTATTGCATGACTTTCATTATTGAACTAACTCGTATCCTATATGACTAACAAAATAATTTAGATAAATCTTTTACGCAATTAAAACATCGTATGATTATTGTATAAGCAATAGTTTTGTCTTGAGGAAAAAGTGATCTAAAAAATCCAGTTTCTATTTTAGCGATCTATTTATCTATTATGTAACAAACTAACAAATCTAATTACACCACTGACTGACAAAAAAATTAACACAACTCACTGTCTGTAATTTCGACAGCAATGTGAGTAACTTTACACTATATATGATATAAAATAAAAGAATATCCTTCAATGTATAAGTATATCAATTAAAAATGACAATCTCTTAAATACGCTTGACAATATATGTTTGCTATATTTTTCTATCCTTATCTACTTCACAATGATTAAAGAGATATTGACTTGAAATCATGGCCGCGGTAAGGTCAATTTTTTATGGGAGCAAAACTTTTATTATTTGTTTTGACATATAATTTTTGATATATAGTTAAATAAAGCATAGAGATTCAAGCTTCATTACATTTAAGCAATATTTGAAAACTAGTCTTCAGTGTTTCCAATATATCTTATTTTAATATTTTCCACAAAAACTATCCTTTAAATATGTAGCTATCTATTGTTTCCCTTGCACACATTACCTTCCTTTATGACAATTTTTCATTGACCTGTTACGCGACATAACATTTTCAATGCATTTTCTGGTATAAGCGTTATTTGCAGTAAACTTCATTAGCGCAATATATGCGTACATTCCACTCGTTTGTTAAATTGATCTGTTAAATTCACAAAAATACTTAACTCCGCAGAAAATTCAAAAAGGAAAGTCCTTAATGAAAGGAGAAAATTAAAAGCTCAAACACATCAAACGAATGGACAGCAACTTTCATACTCCTGACTTAATACAAGCTTGTTCTTATGTAGACAATGGTGGATTAAACCTCGTTTTAAAGCTATGCAAACCTCTCATTTGTTTAAAAGACTTAATAGATATGTTGATTGATTGATTGTGTCTAAGTTAACGTCGAATGGTAAATTTTACCCATGACAGTATTATATAAAGATTAATACATGGCCTTTTCCATATCGGCCCGGTTATCATCACAAGACCCCTATATCAGCCCGAGACGTAGTAGAATTTTTGATACGGGTCGAGGGATGATTCCCGCGCCGATATGGAAAAGGCCATGTATTAATCTCTTTGCCATATACTACCGACAATTCTTTCATGTATGGCAAATACACAAATAAAATAACTAAAACAATCAAAACTTTTATATGGAAAGAGGTCCCCAGTAACAGTAGAAAAATCAATAAAAAAAAAAAAAAAAAAAAAAAATCGGGAAAATTTTCCCGAAATTTTATTGTACTGATGAACTCAAAATCGTTAAATTTTTTGGATGTCATGTTTTGAATTCCCGCATCTGCGCAGAATTCTACAATGTACTTCCTTTTTCTGGTCTTCTTTGTATGACACTTTGAGTAAAAAATATATTTATTAGTCTATAGTATAAAATAGGAAGGAACGCAATACCAATTTCATTTTTAATAATTCCTTGATATGAAAAAACGTTAGATAGCATTTCTTTTTTTACATTGCATATGACGTCATAACTTAAAGAACGTCACAACTAAAATCCCTATCAACAGAAACAAAATCGGAAACGTTACGGTATTTTCGTTTCTTTTTTTTAAACAAATATTTAAGTTACAAAAAAATAATTCATACAGACTTCGTCCCAATGTTTTGGTAATGCCTGCCTCATATTAACAACGTTAAATTATGAATCCAACAAATTCACTCAAATTGTCCAACAATAGCATCACTACCTCTATATTTATTGATGGTACCATTTCCTATAGACGCATTTTGAAACATTAAGAATTTAGAAGAGTTTTATTATCATTATTACTCTTTGTTTGTTGTACTAAAACATTATTCATAATTGTCAATGTAGCCTAGTCAATTTAGCTCTAAAATCTCTCAATCTCCAACTAATTGCAACACAAACTTTTTTAGTGCAAATTATAATATAGACTTGTACTAACAACATGTTAAAACTATACATTGATATAATTTGCGGAAAAGTTCATTTTGGGTGAAATATGTGGTTTTTCAGAGAAAAAATGCTGAAAACTGGAAAAGAAGAAAAAAATTATTGATTGTTGCATTTTTAGACCTAAAGCTTGTGGAAGACAGGAAACCTTATCTTAATAGACTATTATGAAGTCCTTAAGCTATTATCATTCATATTGAAGTAACTTTGAGGTGAAATGAGTGATTTTTAGTGAAAAAACGTCGAAAACTGGAAACGCAGAAAATCTCTGTTGTTAATGGTTAATATTTTTGAAGTTTGATTTCTATAGAAAAAAGAACATACTATGGTTTGTTTATTTTGTGAAGTCTTTTGGTTATCAGTATTAATACTTGGGTAATTTAGTTGAATATATGTTTTGAGACAGAAAACCCAATAACTGGAAATGAAAAAAAATCTTGGTTATTGGTAGTTAAAACTTTCGAATTGGGATGTAAATAGACAATACTATATGATGTTTATCTTAAGAAATCCTATAGTTATTAATATTAAACAAAAATGTAATTCTTGTGTAAACTATAATGTGTACAGAAAAGTTGTGAAAATGGAAATAAAAAGCTCGATTATTCATGGTTATTCATGGTTAAAACTTTTAACATAGAATCTTTATAGACAGACTTTATTATCTTATGTTTATATGCATAAGTATTCCTCTTGTCATCAATATCAATAATAACCAATTTGTTGTGTGAAATATTTAGTTTTACGATCTAATTACAAAATAAGAAGGTGCCCATAGTACATGGATGCCCCATCGCGTTATCATTTTCTATGTCCAGTGGACCGTAAAATTGGCAATAAAATTAGAAAGAACATATCACAAGGAGCATGTTTACTAAGTTTCAAGTTGATTGGACTTCAACTTCATCAAAAACTATCTTGACCAAAAACTTAAATAGAAGCAGGACAGACATATATTTTTGTATAGTCTTAGTATGTTGTTCATAGATAGTAACAGACTGTTTTTTTCAGAGAAAAACCTTGTGTTGCAATTAGTTGCAGGTTGTTCACTAAATTGACTGGACTAATGGCATTTGATAGCAAGTACCAAACTATTATCATTTTAAAACTCATTGGATTTAGCCATGTGAACATCTGTTTTTCAATAACAGCTGGTTCTGTACAAACAGATTTAAATTTTGACGTCACAATAAAAAATTACAGACGTCACAATGGAAAAGAAAACGGACGATACCGGAAATACCGAACGTAAATTGCACGAGAGGGACTATTATGGGTTTTGTGCACAAGATGCCCCTGATATTGGTTATCAGCCCGGGTGGGAAATAATGGCTTGTGTACTTCCGCTCATTACACATATACAAAAGCTATCATATTAATACTAAGTAAATGATAAATATAATTGAACTATGATATTTTCGAGCTTATAGACAATTTTCATTAAAATAAACATGCAATAGCAGTATACTGCAAGTGAAATTAACTCATGAACTGAAATATAGCAGCCCATATTTCATTTTCAATTAACATTGAACTGAATGATGTATGATAAACTATTTTCACCTTAATCTACCTTTAACAAGTAAATAAATGTTAACCCTTACATAAATGTTTACACATGATATGTTTAACAAAGCATCAATGCTTGACACCTTAGATAATGTAACTTTTAATCATTCATATTATATACTTTTGAGTTTGTTCGTGTGTTGCAAATACAATTTATATCGGGCAACGCGTTTAAAAAGGAGTCTAAAAGAGTTGTCAATATCATATTTAACTCGATATATTTACATATGATTGAATTTTATTTAAATATTAGCTGTGTTTTGACAAAGAAATTGTTTATGTGTGCATATAATTTCGAAAGCTAACCACATTTTCTGATTATGGACAAATTCACTAAATAAGTCACGAATAAGACAGAACATTCATTTCTACGATTTTACCCGAATCATTGAGATGGCAGCAAGCTGGGTCACTTGTATAAAGAGCCTAATTAGAGACAATAGAAATATCAAATATTGATACCCTTCACTCGATCAAAAGTTTGTACATCATATGTAGATATATATCTTTATTTTTATACCTAAAACAAGAATTTGTGCGCAATATATCTTTTATACTTAATTAATCTTTAATTAGTGCAAAACTCCTCTTTTAAGATATAGAGATTGATAATACCAAACGAACAAAATCATACTTCAGAAACACACCACGGACGATCACATGAAGCGACAAAAAGTAGTCTTCAAGATACACTACATTGGAAAAGAAAGGCTTGGAAATACGAAGTCGACCTTAAAACGGGGTCATATAGTTGTACTTTTTATGAATTATGTGTTAAGAAAATCACAAATCAAGGCATCGAATATCTACTTCGGTCGATTGGGGTAACAATAAAACAGTAATCACCGGAACAGGTATTTACATCGAAATATATTGCGCATAATGCAACAAATACAGTTCTACTTGTTCTGCAAACGCTATTGTAACCTGTATTTCAGATTAGTTTCTATTGCAACATATAACTTGTCCCATAGACAGCAATACTCAAATACGATCACCTATCCAGATACTGTCATTATCTAGGAACCTCATTTTTATACTTTATTTGTCTGAATGTATGAGGTCAATTACGAAATTGTGTAATTATTTGGAATCGATAGTTTTCATATTCGTACATACATTAGTCAACGTTGACGCCTCTGATTTTTTTTTTGTCTTGTGCATCAATAACACACATTTCATTTGTGTAAATGATGTTAACAAAATAGAAAAGTGTATTCAAGGGAGTTGTATTTCCACTTAAATATTATTGAATAAAATATTTAACATTCAAGCAAACACTTATTTCAGAAGAAGTCAAAAGTCAACGAAACTTTTATAAGAGTTAAAAAGTTAACATAGCAAGTGCATCAAGTAACAATAGATGACCAATTTTTAACCTTATTCTATTTATATATCTATAATAACTATTTAACTAATGGTAACTTTAAGGTATTGTCGATTTCAAGGTTAAATACTCATTGAACGAATAAGTGTTAAGGGATAAACACTAGTACAAAATAATAGAAACAAACCATAAAATGATTTTTGCTTGAGTAACTGCACCGACTTAATTCGCAAAATATTGAGTATTGAAATAAAATTGAGCTAAGTATCCTGTGCATGCCTTTGATGTTTAATTCATGCAATAATTCCGGATACAACCTCTCAATTTTAATGCACATGGAAACTGTGATTTCATTTAAAGTATCAACCATTTATCCATTAAAATTCAGTGATCATATCGGTTCCCCAACTTGCCTTTGGTTAAACAAAAATCTAGTTTTCAAAAGAGCAGTAACCCTTGTCACAGCTTTATGTAACTGATTTAATAACTCTTTAATATTGACATATCTACAGAGACATTTTTCATCTGCCTTGCACAATACAAAAAAAAAATATAATACTAACACTATATTGATAACACTTCATTAAACAGACAGACTGAATCAAAGAAAAGTTAATTAAAATTTCCAGTGACAGTTAGAATAAAAAGTAAAATAACCAGAACTGAATAATTGTTCATAATTAAAGTCAATGGAAATAGACCTTTAAACTGTGCTTATTATAGCTTTGAGTTCTTTACATTTTCGATAAAAAAAAAAAAATTTCATATCAATAGGTGGTTACTCTAGTTAGATCATTAATTTTATAACAAGAAAACGTTGCATTATATACACATGTAATTATTAAAAAAATAAAACAAATATTGAGCTGTCTGAGCTAACTTTCATTAATGATCATCATTTGGTATCACAGTTTTCAAGAGGTAACAACCTTGACTAATTGACGGGCCGCTAATGGATATATGCGTCTAATAAAAATGTCAAGTTTATCTTCAAGTATGGGTGTATAAGGCCTATTATAATTTGCATTGTCAACGTTATGATATAATGATATTCATAAAAGCTACAGAAGGCAACTACTGGCAATTGTTATTCGATATCGGCAAAAAATATCTTGCTCGTAAGAGTTTAAAAACATCTACTCTTTGTAGGCCACTAATAATAATTCGTGCCTGTTGTAACGATAACCCAATCGATCAACGTTAATTTACGCATGGGATTCTGACTTGAATCAACTATTGAATAAAAGAACATTCTACGGGTTTGGGTTTCGATATCATAATGTTTAAAATCATGAAAAAAAAATTGATTAAAATATATTTAAGCTGAGGAAGTGACTTTTAATTGCTTAAAACCAGTGTGATATCATCTGTTGTGTAAAGAGGCCAACATATTAAAATACCAATTACTTAAAACAAAAATAAACAGTCAAAGAACAAAAATGTTATTGGCAAATGTTTTATCCAGTTTGTTTCATCGCTGTTAAAAGTTAAATTGTTAACAAATTATCAAAAACACACCAAAATACAAGAATCCAATTTGAAAATTTGCAAGGTATCATTATTTGGTTTGGTACGTTTATAACCAGAAACACCGATAACCATGCATAATATAGTTACATAATTTGAAAAGCTTAACAACTATATTATATTATTAATATAAAATGTTTTGTGAGAAATAGAATCGTGCATAAAGATTTGATCTTTCTATTTATGAAATAGTATATTGTAACGTATTCATTATATGATTTAATTGGACGAACTGATTACAATTTATATATCAAACGTCGAATTAAATCCAATGCAGTATTTGGAAAAACAGATTATCATTATAAATTGTATTTGTAAATACTGGCCTACTTTCTTTAAACAAGCATTGATTTCTGTCGACAATACCTTAGAATTTTTAAAAACATATAATCATAAATGAAGCTTTTTTTTGGCGATAAATCAGCATTGTTCGAAACGAATCTGATCCTATTTTTTTGATCATATTTAAACAAAGTAATTTAAAATGCAATCATGCAATATCTTGTTGGTTAATGCAATGAACACATCTATTTAATTTTCTAAAGCGAGTGTCTTTTCTTTAACATAATTGCAGAATGGATGAAATAATGATATCAAAAATGTTCCAAGAGCCATCGTTGCCTTGTTGTGAGCATATAAAAACACAAACTTTTATGACTTAAATTTTAACAAACTGAAAAAAAAACTCATGCTATGGTTAACGCTGGTCAATTTCTCCGGTCCCTTTTTTGGAGTAATTTGTACACATTGATATGTGTATCAAATAAAATTGAAAATGGAAATGGGGAATATTTCAAAGCGACAACAACCCGACCATAGAGCAGACAACAGCAGAAGGCCACCAATGGGTCTTCAATGTAGCGAGAAACTCCCGCACCCATAGGTGTCCTTCAGCTGGCCCCTAAACAAATATGCACACTAGTTCAGTGATAATGGACGTCATAGCAAACTCCGAATTATACACAAGAAACTAAAATTGAAAATTAGACATGACTGTAAGCTTCCATTAAGTAAGGAACTCACCTGACGTTTCAAATTACAACTGTAAAGAACAACTTTTGAAAGACAGGCGAATGAAACGAGGGGATAATTAAGTAGAAAACATATTGACAATACCATGGCAAAAACTAAAAACCATGAAAACAAATTGTTTACAATACACAAATTTAGAAAACAAAAGGATTAATATACACAACTCCAAAAGAAACCGGTTTCATTTTATACTGATTAACCAGAACCATACAGTAATGCATTACTTATTCTTGAGAAATCGTATACGAATATTTAAACCACTGTCGAATAATTAATTTTCAAACAAATCAATTCAAACTTTAGAAAACTTGATATTCTTAAAGTCATTGAAATAACGAACAAATATTTAAAATGGTAATATTGTTTATAAATAAAAAGATGTGTTATAAAAGCCAATGAGTTAACAAACCGTCAGCCACCAAAGACACGGAATATTCAAATATGGGTCATTGTACAGCCTTTCCATAATAGACAAAAAAAAAACCATTTCACATAGTCAGTTATAAAAGATCCGGTATGACAAGGTGTAAAACATTCAAAAGAGAGAACCAACGGCTTGCTTTAAAAAAAAAACAACAAAAAAAAATAATTAGATAAATAACAACTAACGACAAACCCTTAATTTCAGACTCTTGACTTAATTACTTATAACATTGTACTATAACAAAACAGCTAGCAACAATATCTGTAACCACATATTATCAAATCAAACATGGCACTAATTAAACCATTACGTATCAAACGTTGAATATTGTATTATAAAACAGAATGAGCTGTTTGTCTCCTTTTAAGATATGACGAAATTAATATGTTTATGAAAAAAGTGTAGACATCAAAGGGTAGAGTATGAATAATTCTTGATTTAAATATACTACCTACGGCAGACGTTGAAATGTTGACCTTAAGACACTTATTCAATTATTTTTTATGATATCACAATTATTAATTTCAAACGCTACTTTCGTTCATCATAGTTTTCTTTTCTTTATGTTTATATCCTTGAAATTAACAATACAAATTATCTATATTTCAGGTCAAGTTTCTGTAGTATCAAATACAACAATTATAAAGTCATTGCATGTCATAATGGTAACTGTTAAGTCATGCCGTCATAAAAACCCCACCACTACAATCATAACTAGAATGGTATTGAACTATCTACATTCTTGTACTATAGTATTGGAACTTGGATGTCCTTTCTGTGCTAAGATTTTTAAGTCTCATCACTGCAAATTCAAACAATGGTATGATCCTGTGTATTATTATTTTTGTTTAACGTATATACGGAACAAAGATAAGCATCCTCATTTTTGCAAGTCGAAAGGATTCATTATGATACGATCAAATATCATTTTATATGCCTAAATTTATATCCTTACTCTTTTCCCTAGAGTATTTCATTAACTATGAGCTACATAACCGGTTTCACTTGTATAGCAGGATCCGCCTGACCTTTTTGGGCACCTGAGATTATCCCAAGTTTTTGGTTTGGTTTGGCTTGCCCAGTTTAAGTACGTGCAGAATTTAAATCGTTGGGATTTTCGACTTTTGTTGTAATTTCGTTTTGTGCCGTGTCCTTTATTAGGTTCTCATTTTCTCTGGAGTGTTAACTTGAATTATTAATCAACTAAGAAATTAACTTCTTGAATGCCCTAATGCATTCATTATGTAGTAAGTTCAGTATAATGTTTTACGTTTTCATAATGCTTGTTATGTAATTCGGCTTCAGTTCATTACATGCATTGTGAAGCCATTTTAAAGACATTGTATGTAATATGAGGCAGGCATTACCTGTAAATAGGGACGAAATCTGTATGAATTTTTTTTGTAACTTAAATATTTGTTTAAAAAAAGAAACGAAAAAACAGTAACGTTTCCGATTTTGTTTCTGTTGTTAGGGATTTCAGTTGTGACGTTATTTAAGTTATGATATCATATGCAATGTAAACAAAGAAACGCTATCATCAGGTAACGTTTTTTTCATATCAAGGAATTATTAAAAATGAAATTGGTATTGCATTCCTTCCTATTTTATACTAGACTGATAAATATATTTTGTACTCAAAGTTTTATACAAACGAGACCGGAAAAAGGAAGTACATTGTAGATTGCAGATGCGGGAATTCAAAACACGACATCCAAAAAATTAAACGATTTTGAGTTCATTTGTACAATCATAATTTCGTGAAATTTTCCCGATTTTTTTGTTTTTTTATTTGAGTTTTCTGCTGTTATTCGGGACTTCGTCCCCATACAAATTTAATATTATGGAAGCATCCCTTTATCAATTGTACAGTATATAAGAATTTCTTAGACACTAGATTATGATACGAAGAGGTCACCTTCATTCTTGTAATTTCAGTATACAATTCCAGCCTTTACAGTGTCATATTTGGTTATTTCATACAAATTGAGAACAGAGAAATACACACTTATGAAGAGTTAATTATAAAAAATTGACAATAAATGATAGTATAGATAAGTTTTTTTCTATCTCAAACTGAAACCTGCTTTTTCATTGTCCTTTTTATGTCTACGAATAGTTACCTGCATTTACTTAAGCAAAATTTGCTTTGATCATATTTCATTGTTAACTCGATTAAAATGACAGACAGGCACTTCTTTGTTATCACAGATATTCAGATGAAGTAATTGAAAATCTACAGGTTCGAAGTGTGTGTCATTTAAGGACTATGTACTTAGCCTGATGCACAGTTATATAAATGAATACACTGGGTCTAAAACTGAGGTCTGTATGTAGACGTATGTAGCATAATCTGCTGACCTTCTAAACGAATTTTATGATATTGTTCTCGTCAATATCGAATTATGTGTCGCTTACTATGACTTCTGTCAAAACGCTTTTGAAACCTTAGGACAATTAAATCAGTACACAGAACATTTAAATTTGACAATACAAAAAGGTTGGACAATTCACTCATACAATTAAGTAACATATATTAAATTATCTAAACTGATCATGCTGAAAAATTGAGTAATTAAAATGCTTATCTTTTGGTCTATATTCTGTTAAGTATTGTATTAATGTGAAATATGTTGAAAGGCCTTGATATTTACATGTATAAGAACATTGAGTGTTATGCCCTTGTTAAATCATGCAAAAAATCAACACGTACTGATCAGACAATCATTGTTATATAAAAAACGCATTTATTATTGTGTTTACTGAATATTATTGTGTACAAAGTGACGGCGTGCATTAAAATTTCTTTAAAAATTTAGTAAATTGAGCAAAGAAAACTCCCTGCGATCAGCAGTGTCAACAGAAAGATTTGATAATTACTGAACTTGATTTGAGGTTATACAAGTGTTGTTCCATGTTTTGTATTTGAGATTTGTTTTGTACATTTGTCTTTAGCAGAAATGCAGCGCAAAAATGGTTACCGCTCTATTTTGACAAGAAGGCAATTATCTATTCTACTCAGTGTAAGAGCACAAAAAAATCTTTCAGGCTTTATAACAACATACAGGTGTAAGTTTGTAAGAAGATAACAGTTGTTCATAGTAAAGTATACCGTTTATATCTTTTTTTTCGGTTTAAGGTTAGTATAGTTAATTATAATTAATATTACATTAACTGTTTTACGCATCGAAAATGCGATATCACGAAGCCCCGTTTTTTTTTCTATTAATTTCAATAATGTTAGCGTTTATCTGTATATTATGCAAATTCATTACTATAAATAAAGTGCATTTGCTTTTCATTATCAATTCTTATTTTACTAAAGTAATCAATCCACGGCGGTCATTGATATATTATATAGACCCTCTCTATTTAGTTAACTCTGTGACCGTCGTGGATAGTAAACTTAAAAATGATAGGAGATAGTTAATACCCTTTATTCATAAATGTATGTTCAAAGTATACAGAAAAAAGCAAACCGGAATTCTAATATCACTTTAAAAAGCGCCCAATGACGGAAACAATATCCGGGCGCCTGTTTTTTTTTTGTTTTTTTTTTTTGTTTTCCTCCCAAAGTTAACCATACGGAATATTCATAAGCAAAAATGACATATGCGACTATGCATGGTAGGCTTTCTTGCATTCTTATTGTAATGCTCCCACTTTAAAGTGACATTATCTACTACAGAATTTCGTATATCAATGATCGATAAGGAAAAAGGGATATTGAATCACTTATTAATTATTCCTTTAACGACGCATTCGTGCTTTTTTTTTATCAAAAATAACCATTTACTAAATATGTATCACAATCGTCCTCCTTTCCCTAATTTTGACGTCATCAAATGCGACTTACCATAGAATATTTAATTACAATGAGGATAAATGAGCACCTTGTTTCATTCGGAGTTTGGCTGGGTTATTGTTAACTTGGTCTATATGCTATGTGTACGTACAGTCGATTGTCGTTTTGTTTGTGTATTGTGGTATGTGTTTACAATCTATAAAGCATTATCAAAAATTGCGAATATCTTACATTTGACACTGTAAAAAAGATGTATACTTGTATAATGAAAAAAAAAATATTGCTACAGTAACTGTTTGTTTTGTACATGTATATTTGACGTAATCCAACATACTATTTCTCGTATTGTCAATCAGATAAAATATACTTATAAAAAAAAGTCTATCCTTAAACTTTCCTTTCGAATCTTTGCGATGATACACTTTTCAGATAAAGTCAACAAATGAACCCGATATATATGAATATCCTAATAAAATGTCGCTCAAGACGTTTGCACTATAAGACTCTGAACTCTTTTCCTCGCTGAGTAGATATTGAACCAATATGATTCGAGTTCTAATTATGTAAAACAAGGCTACCAAAACTACAAAACTTTTGTAATCAATACGGTAGAAATTCAGTGGCTCAACACTACTCTTTCACAAACTAAATTACGCTTATGAATGCTGTGTGAATATGATATAGTAGAAACACTAAATGACAGGTTTAATAAAAAAAAAAGTAGGTTACAGCAGACTGTCACCAATGGGTCTTCAACACAGTGCGAAATACTGCACCCGTCATCAGTTAGCCCCTTACCAAACATGTGTACTTGATCAGTTAAAATGGTCGTCATACTACACTTTAAAAATTAGAAATAATATTATACTAAAAATAAAATAAAACTACCAAATACCGGTGGCTTTTGATTTGGGACAGACGAAAAAATGTTGCAGGATTAAACATGTTTAGTGAGAACTCTACAATCCCTATACTTCTAGCCAATGTAGAGAAAAATCAAGCAGCAATTAGTAAAGTAAAATGCAGTTCAAAAGAGGTCCGATTTCAGAATCGGTAACAAAAGAAACGAAGCAAAATGACAATGATAGTAAATTAACAAAGAGCTACTAAAAGTAAATGACACCAGCTCCACATCTCAGTTAAACTGATTGAAATGTTATATCTTCAACATATGAAAATGTTATGTATGCATATAATATTCATAATTATTATACTGCAGAGAAAAGCGACTGTCAGGTATGTACTTCATTGGTAAGTATTTTCTAACACTTAACATTGGTTTAGATGTAGAACTTCGATAGTGATCATAAATAATGACAAGAACGCATAAACCAATAAAGTACACTGATTTTATTCTTATTATTCACTATTTTACAGAAATGCATTTTACATTTACAAATTTGATTGACTTTTTTTGGATATATTTTTCCTACTTTTTGATTGTTTCAACTTATAAGCATATTTAGCCTGCTATATATGTATCTGCCTCCAACCAGTTTGTTATCTGGAAGGTATATCTTTTGAAAATTAAGAGACAAGATGAGGTCATTTAGTTTTTGTTTAAGTCAGTATGTTGATATTTAAGTGTACGTTAATGTTGACTCATGTCAACGATTATTGATAAGATAAACCTTGCGGGAAACTAATGTTTATGACATCATTTAGATACTTTATGAGAATAAAACAATAAGCCGATTCTACACCTTTGTTATTGTTCTCCACAAAAACCACATCCAAGTAACAATTTATAGAATTAAACCATTATAGACCAATATACGATCTTCAACATGGAGACTTTGCTCACACCAAACAGCAAATCGTAAAGGGCCCAACAAAGTTACTAATGTAAAACCATTCAAACAGAAACAAACAGTCTAATTTATATATAAAACAAATGAGAAACGTGAAACACTTATGAACCACATCAACTAACGACAACGTCTGAACATTAGATTTCTGACTTAGAACAGATGCAAACAATTGCAGAGGGATTTAACGTTTAAATGATATCAAACCTGTTCCCGTATCTGAAACACTAGTGTTACATCACACCATAGAAAGACACACTATAAAATTTCATTTGGAATAGCTTAACTCGTTCCAAAAACGTAGACACACAAATGAACATACACTGAACGAATAAATTTAATCTATGATACAAAGTTTATGAAAATAAGAGATGAATAATTAAAGTAAAAGTATTATACCGTTGTGAATTGTTAAACAATTTCGGAAAAACATCAACTTTGAAAATTGAAAAAAATCGGGCTCCGTAATAGCACTTGAGATATTTATTAAAAAGAAATTTACCAATATAAAAACTTTATACCGTTTCTGAATATGATAAAATACTTTTGACCGCAGACCACAATTTGTGTCAACGAAGCACTTAATTAAGCCTTAAACTTTTGTTTAGATTTTCGTTTGTCGAGATATTCCTCTTGCTAGTAGTATACTATGTTTATTTGAAAATGTTTAAACTAGTATCTTTTAATATCAAATCACATGTGTGTACGTAAAATGGATCTAGATAATATATTGGATATCATATCCAAATATATTATCTAAATACATTTTTTTCTGAATTTGAATTTTATGTAGATGCAGTATTAACAGTATTATCATGTCTTAGCTTTCGTTTGTCTATTACGGTTACAAGACAACAGTCAGAAAGACAGAATTCACAATAAACTAATCATTGTCTGTAAATTGATTCAAAACGAAACAAATAGTATAATCGTTTTGTAAAATTGTTACAATGAATTCTAACCGTCTTCCCCAAAAATGATTTATTCGATACTAACTATTTTATACGTAAATCATAGAGCCAAATGCAATGAATGAAAGAGAAATTTGTTATACAACAAGACGAAACTTACCAAAATTTCGCTATGGATGCTGAAAATCAATACGAAAATAATAATAAGTCTTTGTTCTTGAGCCATTCTAATGCACGGTCGTTATGATTAGTCGTTAAAAGACCAGAGAGATATATTCCATATATTTTATACCCAGTTGATTGCACGTGAAAGTTCCAAGTCAATCATTGCTTCATCTAGATTGGTTGCAATAGAAAATTAAAAAAAACCCTACAAAGAAAAGGCGGTATTTAATTTTATAGCTTATTAAAAACATCTATTTAATTTTTACGTAACAAGTTTAACATATAAGATTTGTTTTGTACAATATAACTTTCAAATATTACTTTTAATACAACATTTTAATGAAACCTTTCAATTCATCCTATCGATTAAATGAGATTTTAAAGTTTCGAGTTATTTTCTCAAATATTTGATATTTACATTTTTGAATAAATGTATCTTTTATATAGTCGTTCAACACGATTTAATTTTGTTTAGCAAATACATTTTTTTCTAAATTAAATATGAAATATTGAATTATGTACACTTAAGTGCAATATTAAATACATTTTAAATATAAAAAAGTATATTACAGTATAAGATGACGTAGGAACATGTAGAGTGATATCATATATCGACATCAGAAACAGGAACGATAAGAATCAGCATCCGCTCACATGATGCATGTATGTGTGCTATTTTATGGTAACCTTTACGGATATTTCAGGCATGTTAAATAACAATTTTAGTTACCGTTATGAAGGAATTTCGTCAATGACATTATTGAACAATCAGCTCTTGCACTGATGTACTTACATAAGCTTTGTGACATTGGAAATGTACGAGATAATCAATGACGATAATGCCAGAAGTTACAGTTTGTTTTTGTCAGGTAAAGTTAGGGTGCCTTATTTGTACCTATTCTGACAGTCCACCCTTTTTATGTTTGTTTTTTAGTTTGAAGAATAATCCTTACTTGCTATGTTGTTTCGCAACTTTCGAATCCATACTGAATCATTGAAAAACGGGTTTGAAATTACTTCAAAGCCACCAAAGATTCCACTTTCAGTTGTACTAATAAATTGCATCCATTCTTAACTACATATCTGTATAAATCGTTGTTTTGTATTTTATATATATATATATATATATATATATATATATATAGCAAAAGTAAATAAACACGGTGTACAGAATGTATATAATAATATTTTTAAATTTGCAAACTACATTTCACATCAAATAATAACAGTTCGTTAAAATATTGTCACTAGCGCTTTCATGCCTTCTGGCAATCTTCAGGCGACGTTTTAACAATGTCCTTGACGACACTGCCATTCTGAAGATTGCCAGAAGGCATGAAAGCGCTAGTGACAATATTTTAACGAACTGTTATTATTTGATGTGAAATGTAGTTTGCAAATTTAAAAATATTATTATATATATATATATATACAACTCGTCTAAACATCAACCCAACAATGTTAGATCTGTAAATTTGCTTTCGCAAATTTTTGGTTCTTTTCGCAATATATATATTTGGCAATGGTCTATTCCTAGATGCATGTTCCACAAGGGATGTCTGTGCCATATTTCAATTTTCTGTTTTAAAAGTCGTTTTGAAGACGCCTCATGTAGCGGTTCTCTAATTTCGCTAATTATTTAAATGAAGAGGCAATAGTTTGATATATAAGCTGACCGTTTAATTTAATGTATCTTTAAGACTATTTAGTTATGTTAAAATATTCGCATTATAATATATGATAGAAATATTACTTTTTAGTCTATAAAATAAACCTTTATGATTTTTAAATCTTTTTAGGAAAAAATTTGCCTATTGTGTACTTTTAATTAATGAGCATTGCAAATACTATCTTTTAAGCGAGTAAGATAAGAACAGCGATTTATTTCATAAAAATGATACAAGAGAAAAAGTCATGCAAGAGATAACAAGCTTTGTTATCATCAAGACGAAAAGTGTTTAGTTAGAGTTATAAACATGTGAGTGAACAAAACAATGTGTGTCGAGAATGAACCAAAACAATGTGTGTCGAGAATGAACCAAAACAATGTGTGTCGAGAATGAACCAAAACAATGTGTGTCGAGAATGAATCAAAACAATGTGTGTCGAGAATGAACCAAAACAATGTGTGTCGAGCATATAAGTAAAACATTAACAATAAGATTGTCTGAAAACTAATAGAAAATAACATGTTTTATTGAGTTTTAGGATATACATACAAAAATGACTAAAAGCTTAAAAAGAATTTAAACCAAATAAAAAAAATAACATTGGGCTTTATCAACCATTATCCTTTACTTAATTACTTTGGTTTTA
The DNA here is from genome assembly GCF_963676685.1 of Mytilus edulis. Taxonomy (NCBI): domain Eukaryota; kingdom Metazoa; phylum Mollusca; class Bivalvia; order Mytilida; family Mytilidae; genus Mytilus; species Mytilus edulis. Next base: position 98,986,700 of record NC_092346.1, read on the forward strand.
GGTTAAAAAAAAGTAAAATCACAAAAATAACTCCGAGGAAAATTCTATCGTAAAGTCTCTAATCAAATGGTAAAATCAAATGACAAAACATAAAACGAATGGTCAACAACTGTCATATTCCTGACATGGTACAGACGTTTTCAAATGTAGAAAATGGTGGATTGAACCTGGTTTTATAGGTAAGTAGAGTTTCAGTTTCTGTCAGATGGGTTATTCACTTTCAAGAAACATGACTTTAAACAATTGTTGCAATAGTATACTTTAGCACAACTAATGTACAAATTCATGTGTTTGATCTTAACTACTGCTGTCAAAGTGACGTAGTATTGAAGTACATGTTCAACTGAATTTTATTACTGTAGATCTATGTATTTGACTCGAGCATTTTACTGATACTTTTTGCCGTTTGATAAGATTTACAAACTTTACAGACATCTTCCAAAGCCTATTACGAAGATTAAAACAATATTTGTACATTTGTATGATTTAGAAACAAGATTTATTAATTTTTGAATTGGATTAGAAGTTGTCAAAAGTTATCAAAGGTACCAGGATTATAATTTAATACACCAGACGCGCGTTTCGTCTACATCAGACTCATCAGTGACGCTCATATCAAAATAGTTATAAAGCCAAACAAGTACAAAGTTGAAGAGCATTGAGGACCCAAAATTCCAAAAAGTTGTGCCTAATACGGCTAAGGTAATCTATTACTGGGATAAGAAAATCCTTAGTTTTCCGAAAAATTCAAAGTTTTGTAGACAAGAAATGTATAAAAAAGACCATATAATTGATATTCATGTCAACACTGAAGTGCTGACTACTGGATTGGGTCAAATCTTGTCAAGTTTAGGCAATTTATGTATTAGTATTTTTTTGATTTAAAAGGAAAAGGGTGTGGTCTCAAACAAAAGTTTAGAAAAAAGAAAATGTTTCACTTACATCAGTTTTAATAAAATGTATGTTACAATAAAAATAATGTTATAAGGTCATGTGGAGTTATTAAAATAATATCAAATGTGCCATGAACGCATTGGTACGTGATGGTTTCTTCATGAACGTTTTCTGATTTGACATCAAATATTCAGCTTTTAGGTTTTTGTTCTTTTCTTTTACTCCATGGTTGAACTCGCCCCTGTCAAATATTTGCAGTCATATTTATTGTCCAGATATCAATTAAAAATTATTAAATTAATGTACTCAGACATTAGTTCAGCTGATATTAAAAAATAGAGATGAAAATATGCATGTTGAAAATTTGTGTAATGCATTAACAAAATTTAATTATTATGACAGATTTAAGTAATAAATTATACGATTTGTTAACAGGAGCGAAGTAATAGAATTATATATGAAAAGGCCGTAAGTGCAAATTTCCATCAAGACTGGTCATAGGAATAACTCTTATATAAGCAAATTCACAGATAGAGATGAAAAATTTAAATCTTACAGTATTTAAATTAGTCAGCATTTCAACAGAGACTTATAACAGTTATAAATAAATGAAATTATGATTATATTGGTTATTTTTATGATAATAACAGTATCAATTTTTATCCGATTTAACACACTATACCATATTTGTATCCCTCAAATAGCACATTTATAAAATTCAATTTGTGTAATGCCTCATATTCCGATATTTAAGTGAATCAATTTATAATCTTTAATATTATGATATTTGTTCTGTTTGAACCCGTAATTTATGTTTAAAACAAATCCATTATCAAAGAAATAAGCATTATCTTCATTACATTTCGTTTTCGAACTCATATTAATAAAAAAAAAAACCATCCGTTTTCATGAACGCTTCTTTTTAATTTACACTTAAAATATCCCTACTTTATTAGGTTTTCACCTACTTCAAAAACAGACTGTCTAGGGGTAGGGTTATTACACAGTATTCAAGACGAACCAATAATTGCATTTTCTTATAACTAAAGTCTTCAGACACACGCTTTAGAATGATAATTTTATCTTATTTTTAATAAAATAATTAAAAAAAATTGTTTTAAGAATAATTTTAATATTCGTGGATTTGTACCTTAAGACTATTACATATCATGTTTTTACAATTACCTTTATAGCTTATTGTTCATAGTTAACAAAAATATGAAAGTTTATACATCATTCTTATATAAGGTGGAGTTGATTATTCAATAGAACACTTTTATAAAAAACGCTTTCGTGACTTGATTTTAGAGGACATGTGATGATTTAGTAGATTACAACACTATTGAATAAAAATCTGATGAAAAGAATATCGGTTTCTTTTCATTTAAAAAAATAAAACGTTAAATAATAATTTGAAATGATATACATTTTATTCTAACATATCAAGCAATTTTCTCATAATGGAATACAATAGTATTACATTGCATAAACGACGCAATTTCTGTGATAATAAATTTTCATTTGAGATTATACGTTACTGAGTAAATATCTGTTCATATGCTGTGATGCAGTAATACATTTTTGAAGGTTGATATCGTCTACAAAATACAAGTTCAATGATTTTTTCGGATTAGATTATTTAAATTTTAATTATTTTTTTTGAAAATATACGTACTTTGTCTTTAATTTTCAATAAACGAGTATAAGAACTTTGTCTTAAATTTTCAATAAACGAGTATAAGAACTATGCATTGCTTAAAAATTGAATCTATAAAATCGAAACTAATAATTTTATTGTTTGATTTCTTTTTTTTAACATATTCACTAAAAGGAAAACAGCGATTTATATGAAATATGGTCAAAATTGATTTGAATAATTCGTTGCATCCTTGCAGTTGTAAATTTTGTAAATTTAACATATCAGTAGAGATATGTTAAATTTACATAATTTAAAATTTCCAAATGCAAAATGCAGAAAGTTTTCGTGAATTGTTTTGTTGCAGTGTTATGTCCTTTAACTAATTTCTGAATCACTCTATTGGGCATGTTTAATTCACATGTGGAGCAGGATCTGCTTACCCTTCCGGAGTATCTGAGATCACCCATAGTTTTTGGTGGGGTTCGTGTTGTTTATTCTTTAGTTTTCTATGTTGTGTTATGTGTACTATTGTTTGTCTGTTTGCCCTTTTCATTTTTAGACATGGCGTTGTCAGTTTATTGTCGATTTAAGAGTTTGACTGTCCCTCTGGTATTTTTCGTCCCTCTTTTAAAACAAGATAAAGTGAACTTACCATGAATTCAAAAGGTGTAAAATTCTTCTTTAGTGAAACATGTAAAGCTGTAAATCTCGTATGTAAGTTATATTTTCAATCGAATCTGTTTCGTTGTGTGCATCAGTTCATATTGAATGAATGTATAATCCTGCGGAGGAAAATAATTATTTGCTTTAATTTTATTCAAATCGTCAAAAACAATGTCCATAGGTGATCAAACATCAGACACACTTTTTAAAACCCTTTACTTTCCAGACTGATTTCGAATAAAGAAAAAAAAATACCGTTCATAATTATTTATGTTAAATTTAAACAAACTCACATAATTCATTACGTGAATTGAAACCACTATATACATCGTATGACTGCAGCTAACCTTTATGTTACATGTATGGGCTTATGTTAGTACTACAAAGCATATGCCACAGCAATAAACAAAACTTGAAACAAACTTGACTGAAACATTAAATGTGAGGATTAGCTTTACTTTATTTTATAATCCCTTCAGCGATGTTAGTTCACCTTCCAGTTGTATCATCCACCAATTGGTTCTTGTTTTGACAAACTTGTAAAGATTGGTCACGCAAATACAATGATGTAACATCATTTACTAGTCTGAAATATCTGAAGTAATTAAAATTTGTTACCAACGAAGAAATGTGGTCAAATATTTACTTTAACGTTTAGACTTTTAACGTAAATCTTCAAGGAAAAAGACAATTTTGCCTGGTATTATTCCGGACAGAACGCGATTTTTTTTGCAGATCATCTTGTATGCTCGGGTCAACGTTTTTGATGTCACAAAGCAGTGATATTATATGAAATAATATTAAGAGCTGAGCAGAGTGATGACAGTAAGACGACCGATAAATCTTGTTACCATCCTCTTCCAAAGACAATTAGTATCCAAATTATCTGAATGTAATTCAATTTTAATAAATCCGTATAACTAAATCTCTGTTTTAATGACTGATTTTAATGCAATAGCCGAACTTTTGCAAGATTTCGTAAATAAGCTATATCAAATGCTAGAACGTTCTCATTACCTCCCTCTGGAAAGACTGTTTGAAGTTGGATTATTGTCATACAAGGTTTCGTCCGGCATATAGAGTTTAGCATACACTCGGTTCAAAAGACGGTAAATTCAGAAAAGCGATGCGAACGCACAAAATTTACGAAGTATAATTTTCGATAACTTTTCGAAATTTAAAAAGGATTTGCAGTGCTGACTTTAAATTTGATAGGATCTTTAAAACATTAAATAACCTGACTGAATCCACTATAATTAATTCTTTTTGCAAAGAGAATTTTCTTCGTGGATATTTTTTTGTATCCTGTACATATAAATAATATGCTTTAAAACATTTTCAAGGACAATGAATCAGTTATTGCATTTTTACAGTATCTTATGCCATACATGTACATACATAGATCGATGATATATATTGTATTCGTGAGTTAATTTCGTGAGCGCGTTTCCCTATTCTCCGTTTATTCACAAACACTATGCAGAATAAACACAAGTCAAACATTCTGCGTGGGCTGTATAATTTTATATACATATCATAAGATTTAATTGCGTGATCTTTACATGAGTATGTACCATTGTATGTATATCCAGTACTTATAGATTGACATCTTTTATTCTGAGAATTTTATATATTCAGTTGGGAAAAGGAAACAAATGTAAACAAGTTTTGCAAACTGACTGAAATGGTATATTGGGTATTTGTAATATAAGTTTATGAAACGTGGACCATGAAACACGTTCAAGTATAAAACACATCCATAAAGTATATATATAAGTAGAAGTAGAAAAAGAGGTTATCAAGTATGAGTCTCCATAAGGGCTTGATTAATGTACAAAGCCCAAACTACTAAATTTCTTAGTAGTTGTACATGTAAAAGCACATTATTCAAAAGATCCTGTTATGATAATTTGTTCAACTTATGAATATATACTTTTATTCTCAATTTTTTTAAATATGAAAAAGAAGATGTGGTATGATTGCCAATCAGACAACTCTCCACAAGAGACCAAATGCCACAGACATTAACAAGTATAGGTCACCGATCGGCCTTAAACAATGGGCAAAGCCCATACCGTATAGTCAGTTATAAAGGGCACCGAAAGACAAATGTAAAACAATTCATACGAAAAAAAAAAGCACTTTGTAGAAATCGAGGCGCTATATTTATGATACCAAATACCTCAAAAGCTTTGCTTGTCATAAAATCACCATGGGGTGTCAGGATTGATCAAATGTATGAAACACCGACCGCGATGTGCGCGATGCGACAAGAAGACCTGAGAATATAAATTTTCTGACATAAAAAAAAAACCCAAAAAACAAAACATTTCTGCAAAAATGTTCAGGATAATTATTCTATTTTACCGATCACATTGATATTGAAGTACTATTTCCGTTATGGATTATGAATAAACACACCCTACTATTAATTTTAAATGTGAAATAAAACCAATGAACAATAAAAATATAAATGTTAGAACTCACAATCCACTTAAAGTGTATATGTTACAGTAATTGCATAAATGAAACAGTATTAAAATGAATTTTTAAGGTGTATGACAATACAGCTCAATATGAAAGTTATTTATAATATAAGCTAAATAAAAAGAAAACTCACAAAAAAATTGAAATCCGAGGTAAAATAAAAATGGAAAGTCCACTTTATATATAGATGATGTTCTACATGTATCACTAAATAATTCAAAATTTGGTTACTATGTTGATCGCATCTATCCAATCGAACTTGAGATAAAGGATACAATAGATACAATTAAGTCAGTCTCATATCTTAGCTTACATACAAATTGAGGATGGAAGTCGGTTGAAAACAAAACATTACGACAAAAGAGATGATTTTGGGACTTTGTCATTTCTATGTAGCAACATTACAGCAGCGACAGCATACTGAGTATATATCTCCCAATTGATACGATATTCCCGGGTTTGTATTTTCTATCATGATTTCCTCGATAGATTGTTGCTGCTCGCAAGGATGCTTTTTAACCAATAGTTCCAAATGGTAAAGTTGAAATCATCCCTTCGTAAAATTTACGAACGCCATCACTAGTTATTTGTCTGTAATCGAATATCCGTTTCACAGATGTTATCGGATATGATCCTTATATCATAACTACAATCCTGTTCCCCTGTCCAAATGTGACCCACCGAATTAGTCTATTTGCCGAGTTTGTAATAACATGAACAACACGACAGGTGCCACATGTGGTGTAGGATCTGTTTACACTTCCGGAACACCTGATATTACTCCCAGTTTAGTTTTAGTGGGGTTTGTGTTGCTTAGTCTTTCTATGTTGTGTCTTGTGTACTATTATATGCCTGTATGTCTTTTCCGTTTTTAACCATGGCGTAGTCAGTTTATTTTCGATCTATAAGGTTAAATCTCCCTCTGGTTTATTTTGCCCCTCTTCGATAATTTCACTACAATTTACTTCGCTGTTATGTTTAAAAACACTTAATGCTTTGTTATATTTTCTAAAGACTTAATCGATTTGTTTTATCACCTTGCAAGATATAAGATAAAGCAATATAGTAACATAATTAGACGTACAAGTCCTTTTTGTTGTACACTTTCGGTTGAAATGTTTTTATGTGGGACACCCCTGTATAGTTGTTACTCTACTAGCCTTAGAACTACGGCACTTTGTCAAACAATATGTTGAGTTATTTGTCTTTTTTATACGTTTTGAAATATATATCTATTCTAGATGATCAGCAGTCGACCTTTTTTGCAAGACATTCTTGTTAAGGAACTGAACCTTGCGAGTGTTGGTAATATGATAACTCATCTCTTCACCACGATACAATGCAGCCGTTTTTTTCTACTACCATCCTTTTTTTAACTATGGTAATACTTCTTTTTCCTCGCGTGAATAATCTTTTTTTTTACATAGCTATTGCATGTTAAGCTTGCAGACTTCCGCATCTAAATGTTTTTCAAACATAAATTCGATATTGTTATTAGATTGTTTTACAATTATAGTTTTCAAGCTAGATCAGTCAATGAGATTTTGTAGGAATATATATCACAAAGTATAATAAAGTTTTGGATATTGGACAGTTTTCTCAAGTTCAGAGATAATATTTATAAGTCAACATAAAATAATATATACACTGATATCAACTTCAGTATCCAAAAAATATGTGCAGCCTTCAAAATTTGACACCCAGAACTGAAACCCAAACAACACAACCTAGATGAGGTGTCGGGCTTTAAGAATTGCACAATGAAATGCCTTAAGAGTTAAGTGGTAATGATTAACTTTTTAAATTGATACAATATACGAGTTTACAGGTGAGGAGAAACGATAAAGTGGAAGAGATAGATGTGAAGTGATTGCACACAAGCCATACTATTCTGAAGCATTTTGCATTTTATGTTGATATTAATGAATTATCATTCTTAACAAATTCACGCGGACACAATTTATAAAAGATTCTAACTTGTATTTTATATTACAGCAAAACTCATTTATATAAATTAGGAATGAAAAAAGTCATTCATAAGTCAGTGAATGCCGCTGATTGCTGAGTCGGATTTTCGTTTATTATTTTGTCGTAAATCAGGACGTTGTGTCTATCGTTTGGAATTGTCATTTCGCAGCATTTTGAAGGTTACTTAACGCCTTTGGTTTCATTCATGAAGGCAGAAAGCTTTTGTATTGTTTAAATCCACGTAATAGACATGTTGGATAGTTGTCTATTTACCATTTTACTTATTGTATATTGAGAAAGAATGGTACGACTTATGAATTATTCTAAATACTAAGGATTTTCTTATCCCAGGCATAGATAACCTTAGACGTATTTGGCACAACTTTTTGAAAATTTGCTTTATCAATAACGTTATACTTGCATGGCTTTCTGTCTATTTTTTATCTGAGCGTCAGTGATGAGTCTTATGCTTATGTAGATAAAACGCGTGTCTGACGTGTTACATTATCAGCCTGACACCTTTGATAACTATCAGCATGTCGAAATATATTATTGTATTGTTTCTTCGTTTATTTCTCTGTCTTGAGTGTTCTTGCATTTATTTGTACTGTAGCCCTGTCATGATATGTTGTTCTTTTAGTGTTATTTTAACATTGTCATAAAAAAGTAAGGTCTGTGAAGCCAGAAAAAAAAAGTTCAACCCACTATTTGTTTTCTAAAAATGTCCTGTACCACGTCAGGAAAATGGCAGTTGCTATTTTACATGTCTAATAGTTCGTTTCTGTGTGTTTTACATTGTCGTTAGATTTTTTGCTGCACTTTAGTGTTTTTGTTGTTTCGTTGTTTACCTCTGATAGTTGATGTGTTTCCCTCAGTTTTTGTTTGTAACCAGGATTTGTTTTCTCTCAATCGATTTATGACTTTTGAACAGCAGTATACTACTGATGGCTTTATTTATTCTAAATTGTCGTGTGTGAACTGATATAAATTATAATCGTTATTTTTACGAAATTTTTCCTGTGATCTTATTGACTAATAATTACCTTTCTCAGCAAAGTCAAGTGATATCAAATTTTATCGCTAGAAACGAAGGGAGCACTGCCGTTGTTAATGAAATTAACATAAATTAACAACGTCGTCATAGGTGAAATAGCGACAAACAGATTATCATTGGTCATCTTAACTCGATGGCTTTTCTCCCTGTCGGCTCAAGCGAGAAAATCAAAGTCGTTGAGATGATCAACGATACTCTATAATTACTAGACATGTCGGGGACTCTTCTATCTATCAAAAGAATAATAATAAATTTAACAGTTGATTTTGCAGGTTTCCCATGTTTATCTCTCTTTGAGTGGATCTCGGAAGTTTTGTATCTGTATTAAAATAGTTTCATATTTTCTCAAATGAATGTTGATCAATATTTCTAAAAATGTGTGTTTAAAACTCGATAAGGCGGAAACATCATTAAAATTCTAATATTGTTATCTCAAGAAAACAAAAAAAGCTCACCATTAGTAGTATGAATACACAAACGTAAATAATCCTCTTTATTACATATTTTATAGGTCACAACATATCTCGTATTTTAAAATGTAACTTCCTTATCTATTGTGGTGAAATATAAACACTGTTTCACTTCAATTCTCGTTATTAATATGATATCTATTTGGTAAAACTATAAACAACAAATGAATGTTAGAGGTAATCGTCAGTGCAACAAAAGTCTAAATAAATATTTTTTAATACTTTAAATACGCAGAAACATGAAAAAATATTTCTTACACAAAAACTGTTAATTACATATTATTCGTTCCTTTTTTCCTCATCGGACGGAGATGTTTCTGTAGACAATTCTAATTATGAATTTTCTAGATTTATCATAATAGAATCTTCGTGTTTGTTTATATGACCGTATTGTATGTATTTCCTCAATTAGAAGATATTTGGTCTCAAGAAATCAAATATATAATTGTTACTTAGTGTCAAAAGTTAAATCACAAAAAACACAGGACTCCGCGGAAAATTCAGAACGGAAAGTCCCCAATCAAATGGCAAAATCACAAGCACGAACACATCACACAAATGGACAACAACTGTCATATTCTTGACTTGGTACATGTACAAACATTTTCTTATGTAAAAAAAATTGTGGAATGAACGTGGTTTTATAGGGCTAAAACTCTCTCTTGTAAATGTTTTCATATAAGGAAAACATAGAAAAACACATTTATATTATTGTTGTATTTCATTAAACGATAATTAAATAAAATATGTTATAATGATCATTAGCACAATAAACTCACACAAACATAAATACAAGGAAATAAATATCCGTAGATATCATCGATGATTACATCCTGTCAACACATTTTTTTTGTCTTTACACAAGGTTGTTATTTTATGAATCTTAACACCTCCTCCGTTTGAGCTGTACTGATTGATGTTTTACTATGGACAAATTAGTTTAGTTATTTGTTTACCCAGAATTTATTTCACACAAGGACTATTGTTTTTCAATATTTAAAAAGAAATCACTGCATTATTCAAGTTTTTTTCTATGTTTGAACAACACTGCGAAAAAAATCCTCGTACTTAAAAAATAATAATGCTGAAGACGGTTTTATCAAAATGCTTGATTTTTTGTAATGACAATATTAATTTTTGAAGGTCATTGTTTTAAAAATATAAATCGTCAATTGAAATGTGTTTCTCGTTTTGCCCTTCTGTTTTTTTTTATTAACATGGAGCAAAATTCACAAAGGAATTAATACTTCTTAAGAGGAACATTAAACCGCCGACTGAAATTACAAGAGCTCGAAAACACGTCGCTTGTGAAAAAATAAAAAATTGCACGTTATGAATTCAATGAGTTGGGAGCGCTTTATTGGTTGAGACACCTCATTTTGTTCAACAATTCGTAATGATGACCGTAAAATCTATGCAGCGTCAACCTCAGTCGTTCATTGTCATAAAATGAATGAATTGGTAGCATACCCCTGTTAAAGAATTATGTATGCCTGGCTCAAGTTCAACTTATTAATTGACATATGTAACGCTCTGCGATAAGAATAAAGATTATTAATTCTGAGATATTGGAAGATGACATCAAGAAAGTTGAGATCCCTACGTCATAAATTCAACGTTATCCAAGTATGTCCACATCGAGGAAAATATTTTGATAGAAAGTAGATTTTCTAGTTTTGTCAGTATCTGTATTCTCAAGTTCACTGTGCTAAATGAATTGCAAGCGCACAAAAAAAATGATATCTTTTGAGTGATATGATATAAATGAAAGCTAGGAAGATGATTTTTCGTTTTGTATTTGTTTTTCAAAATTTATAAACAACATACGAATATATGAGACTTTGAATATTATGAATAAAATTCAGTAAATATACTTGATTTTAGGAAAAAATGGCCGTGCATCTATTGTTTACTTTAGTATCGAAGGTTGATTTGATTTCAGCTATACTAGAAATAAGGTCATGCGGAATTTTCCAAATATATCAGGAAAGCATTGAAGAGGTATTAAGAAATATTATTTTGTTGTATATACACTGTCTTCAACAACAGATATATGTGTAATCTATTTATCAAGCTCTAGGTAACTTCAAGTGAATAATTTGAGCAGAAACCGTCAAAGATAGGTGGTGGGTACTTGGTTGTGATTCGGACGCATGAGTATTTACAGTTTTGTTTCCCTTCTGTTAACCCTTGATTTTATATTTTACTGAACATCTAGTTCACTTAGGAAGTATTAATTATATAAATAGTATGTACTATCAAACTCCAAATTTTAAATCGGTGTCTATGTCAATGTATTATCAACTACAGCAACTGTTAGTTGGCTTCTATATTGTATTTTTGGCATGTTTGTTAACACATTTTTTCTCGCTGTGTCCCAATTATTGTCATATTAACATACTATGTCTATGTGGTTTGGTCATCAATTTGTTTTCAATATAACGAAGACAATAACAATCAAAACCAAGGAGTAAACAAAGACTCACAAAACCAAAGGACATTTACATCAACAGTTATAAATAATAAGTAAGAAACAACACGAACTCTACTAAATACCGTGAGTGAAATCAGGTGCTCTGTATACGACACCCGTCGTGTTATTTCTTTATTCAGTTGGGTAATGATGGAAGGTTACTATGACTGAGGAAGAATATACAAACATCTTATATAAATGTTGGTAGTTTAGCTAACATTTTTATCGGAAAGTATATGTACTTAGTTAGGAATACTTAGTCAGGAATATGTTATTTATTTATGCTCTTCGGAAAGTACATGAACTTAGTCAGGAATATGTTATTTATTTATGCTCTTCGGAAAGTACATGTACTTAGTCAGGAATATGTTGTTTATTTATGCTCTTCGGAAAGTACATGTACTTAGTCAGGAATATGTTGTTTATTTATGCTCTTCGGAAAGTACATGTACTTAGTCAGGAATATGTTGTTTATTTATGCTCTTCGGAAAGTACATGTACTTAGTCAAGAATATGTTATTTATTTATGCTCTTCGGAAAGTACATGTACTTAGTCACAGGAGTATGTTATTTATTTATGCTCTTAGGAAAGTACATGTACTTAGTCACAGGAATATGTTATTTATTTATGCTCTTCGGAAAGTACATGTACTTAGTCAGGAATATGTTATTTATTTATGCTCTTTACGTTAGTTTACAGAACTTAATTTTGTCATTTTTCGATGAAAATATAATTTTTCAATTTTTCTTGTAGTTATACATTTTTAAATACAAATGAAGTTATGATTATTGTTAATTTTGATTACTTCCTATATGATTAAACAAACTTTGTAACAATTGTTTCCACGTTTATAAATTATATATGATAAATACACCATATTCATTAAATTTGTGAAATTATGAAAAGTTTTCAATTTAATGGTTGTTTTTACTTTTTTCAGCTGTATTTTAAACTGAAATAAAAAAAAAATGATTTTGCAATATCTGAAAATTCATTGATAAACATTCATCTTCGATTAATGTCACGTTTTGTTTGTTCATTGTAAACTCGAATTAATAAAACACTTGTATTTTGTTTTACTGTAGTATTTGTCTATTTCTATAAACTAAATATGATATCAATTAATAACATGTTTATCGGTATCCGTTTATAATGATTTATCAATGCTGGCCATTCACTCAAGGCTTGCCGATGTCAGAAACACTTCATAAAACTTAAGACAACAATCATTTATTTCCCCCTCTGAGTTCTACTTAGTTCGCCTGTTTATGAGTAATCGACAAAACTCTCACTCTAAATAGACAGTACAACACAAGGGTAAAAGCAATATTGAAGACTTATCAGTTTAACAATATATTCTGCAGAAACACACTGTCATCGATTATCAGCATGTTAACATTTATTTTATCGCTATGATAAAAAAAAAAGCAAAACACAAAAAAAAAAACCCACAAAAACACGAGAAAAAAAGAAATACAAACAAAGACACACAACATCCGCATGAAACAGTATATGATGGCACAGACGTTGCAGCTCTTCGTGCAAATAAACCCCCGATTTACCTTTTCACGATAAAAGTCGTTAAGTGAAATGTTCAAGAAAACACACATACATTTCAACATGGTGACCACCGAAATTCATAAATTCTCTATACGGTATAAAAGTATAACGAAGTATTTTTTTGGTTAAGCAAGTCTGATAAAAAATCTTTATTTAACATAACATTCAGTGTGAGAAGAATACAACATAAACAAACAATATAACAATACTCAAACTTAACAAATAATAACTTAATTGGACGGAAGTAACAATATGTTGTATGTAAATGCCGTTCTATCAGTACATTATAGTTGTCCTAGATATAAACACGTTTAATGTATCCCTAATAATCATAATAAGTCGAAAAATACACATTCGTGTTACACAAGTACAAACAAGAACTTGAAGATGTTGTAAATACATGGCAATGCAAACTTGAGCATTAGGTCATCTTTTAAATGGAATAACTTTTGTGAAGACAGCTTTATCAGAACATTTGTTGGAGAAAACACAACATCTGTTCCTGACAACACAACAAAAACAACATTTGTCAGAGACAACGCAACACACACAACATCCGTTGGAGACACGACATCTGAAATAAAAAAATAAAAAAAATTTAAATTTAAAGTATTGTTTTGTAGAAACCTATTGGATAGGGGATTTGAAAAGAATAACGGCTAAACTTTCTGTTCCTAAGATCAGAGATTAGATGACGAGACCAAACTGTGTTTTAACTCATGACAGACATGTATTCGTGGTTCAGGAACTTGACTCATAAGACACAAGTATAGTGGTCTCATTTGTGTACTAACTGATTGAGTCTTTTTTCCATTTTTTTTCTCAGTATGAAGGAACTGGTCGAGGAATGCAACCATAGCAGCTGCTCGACATTCTGACGCATATAGTGTTGCTTTATAAGTCTGCACTCTTTGCCTCAGATTTTATTAGGACTGTTTGAGAGAATTAAAAGTATTCTTGGAATACCATGGGTTCTCTGTTTTTGTTTGTTTACTTAATTTTATATCGTCTTCATCAATTAATGTCATTTAAACACCTGTAAAGTACTGCTCCCTCCATTAAAACATCGTTGTGTTCTTGTTTTCGTTTATTGTTGAAAAAATAGTTTATTAAACTGAACAATCCTCAGACGTTACATTTGAAAAGTCAAATAACAAAAGTACTGAACTAAAAAAAAACTTCAAAACGGGAAATCCCTTATTAAATGGAAAATCACAAGCTTAAACACATCCACGAACTAACAAAACTGTCATATTCCTGTATTGGTACAGTCATTTCTTTATGTAGAAAATGGTGGATTTAACCTGAGTTATAGCTAGCTAAACGTCTCTTGCATGACAGTCGCATTAAATTCCATTATATCGACAAGAACGTATGAACTAAACAAACAGACATAATAGGTAAAATATCATAAATAGTAATACAGAAGTTAACATTGCATTTTGGTTTTAATCACTATAAACATAAACATATATGGCTAACGGACACAAAGCACATGAGCAAAATATTATAACAAGAACACACATACGGATTGAACTATCAAAGCAGTGGTCCTACTATCAGTTAATTTGTACCATTTATACAAAGCAAAATGCTGAAAACTGTCTAAATATATTACAAACAAAACAGTTTCAATAATGAAATGAATTGACTTACTGGCTCTGTGTTTTTAAATACAAACTTAAATAAACTTACTTTTTTTTCTTACAAATTATAACTATGAAACACCAACATATTATAACTATCCCTATCCCTGATACTCCCACACATACTATGATGATGATAAACGTGATATCGATGTCATCTGAAACATAATGTAATATGAAATGTAACAATAATGATAATAAACGTGATATCGATGTCATCTGAAACATAATGTCATCTGAACTGTAACAATTATAATTATCATATACTTAGACTAAATAACATATGATTTTTACAGTATGATAATAGCATTAAGTTAAAGTATTTTCCATATTTTTCGAATTGGTGCTTAGCGGGCTGATATGAAAAGTTTATCACATGCTTCGATTGTTATCACATGCCTTTCCGTAACGTTATCACATGGCATTCCGGTGATACTCGGCAAATTCCGGAAAATACACCTCAATGCTACGTTTTCAGTGAAAAACACTACAAAGTAGTGTACAAAACAATTATTTGAATAGTGGAAAGTATATTGTGTAAAATGATTAAATTAAATTAAAAAAAAAAAAAATTAAATAAATGCAGTTTTTAAGTTTTTCTGAAACATAATTTAGAAAGTTACTTTAAAAAAGTTGACTTTTCCAAACAATGTTCATTATGTATATTGTTGAATTATTTTTTGTCGACTCGTCAATATTAAAATGTGGTTTAATTTTCTCTGTTGATGCATATGATAAAAAAGATGTCATATTGAATGTATCAAATTTGGGGTCCGACGTCCGTGAACTTTTTACTCTTTCAACTTCTTTTCGGGAACCACGTAGAAGGATCAATATATGAATCTGTTATTTTTCTCTACTGTTGAAGCATATGATAAAAAGATCATAACATGTCATTTTTCATATCGCATGTTTTATCAGCCCTCGGTCAATATCAGCCCTCGAGCCATGCGGCTCTTGGGCTGATATTGAACCTAGGGCTGATAATACATGCGATATGAAAAATGCCATGTAATAATCTGATAGTATCAGCTGTCTTAATCACATGATATAACCAGTGTCTCTTAAATCAATAAAATTTCAATCTAAAATATATAGCATTTGTAATACGTCATTAGAAAGTGAAATGAAAAAAGATAAACTCCATGGTAATAAATTCCATCTTTATTAACGAAACGAGGTCGATCTTAATGACTTTGGATCATCTCAAACGGACAACAGGCTATTCAGTTTTGCCATATTAAAAATGTTCTTGGGTTCAGGGGTCGTTTTCACTCTGATCCTGATGTTCTCAAATGATCCGAACTACAGATATTTATTATTTGTTCAATTATCTTGTCAAGTTTGCTTAAATACGTAGCTACATTTTTTTCAAACTTTTATATCCGAAGGCAGGCTATTTTAAGATTTTGTTCAGATGTTTTGCATAAATACCATTCTTTTTCAAGATGAGTCAAATTTAAATCAAGTAATTCAGTCAGCTGGTCACAGTTTTCGTGTGACATTACAGCTATGTATTCACTGATTTATATAAAGGAAAAATACCTGCATTATCATTTTTTCCAAATCAATAACTGTTTAGTATAACAATCAGTTTGACAGCTATATGGCTATTTTAATCGGATACATCTTCCTTATTTGATTATAAAGAAATGAAGCAACCTTGCTTGTTTTAATTTCTTAATAATCAAGCAAAACCCAATTGAAGTATACTGTCCCTATAAAGGTTGAAAATATTTTGTTCTGATATTTTGTTAAATAACAGGTGTCATTCTTGTTCTAGATAAGTCAAGTAATTCAGTCAGTCGGTCACAGTTTTCGTGTCAACTATGTATTCACTGATTTATATAAGGGAAACATACCTGCATTATCATTATCAATAACGGTTTAGAAATAACAATCAGTTTGAAAGGTATATGGATATTTTAGATGTTAATCTACTCAACAAACACTGTCTAAATTATCTCGATTAAAAACAAAATGAAACCCCCCCCCCCCCCCCACCTAAAAAAATAAAAAAAACCAAAAAGAATAAACACAGCTTGACAGATGATCAAACAATATTTGATAGTACTATATAGATATGCTAGCAGTGAATGATACTAGGATAAAGTACTGTTACCATTGATTATGCTCGTATAAAATGTATATGCTTTTTACATGTCGCGAAAGGTAGTAAAAGAGAAAACAGAACTATTGCAAATATATAACCTTAGAAAAATGGTACCTTAAATGCTATTAGGTGTGAAATGGATTTAGTTATGATGAAAATGAAAATATTTTTTTGTATGATACAAATTATTATTATTTCTCAGCAGTAACATGCATGTCTCTTCGTATAGTGCTTACATATTTCAATATGTATACGATTTGCTCGTTCATGTTTACACTGTAAATCATTACTTCATGAATACCATAACCAGTGGACTTAAAAAAAGGACTATTTTAACACGAAGACGCATGGCGTCAATTGACAGTGCATAAGTCTTAAAACAATATAATGAATTGGTTGATTGGTATAATTTGTCGGTGTCTTAAGGATGTACACCTCTGAGGAGCTAAACATTTCTAGAATTAAACTTGTTTTCTTAACCTGATTTTTGGGTTTATAAGACTGTAACAAAATAATTGGAGAAGAAAAAATCATATGGTGTTGCACTTTTTTTTTTGCTACAGCCCTTTGAAAATGCCCAATTTTGATGATTTTCGCATTTTTGATCGATTGTTACCTATTTTTGAGCTATTATCGTGAAAAAAATCACAGTTCCACGATTAAACTTTTTTTCATACTTTCTATAAAGATGAAGTGGACCAATCTGAATAAATTTTATTTAAAAAAACCTATAGGTCGGTGTTGATATAAGAAAGTTTTATCCTATTTTGACGCTTTTTTGTGTAAAATTTACCATGCTGTCAATTTTGTATTTTTGTGATTTTTCTCAGTTTTAAGGACAAAATGCATATTATTTCAACTTTTTTTTTATTATAAATGATTGAAAAAAATATACATATCTAAGAAATTTGAAAAGACCAAAATGATATGGGATTTACATAATTCTTGTAAAATCATTTTTTGTATTCCTTACCCATTTTCTCAAAATTTTGGCTAAAAATACTGACTTGATTGGTCGTAAAATTTGAAAACTGGATTACTCAAAAACCATTCATTGTAAATAAACAATTTTTTCATAGAGTTATGTTTGATTATAATATTTTTAAAATTCATTGATATTTTCAACTTGTATCACATGTTTTGGAAATAATTCAAGAACGAGATTTTAACGAGACTGAACGAGACTTAAAAGTCAGAAGAATACATCCTTAACTCATTAGAGACATGTTTTTACAATCTTACAAATTAAGAAACCACTATAATCGTCTAACATATTTATTTTTTTCCCAATTGTGTGCCACTCCGGAGTGTGAAGTTGTATGTGTCAGACGAAACATAGATATAGGAAGATGTGGTGTGGGTGCATATCATTTCGACCCGCTTCTTTAAGTTCAGTTTTGTTTAAATTTACATGTTCAAAGTCGATTCATAAAATTGAATATAAAAAAACATCTAGTGTTGAACGTACCATTATACTCACTGGAACCATTTGAAAATGCCGTACTGGAAACAGTAGAAACAGTAGTAGTTGACTGTTCAACTTAAAAAAAGAAGAAAACAGTGAGTTAGATGAAGTGTGTAAGGGTAATCTTTAAATCATATCCAAAATGACTCATCATACGCCATCATTTACAATTTAGAGGTTTAGTTAGCTACAGATCCAAGATTTATTCCAACATTTTCTACATAAGAAAATACTATACCAAGTCGAGGACTATGACCATGTTATAAATTCGTTTGATGTGTTTGAACTTTAGATTTTGTGATATGAGTATGGACAATTATTTAAAATTGTCATCGGAGTTTGTGTATATTTGTTATTTTACTTTTGACATAACAACTTGATACCAAAAAACATATTCAAATCTGCTAAGTAATGTTAACTACAAATTTATTTTTTTATAATTAGTAAACAGCAAAATTAACAGAACGATGTCCAACACCCTATATATAAAAACAACGGTCCAGAGTATAGTATGTCCACTCAAATTTAAACCATCTTATTGCCATAACATTCAATAAATCCAAATTTTAAACGTCTATAAACATATTTTAATGTATTAAATCATCACATCGGTTAACTCACTTTTACATTGAAGGTCATCATTATCATCTAAACATGTGCAATTACAAGATGTTGCATTGAATACACCACCATTATAACAAGTTACAAATGCACACGTATCACAGTATCCACCGGTAAAGGGGTATTTACAATCACATTTGCTTCCGTTTTGTTTTTGTTCGTTGCATATACATTCACATGTGGATTCGTTGACGGCAGCTCCATTGTTACATAGCGTAGAACAGTCACTGTTGCAAAGACTCCCTGTTTAATGATATTCAAAACAACTTTAAGCTTTAATAGAATTCAATCTTAATTACCATATTAGGAACATATACATGCCATGTGATAGGCTACCTGTCAATGTATGCCTTGTTTAGTGCAATGGATTGCAATTAGATGGGTAGGGCAACACATATTTTTATGTTAGAGTAAACTGTTGTCTTACTTTTACCAGAAAAAAACATAAATTTGATATAATTCGTTTGGGTTATTTAATTCTTCACAAATACATATTTTTAATATTATATTTCTTTGCTGGTTTACATTATCTACTTAGGTATGTAACGAACATCAGTTATTTTCGAAATGTGTGCTTACATTATTTAAAAGTAATTCATAAGATAAAATAGTAAATAGTAAAAAACTGTATCTCTATCTTAAACCTCAGGTAAGGTTTTACTTTAAGTTTTTTTTTGTTTGATCAGGGTTGGTTGAACATTTTGTATATTTAGATAACTAAAGGGAACTGATTTCCCTAATATAAACAGGAATGGAGATCATCTTGACAGAGGATCTTTTATTTGTATTTGAGTTAATGTATTTGCTTAGGAAAACTTAATACATTTTTGCAATTAAAATCTGTGAGAAAAAAAGCACTCCCACCCTGTCGCTCCCTGAATAAATTGAATTGTTGAGAATATCTTGAATTATGGAGTACATATTTACTATGGACACAAATTTTGCATCTTCTTTGTTTATCCTTTGACAAAAAAGTATGTACAGTAAGAGGAAGCCAGATAAACATATTGCTGTAATGTTCTTGTTTTTATTTGTATAAAGAACCTTTATGCCCGCGTCACACTGTCACGATTTTTATATACGATGGACACCCGAATGCGAAAATTGTAAGTTCGTACGAAGTTGGTCCCGATCTCGTTAAAATACCCAAAAGTGACGGAAGCAAGTACGATGAATAACGAAGTCTATTCGATGGTGCCGAAATTATATTCGATAGCAAAAGATGGACATACGAAAGTTAACCGAAGACGGGTATTTAAGCTTCATATGGATTACGAAGGCTACACGATGGATTACGATGATGGCGCGATGGCCATACGATGTCTAAAAGACGTCGTGTACAGCTTACGATGCATTTAAATTATATGCCGAAGGCATCACGCGTTTTAAATTGTTTGAACAATATTGAATATATATTATATTGTACATTTAATTTCTGGTTTAGTCTTAAGACGAAAGACCGTGTGCTCCTTGAAATAGCATAATACACAGGAAATTGGTTGCTCATTTTTTTACCTGCTGGTTCTAAAGACAATATTAAAGGTATTTCCAGTTACTGAATGTTTTGGTTGATTTCTAAAAAAATAGTTTATGTATCAAATATGCATATTCAATTTACCATTTTCTGCATGTGTCATATACAAATATAGTGTTCATATTTGTCCCCAATATGTTACATATGAGGGGATGCCACGTTCGGCATTGCCTTGTTTGAACTGTAAAATGTGTGCACTAGTTTGAATAATCACCCATAATTATGCCCATGTTTACTGATCTATCTTAAAGGTAAGGTAATGATCCCTTTTATTCAAAAAAAGCTCTTTCCAGGAGAATATCATAATAATATAGACAAACGGAAGGATGTGGGGAAAGCAACAAATATCGCAAAATATGACATATAGAAAACAAAATGGTTATGGAGTAAACATTCGTGTGACAACAACTCAGAAGATACATAAAAAATCAGAATAATGAAGAAAAAGTTGGTTTCCCTATATACGTGTACCTGCAGTGTTGGTGTACGAGGCGCGTTAATGATTTTCATTATGTTACTTGATATGAAAAATTGACAAAAATAATATTTTACTTGTAAAAGTAAATCCTGAGCCTGTAATAACTGCTCTTCTTGTTCCATTTGAATTAATAAAAACAACGCTGTCGCCTTTCTTGTTCTCATAGAATCATATGATATGAGCTCCATGTTTTGTGAACGTATTTCTTAACTGTCGCATTAGACTGACCAGTGCATATCGCGCATGGTACTTTAAATGTATTTTAGCTGGATTTATTGCCGTCGTAGTTCCATCTTGTCGCCTTCATACTTTTATTCGATGGCAAAACGACGGGATTACGAGGTCTTCACGAAATCGTGTTGCCATCGTAAGACCTTCGTGTAGCTTCGTGATTCATTCGTGTAGACATCGTAATGTCAAAACTGCCCGATGGAAACAATGTAACACTATGCAGTGCTTATATAATAACTTTAATATTCAATATAATTTTATATACAAAAGGACATATATACAAATGGACAGTAAAGTTATAATATATATTAAAGTTTAACTTGCAGATATATAATTGTTTTACAACGTGACTTAGTATGTACATGTTTTGGCTTTAAGGTAAACCTATACTTTTGGCAGGTGGTCATCGTGTAGTGGTCAGTTAATTGACATTTATTGCTTTGTATTAAATGAACTTCAATGCTTAGCTATGGAAGCAAAAGTAATGACCACTGTTTATAACATATTTATATATCGCATTTGGCTTTCTAAAAGTAAGTACCTTTCAAAGGTAGAAACAAACAACATTCTTTCTAAATTTAAGTCACGTTGGTAGATGTATAAAAGAACTGTCTTTCTCAGACAGTTCAGATTGTAACTTGATCAGTAATAAAGAAACGTTTACCAGTTCAGCCATTGTTTGCCGTTATCGTGTGCCTTGTCTGATTTGTTGGGTTGCTGACTAACTTGACTTTTCGAGAGTCTAACAACGATGGAAACACGAATGCAAAACGATGTTCAAAGATGCATTCCCGGTGACATTACGATGTTGAGGATGGTGAAAAATTTAGAACCCTTCCCGAAGTTGTCCCCGAAGGCTAGAAAAAGTGGCCGATGGTTCTACGATGGTTAAAGATGGCACTACGAATAGCCCGATCTGTATACGATCAGTCCCGATTTTGAAAATTTCCATAATCGTGTTGCCATCGGCGTAAAAATCGGGACAGTGTGACGCGGGCATTAGAAAATGTTATATGCAAATGTAAATCTAGATGGCGAATATCATTTAAACAATACCTTTTTTGGAAGAAAAAAATGCGAATACAAGATTCTATAATCTAGATTTAAAGCAACCAACGCGCTTTTCTGGTTTTGCCTTCATCAGGAACGTAGAAATGTTTGATTAGTATTGCGCAAGGTGTTTCATTCTAGATGACAACGATGTGTTGGTTTGGTCTTCAGACGTGCGGCGTTTTCGACTTACGATTTTAGTTGGTTCTCCTTTGCTTTTGTTTGACATTTGCAAATGTAGTGATAACATCTTTATGAAAATAAAAAAAATAAACATAGAGTAAATTTATGTTATAAGATGAATATAACATACCAGTAAATCCACTTTCACAATCGCAAGCACAAATGTCTGTATTCCACGTACCATTCTCACATGTTCCTGAACATGAGTCAACTGTTAATAATAAGTATGCGTATTAATTTTGTGTGCATGCATAGTTTAAAGGACAACTTTGATCTTAAAATAAATTCGGAATTGAAAAACAATTGGTTGTACTTGCATAAAACATCTTGATAATTTCATTTGTACATAAAAATAAAAAAAACATAAAAACAAAATCGTTATTACTTTTATGTTATAATCGCATCAACCGTTTTATATTCATTATATAATCATTTTAACCTGTTTCTGAACAATAAAATCCAATAATAGTATTGCACTTTCCTCAGTATAAACTAAAATAAAAAAAAAAACATAAATGATATATTTCGATATTTTTGGCCCTTTATTCTTTTCGGTTTTTTTCATACACTTTGAATTCGAAAATCAGTGAGGTTGAGTTTATTGTAATGGAACAGAACAAACGAGATCAAATCAATACTTTCATACTCATTTAGACAACCATGCAATGCTCATACTGCGGTGCATTCCTCCTATCACAAAATCTGATAAATGACTAATCGCACAACCTAAATATCCATTCTTTTCTAAGGGTTTGTTACCACAGATATGCTTAAAAATATAAGAGAACAAAATTGATGTCATTGAAATTTGATAATATGACCAATTTTGATTGCTGATTTTTGCCATTGCAAGTTTGCGTTCCCATCCTGAAATAACTAATCTTACAAATGTATATGAATATCATTACAATGTAACTATTGTTTTTATTTCTAAAAGAGTAACTGTCGTATCTTATGAACGTACAACTCTACATTTCATGTTATACAGATTGATTGTAGTAGAAAGTGTGGCCAAGGTTGAAGTAAAAAGTACAAGTCACAAAATTACTTAACTCCGAGGAAACCATTATAGGTCAAAGGACGGTATTCAAATGGGGTCTTGGCCCACTCCGAACAGCAAGCTTTAAAGGGCCAAAATAATGGCTAGTGTACAATTATTCAAACGAGAAAATCTACGATCTAATCATATGAAAAATGAGAAACGAGAACCATTTATAAACCCCATGAACAAATGACTTCTGACATAGGACAGAAGCAAATAATTAAAGCTGGTTTAAACGTTTGAAGACCCCTTTGAATAAGTACAAAACTTCACCTCAATCTAAAACAATAATGTAACATGACAACATAGAAAAACGCATTATAAAATATCAATTCAAGTGGCTTTATTAAAAGACATAAACACAAGTGAAAAAACACTGAACGAATAAAGTTTATCTATGTAAATTCAATATTCATATGCATAGGGATATATATGCTATTAATGTAGTCTTGTAGAAATGATTAATAAGTGAAATAACAGCATATAAACATTGTTTTAAGAATTTTACTATTTCCTTTTTTCTGTTATCAAATTATAACTTTATATAAATAAGTACAAATTCATACAAAGATATATCATTGGATGATTTATTCCTCAGCCTAATTAAACAATTTGATTGGCATCCTTGTTATTTATTACCCCAACCATTTTTGCAAAAAAATACAACCTATAGTCTAAGTAGCTACATGTATTTTAGCACTGAGGGGAATGCCGCATTTTTGTAGAATGTCAGTTCTTACAAGTTGGAATGGGGAGTTAAGAGTAGGGTATTGAGATCATTCCCCATTCATTTGTTACGTTGTACATAAATACGAAATACATAGATTTCTGCTTACATATAAACCATTGCATTAAACCCACAGGAATAACAACAGATCCCGCCATATTCATATATATCATTGGGTGATGTATTCCTCAGCCTAATTGAATATTAGTATGTTCATCTAGTCAATAAATTGGATTTTCATCCTTGTTATTTATTACCCCTACCATTTTTTTCATTTTGATAAGAAGAAACCAACTATGAGACACGACAAGACAAGCCAATTTATTTCAACTTAGGCACACGCATCGTGCTACAAGAAGATAACAATTATCCATTAACAATTACATATATACTTATGATAAGTAGCTATTCTACCAGTGAGGCAAATGCAACATTTTTGTAGAACGTAAGCTCTAACAAGGTGGGATGGGGAGTTTAGAGTAGAGTATTTAGTTTGTTCCACATTCATTTGTTACGTTTTACCAATACAAATATTTCTGCTTACACATCAACGATTGCATTAAATCAAAAACAATAACAGAAAACAGATCCACCTATATTTAAATTTATCGCTATTTTGTGCATTTTTCCTTTGATCTTTTTTTTGTGATAATTTTTCATATCATGCTACTCGCTTGAGATGGAAAATTGTCACTGGAAGCTAAGGAGGCACATGGCGTTGCTAATGAAATTGACATGAATTAAATAAATTATTCATAGGTAAAATAGCGATAAACAGATTATCATTGGTCATCGCAACTCGATTGCTTTTCTCGCTTTCGCCGTACCGGCTCAAGCGAGAAAATCAATCTCGTTGAGATGATCAACGATAGTCAATAAAAATCATTGGAATCACTACAAATAAAGTGCATAACTTTCGTTCGCTACCAGACATATCTAACTAATTTTTGCTGCTGTAGTATACATGATACATTTCTTGTAAAGGTGATAAAACACAGATTGCAGAAGTGGGTTAATGAGATAAAAATTATAAGTCATGGGAAGAAAAACTGATTTGTAATGACATCTTAACAAAATCAAAGGAAAATTTTCCCGCAAAAGTGGTTTTAAAAAAGCTGTACTGTTTAAATGTATTGCATTGTTAAACTATAATGAATATGTTATAACCCTCATCATGTCAATATACGGTATATAAACTAGATGCATTTCATTTTGAGTTAAACGGTTTTGGACTTGTTTGACTAATAAATGGATATCTGCAAGCCTAAACAATTTACAATGTCAAATTTCGTTCTTTCAGAAATTAAATTCTGCCCTTTATAATTGAAATCAAAGTAAAATCACAAAAATACTGAACTCCGAGGAAAATTCAAAACGGTAAGTTCCTAATCATTTGGCAAAATCATAGGATAAAACATTTCAAACGAATGGACAATTGTCATATTCCTGACTTGGTATAGGCGTTTTCAAATGTAAAAAATGGTGTATTGAACCTGGTTTTATAGTGCTAAACTTCTCACTTGTACGACAGTCGCATCAAATTAAATACTATTGATAATGATGCGTGAACAAAACAAACAGACACAATATGTAAAAATGTTACAAAAAAGGTAAAAAGTCTAATTCGGTAGGTAACATTCATGAAAAATGAACGGAATTGTAGTTACGACATAAGGAACATACCCGATATCATCTTTATATAAGATGTTCCATAGCGATCAATCAACTCGTGATGGCGTCCGAAAATAAGCGAAGTGATGATTTCAGCTTCCCAATGCTTCACTATTGGGAAACTGAAATCATCTGTTTTATCGAAAAGTTAAGTGAACCTAAATTTGTTGTAAATTGGCAATGAAATGAACACATCAACGTTTGAAACAATGTTTTATTTCCCCCTCAAATAACGAAATTCATACGGTAATGGTTATGATGTCCCTATATCTCAAATAATTTTGTTCACATTAGTTTTATCATTCTTTGGGTTTAGGTAAGGAATAAAATGCATAGATTTTTTTTTTAAACTGTTTTTAATGTATGCTTCTTGTTAGTTTCTGATCGAGATTGATTTCTTCTTATGTTTTTTGAAAGAAAGGAATTCCGATAAAACACAAAGCAAACTATACTTTGTAAACCGAACAGAAAACAACCTAATACGCCAAAAATTAGCACAAAATTAAACTTGTCAATTATGGTTGTTTTATCCGTAGATACGTCATTCATTTCTCGTGTTGTATGCAAGCTATTCAATAAGCCTGTAGTAAATGTGGAAGTAAGTTTTGCATTTGCAGGATTAAAAGTTGACTTCACACTGCCTTCAAACACCAATTTGGTTGTAATGACAGTCTGGTCGGAAATTGGTTTGATGGTTGTATCTCTAGACTGCTCAATATAAATAGAGGGTTTGGTTGTTCTCAATCTGGTTGCTGAATCCTTTTCTGTTGATATATAAGTTGTTTTGACATCTTGTTCTATCGATAGAAATTGTGTTGTTGATAATGGACCAGCTGCTGTATCTGTTGACTGTTCAATTGATGGTGTTGTTATTATCAATTTGGCTGTTGAATCATGACTTGTTGTTAAAAACGTTGCTTTTGAACCTTGTTCCGGGGATAAAGATGTTGTTGTTGACAATTGAGCAGTTGTTATATCTATAGACTGCCGACTTGAATCAGATGTTTTAGCAAATATCGATTTACTTGTCGATTTTTGGTTTAATGATAAAGTTGCTGTATCATTTGACGGTTCTGTTTCATCAGCAAATGGCGTTGTTATCATATCAGTTGATGCAACAGTGGACTGTTCACTGTTTGTATCTACAAATTAAATATATTTATTTATGATAATCTACAATAATAATATTAATAATAATAATACAGCGATTTAATCTTGAAATATCTTGCAGTTTTAATGTTGTCTGGTATAATAATTAAATCATGAACTGTATTGTAAACTATTCTTTTTCAGTGCCATTAATGAAGCCTTAAGAACATAAGTATTGGTTATTAATGTTATCATTAACTTGTTATTATTTTACACAAATTAAATTGAAAAGATGTCTATTTGTATATAAAATATCATACTTTAAGTTAGTGTGAACCAGACGAAGATCTGTTATGAAAATATTAAACAATTTGTAAGTTTAAGAAGAATAGTAACTTTCCATTTCTAAGTAGCAACATTCTAGCAGCACCTGCATACGGGGTATATATCTCCAAATTGATACGATATTCCCTAGCTTGCATTTCTTATCATGATTTTCTTGATAGAGGGTTGCTGCCCACAAGGAAGATATTAAACCAAGAGTTCCAAATGGTGAAGTTGAAATCATATCTTAATAAATTTTACGGACTTCATCACGAGTTGGTTGACCGTTATGGAATAACCGTTTCACAAATGATATCGAATATGTTTCTTACGTCGTAACTTCAATCTCCTTCCCTTTCATGAATGTGACCTACCGAATTAGACGATTTACCGGATTTGTTATAACATAAGCAACACGACGGGTGACACATGTTGATCAGGATTTGCGTATCCTTCCGGAGAACCTGAGATCACCCCTAGTTTTTGGTGGGGTTCGTGTTGCTTATTCTTTAGTTTTCTATGTTGTGTAATGTGTTCTATTGTTTGTCTGTTTGTCTTCTTATATTTTTAGCAACGAGTTGTCAGTTTATTTTCGATTTATAAGTTTAACTGTCCCTCTGGTAACTTTCGTCCCTCTTTTATCAATGAGTTTTGTTTATTATGAATAATATGCATTGTTTATATATATAATGGTCGCTATGAGAATATGATCAATTTGCATTTGTTAAATTTAAAATTGCTTAAAACGGTTTAGTTAGTAAAGCTTTATGCATATTAGGGGTATGGAACTGTCCGGCATATTTATCTATTGAATTATTGTACGTAGTTACCTTAGTTACCTTGTGTCTTTGCTTTGTCCTTGTGAAAACGACATCTTAATATGAAGTTGAACTATAATTCTTCCTATTATTATACTGCAGCAATGTTCGTTGTCAATTGGTTAACAGCAAAGCATAAATGCAGCGTAAGAATTGCACCAATAGTAAAACAAAAAATATCTGCTTGATAATCACGTTTATAGTGCTTTCGAATGTATATTGGAAGCGGATTTCTCTCTCTCTCTCTCTCTCTCTCTCTCTCTCTCTCTCTCTCATAAAATTTGCAAAAGGCAAGTCAACTGTGTATAAAAGTAGGTTGCGTGATAACGTAATAAATACCAATACTTGGGTATGCATTCCATTTCATTTTAACTCTTGTGGATTGTTTACTAACTGTCAGTATTACCACATCTACTTCTCTTTGTATTTTCCAGTTAAACAAATAAATTTAATCAGTATGTTATAATATGGACAAGCATACGATAAAGCAACTTTAAAGAGTACTTTACTTATAGAGGGATTTATATCATAAAGCAGTTGTAAGCCTAATATACTAATAGAAGGATATATATCAGTAAGCGATAGTACGAGTAATATAATAATAGTAGAATAATTATCAATAATCTATCGAATTATCAAAACTTACTGTCGATTGGCACAGAATAAATATATTTCATTCCAGTATTACTGTTTGATCCAATACTGTACACCTGCAAATACAGAAAAAGTGGTTACTTGTAATAAAGGTTTTAGACGTATGGTAGACTTATAATTTGAATATACTGATGGAAGGACGGACCTATACATTTCATATTTGCTCTGAAATATTAACGATCATAATATAATTGGGGACATTGCATTAGATTTCTCGCTGCATAACACACTATGTAAATCTACTGTATAAATAAACTTATCATAAATACCAGGATTAAAATTTTATATTTACGCCAGACGCGCGTTTCGTCTACAAAAGACTCATCAGTGACGCTCGAATCAAAAGTTTTAAAGGCCAAATAAGTAAGTAAGTAAGTAAGTAAAGAGTTTATTATAGTGTCAGGATCCCATATACATCACAATATACAATAAAAAAAATCTTTAAAACCATATTAGATCGCTGCCTTTAAGACATATGAGACACTTTCATCCTTTTCAAACTAAAAAATATATACTATAATGTAAAAGAAATATTCAAATGATAAAACTTTTCATGATATTAAAAATGCTGAAAACACCTTTAAGTTCATTTATACAATTAATACAAATTTAAATTTACAAATTTATCTTCCTTCGTTTAAACATAAGATGCAATGTCTTGGCTAATAAAACTTGAGCATGATCACAGTTCATAATAAAATCATTGTTTTTCATAATTTTAATAATAAGTAGGAAGTTGGAGAGCACTGAGGACCAAAAATTCCTATATGTTTTGCTAAGGTAATCTATTCATGTGGTAGAAAAGACTTAGTAAATCAAAAATTTAAAATTTGATTAACAGTTAATTTATAACATATCAATGATAACTCAAGTCAACACAGAAGTGCTGACTACTGGGCTGGTTATACCCTCGGTGAAATAAATCTCCACCAGCAGTGGAATCGACCCAGTGGTTACAAATAAACTCATCATAGATACCAGGAATAAAAAAATTATATTTACGCCAGACGCGCGTTTCGTCTACAAAAGACTCACCAGTGACGCTCGAATCAAGAAACTGTCAAAGGCCAAATAAGTATGAAGTTGAAAAGCATTGAGGACCAAAAATTCCTAAAAGTTTTGCCAAATACAGCTAAGGTAATCTATTCATGTGGTAGAAAAGACTTAGTAATTCAAAAATTTTAAATTTGATTAACAGTTAATTTATAATTATAGACATATCAATGATAACTCAATTCAACACAAAAGTGCTGACTACTGGGCTAATGATACCCTCGGTGAAATAAATCTCCACCAGCAGTGGCATCGACCCAGTGGTTATAAATAAACTCATCATAGATACCAGGATTAAAATTTTATATTTACGCCAGACGCGCTCACAATATATCTCTATTTCAAATCATATCAGTTATACACTGATATAACAAAATCTTTTTTTTACCCCGTTAGATAATTTCTGCATGAAAGAAGAAAAGCCAGTAATCCTTGTAAAGTGTATTTTGTATAAGTCAATTGTTTGAATGAATCTAGTATGTATGTGTTGCATGGTGTATTATTTTCAGAAGTTTAAGAACAATTGCATGTTTGCTTCATATATAATAACCTTAGGTCGGGCTCCATATGTAGCGCATATCTTCTCGTTTATGCAAGTACAAATCCGTTGATTAATTTGAGTAATCTTATTCGTCAAGTCTTTCTCCTTAATAACTTGGTCTTAAAGCTTTCACTTTTTTTTAATTTACCTTTGCATTTTTGTTGATACTTTATTCCGGAAATTTGTCACCCTTTTCACTCATTGTTCATGCTTTCATATGTGGCGGCACAATAATTTCCGGCAATTAAAATATCAGTTTGAAAATAAAGAATATGATATTTAAGGTACAAATATGTGTGTGCGAAGGTGGCGCAGCTATAATTATGTCCGAAAAGAATTATAAATGTACAAATTATGAAAAACAGTCTGTTTAAAAGAAATAAATAATAAATCTTAAACAATAACGTAAATTTGGATTGATATTTGTTAAGCAATATAATATTGTTGCGCATAATTTGTTGAATAGATATTTTTTTTATTGATAAATGAGGTCTCGATTTCTATCATTTCTTGTGTTACTTAAATGTAACTGGTCTTCGTTTGTTCAAAGTTTGCCTTCTCCTTTCTTCTTTGCAGTTAGAATATTATGAAAACAAACTTGAACCTTTTCGCAGTACCAAACTATATGTGCTACATGTGAACTGACTGTTAACAGCAAATCCAATACTTACAATAAATAAAAATAAAAATCAAACACCAGTGCAGTTATAAAGATTGTGTCTGTTTTGTTTCAGTAAAGTGTAACTTGCCAAGATAATTACTGAGTATGAATGTAAGACTTTGTTCAGACATTGTTGAATTATGGAAACTTTCACACAATATATGTATAACTGTTACAAACCTTCACAATCACAGGCTCTGTCAAAGGTCCTTTGGCATGCATTATCGCAACAAAAGCATCATTATGCCATAAAGTTCCGCCAAAACTGACCGGACTATTACCAGTTTGAAATATTCTGCTCTCGGCTAAGTGACTGGTTATTATTGGATGTCCCTCTTTATTATATATTTCTGAAATATTTGAACGATACACTACTCTTTCATAATTTGTTATCGCCAACACTTTCAAGAAGAAATCCAGATTTCAACAAAATCGTACGTAATAGAATGATATTTCTAATTTAAAAAGGTTGACTTCATACAGGAACTTCTTATAAAGAAAGATAAGAAATTAGCAATATCCTTTAACTTTACGTTCCGTTATATAGAAAATGTTCTATCACTAAATAATACAAAATTTGATGACTATGTTGAACGAATCTATACCTTCGAACAAGAGATAAAGTATGCTACATATACAGCTAAGTCTGCCTCATATCTTGACGTACATCTAGAATTGATAATGAGGGTCGGTTGAAAACAAAACTTTAAGACAAAAGAGATGATTTCAGCTTTCCAATGGTGAACTTTCCATTTCTATGTAGCAAGATTTCAGCAGCGTATTTCCTATCATGATTTCCTTGATAGCGGTTTGCTACTCACAAGGAAGCTTTTAAACCAAGAGTTCCAAATGGTGAAGTTGAAATCATCCCTTCGTAAATTTAACGGACGCCATCACGAGTTGGTGGACAGTTATGGAATAACCGTTTCACAGATGATATCGGATATGTGTCTTCTTATGTCGTAACTACAAAACCCTTCCCTTTTCACGAATGTGACCTACAGCATTCGACTATTTACCGGATTTGAAATTACATAAGCAACACGACTGGTGCCAAATATGGAGCAGGATCTGTTTACCCTTCCGGTGAACCTGATATCACCCCCATTTTTTGGTGGGGTTCGTGTTGCTTTGTCTTTAGTTTTCTATGTTGTGTATTCTGTACTATTAGTTGTCTGTTGGTCTTTTTATTTTTAGCCATGGCGTTGTCAGTTTATTTTCTTTATATAAGTTTGACTCGCCCTGTGGTATCTTTCGTCCCTCTTTTATCATGTTGTCAGATTTCATAGATATAGGAAGATGTGGTGTGATTGCCAATGTATAAAAGTAGTAAACCATTATAGATCAAGGTATGGTCTCCAACTCGGAGCATTGGCTCACACTACACTGCAATCTAGAAATAGCCCTCAAAAGTTACAATTGTCACTGATGAGTCTTTTGTAGACGAAACACGCGTCTGGCGTATATATAAAATTTAGTCCTGGTGTCTATGATGAGTTTATTGTAAACCATTCAAACAGGAGAACCAATGGTATAATGTATTAATAAACAGCTGTGCAGGAGCGCCTGATACACCGGTCGTCTTGTGTGTGCATTTTTATGCAATCATCATAAATAAGTTCTGAGATACGGCGTGACATGCGAAAACTACCATTTTTTTTTACAAAAACCTCAATAACTCTAAAATAAATCTTGAATCATCACCAAAAAGTAAACAAATCTTTATATGATTAAACTAAGAAATGTAAATAGTTTAAAGCAATAATCATTTCTCGTTTTTAAGATACAGTGCGACATGTAAAACCCCTTGTTTTACAAAAAGATCAATAACTCTAAAATAAAACTTTCAATCATCACTAAAAAATATACAGGTCTTAAGATTAATATAACTGAGAAGTGTGTAAAGTTTTGAGCAGTAATCATAAATAATTTTTGAGATACGGTGCGACATGTGAAAAAAACACACCTATTCTAGTATCAAAGTCCCGAAACTAAAAAAAAAAATAAAAACTGATTTTCACCAAAAGATTTACAGATCGTTTGACCATCATAAGAAACAACTGTATTAAGTATCAAGAAATTTGAATAAGTTGATCGTTTGTTTTAGATTTATGAGTTTGACTGTCCCTTTGGTATCTTTCCTCCCTCTTTTGATCTCAAGTTACGGTGCGACATGTGTTTGCCGAACAGGTGTACAGACAGACGGACAGATGTACGCTGGACATTTGTTTACTATAATACGTCCTGTCAAAATTTTTACGGGCGTATAAAAACTAGAAACGAGAAACACGTATGAACCACATCAACAAACGACAACTATTGAACATCAGAATCCTGACAGCGGGATTAAACGTTTTAATGGTACAAAACCTTCTCTTTTATCTGAAAAAATTCATGGTTGAATATTGTTTTCATGTTTTCATGTTTTTATAGCTCTCTATATAGTATGAGTTTTTCATTAATGTTAAAAAACCATACGGTGGTCTCTACATGTCTACATATCTGCTCTATGGTCGGGTTGTTGTCTCTTTGACATATTCCCCATGTCCCTTCTCAATTTGATGCTCGTCTTATATATTCTTCTGGATTTTGTACCATTAGCAATATAACTTAGCATTTTACATATGTTCATAACTGGGACAATGCCATTGTTTATTTAAAATATAATTGTGTGCAATTATTGGTACTATAAATCTCATTTGTGATTAAGATAATATTTTTTATTTCAAAGTGTCAATTTATCAAATTATGTTATTGTGTTAAACATGCACCGACACTCTAGATTTAATAGTTTTAAGGATCATTTGGTTTTATTCTCTTCTAAATTTTGTATATGTTTTTTTTAAAGATTTGGTTTTATCTTACCTTACTTGATAAAGCAAAACGTGATATGCAAAGGAGAGGTTTATTCTACGTTTAAATACATCTGTTTTAAGCTGATATCCCATGCATTTTCGGTGAGTATGTGAATACAGTTTTGTGAGGTGAAACATATTCAGTTAACAGAGTAGTCATTAAATCCTCAAATTCTGAATTGTATTTTTTGTTTGGTATTGACGTGTGTTAAATCGCCACTTCTAAATGAGAGGATGCAGTACACATCTTAATAACTGGACAATAAGCATCCTAAATCGTAAAAATCGTCGTTAGAAACACGTATATGATTTTGTTTGAATACATTTTTGGATGAAACGGATATATCATCCTTGCAGAAATACACAAAACATATATTGGAATAAGTTGTTACCTGTGTAATATTGTTTCATATCGTTCCATACAAATGACATTTCTATGTTATATGCACCAACTGGTATTTCTGTCCATTCGCGTTGTCCCCCTGTGAAAATACATTTATCTCAAATAACCACTTGATTATCAATGCGAACTGGTAATGAAAAATTCAGCTGGGATTAGAAATCTAAATGTGCATAGTGTCTTTATTGTTATAAACGTATACATTAATAATATATTCAATGAAAATATAAATATCTGAGTGGTAGAAAGGAGACAGGATAACGATGGATATATTAAACCAGGACGGTGTTAGAAGTAAAAATTATTGGTATAAACAATATCAATTCAATAAAAAAAAATTAACACCATTGGACGATTATTTGAAACAAACATATTAATAATCAAAAGGTATAATTGTAGTTTAAGTATCATGTCATGAAAAACAGCATTTCAAACTTATTTCACGGTTTGAATTTGAACTACAACAATAAATCTCAACGAACCGAAATGTAATATTTGTTTTAATCATGTGTATTGTTTCTAGAAAAAAAATTGTAAATGAAAGTTGTAAATCAAGATGTTGCCATGCTATATCTAATAAATGATGTTGTCAAACTAATGCTTCAAATACCTGTCATCGAAGATATGAGAATACTGTACTGAACATTAAAGATCTAACTTTTCATTTTACTTGATTCTGTGATGACTCATACATTGTTTAGTATTATTTTCCGTATGGTAGTTCAACCTTAAATTTTGTATTTTTTTCCTCTTGTCATTTATTTCAAAAACAATTGTTACTTCTTACACATACTGCTTCAAAATTTCGATTCTCTAATATCAAAAATGTTATCTTATCATAAAACAGCAAACAATTCATATATTGAAAATTTTTACACATCACAAATATCAATACTTACATAGAGGCACATCATCAGTAAAGTTTCCTTCTCGGATAATACATGTACTATTGTCACCATTACACACGCCACAACCATCAAATACACCATCATTCAGAGTATTGGCGCAGTCGAATCTCTAAAACAGTAACAATATCTTATTAAATAATTGTAATTCACATGTTTTTCAAAGATTATACAGACTTTTTATGCTTCAAATAATGAAATACTTGACCTGAGTAAAGTGTTATCTTGTCCAGTATTATATACAAAATTTCACATAACAATTAAGTTCATATAAATAACAAGAATGTGTTCCTAGTACAAGGATGTCTCATCCGTATTATCATTTTCTATGTTCAGTGAACCGTGAAAATGGGAAAAAAATCTAATTTGGCATAAAAATTAGAAAGATCCTATACTAAGTTTCAAGTTGATTGGACTTCAACTTCATCAAAAATTACCTTGACCAAAAACTTTAACCAAAAACTTTAATTGAAAAAAAAATAGGTTTACAATTTTAAAAAATGTGTGTGCATTTCATAAATATTTTCCGCTTGAGAATTTGACTAAAGTTCTTTTGAAACTCATTACACAAGGAGTTTGTGTAGTGTTGAATTTAAATGACCAAGAACGCGTTCATCAACCAGCTTTTTGTATAAAAGAGGGGCGAAAGTTACCAGAGAGACTTTCAAACTTATAGTTTGTCATGTCTAAAAAACACAAAAAGACATATAAAAGTACAGAAGACATAACATAGAAAACTAAAGACTAAATAATTCGAGCCAAACCAAAAACTGGGGGTGAAAGCAGATCCTGCTCCAAATGTGGCACCCGTCGTGTTGCTATTGGTATTACAACTAAGTTAATAATCTAATTCTATAGGTCATATTCGTAAAATGGGAAAGGATTGTAATTACGACATAAGGAACATATCCGAAATCATCTGTGAAATGGATATTCCATAACGGTCAACCAACTCGTGATGGCGTACGGAAAATTTTCGAAGGGATGATTTCAACATCACCATTTGGAACTGTTAGTTTAAAGCTTCCTTGTGAGTAGCAACCATCTATCAAAGAAATTATGACGAGAAATACAAGCCCGGGAATATCGTATCAATTTGAAAATATATGTTCTGTATGCAGGCGCTGTTGGAATGTTGCTACATTGAAATGGAAAATTCGCAATTTGGGAGTTAGAATCAACTGTTTTGTCGTCCTTTAAGTTTTCAACCGACCTTTATTTTCAATTTCTTGATGTAAGGCTAAGATATAAATCAGACTAAACTGTATATAGTGTATACTTTATTTCTAATTCTGTGGGATAGATGCGTTCCACTTAGTCAGCAAATCTTGAATTATTTAGTGAGAGAACATTACCTATAAGGCAGACATTAAAGCCAATTATTTATGGGATTGTCAGTGTTAAACAGGTGCATACATAATTTTCTACAAATTATAAAATAGGACAAACTATTCCTTTTTTTAAGGCGTTATGCATCTAGAATATACACACCGTCTGCTTCTATATATATCGCTAAGTATTCCATGCATTATTCATTGTTGAATATTGTTTCCTACCATTGTAATATTATCTGTCATTCTTCTACATGTAAAATTTGACTCTCCGAGTTATGATATGATTTGGTACCTTCTTTAAACTGTTGATTTTCGTAACTTCAACCTAACTTTATAATAAAAAAAACAATGTTGTTAGAATTACATTACCTGACAATAGCCCTCTAAACAAGCATGATAAAACCCTGGACGTCGGGAATATTGATTCGCATCAGCTGCATCTAAAGTTCCAGGACACGGTGTACCATTTTCTATCAATCCAAATCTTGTAAAAGAAGGTCTGGTATACCCCGGAGCCGAATCACAAAGAACTTCACATACACCATGGTCTGCAAAACATTTCTTAATGTAGAATTAAAAAAAGCAAAAAGGCGAGGTAAATTTGAAAAAAGATATCAATCTGGTAAACATAACCCAAAGACGAAAGACTTTTGGTAAACCTTATGTCTTCAAAAAAACTTTTAGCGTATAGTACAAAGAAATTACGCTGCAAACCGATTATAATTACAGATGTAGATAATTAAAGGTATTCCCAACTATTTTCATCTACCATACAAATCCCTAGAATACGGAAACACATTTCAAAGATATGAAAAGCATGAACAATGATCTTGTACATCCTTCATCACGGAAACTTGCCTCACACCGAAGACCCTCCTACAATAAGTTCTGTACACTACAAACAGTAAAAGTCTGAAATGGCCTATAT
The DNA here is from genome assembly GCF_963676685.1 of Mytilus edulis. Lineage (NCBI taxonomy): Eukaryota > Metazoa > Mollusca > Bivalvia > Mytilida > Mytilidae > Mytilus > Mytilus edulis. The sequence continues at coordinate 99,024,232 of NC_092346.1, forward strand.
CTGTACTAGACTGTACTGGTTTTTACTCAACCAGTCTGAATTGGTCTGAAATTTACTTGATAATACTCGATTGTAGTCTGAACCATACTTAACAGTCTGAATTTGTACTTGACCAGTTCTTAACCATTTAATACGAGTCTGAACCATGCTCGACCTAGTCTGAACCATACTCGAGATAGTCTGAACCGTACTCGACCTAGTCTAAACCATACTCGACCTAGTCTGAACCATACTCGACCAAGTCTTAACCAACCAAGACCTATTCTTTGTATCTATCAATTGAATTTTATCAATTTAGGAAATATTTTTAATAAAAATGATATTTGAACAACAACTTGCTATTAAAAATGTATTCAATATTATATTGAAATTAAAATTTCACAATAATCAATCATAATATAACTTCAACACAATGTTACATAATAATATATATCAACTTAAAATACAAATAAAACAAGCTGATCAAATAATCTAAAAAATAAATTGTGACTAATATTTTCAATATTTATATAAAATAGTATATAAAACAACTTAATAAATTAAAAAAAAATGAGACCTCAATTGTTTTGTTTTATTAAAACAAGAATTTAATATAATCATGATAGTAGAATTTCCACAGCGATCCTTGATAACCTTTTTATAAAAGGAAATGTGTTCCAAAGTAACAGTAAAAAATTATTTCAATTGATTTAAGTATTTTTTGTCAAATTAAAGACATGGCATTCATTAAGCACTTTAATATGGTCTAATTGCCTCAGTACATGTGTGTTTTACCTGTAGGTAAAAAGAAAGCCCTATTTTCTTAAATTCGTGTATTACTTATCTTGTATATTCGAAAGGCCTTGTTTTTTAAACAAGATGTTGCAATTTTGAATAAATGTTATTTAGAATTTAATACCTCTGACCAGTTTTGATCTTATTTATGAGTTTGACCCAAGCAGAGGTTATATTTTATATTTCACCACTTCTCAGAAAAACAATTTTATCTATTTATTTAATTTTATCCCTTTTTAATATAATTTATATATAATATATTATTTTTTTATCCTACATATAATAATAGATATATTTCTAATATAAGGTTAAACAATTTATAAATTTTGTTGGCTGTTGTTATATATGTCAGTTAAAAAGGTAGAGGTTTTTTGGTCTAGTATGGTTCAGACTGTTCGAGTATTGTTCAGACCTTTGGTTTTCACCACTTCTCAGAAAAACAATTTTATCTATTTATTTAATTTCATCCCTTTTTAATATAATTTATATATAATATATTATTTTTTATCCTAAATATAATAATAGATATACTTCTAATATAAGGTTAAACAATTTATAAATGTTGTTGGCTGTTGTTATATATGTCAGTTAAAAAAGTAGAGGTTTTTTGGTCTAGTATGGTTCAGACTGTTCGAGTATTGTTCAGACCTTTGGTTTAGTACGGTTTAGACTGGAAAAATAGGCCGAGTGCATATCAAGAATGGGTTAAGACTGTTTCAGACTCGTTGAGTAATAGTTCAGACTATTGTCAACGGCAAAAATATGGGTCAAGTACGATTCAGTACAGTCGAGTATGGTTCAGACTGGGGTCGAGTAATGTCAAGTAAAAGTCAGACCAATTCAGACTGGTCGAGTAAAGACAGTACAGTCAAGTACAGATATAAGCCATTTCAGACTTAAATGGTTTGTAGTGGTACATGACATTAGTATTGGAATAGCACACATCCCTAACATACAGTACAAACAAAACAATAAACACAGTTTTAAAGCTACTGAAACATGCTTGAAAATGAATACACCTTTCACATGCTCAATACTTAAATTTGACTTTATATTTCTAATCTTTTAATAATTATATTTATGGTTGATCTACAGTGGATAGTACAATTAGAAAACATAATCGGAGTGAATCGTATTATCTACATACTTAGTGATGAGTAAATAGTTCCTGAAGCTGTATATTCAGTTCCATTAATGATGTTGTTATCAATTAGTCTTTGACAAGTCTCTGATGCTCTTTGTATTATAAGATTAGAATCAATGGTATTGTCCCCAACACACGGCTGTAAAAAAAATCATGAAAAGCATAAAGACAAAGAGTGGAGAGAAAGTTAGTGATAGTCATTGGTACAATTGCACTGCTGGGAAACCTATTGCAACATACAATGCACATTATTTTCTATTTATAATTACTGACAACTCTAATTCAGAGGAATGCAACCTAAAACATAAATAGTCCAATATTTTGTCTTCATTCTACTTTGAAACAGACAGATTTTTTTCAGAACAACTAGTATATGGTATAAACACTTCAAAAAACAAAACAAAAGTTGTTTGTATGATGTGTTGAGATCTAGCCGTTTTCAGTTTTTTGTCAGTAATTTGCAGACTTTCGTTTGTAATTTTATTGTTTTTCTGTGATTGTATTGTTGGTCTTCTACATTTGAAACATTTATAGTGTGTTTGGTATATTCTATGTCTCTTTTTAAGTGATACTAAGTATTTAAAGCCAATAATTACCGTAAGACTACAACCTTGTGCTTCGTATTCATCGCCATCGCAGGAAGCATTGTTCTTTGGCCTAAAATTTAATTTAAAAAGAATTACATATTTTCACTAATTAGTATAGTATAAGTTGAGATGTTCAAAACATAGCTATATGATCTGATTTCCCACACGTCGTTCTCTGATTTGTAATAATACTAATCGAGTTAAAATGATATCATGTTAAGTTGCATGTCCAATTTCAGAAACCTTGTCCACCTTACACCTTTGAAATCATACCAAATCTCTATAGTTGCATTTGCAAAATTTAATAAAAGACTAATAGCTTTTCAGATATTTAAGAATTTAATACTGAGTTCGAGAAATCTAGAATCTCTGTTGAATTTTCCAGCATCCTTTCTATAATAACCATTACATGCTCAAATTAAAGTTACGAATGTCTGTCTACTAATTAAAAACATGAAGTTGATACATGTTCAGCAGACAACATTGTAATATAATCATAACTATTATAAAACAAATAACTGTTCCAACAAAGAAACACAATATTGAAGAAAAAAAAGACAAGAACTTAAATTGACCATATCACAATAACAGAAGTATTAGTATCGATCCACGCCATTCATATATACTGACGGACTTTAAAAAAGTAAATCATATTTTTTTTCATCAAATCATGACTTATATCTATTTCATTGCTTACCATGCTTCCCGATCTCCTTTTTGAATAGAAAATTCAATACCTGAATTTCCTCAGACACTCAAACATCACGACATATTGATGTCGCACGATTTTCTTGACGCGAAAAAAGTTCATGCCTTTTGAAGATTTTTTTTCTTCGTTAAATATTCTCCTGAATCTATTACCAAGTTTTAATCAGTAACAGTTTGTTATTTTCTTTTTTGTAACGACTGAGAAATGAAAATTGAAATTGAGTCATTGAAAATTTATGAACAGAATTTAGTGCAAATTCTTTTGAAAACAATTTCGAGCTATAAAATTACTTTTAAGTTCCTGAAACTTCTGAGCAGGTAGTCATATCTAGTAAATGACTATCTATATGGAACCGGTCAATCTGTAGGTCAACGTTACGTTATTTCTATCAAATTTGACAACGTCATTTGCAACACAGTTTAACAGCTACAACGTTAGTTTTGTTTCCTAATTCGTTGGATGTCATGACAGGCAAATTTACTTCAGCAATGTTTCTCGTATGCTGAAATGCCACATTATCCACTTTAGTTTGTTTCTCCAAAAATTTCATATTTTACCCGACTTAACTACCCTTGACTTCTATACAGGTAACTATTAATTATATCTAACATATGAGTCATTTTCCAAACCACAAATGATAGTTAACGTTTTTAAAAACACTTAGTAATCACTATTTTAAAAAATATATACCAAAACAAACCTACGTTGGATTATTACATATTCTTCGTCTGTAAAGCATTCCTCGTCCACATGTCCGAGAACAGGTTGTCCAGGTTCCCCAATCTGACCACCCTCCAGCACGTACTTCAGGATTATTCATTTGAGCTGCAGACCAATCAACACACGCACCACCAAAGCAGATCTAAATAATGATAAAATTGAATGTGCCACAATTTTTGCATATAACATGTGTTTAAGTTGAATAAGAACTACACTTCCAGAAATACAAAATATATAGCTAACACCACCAAAGCATTTGAGATTACAAGGTGAAGTGAACTAAATTTGATACAAATAGCATTTGTAAATAAAGCTTGAGAAGGGAAAAGCTAAAAAGAGAACCCCAAATACGTAATCATACCTTTTGGTAGAGATGAAAGTTGATTATATGCACCACTTGAATCAATTGAAAATAACGAGAGTTGGTATACTAATATAACATATTCAATTTAGTTTTGTTATACACTAGAACTGGAATTTTACACAATCTATGATCCCTAACAATATTATTATTTTATATTCACCTTTTGATCTTCACAGTAGAGACCGGGAATAGAATCAGACTGCTTGAACATCTGACCATGTGTAATTCCAACATTATGATCGACACAGCTATACAGGTTACAAGCAGGATTCTGTCGACAGACAAAGCTTAATGAAGGCTATATTTGTAGTCACATACACATTATAGCTCAGGCTTTTTATGATTTTGCCTTGTTTGTCGATTTTGAAAAAAAATGACATACTTTTGCAACCGTGATATAATTAAATGTTATGGAAAAGAACCAACAAAAAAAGAGCGGGTTCGTAATTTGATAAAATTAAAATAATGTGATATAAGTTATTACTGAAGTGATTAAAAGTTGGTTGATCGTTATGAGTAATTTGTGTCACCGGTGAGATGATGATAACAAAATTCCATCCTTTTTTGTTCAACAGTGACATCACTGAATTGTAGTACATTCTGGATGTCACATGTGGAGCTCAATACCCATTATAACAACCATTGCATTCTGCAGTAATGTTTAGTATTGTTTATTTTGTAGTGTTTTATTGACTATGTTTTTTTCTTTTTTATTCTGCCATGGCGCTGTCAGTTTATTTTCTTCTTATGAGAGTACAAATACTGTGCCGTAACTGACCAAACACTTTGCTCACCACAACATCCGGATATTCACGATATCTAAATCCACTACCATATAACTGTTCACATATTTCATCAGCTGTCTTTAACTGACCTGGTAATATAGATATAGTACGAGTATAAGTATAATGAAATGATTTGTATAATAACCATTTCAATCCGAACGGGTGTAACTGTATAACTTATCAAAAGATATCATTTTAAATTTCAAAACTCAATTATATGTCGAAATCACAAAAACATGTCCTCATTAAAGTCTACGTGAATGATCATACCTTTGTTTTAGTAAACATACAACTATGTGTCTATTTTGAGCTTTAAATATCAAGAGTCGATAGAAAAGAAATAGAAAAACCAAAAAGAAAACAGTTCACAAAAAAACTAAATGAAAATACAAAATGGAACAATAGGAACTAATAAAAGAAACCGTGGGTTAATACTGATGTCAAAATTAAAATCCAATTACAACTTTTTAGTCATGCTTGTGAGAAGGTATGAATATATCCACGTAAAGCTTTTTATAGGGGGAATAAATCGGACCAAAAAGGTAAACAAAACACTACATCCAAAAAAATAGGATTGAGAAAAATGAACCCAATCAAAAGCATTGTTGCCATCATACACCGTTGATACTGAATAAAGATATTATCATTTGTTTGTAAAAAATCAGCAATGAATAAATGGATACTAAATCACTATATCTATATTGATGAACATTCAAATACAAAATTCCGATGTCACTATAGATACTGACTTATAGGTCATGGAAAATTGACCCAATTTACCGTATGTGGACATTGCCGTCACCCCTTTTTATCAAAAAGACTTTCATTGAAATGTGTTCACCTGGAAGTTCTGGCACTAACGTTAATCCAAGTAAAGATACAGGAGTAACCTCATTATCAGCAATATTGTCTGTCCATAGACATCCATGATTTCCAGTTCTGTGAACAAAATTAAGTGTACGTTACAAATCAAGTTTCACAGCAACATGTTAAAAAGGAGCAGCTAGTGGCAACTGAACAACAAAACTTGTGCGTTTGACTAACCCACCACGAAGTTTCGAAAACAATAAATGCAGATCATTTCTACATGATAAAATTTCTGTACGAAGTCAGGAATATTACAGTCGTTATCCATTAGCTTGATAATTTTGCTATTTGACTAGGGACTTCACTTATTGAATTTCCTTGAGTTGAATTTTACTTTTTTTTAATAACAAACATGTACAAAAGTTTCTGTCTACTGAAGGTTAAGGCTATCTGTGGTACAAATCTTTAATTGATTTTTAGTAGAACACATTATTCACATGGCATATATGCCATGGAATTATCCTATTAACAACATGTTCTGTTTTAGAGCAAAATTCCGTTTTCTGTTTCTTCCATTCATATTTCATATTTCGTGAATACACCAAAGGGTTTAGGACAAACTGTTTCTCATTCTTGACCACTAATGATGTATGTATTCAGCAATTAAGGAGTTTCGTTTGTACCTTATGCGTCGTCATACTATATGAACTAACATTGTAAGCTTAAATACCTTGAAAACATGTAGCACGACACGTCATTTGAAAATTTTAAATGAGTTTTCTGTAAAATGTAAGCTAAAAAAGCTCAGATTTTCTGATATTGATATGCACAAAGAATGTGTCATTTGTATAGAAAAGAAATTGTTTTAAACTATTTTCTTTAAAATCTATCGAGGTGCGACGAATATTTTCTAATTCATTACTTATTGTTCTCCAAGAATGGATTTAGTTTTAAATATGTTTAAAATATATTTATGAAACTAAGCATGATAACCTTTTATCATACTATAGTGTACTATGTTGTCTTACTGTAACATAGTGTTCATATCATTACAGCTGCATGTACTCCATCCAACGCCAGCACCACCCATAATACCAACGTCCGGAGATAAACAATTTCTGTCAGCGTCATGCAGCATACCCATGCTGTAAATAATGACATAAGCTGTAATGATTATTAATAAACATTTATAAAATAACGAAACAATAATGACTTTACTGATGTGAAATGTTAGTTATGAAACTTGCAATGTATATTGTTTACAATACTACAGAATCACAAATAACTTGACACCTAAATAATATGTATGAATTATATATATATATATATCGTTATATAACTAAACTACTAAGACGTTACCAAAGTGCATAAAAATAACATACTTGTGGCCTATTTCATGTACAACAGTTCCATATGATGTAATACCATCTGCAGAAACACCACATCTGTACCTAGCATTGCATACTTGACTTTGGTAAGCTAATCCTCCTAATTCTGGACTAGGTATGCTATAAATATAAAAAAAAAAACTAATTCAGCAGCACAATCTGAATCTAAAAACCTGTGGTATGATTGCCAATCAGACAACTTTCCACTAGAGACCAAATGATATAGAGGTTAACATTTTTCAAAAAGACTTCTAGAATTATCAGACGGTTTCACCGTATTCTCAATCTTGGGGAAGGGAGTGAAATAGCGTGAGTGATTAGTATATGTCACGGCACAGAAAGTTAAATTGGACTTTTTGATTGTTTAAGTCTCATTTTTATTTGAATTTGTGAACGGTGAATCTACTTCACTGCCATATACATATTCTGAAGTTTATGTTTATATATTAGAAAGTTAAGATCCATAGATATGTTCTAAAAAAATAATTCAAAGCAGCTGATGATTTACATACATTTATTAAGGAATGCAACAGTGAAGAAAAAGATATTTAAAACATAGGAGTAAAAGTTTCAAAACTGTTTGCAAGGGAATAATGTGTATTGTTAGGATAGTTGTTTTAGAATATGTATACTGGGTGTTCAACTAGTTTACCAATCAAATTCCTTGCGTGTTGATTTTTAAAATCGGTATTTGGCTGTTTATCGTTGGTCAAAATGATTTAATTCTTACCCTGTGTGAACATGTACATGATCATAAGCTAGACCAGCTTCAGTTCCAGTACATATAGTGTTCAGAGGAACTGATAGAGCAGTAGAAGCATTGTACCAGGACTAAAATAGAACAATATTAACTTTAGAAAAGCTGTGTTATGAAAACTCGTTTATCATGCATATCAGTAATCTAGATGTAAGTTGGTGGTTGGCTTGAAAGATATATCATTGTTTTCAACCATTTAGAAAAGAGGGACGAAAGATACAAGAGGGAGAGAAAATAAACTGAAAACGCCATGGCTAAAAATAAAAAGACAAACAGACAAATAATAGTACAGAAGACACAACATAGAAAACTAAAGACTGAGCAACACGAACCCCACCAAAAACTTAGGATTATCACAGGTGCTCCGGAAAGGTAAGCAGATCCTGCTTCACATGTGGCACCTGTCATGTTGCTTATGTTATTACAAATCCGGTAAATAGTGTAATTCGGTAGGTCACATTAGTGAAAATGGAAACTGTATTGTAGTTACAACATAAGGAACATATCCGATATCATCTGTGAAACGGTTATTTCATAACGGTCAACCAACTCGTGATGACGTCCGTAAAATTTATGAAGGGATGATTTTAACTGCACCATTTGGAACATTTAGAAATAAGTGTTCAATGACATACCATAGACAGTCTCTAGATTATTTTACACAAACTTTCTTGATTTGGAATGATTAGAAGCTGAATACATAGTTCGGACACTTGTTTAATGTTGATGATCATAAGTTTATTCATAATGTCTCTTTTTCATGTTTAATTTATTGCATTGTTATGTTGTTTCTCATTGTCGAAAACTCCATACGTTATTATATTTTTTTTATCGTTTTGTAATTTCGTATCAATTTAATTCTAAATGTATTACAAAGTAGAAAAAGAAGTATTATCACGAGGGTTGAAATATATTAAACCTACAAATCTGTATTCCCAGTGATTGTTTAATAGAAAATGTATAGTATGATACTGGAAAAACACAACAAATCTTTTTGTCCCTTTAACGGATTGTATTCTGTAGACATTCTAATCTTTTACGGATTGTATTTTATAGCGAATTGTAGATGTTATTTACAAACAAGGTGCTTATATCTTTTATTATTCATTAATAGATGTGAAAATTTTACATCAGATAACACGAGCAATGAAATGTAAAACTGTACACGCATATTATCTCACCGGGTTCGTGTCAAAAAACGTCAAAAGTTTTATTGATAGAGTTATGTTATAATTTAACACATCAGCACGACTCCATTCAAACTGTACCTACAAAGAAATGAAAAGAAAGACATCAGATAACAAAAAGGTATAACTGTAGCACAATTTTGTGGTGTTGTGTGCTTTGAGTACTGATTATAAATTCTTGTTATTAGAAAACACCTTGAATAAGCTAAAAGAAAAAACTTTTAACTATTGAAGTTTTTTATTCATATTTTGAAGCATTCTCTCATAAGTATATTTTCAGATTTTTGTGTTCTATTGTTTTTTTGTAAACTCTGCTACACAGAATTTCCTCCGCATGCTGTCTTATGAAGCTAGGTAAATGTTAGCTGGTTTCGTAGAATTATGCACGTCTTGTCTCTGGGAGGATACATGTTAGATTCATAGCTCGGAGAAATCAAGGACTTAAAAATATTATTTACTGATACGACGTGCCGGAGTTAGACGGCTCAGAGTCCGAAAAAATGTTTCCAGTGAGGTATCACCATCCTGATGAGCTGCTCCTTGTCTTTTTGACATATTCCCCATTTCTATTCTCAACTTTAAGAAACAATTGCCACTACAAGTGAAACACGTGTATCATCATCAGATTAATTTTCAATTTTTCAGTTGAGCAATTTCATGTTAGTTTAAAATTCTAATATATCTTATAAGTCAAATACATCAAAAGATATTTTTAACACTTCATAAGTTCAAGAGGTTATATTGAATTGAACCCTCGATACCACTTACGATAAATGACATGATAAATATTTGTCACTTTATCAAGTTGATGTTATTTAACAAAATACATATCACTTGAGATAGAAATTAGTTTTTTAAAGCTTTCATTGTAATCTGAATAGATTAAACGTGTCAATGTTCATTTGTAATTTTACTTGGAGCAATCCATCACATGATGTATAGCTGTTTCAAACCTGCGTGTAATATTGATTTATGAGGGCCCGAGAATATTTCTAGTGTATTCATGCAATAACAATTATACCATCTGTATAAATTATTTTACAATAATTACATTAGATGTATGTTTCATTATAATACGTTATTCTGATTGGCCAACTGCACATCTCGTGCTATTCCTGAAACAATTGTATTAGACAATAACATTTATCATTCATGATGGCACGAGGTCCCACAATAAAGTGCACAGGTAAATTAAATGAAAACTTGATAAAAATCGTGTTTTCATGATTCTAGCTAAAAAAATGTAATTATAAGTATTGAATGCTTCTTTTTGTAACTTTATAGGGTTGTAAAAGCGTTGACCGTGCGCACATTTTTAGTATGAAGCGCTTCCGCGCTTCATACAAAATGTACTTCGGTCAACGCTTTTACACCCCAATAAATTTACAAAAAGCAGCATTCAATTCTTAAATGAAAACCGATTGTCATGACGTTACATATACACTGAAACGACCAATTTGAACCAATGATTACGGTTTGGTCGTCGAATATTTAGCTAGTTAGAAATTGCTACAAGGAATGTCTTCTATTAAAGATATAAAAGGTGTTCCATTATCATTTTTTCATGTTTACATATGTTAGTGTTCATAATATAACACACACAAAAAATATAAGATGTTTGCAACTGTACGATATCAAGCAATTGTACTATAAAAAGCATCAAGTATATTCGGTAAATATAAGACATGCGAGGGCCTGGGTGGCTAAGTGATCTAAGTAGTTTTACAATTGTAATCACTAGCCAGTCAACAAAGGGGTTATCAGTTCGATCCCCGCTCGTGCAGGTGCATTCGACTCCAATCTTAATTGACTAGGACTGTCAGTGTTCCTATCGAAGGTCAATGGTTTTCTCCGAGCACTCCGGCTTTATCAATCTCTACAAATTTAAACTGGCCGCCACGAAATAGCCCGAAAGTGGCGCTTAAAAGTGGCGTTTCTACACTAACAATCAATCAATCAATATAAGACATGTGTTTGTGTACGTAAGCCTGTTCTGCGGGACTCGAATCAAAACATTTGGAGAGCCAAATAAAATACGAAATTTTATATCATTTCTAATCTACAGCTCTGAAACATTGTGCAAACTATGGTGGAGGCATTCATTGAAGCAGTGTGAGGTCCAGAATGAACAATTTTGTTTGCAAATTAAGGTTTAGAAAGAATATTTGTTTTAAATTGAAATTCAAACTTATTCTAAAATGTTTCATATTCAACACTGTAATTAAATCTTTGAATAGTGTTTTTATTGGTGTGAATGTTGATTTTGTCATTAGTAAATTAATACCTTACTAAATATTACACATATATACTTTCACGGTACTGCAATCTGTCGATACTAATAGTCTTGCATAACAAAAGGTTTTGTTTTTTTCTCTGACTGTTAATGACGTTTTCACACTAAATCTATTGGATGTTGGGTGTGTACTGATTAATATACAAGTCTTGGGTACATGATTGTTTTCTTTATTTTTATTTTGAACCAGCTGTTCGTATCTACAAGTACTCAAACATCTGTACTTAGTTTCTTTTCGTTTGTTGGATGTACAAGGACGCGTGCGTGTCCACTAAGTGTTTTTGTTAGAGGTTTTTCTAATTGTATCCATCTGATATGTTTAGCCTTTTCCAACTTATTGTTATTGTTTTTAAGTTGTACTGTAAAATCACTGTCCCTGGTAAGAGGAGGGTAAAGCGCTCACAAACATGTTTAACCTCGCCACATTATGCATGTGACTGTCCTTCATCAGAAGCCTGTAGTTCAGTGGTTGTTGTTGGTTTATGTCCGTCATATTTCATTTTCGTAAACTGTTAATTATTTATGAATAAAGTCGTTAGATTTCTCTGTTAATTGTTAAAAAATTTCATATCGGGGCCTTTTATAGCCGACAACAAAGTATGGATTTTTCTCATTGGTAAGGACTGTACCGTTGCATATAGTTGGTCACATCAACGTCATAGAACTTTTATGGATAGTTGGGTCATTGGTAATCATACCACATCATTTCATTGTTGATGATGATCGTTAGATCGACGAGGTACGACAGTTCTGTATTTAACTTCATTGTAAGTGAAGTTTGACCAGTGAAGCAGTTAGGCTTGTATTAGAAAAACACATTTCTGCATTAATTTACAAAATATAAATTAACTTACTGCATTATATTTGCAAACCATATTTTCCACTCTGCGTGTCATGTTAGAAGCTGGTAATTTATATGTCAAGTAATCAGCATCAACATACACGGCTAATTCGATTGTGAAATCAGTAGAAGGCACCGACCGTTTGTGTATCCTTTCATGGTTATATTCAGTTTGATGAATATCTGAAATAGTATGAAAAGTTCAAAGTACATATTTTTTTTCATTATTTAATAAATGGCAGGATATGCTTGCTAAATAGATACAAAATACTCCATGGTACTTGATATTACACTTATAAAATACATTTCGGTTCGTCTTAAACAGAAACTTTTTCTTATTCAAAGTTTTGTATAGTTTTTTTCTGATTGATGCTTATGGAATCAACTTTTTTAAAGGGAAGTAATACTATTATAAATTGATACAAAATACAACTTTGAAATAAATAAATTGAACAGTAAATCAATGCTTACCATTCGTTTGACTTAAATCGGAGAACAGTAAATCTTCTCTTCGTTTTCTTGCTATCATTGTTGTATGCTGTTTGCTACCTAATGTACCTCGTTTTCGAATATGATGAGGTAATACCTCAAAGTGAAGATCATGATTGCTAGTTGACATTATTCCACGCTAAAATGATAAATGGTATTGTTACTTTACGTACATATGCATATAGGAAGATTATTTACTTATGTGAGGTTTTGGAATTTGTGTCAGATGTTTGGGCTCCTTGTTATTTTTCCGAAGTTATAGGGTTAAATACTTAGTCTCATAACACCCATTTTCTGTTCATATAAGACCTCAATAGCTCATGCATGTAAAAGGTCCTTTACCAAAATTTAAGCAAATTCTTGATTCAGGATCCAAATAATACAAATGCAAACATACGGTGAAAGTCCAAGTCAGCCTTTTCCCGCCAATTTTTTAAACTTAAATTTTTTCAACAGTAGCTCCATTTCATTCAACTATTTTAAGTTTATATTATTTCTTACCTAATGCTCTTTTGACATTTAGTATAAATTTGAAATTTTGGATGTTTTCACCTAAATGCGTCATAAAAGTATACATCCCGTACTGAAGTTGTTGTTGCTCTTTCTGTGGTTTACAAGAGCGTCTAAGACACAGTTACATTAATCAAGAACGAGTGATACTTGCAATATACTTTTCACGTGTTTCTGTAGAGAATTGCATGAATTTCACTCGAATCCAACGCATTTATAAATACTTAACCTTTGTTTTGTTATATAGCTCTTCAGCTGTTTTGGTTCTTATATAACTTTGGCTTTCAAACATGTGACATTGAGCGTTCCTGATCAATTCAGAAAAACGATTAGGACATTTACAATGATTTCCAAATTCTACATGTAAATGTTACTTTTATTTGTAACTATATTTTCGATCTTACATATTCACTATATATAGCTACTGTTTAAATATTTGCCTTATTTCTAAATAACAATTTCATACCAATTCTTCGCAAAATGATGCCGAGACAGTTCCATCATGGGAATGGACATTTCCAATCAAAAAACAATCCGGACGATCTCCCTCCCATTCTGTTTCTTCTTGGTCAGTTAGTATGGACACTTTAGCTGAAGGGTGGAGTACCGACTTTGTATGTTGAAGAGTCATTTTGTAAGATTCACCAAAGGCAGACATTTCAATTTCATATGATTCTGTAGAGTCCACGGATCTTCTTCGTCGATGGATTGAAGAAGCATCTAGGCTGCAATCATAATTATCCTCTATTATTGATTGAAAAGTATAATATTGTTTCTAATGGTTTCATAATTTCGGTGGATAATGTATCCGTTCTTTCATAACAGCAAACATTGTTTGATAATATATCAGTAGAATTGTTGATGAATACAGATCGTCTTTTTTATGTAATTGTTCTTTCGTTCGTGCTGTGTATCTTTTGTTATTCCAATGACCACTAAACAAACAACTATTTTCATCATACATTTATCAATAGGGTTGTCAAAAGTCAGTAGCATTTTAAAGTATTTCATGTTATATGCTTTATTTTTTGTTCGATTTTGAATTGCGATATAAGTGGTTCTCATTTAATTTGGGAGTTCTTTAGTTTTATTAGGGCTCAATCAAATGATTTCATACACTAAATGCTTTCTTTCCCAAATTCTTCATTTATTTTCACCATGTCGATTTTCTTTTACCTTTACCTACGACGTAGTATTTTGTTTACCTTAACATACGATAAAGCCATTTGTATGTTTTTCTTTACCGTGACATTTGTTTAGACACTTTTCTATTGTTGTTGACATTGATATTTGTTGAGACATTGGTCTGATTTTGTTGAAAATGATATATGGCATAACCACTTGTCTGATGGTGATAACCTTGACATATGATATAGACACTTGTCTGTTGTTTTTAACCTAAACACTTGTTTTATTTTTTGATTTTGAATTTTTCGTTTTGAATTTTCCTCGGAGTTCGGAATTTTTGTTGTTTAACTTCTTCGTTACCTTACTATTGTTCCTGACAATGACATATTAAAAAGACACTTCTATATATGTCTTTTATGGTTGCATAGCATTTTCGACTCATTTAAACATTGTTGTTATTTTTTATCCACCTATATCAACCCTTTGTTAATTTTTTTATTTGCTTTTCTTATAGTTTATATGTCCTCGTTTCAAATTGAGAATCTTTGATTGCCTGGTTGTCATTAGTTACTGTCTGTCATTTTTGGTTTTGATTTGTTTGTAGTTTTTTTTGGCAAAAACAAACCGTTGATTTTCTCGTTTGAATTGTTTAAGTTTGTCATGTCGAGGCCTTTTTCAGCTGACTATATATATGGTATTAGAATAAAGATAACATAAATTGAAAAATATGTTGTATGAGACAATTTAATCAGAGAATCAATGCCATATAATTTGTATCTTAAGGTCACTGTACGGTTAGTTTGAAATACTAAACAAACATAAAATGATCCTACCTCTGTTTATGTGAACTTGTAACCTCTTGGACTGATGTCAACTCGAACTCATTGAAGCCATCTAAAAGTGTTGTGTACAGATTTAAAAATTGATGATATATGTGGAAGAAATGTTATTAAAGATAGTAATGAGATATAAAAAAAATATCTTATGCTATTTTTTTTATTCACTAAAATTATTTACTTTTTTGTCAAATACAAGATACCAATGATAACTTTCTTCAATAACGTGTCGACACAAGACCTAATGTGTACATTATTATTAGTCAAAATGGGTGATTATAATCAAGCTACAAATGCATATACAATTGATTTTGCGCAAAACATCTATACTATTAAACGAGAAGACCTCATTTTGTGTGTCGCTTCTCTTCCTTCCACGATGAATTAATCGTCATGCCTCTGTGTTCTATGGTAACATATTCATAGTCGCATTTGTCATCCATTCTTATGATAATTCAGATTGAGAAAAACGACAAAAAAGGAGTCCGGATAATGATTCCGTGATCAGACTGACTTTTAGTCATAGATAAGACTTCCGGTTTGAAACATCACAAGTAAAACCAATCGTATAATAGATAACAAAAATGAAAAATAAATAAGCCAATCAGAGCGTTCTCCATAAACTGGTGTTTAGATCGCAAGAACCACAACTATTATACCTCTTTAGAGAGGACAATTATTTTTCGCGTTTATCTACATGTAAAATACGATTATACTACTTTAATATATAGAGACTCTGTATTCTGTCTACTGTTTTCTTTGAAAATTTTACTATTTAAGGGGTCATACCAGTTGCATATATATAAGAATAAGTAAACTGACATGTTGACACAAGTACAACCAATCGTATGATAGATAACAAAAATGAAAAATAAATAAGCCAATCAGAGCGTTCATCATATCATGGTGTTTAGATCGCAAGAACCACAACTATTATACCTCCTTAGAGAGGACAATTATTTTTCGCGTTTATCTACATGTAAACTACGATTATACTACTTTGATATATAGAGACTCTCTGTATTCTGTCTACTGTTTTCTTTGAAATTCTTACTATTTAAGGGGTCATACCAATTGCATATATATTAAAATAAGTAAAACATGTTGAAACAAGAATGTGTCCATAATAGTACACGGATGCCACATCGGCACTATATTTACTAAGTTTCGAGTTGATTGTTTGCTGAATACATAGAACGGTAGTATCATAAAACAGCAAAAGCTTACAGTTCATTTTTTTCTTTTTTTTTCTTCCTGATTTACAGGTATTAACATATAATATAATCAAGCAAGTAAAATAAGTTTCAAGTTGATTGGACTTCTACTTCATCAAAAACTACCTCGACCAAAAACCTTAATCGGGATAGACGGACGAACAAACGAACGAACGAACGAACGGATGCACAGACTAGGAAACATAATGCCCATAAGTGGGGCATTAATATTTATTGTTGAAAGTGAAAGCAGTGATTTGGAAAAAATGAAAATAGGGTAGAGATTAAAGGGAATCATGACCTTTTTCGGGACGTCGGGATCGGGTGTTTTTAAGCTCGAGATTCGGGGATTGATCCTTAATGGATCCGGGAATATATTTTTCGATTTCGGGATATAAATGTCTTTAAATTCTGCATCTCGGGACTTCATGGTTTAAATTTCGGGATCATGACACCCCCCCCCCCCCGGACTACCCCTCCAATTAGCCTTAGTCGGTCTTAGTCATTTATACAAGATTCATATCCTACCATTGGCATGGTTATAAGGCCCTCAAAAGACAAAGCACTGATGGATTGTCATAGAAGCATATTTTATTAGACTAATAATAGTCTATACAAAAGCAGTTACATTTATTTTATGTTGAAGCGAAATTCTCCATACATTATACCTTTACAAAAAATCATCCTACAACAGTTCACAAGCTGTATATGCCCGCGATTTCGCGGGTGTGTTCTAGTATGTTATTATTTCAGAAGTAATACATATTCAATACTTAGTTAGACTTCAAACCGATGACCAAAATTCAAAAACTAAAAATTTGAATTACTGTTTTGATTAAAATATGTATATTGTGGCTCATTATACTTTTAGGAAAACTGAAGCTGCATTACTTTCATATTTTGAAAACAAATTGATTTTTTAGTCAATGCTCATATTCCGATGCATATTGTTGAACGCAAAAATAAACATTGCGTGTACGTTACGTAGATTTCCCCTTATACCACATTAAGAAATTTAGTTACCTTCACGAAGTTGTCTGGAGTTGATAAATTCATTTAAGTGAATATCTTCGAACAATGATTTTGCCTGAAATGTAAAAGAAAGGTTTGTCCCAAACAAATAATTCACAATTCACATGAACATTACCTTCATAGTTTTTTTATCATTAAATCAACCAACTTTTGTACAACTGAAATATAAAGATATACAAGCATGTATATTTGTCTTCAAAAAAGAGGGGCGAAAGTTACCATAGGGACAGTCAAACTCATAGATCGAAAGTAAACTGACAATGCCATGGCTAAAAAGAAAAAGACAAACAGACAAATAATAGTACACAAGACACAACATAGAAAACTAAAAATTAAGCAACGCGAACCCCACCAAACTTGGGGTGATCTCAACTACTCCAGAAGGGTATGCGAACCTGCTCCACATGTGACACCCGTTCATGTTGCTCATGATATTACAAACCCGGTAAATTGTCAAAATCGGTAGGTCACATTCGCGAAAATGGAACAGGATTGTAGTTACGATAGAAGGAACATATTCGATATCATCTGTAAAACGGACATTCCATACCGATGAACCAATTCGGGCTGGCGTCAATGAAATTTACGAAGGGTTGATTTCAACTTCACCATTTAGAACTCTTGGTTGAATAGCTTTCTTGTGAGCAGCAACCCTTTATCAAAGAAAGCATGATAAAAATTCAGGCCTGGGAATGTCATATTAATTGGAAGACATATAAAGATACAGATGCTTGTATAATCCTGCTTCTATGTTTGGTAAACTGTAATGTTAAGGATATATGTTTACATTTGTTTGATGTGTTTTATGATTTGATTTTGCCATTTGATAAGGGACTTTCCGTTTGAATTTTCCTCGGAGTTTAGTATTTTTGTGATTTTATCTTGTACACTACAGTTCGTGTTTGGTAATCTTTGTCATGTCGATGTCGATAAAAATTAAACACATAAGTATGAAATAAAAAAAAACCCGTTGAAATAGATATTATAGTATTATTACGATATATATGCAAATAAGTGTAAGCAAAATATAGAATATTTTATGCTTGCGACGGTGCAATCTCTTAACAGCCTTAGGTTCGTGCAAATATTTGGAAAAATATTTTCCGTCAATTTGCATTTACTTTTCGATTTAATATAGTGAATGTATCCGGAGAGGATCTAATGTAACCAGATGAACACGGTAGAGCTATCTCCATTAATTAGAAAGGGTACTTAAACAAAATGTAGCAAACAAAAACAAAAAGGTTTATATTATCTAATAACTATTAGACTAGGTTTGAAACTTGGTATAAAGGTTAAATCGGATTTAAATAAAATTCTAATAAAGAGTTTATTACAATAACATGTAAACTACTTTTATGCATTCAAAGTTCTATAAATTGACATACAGTTGCAAACAAAGCAACTTTTTAAACCGAAAAATATGATAAACGATTTGTTATACAAAAGAAGTCGGTTGAATACTGAAATCATTCTTTGTATGCTTTGACATATCTTTTATTTTAGTTTTTTAAAAGTAATTCCGTTTGCACTTCATGTATGGGAAAATATTAAAATAGTAATCTTCTTATATAAACAGCGTGAGATAGATACTATATGTATAAAACGTGAGATGACGGTTGGATATTCGAATAATCTTTTTAACAATCTATTAACGGCATATCCCGAACACAATTAAATGTAGTGAATCAAAATTAATTTACAAAATATTTTGCGTTTGAGTTCTTTTTATAATTCAATGCCATTAATACATCTCATGGCCATGATGTAACAATATATGTGTTTGTGTCATAAAAACCATGATATAAATAAAGATTGTATATTATTTGAAACTTCGAAGCAAATGAGAGTCAATGATCTATTTATCATTTTTAGCAAACTAAAAATCACAAGTGCACCAATACCTGACAAAACAGTGTGTATGTTATTTACAAATGTAAAATTGAAAAAAAACATTAATTATTCAAGGTTAAATTGTCAATAACCATGTTTATGTTTATGTGGGAAAATCTCTCAATATCCTTGAAAAACTTTCGATGAAAATTTTCACCGTTTATTCTGCGCGTGATTGGCCAAATATGTGCGCACATATTTTTTGCTTGTAGGTTGCACTTTGTAAATACAGCTGTTTCTCAAAATACGCCTCTTTTGGGGAGTAATTGAATATTCATAGAAAATTAATTTTGTTTACATACTGGTTCTTAGTCATGCTCTCTGTGTTCCATATCGCAGAGACAGAACTTGGGAATGTTACCAGTAAATAAACACGTGCATATTGTTTACATTGAAATCTGTGGTAACCTTTCATTGATGTAGGGGTAGTTAAGAAAATTAGTGTAAGTTTAAACTCTGAGAAGTTCAGGGCATATAAACGTTGAAAATATGCCGCACAGCCCTATATTTTGACCTTTAAAAAAAATTATGGTGCATATGAACTTTCAATTCTAGGATAAGATTTTTTTCAAAACTTCATAGTAAAAGTGGTACAGTTTTAGCCGTAAGCCTCGGTCACACCTTACCGGATAGCTCGAACGGACGCCTAACGGATAACTTTTTTTCAATCCGTTGATGTCCGTTAGACGTCCGTTCTTATCCGTTAGGCGTCCGTCCATATCCGTTGCGTGTCCGTTAAGCGTCCGTTTTATCCGTTGACGTCCGTTCTGTCCGGTGGAAAATTTTGAGCATGTTCAAAACTTTGAACGGACGTCCAACGGATAAAATGTCCGTTGAACGTCCGTTAGACGTCCGTTAGGCGTCCGTTTTGTACGGTACTCGTCCGTTTTGTATCCGTTACGTGTCCGTTATGCATCCGTTGGAGATCCGGTAGACCAATTCACCAACGAACGTCTACCGGACGCCTAACGGACGCCTAACGGACGCCTAACGGATAAAACGGATATGAAACGGACATTAACGGAAGAATAA
The DNA here is from genome assembly GCF_963676685.1 of Mytilus edulis. Lineage (NCBI taxonomy): Eukaryota > Metazoa > Mollusca > Bivalvia > Mytilida > Mytilidae > Mytilus > Mytilus edulis. The sequence goes on from NC_092346.1 coordinate 99,044,722, forward strand.
CGGATAAAACGGATGCCTACTGATAGTTTATTCTCATAAAACCATGCAAGTACAAAGGTTACAGAGAAGTTGAAAAATAATATACATAAAAAACTAAATATGCATTAGAAATGCATAAAATTTAAAAATACTAGATGTAAAACGGACAAATGCCAATTGAAATTTCGCGTCAGAAATGCCAATATATGGTATGTTAGATTTTCTTGAGTGTCCTATTTATTATTCGTGATTGATCTTGGAGTAAGAGCACGTCTTCGCTACCAAACAGCTCTTATTTAGGCCAGACTCATCTTAAATGTAGCAAATATAAAGCTTTTAGCTGTCGAAAGGAGAAGACAAAGGAGATGGTGGACACGACCATGGCTCAGTCCTGAAAGACGACGCAGTTTTGGTCTATATGACCAACTCATGACCGAACTTAGGCGGGAGGATCGGCATTCCTTTGTACACTTCCTTCGAATGCCCACAGAGATGTTCGACGAGATATTGCAGCGGGTTGGGCCTCGCAAAGCCAAGCAGAATACCTTTTACAGAAATCCGCTGGAACAAGGACTCAAGTTAGCAATTACACTTAGACACCTTGCTTCTGGAGCAAAATATCGTAGCATGCAGTATGGATGGAGAGTTCCGCATAACACGACATCCGTTTTCATACCAGAGGTACATAATATAAACAAATTCAGAAAATCAACTTAAACTCTATAAGACTGAATTACCACACTGCTTCTACCTTGATTTTTTTTAATCAGAGGAGCTCTATATTTGCACACATATCATGCTTAACAAGACGCAATACAAAATAAAATCAACTAAACCAGTTAACTCAAAAAGTGACCCTCGTGTGAAGAAACGTAAAAAAAAACGGATTAATTGTTCAATTTGTTTGGTACGTGTGACCTTGATAACTGTCCTACTGACCAGACCTTCCCAGAAGCAAATATTATAGCATATATACTAGATACCATGTCCATCTGACGCGCCTTTAATTTTCAGATGGTTTATTTCTTTTTATTTTCAGATGGTTTATTGCCTTTAATTTTTAGATGGTTTATTGCCTTTAATTTTCAGACTATTTTGTTCATCCGTTTTATCCGTTACGCTTCCGTTAGGTGTCCGTTTTATCCGGTACTCGTCCGTTGGATGTACGTTCGACGTCCGTTCTGTCCGGTGTGTATCCGTTTCACGTACGTTCAATGTCCGTTGTGTGTCCGTTAGGCATTCGTTACATGTCCGTTAGTACACCAACGGACTCCCAACGGATAAAAAAAATTTCAACGGATAACTTTTTTTTTATCCGTTAGGCGTCCGTTCGAGCTATCCGGTAAGGTGTGACCGAGGCTGTAAAAGGAGTTCCTATGGGAAATTGCATTGTCAATATTTACAGAAATGCAACCTGTAAAGACTTGCTTATTTTATTATTCAATTATACAGTCTTTTTTATAAAAAAAAAATGATTTTTTTTCGAAAAACTATGGATTTTCTTATCCCGGGCATAGATAACCTTAGCCGTATTTTGCACAACATTTTGGGAATTTTGGATTATCAATGCTCTTCAACTTTGTACTTGTTTGGCTTTCTAAATATTTTGATATGAGCGCTATTGATGAGTCTTATGAAGACGAAGACCAAGTCCTGTGTATTAAATTATAATTCTTGTACCTTTGATAACTATTGCTACGCAATCGTATTTATTGCTTACTGTTTGTTGAACACTCAGTGGTAAATATTTATGCAGATTTACTACAAAATATATAATTGAACTATGGTATTTTTGAAAATATTGACAATTTTCATTAAAATAAACATGCAATAGGAGTATACTGCAAGTGATATTAACTCGTGAACTTAGTTATATCAGCCCATATTTCGTTTTCAATTAAAACTGAACCTTTCGATTTCAAAATATGATAAACTACTTCGACCTTTTAACAAGTACACCAGTTTTAACCCTAACCTTAACTTGTTCACAAGTTATGTTTAACAAAGCAGCAAAGCTTACCACCTTTGATAATGTAACTTTCAATTTTTCAGATTAGATACCATTGAAAGTGTTAAAGGGTTACAAATGCAATTTATTTTAAGCAACGCCTTTAAATAGGAGTCTAACAGAATGTGCAATATCAAATTAAACTATGTATAATTACACATAATTAAGTTCCATTTAAAATGTTCAGTAGATTTTTTATAACCTTGGATTTTTTATATCATTTAAAATCAAAAGTTTACAACTTATCGGATCATCGAAAAATTGATTACGTCAGTCAGAAATAAACAGAAATTTAAGTTTTCTGCAATTGTACTTGGAGCAGTTGGATTGTGACACTCTTGGTCACTTCTCTAAAGAATATTGATAGAGACAATTACAATATCCTATGATGATACCATCAAACCAGAGGCACAATTCCCAAATACGACAATGTAATAAATGTGGACATTCGCACGAAAGCAGTATATTGTACACCATGTGTTGATATATAATGTTTTTTATTATCAAATATTATCAACTGATACACAATAAATCGTTTATACTTTATTCCTTTTTAACAATTGCCTAATTTTTTAAAAAGAAGTAAAGGCTTTAAATACAAAGGGATAATACAATAATCATACGGCAATTAAACATAGATTTTACTATTTCAAAATTCGAAATGAAAGAAAGCAGTCTACATAGCAATTCATAGAAAACGTAGACTAAGCATGACCAAATCCAGTGGTTATCATATGTAGTAAAGGCAAATGTATTCTGAAGTAGTGTCCTTCGTGTTGCTGATGGTAAGATCATATTTGTAATAACCTTGTTTTGATTTATAAGGGGACAAAATTTAGGCCACAGCAATTGGACTAAATCCGTGGTCCCACGGGTATATTTGTAGTGTAACTATATTGAAACACGAATTCAAACGATTCGAAAAACTAATCATAACTTATCATCAAAGTGCAATCAGTCATATTAAGTCATATCTTTACATTCTTTTTAGGCACTGTTCATAAATAATGAGTTATAAAAATAGAGACATCAGATATCAATATATAAATGAGGAGATGTGTTATCGAATTCGATAGGTCAGTGTCATATGTGCGCAGATCAATTCAAACCGTAATTACTGGGTTGGGTATCTATGTATAAACATATTGCACACAAAACATAGTAAGAATATAATAGCTCAGTACGTTGCATAAAAAATACAATTACACGCGATGATTTTCATTCAAATAAGCATATACTGTACATTATATTAAATATATTACACGATTAAATCTGTGGTTAATATCCTGCTTTGATATTAATTTCTGTAATTTTGAAAAATAAATTGCTTTCATGAACACAGGGCTACTTTACATGCGTATTTATATTTGTTAAAGTAACTAGTTTTACTGAAATAAATAATATTTGTAACGATACGTAGCCGCAGGGATTATCTTATAAGAAGGCATAGATATTGCAACTGTTTTGACAGTTTTTCACCTTCGCCTATTTGAGAAACGGTTAGACCGTTTGTTTTCCCGTTTGAATGGTTTTACACTAGTAATATTGGGGCCCTTTATAGCTTGTTGTTCGGTGTGAGCCAAGGCTCCGTGTTGAAGGCCGTACATTGACCTATAATGCTTTACTTTTTGAAATTGTTATTTGGATGGAGAGTTGTCTCATTGGCACTCACACCACATCTTCCTATATCTAGATATGTGTTTTCTGGATGTGTAATTTGGATTATCATTATTTACTTTATAATTCCACAAATTACATTTTGATTCCATACTGATTCATAGATAGAAAAATTGAATTGAACCGTCCTCAAACAATTCAATATTCTGTAATGAGGAGTGTTTAAATAGCTCATATTCTTAACACCGCGTTTATTTGAAATTTTATAACATTACATGTAGTTCCAGTATTTGAAAATAGTCCATTCTCGTTATGTATTTTGAATGAAACGCATTTGTCTGAGACATATTCAAATGCAACGCTTTTAAAAGTAGACCTGTTGAAAACTTTACAGGGAATATTTCCGCAAATCTAACATTTTTCATTGGCGACCTTTTCTCTTGATAAACAATGTGACCATTTTGTAAAAAACATTTGGAGATGTGGTATGATTTCCAACAAGACAATTATCCGCCTACGTTCAATTGACGATCGAAATATAAAACAGATCTAAAAAAAAGCCGAGAGAAAGACAAACACAGATTTTTGGATGAGGTGAAAAGTCAAAAAACTGTTTACGAGTATAAAATAGGTAAACATGACAAGTGCAACAATTATTGACAATGAATAAACAGTTTTTTCAGACTGATGTCTATAAATATATCTGCTAATGTCATATTTAATGAACATGTTGAAATAGTCAAATTGTTAAGGTATTGTCAATTTCAAGGTTTATTGCTCATTAAATTAAAAAAAAAATATGCTGTGTGTGATAAACGCATTCGCAAACAAAGGGTAATACAAATTAAATTTAATGTGAGAACTGCTTTCGTTTTAAGTTGAGTTTCTTTGATAACAAATTCATGCAATTTTTTTCATACATTATCTTTAACATTTTAATTAATCAAAGATTTCTGTTTTTTAGATATCAAATACTTTTAAACTGATAGAGCAGATCGATCCTCCAACTTACATTTCGGTACACACAGACGTATTTTTTTTTTTAATAAAACAAAAACTTTGTCACCTTTTATAAAGTAACTAAATTGATTTTATTCTCTCCTTAAAAAATATAAACACCCATATGCATCTACCCAGCGCAATAAAAAAAGTTAAATGATTTTATTACTGTTGATTAAACCTCATGTAAGAGATTGACAGAATTAAAGACAAATTAATCAATTTTTTAAAGTGACAGTTTTAATAACTGAGCATAATCATATTTAATTGAAACATACATTTAAACTGTGGGACAAATAACCTTGAGTCCTTTATACATGTTATACTCTACAACACAGTATAAAATCAGATCAACAATAAATTAGATACTCTAACTAAATTCTTAATTCAAACAGGATGGCGTCTAAAATTACTAAAAACGTAAAAGTTCAAAACAAAGTTTGATTGACAAAAACGAGAAGACGTTGCACTATGTAATTATAAGTGTTAATGGAACGATTTAACATCATATGACGGCATATGCATGATTTCTTTGTTTGCTTTCAGTTATGGTAAATGCTGATTGTCATTTTATAAATACAGTTCAAACCATGGTTTCTTCATTTGGAGTGTTAAATATCAAATGATATTTGATTATTTACGTGAAACAGAAATTACCAGTTTCAATCAAGTCAAAACCCCAGGTCAAAATTTTATATTTTTTTCTCAAAAAAATTTCAACCAATCTCAATATCACCGCCAAAGACTACCTGACAAATAGATAACGGCCACGAACAACTAGATTTTTCGAGGTCTGTTATATTTCATGTTGTAGGTTAGAAAATATATATATATTGTCGTGTTTACATGAATAAGCATGATATTTTGTTTTTTTAATCAGTCAACCAAATGAATCATCATTGTTTCACTCTTGATGTGGACATTCTTTTCCTTTTAAAAGCTGAATCTCCAGTTAAGGTGGTATGGGTGTCTTCCTCCATCTTGGATTGTAAAAAACAGAGAACCAAAGGTCCAGATTTTCTATCAAGTTAGCAAACTTTGATGCAGGAATGCAGATATTTAATGTAAATTTTCATTTAAAACAAACAATTTATAAGAATATAACTTATAAATATTAATATTTTTGCAAATGTTGATTATTTTTGGTTGTTAATTTTTTTTTTTTTAAATTGGCAGTTTAAGGGGAGGTCACCCTAAAACAGTGCATTTTTTGAAGGATTCTACATGGAATTTTCCTATTTTGTATTTTAGCCGGAAAAAAATGTACTGTGACCCTATCTTTTCTTTTGATATTCTCAAAGCATGGTCTGAAAGCTATTTTTTCCTTAAATATTTATTGATTCTATCATTTTGTTTAGTTTCTAATCACAAAATGGTGTTTTTTCCTGTATTATCCATACAAAATATGTCAATTTTTCACGTCCTGTAGCTTGAGAAAATGCGCGGTGACCTATCATTTTTATTATATTTTTCAACATATATCAATAGATACTACGTTTTGGCAAAGTATGAGCAAATTCTATCATTTTTATTTTAGACTTCCATACCACCTTAAAGGGTTGATTGAAGTCACTTTTTACGATTTTTAGATATATGAGTTTGATTTTTTTTTGAATTGCTGATATCTTTCGCCCCTCTTTTGATACGCCTCCATGTTGGTGATTAAGTTAATTTATTTTGACAACATTAAATCGCAGTGGCTTCTGAAAAGCGAATTTGTATTTCATGATTTCACTTTTTTTCATGATTGAACAAGATAAATCATACTCTTTTTTTATAATTTTTTTTTATAATTCATAGCTGATGCCCCTAAATATTTGTAGTTAAATTTATACATTTCACATTTATCTCATTTCGGAAAACTTTTCTAAAAATCAACATTACAAAAATACATTACTCGAAGAAAAATTCAAAACAGAAAGTCTCTCATCAAATGGCCAAATCAAATGCACAAACACATCAAACGAATGGAAAACAGCTATCTAGTTCTTTTTTTGGTACAGGCATTTCCATATATATAAAATGGTGGATTAAAAGTAACGCTAAAACTATATTTTATATACGGAAAAGGGGAAAATAGAAAACAAACACAATAAAAGGTGTATTACTACAAACAAATTTGTTTGTATCTTTACATGTTTATTTGAAGCTGTTCAAATAAAACACAATCTTATTGGATTTATTAAAAATGCAAATAAACTTTACTATACCAAATTTATGAATACTCAACTGTAAACGTTGAAACATGTACCCTTAAAGGCCAGTTCATACAACGCGTGCCGGTTGTAAAATAACACAATCGCTGACTGTAAAACAACGGTTGTCTGATATCAACTATCAAGTGAATCTACGACAGCTTAGCTGTTTCGGTATTAATTACATATCATATTGAATCGCCTTTACAAAATATTTCGCGTTATAATAAAGTCTTTTTTTGTCGTGTCTTGAGTAGAAATGTCATATCAAGAAAATAAGACATTAATAGGATAGAATATAATAAATTTGTAAAAAGTTCGTCAATCTAAATCTAACTTTAAATTGCTTTTAACAGGTGCCCTAGCAGGTGGTTTATGAAGTGACACCCATCTTCACATAACAATTAATGAAAACCATCATAATCAGTCAACGTACACAAACTACATTATCTAAGGTGACAAAATTTATATCTAATTTGCTACATCACTGTATTATATGTTCAAATGGTAAATTATACAAACTTAGTCCGTACAAAGAAACACCAGACATCAAATTTCAAGATCAGCAAGGTGTCATTACAGGGTTTGGCAAGTATATAGAGACAGAAACACTGATGACAGTGCAGAGATATATAGTTTCATAATTTGACAGCTTAACAAATATATTATATCTCAATCTGTTTATTTGTAATACTCCTTTTTGTGTGAAATAAAATCGTGCATAAAGATTAGATCTTTTTATACATGTACTAGTATATGATATCGTATTCATTAGATGATTCAATCGGAATAAACGTATTACAATTCATTTATCAAACGTTGAATTAGATCCAATGTATTCTATAAAAATAATAATATCATTATTATGCATTGTAGTTGTATATACTGGCCGACTTTTTTTTAAACAATTATTTTTGTTGAAAATTAGATTTCTTTATATTCCGCAATAACGAATTGTTATTAAAAGTTATATAAATTTGATTTCGTTTGCTCAATACACAGTTTAGTTTGTTAATTTGTTTTCTGGACTAGTTTCTGTATAGTCTGTTTTCCATGGTTGTGTCTGTCAGGGTTCAAAGTTTAATGGTTTAACATGCTTTTGATGTCTTATTACTTTTCATAATTGCATTGTTGAACCCTAATGTCTTACAAGGGACCAAAACAGACAAGGTAATCAAAAAGATCTCTTACACAAGAAGTAGACAAAAAAGAAAGACAAAGATTCTAAATGGATATTTAAACCAATTCACCCCAATGTGTGGAGCACATCATGCTCCACAATGTATACCCTACTTGCATAAGAAAGCCGTAATGTTAATACTATAAGATGTCAAAAAAGTAATAGTAACCAGTATTAATACTTAGTGAACAATTCTAAAATAAATACATTTGCCCGAAAGGTTGATAAATAAAAAAGTTGTTGTATTGGTTTGCATACTTATAATGGAGTTCATGGAATTAAACATCGGTACTCTACTATTGCTTTAATTAATATGTGTTGCGTGAGTCTATGTTGTCTATGGTTTTTATCTGCATAAGCTTGTATGTAAATATTATAATTATGAACAACAAACAATAGACACCGAAAAACTTACAAATAGTCTATCAGGGATTTCTGTATAAGATTATTTAAGTAAAAACAGTTAATCAGAAAAGAATCTATTTTTTTTGGCAATACAACAACATTGATTAAAACGCATTTAATACTATATCGTTAAAGGATATGACTTACCAATGTTCATTTTAATGTTTTGCTTAATCAAGTACATAAATCTGGTTACTAATTTTACGCGAGTGCCATATCTTTCAAATCGTTAGAGCAGGGGTGAAAGGATGATATCAAACATTTACCACCCAGTTATTGCTCCTTTTGTAGAATTTTATAATACTACAAACTGGACTTTTAATGACATTCAAATCACGTCTTTTGATACGACTTACTAGTAGGATATATTTTTTTTTATCATCACCTTGTTGATATCATTCTTATAACTCTTTGATCATAAAACTTCTGAGTATGAAATAAGAAGCAACGTCAACTTATTGACAGAAATTGACGAACAATGTACATTTGTTCTAAAACAAATATAAACGCATACTAATATATCAATTACCTGAAGTCAATTATGTCCTTGTCATAGACTTTTTGATGTGGACTTTTGAAAGTGGGTTTACTAGTAGCTAAACTCATCAATGTTTGACACATAAGTCAGTATGTCATATGCGAGTTTCGTCAACATAGGACTCGTCTGCGGCACTCACGAGAACTCAAACAGTTTGAAGGTAAAAATTATTCGAGGTTAACGAGCATTGAAAATAAATGTTTCAAAGAATAGGTTAGCAATAAATGCAATAGAAGTATAACGCTGTTCAAAAATCGATTTAACTGGATCCTTTCCGGGTCACATACAAAATTTAGGGCATCACACCACTGTAAGAATAAAATAACGGAACTGCAGAAACACTAAAATGACACAAAATCGAACGCACACATACATACAAACGGAATACTTGATTACGACTGTCATACCTAGTTTGATACTCACACTTTTGTTGTCCAAATTGCAACAAAAATTCATTACTTTTACAAATTCTTTCATTCTTGTTTTATCGGAATTGCCATTGCTGAAATGAGTACTAGTAAGTTTTGCACTCGACCAAGAATGTTTAACTGCTGTCAAAATGTAGAATGTTCAACCGACTTCCTATTACATAGGATGGATTATTTAAGAATGTGAATTGAAACAGTAATTGATCATTTTGTTTTTTAGTATAACAACTTATATTATGTATAATATTTATATTAGTGTTTAGATTTTTAAATATATTGCCCTCCAGCATTTTTTACGAAATATAAATTTAAATGTTGATTGTATCATCTTTATGTTGTTGTTAGAACATACTCACCCCTTCTCGTCCAATGAAAAGTCATTTTTTTTGCCCTCTAATTTTCATAGTACATGGTTTTCCATGCACTATGAAATGCTATACATGAATGACTTTTCATTGTCAGTTAATTATGAAAGTGAACTCTTAATAACTGCACTAATGAAGTGTACAACCACCTGAGGCATTTTCCCTTGGAAAACAGCCTACTGATTAAAGATGAAAGAGCAAACATTATAACAAATTATTTTGAATTTTGCAAATTTTCATAAAATTTCTAATGGTAAACATAATATAAAATAAACAAAAACAATGGGAGTAAGCATGGAGGAAAAATACTATTTATTTGTTATAAACCGGGCATTTGAGGGATTTTTTTTTCTTTCAAGAAAACAATTTCAGACTGCTGATATATAAAACAAAGGATTTTTTTATGGAGAAACACAATAAATGTTAAGTTATCAATAAAAAAGTAAGCATTTCACGTTGAATGGTCTGAATTTAAATGCTTATACAGAGTTTTATATTTATAAAAAAAAATCAAATTTCAAAAAGGGGATTTATATAACATTGTGTTGCTTTTTTAAAATAAAAAAAATCTCAAGATATATTAGTATTAAATTTTACCTGAAGCAGAAGAAAAACAATTTATCCATTCGGTCCTCACAAACGATGTCAGTGCTATTTCATTCCATCCATTGAAATGAGTACCTATGTTTTACATTTGGTTCATTATAAAATGTGAGCTCTTTTTAAGGTTTGAATATTACAATGGGAAAGGCTAATTTTGTAAGGTCACTCGAAAGTGTGAATATGTTCTAAATTGGTCAGACAATACTTGGTCATGTTTTATGAAGATTTAAGCCCTCGGCTTCGCCTTGGGCCTAAATCTTCATAAAACATGACCAAGTATTGTCTAACCTATAAATATTGCATGAGTTCTCTAAATAAAGATATTATTATTATTATTTTATTATTGGTACAATTATTATTTTTTGTAAAAATGCGCATCTGAAGCATTGACAATGAGAAGGTTTATCCCGTTTTGTTGTATATATCATAAAAAATGATTAAGGTATAAAAGAGCTGATCGACCAATTCGTTAATGATCAATGTATGATAAAAATTGAAAATTGTAATATTGTTTATGAAAATAAGAAGATGGAGCAAATGAGACATTTTTTCATCATCAAAGAGCAACGGATAGGGATGAAAACAACTGAAAGGCACTGAATGGCCGTCAACAATAAGCAAATACTATTCCATTTAGTCATTAATTAAAAGCCCAGATTTAACAAAATGTGAAACACTTACAAATACCAAAACTAATAGCTTGATAAATGTCAAAAACAACAAACTAAAAACAAATCAAACAGACAATAACAAACAAAACACACTGTATAATAGGCTCATGACATATTTTCTTATAAAATTATACAATTACAAAACAGCTAACAACAATACTTGTAACCGCAGATTATCAATCAAAAGAAGCAAAATTAAACCATTACGTAACAAGTGTTGAATACGATTTTATCAAAGAGATTGAGCTATTTGTCTCCTTTAACATATGACGAAGTTAACATGTGTTTGAAAGAGAAGTAGTCATCAAAGGAAATAATTATAACAACTCTTGATTCAATGACACTACATGAAGTGTTGACCTTCAGACACTTGTTCATATATTTCTCATAATATCACAATTGATTATTTTAAATGCTACTTTTGTTCTTCTTATTCTATTTTCTTTGTGGTCATGTCCTTGAAAGTTACAATGCAAAATCTATTGAAGGATATGTCATGTTTTTTTGTATAAATTACAACAATTACATGGTCGTTGTAGAGTCATCATGGTTTACTTTTCAGGTAGCTTGGTAGTATTTGCTTTCCTGAATTTAGGTTGCTATTTTGTGTACCCTACTTAAGTCAATGTATCTGAACAGTGTAAATGGACAAAAAATACAGTATCAACTAAACATACTTTCCCAAACAGAGGGATGAATCAGGTCTGGAAAAATATGAAATAATTTTACATACAGGTGAAAATTACTTTTTGAGAATTTTTTTTATTTTGTATTTACTGTGTGAGCAAATACCTAAAAGCACTAGTGACCTTAGGTTTTTAAAGATATTAAAAAAAGTAAACGTTCATGATAAAATATTCAAATTTATTTCTGAATATTATTATGAAAGTACTTCTGTTAACTGTTTATGTGGAATTTTTTGTTAAAAAGTAGTAAAAATTTTAAAAAGGCTACCATAATCCCTTTTGGGCCAGGAAATACTACCGTGCCCCCATTAGTCAAGTATTTAGTCGTTATAAAATCCTTATCACATCAGGATAAAATGAGGCAATTATTTACAACGGCGACAACGGTAGTCTTCATAGTTTTTGCGTTTTACTATAAAAATAGAATTCTCAATTTTCGACACCTTAAAGTGTGAATAAAACTACAAAACACATATGGTGGCGCAGCGTTCTTTATAGAAAAATAGCAATTTTAATGGGTACACACCGAATTAACAACAACAAAAAAAGAAGACAAGAATATAGAAATTAACCATTGCACAATAACACAATGACGGAATGTCTCGGTACTGAGCCAAGTCAGATGGATATTCGCAAAAGTAGACTAAACAGAAAAATTGTAGTACATGTAAGGACAAAAAATAAGAACACTATAACACGTACTTAAGGTAATAATCAACGTCTTGGTCTTGGTCTCTTCCGATAATTTTATTTAGAAAAAGTACAAGATGTTCTTTTTCATAACCCTGATCCATCACAAAAGTTATGGTTCACAACTCTGAGGAGCAGCTACATGCTCTTGAATACTGAATGAGATTGTAAATGTATAATCTGCAATCGGTTAAGTCTTGTATATTGCTACTAATGTTTGGAAAATTGATGATTCAAACTTAAAGTCGTCTTGTTTGTCATAAACTCTGGTACTGAGATGACAGCTTATGTCAAATGTCAAAAGTCTAAAATGATGCAGAAGAAAACCGTGTCTTTTGTTTGTTTAACTTGCTAGTTCTGGAAAATATAATTATGGAACCGAATCAGAAATGTTTGGATTGTTGATATGTTATTGGAAAGAACATCTTCAATATTTCTTGAAATTAGATTATCAGTCTTCTTTGATCTTCTTGTTTTTAGACAAGTGTCTGAAGGAATTTCGCACTGTAATGGAAATAAGAAGAGGTTGGCAAGGAGAGGCGCACTGTTCGTCTCATATAAATGATTGCACAAGACAGGTTTTAATGAAGAATTGTCTTATCGTCGGACTTTTGTTTTATACGTTCTGTAGCCATTATTACATACCAAGTACAATCACGAGGCCCACTATGAAATCACTTATTCATGATTGCTACAGTATTTGCTAATGTCAAAGATTATTGACTTTTTCTTAGCATATATCACCATGCTCAGTTCTGCCGTAATTTCATATAGACGTGACCAGGCATTATCAGTGACAACACACACTTGTTATGAGGAGAAGTAATCGGCGATTTCACATTATGTGGGGAGACATTTGCAACAAACTTTCGTCGTAGGTAGATTGTATCAAGAAAGGGGAATAGTACGATAAACGTATTATCAGGCTTCTCTTTTATTTGAACAATTTTACACCTCTTATAGCGTGTTACACGACCAGAAAATCCTTAGATAAGCATTATCTATAATACTAGTATTTTTTTTACTTAACGAGTTGTTTTTATATAAAACTTATAATTGCTGCTCGATGTTCGTTTTAATGTACAATAAATAGTAAGTTGTATTTACTTTCACGGAAATTGCTTTGATCATAATATTCTATTCATTATTGACGTTATTAAAATGACCGACACACATATATTGTTTAACATAGAAAATTATATGAAATAATTGAAAAATCAATAGGTTCAAAGACAAATGCAAATAGGAATATATACCATGTCTAAAACTGAGGTCTGTTCTGTGTAGAACAAATGAAGTGTGAAATGTAACCAACTCTGAAGACCTTCAAAACGAATTTCATGATATTGTATTCTTAAATGTAAAATTATACGTCTCTTGCGAATAGTTCTATCTAAATACTTTTAAAACATAAGCACAATATCATTACCACTGACATATTTATGTTTGACAATATATCCATACAATAAAATAGGACAATACACTCACAATATACGTTTAAGTTACATATATTAAACCATCAAAATTAATAATTCTTATCAATTGAGTAATCGAAATGCTTATCTTTTGGTCTATATTCTGTTAAGTATGGACATAATATAAAATATGTTACAAGGCCCTTTCGTTTAAAAAAATAAATGCCATGTCATTGATAAATTACGCAAAAGAAAATTATTAAATAAAGATAAAATTGATTATTTCACTTTTTTTATTTATTTTTATTCAACAACAAATTGCACTTTCTGCTGTTAACAATATACATCACTAGTCTAGCATTCCAGTGAAGTGTCCCTGTTTGATAATACCAGAAATCCAGGGTTGTTATCTGGTAAGCATCATTATATATCAACATTAGTTTTAACAGCTAAATTATAAAATTATCAGCAGTGAAATAAACTAGAGGCTCTAAAGAGCCTGTGTCGCTCACCTTGGTCTTGTGCATATTAAACAATGGACACGGATAAATTCATGACATAATTGTGTTTTGGTGATAGTGATGTGTATGTAGATCTTACTTTACTGAACATTCTTGTTGCTACAATTATCTCTATCTATAATGAACTTGGCCCAGTAATTACAGTGGAAAATATTTTCTAACCAGGTGCTCCGCAAGGGCGCAGCTTTATACGACCGCAGAGGTCGAACCCTGAACAGTTGGGGCAAGTATGGACAAAACATTCAAGTGTGATACAGCTCTGAATTTGGATTGTGATCAAATTTTTGACATTACATGGTTTTTTTTTACACAAAACAAATGACAAGATTTTACAAATCAATTAAAGATTTCTTCTTCAAACTTTTTAAATCTAAAATTAAATAGTCGACACAGCATAGGTTTCTGACACAGAATGAATGTGGTTCAATGAACTTAAAATGGTTTTTTTTGCCTTTGAGCAATTCACTATGCTGTTGAATATTAATCCTCTCAAAAAAATGTTTGAAGAAATTTTCTTTTTATTTATGAAATCTGAAATGAGAAAAATTTAACCCCCCCCCTTTATTTTCACATCCCCGTTTCCCTTTTTCCAAAACTGATATCAATTTAAATTTCTAATGGAGTTTGCAACAATAACTACTCTTTTAAATACATCATAAAATATTAAAATGTAAAATAAAGTGCTTGTTATCACTGAATGGTAAAGATTGGTTGGTAGTAAAAGTGAATATACATTGTTTATTGTATAAAACAATAAAAAAAACTTCATCAGCAACATTTTATATTGGCAAATTTCCAATGAAGTTATTTACATAAAGTTATTGGCAAATAAAAATAGAAAATGACATCATAGTCATGTCTGGCAAATGTCCAACATACATTATCTAAAAACATTTTAGATAAGATAAGGAAAAAAAGCTTCATCAGCAACATTTTATATTGGCAAATTTCCAATGAAGTTACTTACATAAAGTTATTGGCAAATAAAAATAGAAAATGACATCATAGTCATGTCTGGCAAATTTCCAACTTATATTATCAACTACTATTCTATACAAAGAAAGATAACTCCAATTGAAAATTAATTGGTATGGCACAATATTGTGCAATTAGATATTTCTTGCTATTGTGCAATACTGTGCAATTGAAAATTTCTTGCTATTGCACAATACTTGATATGGAATCCTGATTTGGACCAACTTGAAAACTGGGCCCATAATCAAAAATCAAAGTACATATTTAGATAAAGCATATCAAATAAGCCCAAGAATTCAATTTTTGTTAAAATCAAACTTAGTTTAATTTTCGACCCTTTGGACCTTTATGTAGACCAATTTGAAAACTGGACCAAAAATTAAGAATCTACATACACAGTTAGATTTGGCATATCAAAGAACCCATTTATTCAATTTTTGATGAAATCAAACAAAGTTTAATTTTGGACCCCCATTTGGACCAACTTGAAAACTAGGCCAATAATTAAAAATGTAAGTACATTTTTAAATTCAGCATATCAAAGAACCCCAAGGATTCAATTTTTGTTAAAATCAAACTAAGTTTAATTTTGGACCCTTTGGACCTTAATGTAGACCAATTTGAAAACGGGACCAAAAACTAAGAATCTACATACATAGTTAGATTCGGCATATCAAAGAAGCCAATTATTCAATTTTTGATAAAATCACACAAAGTTCAATTTTGGACCCTTTGGACCCCATATTCCTAAACTGTTGGGACAAAAACTCCCAAAATCAAACCCAACCTTCCTTTTATGGTCATAAACCTTGTGTTTAAATTTCATAGATTTCTATTTACTTATACTAAAGTTATTGTGCGAAAACCAAGAATAATGCTTATTTGGGCCCTTTTTTGGCCCTTAATTCCTAAACTGTTAAAACCAAAACTCCCAAAATCAATCCCAACCTTCCTTTTGTGGTCATAAACCTTTTGTCAAAATTTCATAGTTTTCTATTCACTTAAACTAAAGTTATTGTGCGAAAACCAAGAAAATGCTTATTTGGGCCCTTTGTGGCCCCTAATTCCTAAAATGTTGGGACCAAAACTCCCAAAATCAATTCCAACCTTTCTTTTGTGGTCATAAACCTTGTGTTAAAATTTCATTGATTTCTATTCACTTTTACTAAAGTTAGAGTGCGAAAACTAAAAGTATTCGGACGACGACGACGACGACGCAGACGACGACGACGACGCCAACGTGATAGCAATATACGACCAAAAAATTAAAATTTTTGCGGTCGTATAAAAATTAACAAAAATTTATGAAAAATGTTAAAAATTAACTATAAAAGGATTAATAACTCCTTAAGGGGTCAATTGACTATTTTGGTCATGTAAAACTTATTTGTAGATCTTATTTTGCTGAACGTTATTGCTGTATACAGTTTATCTCTATCTATAATAATATTCAAGATAATAACAAAAAACGGCAAAATTTCCTTAAAATTATCAATTCAGGACATTAACCTAACAACGGGTTATCCGATCCATGTGAAAACATCAGGGCAAATAGATCTTGACCTGATAAACAATTAAACCCTGTCAGATTTTCTCTTAATGCTTCGGTTTTTGAGTTATAAGCCAAAAACTGCATTTTACCCCTATGTTATATTATTAGCCGTGGCAGCCATTTTGGTTGATTGGCCAGGTCACGCCACACATTTTTTAAACAAGTTACCCCAATGATGACTGTGGCCAAGTTTAGTTTAATTTGGCCAAGTAGTTTCAGAGAAGAAGATTTTTGTAAAAGATTACTAAGATTTACGAAAAAATGGTTAAAAATTGACTATAAAGGGCAATAACTCCTTCAGGGGTCAACTGACCATTTTGGTAATGCTGACTTATTTGTAAATCTTACTTTGCTGAACATTATTGCTGTTTACAGTTTATCTCTATCTATAATAATATTCAAGATAATAACCAAAAACAGCAAAATTTCCTTAAAATTACCAATTCAGGGGCAGCAACCCAACAACAGGTTGTCCGATTTATCTGAAAATTTCAGGACAGATAGATCTTGACCTGATAAACACTTAAACCCTGTCAGATTTGCTCTAAATGCTTTGGTTTTTGAGTTATAAGCCAAAAACTGCATTTTACCCCTATGTTCTATTTTTAGCCATGTCGGCCATTTTGGTTGGTTGACCGGGTTACGCCACACATTTTTTAAACTAGATATCTCAAAGATGATTGTGGCCAAGTTTGGATTAATTTGGCCCAGTAGTTTCAGAGGAGAAGATTTTTGTAAAAGATTACTAAGATTTAGGAAAGGGTTAAAAATTGACTATAAAGGTCAATAACTCCTAAAGGGGTCAACTGATAATTTATGAAGATGGAAAGTTAAACATGACGTCGATATATGTCTTTTGAATTAAGAGAGAGGCGAAAGATACATAATGAAATTTCAAACTCATAAGTCGAAAACAATACAGACAACGCCATGGCTAAAATAAACAAAATCAAACAGGCGAACAATAGTTCACAAAACACAACATATAAATCTAAAGACTGAGCAACACGAACCCCTTCAAAATCTTGGGGTAATAGTAGGTCTCTGGATTGGAAGACAGATTCTAGACAAACCAGGCAATAAGTCTAATTTGATAAGTCATATTCGGGGAAGATTGGACGGGATTGTAGGAACGATAATTGGAACATTTCGCTATCATCTGTAAAAAGGATATTCTACAACAATTAAACAAATCGTGAAGGCACGAGGTCTCACTTATTACCGAATAAACAAATTAGCGAAAAGAAGAATAGTTCAGCAACAAGAAGTGTAAATAGTAAGCAAAGGATATGTATATAAATTCAGTTAACAGCATAGTATATAGATATTAATTTAGCTTTCTTGTCGCTGATTTTTTCTTCTTGTCGCTAATGTTTTCTTCTGATCGCTTAATAGTAAGACCGATGGCGTCCGTAAAATTTACGACGGAAGATGTCACCTTCACCTCTTCCAACTATTGGTTTAATAATAAGTGTTCACTGCTAATTAAGTTTAAAACTACTTAAGTAACATATACATGCAATACGTTATTTCCGGAATACATTTTTTAGTTGAATCTGTCATGTGACTTTATTCTCCACGTATTGTGAATGTATGCATCATCACTTCCAATACAAGTTGAGCAAACTGGTGAAAAAAGTTTGATTTGATACCCTCCTTTATTCGTACGGAAATCAAGTTTATCTTTACATATCTTATTTCTAATCTACCCTACAGAATGCCGAACGTCGGTGTTTTTCTCATGGATTTCCATCTTCCACCACCAATAAACGCCGCCAAGAGGTAACCATTATTGCTATGGGTTTACTTAAGGCAACAGTACTGTACAGCTGTTGAAAAGTAATAAATCGATTGAGAGGGAAAAAATCTGGGTTATTCACTAAAAGCGAGAAAAACACATCAATTTTAAGAGGAAATCGAAGGAACAACAGGAACACTGAATTGCAACAAAAGGAAAAGCCAACATACATAGAAACGAACTATTTGATAACAACGGTCATATTCCTGACTTGGAACAAGACAATTTAAGAACAAATGGTGGGTTGAACATGGTTGTATTGCCAGTCAAATCGACCGGTTATATTACATGTTACAAAATTCGCTAAAATAACTATACTACGTGACAGAAATACAACACAAACACACGCAAGAATACTCATTACAGAGAAATGCACAAACAAATAATGTTATAGTTGGCATAACATGTAAACCAAAGAACAACAATGCATATGTGTCATCAATGACATACAGCACAGGCAGACAGTGACGAACGTATGTAACGAATCTTTCATCTTAAACTATATACAATTATTTCCACAATACTAGTCCAAACACTAATTAATCAAATTTTTCCATTCGATGGAGTTGTTTTGCAGCAGACGGGCACAAATGAGGCGACCTTTTGTCGAATAGTTCTTCTTTAACAGGCATTGCAAGCCTTTGAAAGCCGTATCAACTTGGAAAGTTGAGAATACCGCGGGAGTTCATACGTCGAGTTTTACCGATTTGTATCTTGAAGGTCTCGTTTCAAGAGGGCATACGCAAATTCCGAATTCCTTCATATAATTAAAAGTTGCTACCTACAAGCTAACATAAGCATACACTCATCCCTTCGAAGGGTTTTTAAAGGGCGCAAACATACTTTGTTTTACCGTTTCACAAGGTCATCTTCATTTTCTATGTTTTGACATCCCAAAAAACGCGAGTTCATATGTTAAAAAAAATCCTTAAAGTAAAGATTTCCAATCAAAACGAATCACACGAACTTCATTATTTCAACATAAACTAAAACAGTTTTGTATTGATCTTCCTACATGTATAAGTAAACTAAATAATACTTGAAGGAAAAGTTAACATAAGTTTATGACGTAGCTTATTATCATAGATTTGACGTATCTTATTAATGCGACAATGATTAATCAATAAAAAATACTTTTACCTAAAAAAATTGGCAAAACTTGACATTTTCAAATGTCAAAAAGTGAACCGTGTCAAACTGTCAAAACTCTAACAAGTCAGACAATTTGATAACTTAAGTATTTAAACTCAATCTGTGATATCGGTCACTAATGAAAGAGACATGGTTTAATTCAGGTAGAGGTTATATACATATGCTATGCTTTACTTTCAACAAAAAGGTAAAACATCATACGATTTTAAGATTATTTTTTTTCTTTGTGTATTTTTATTTTGACTGTGGGACACTTGTTGAGAGGGGTCATAATTAATAAATCTATCGACGGTGGAGTTTTGATTCATAAATATAAGAAGATGTGGTATGAATGCCAATGCGACACTTCTCCATCCAAGTCACAATTTGTAAAAGTAAACATTTATAGGTCAAAGTACCTATTTTATCCAATGAATTCTTAAAAAAATATAACACCACAAGAAGTTCGATTCAAATAAAATTGAGAATGGAAATTGGGAATGTGTCAAAGAGACAACAACCCGACCATAGAACAGACAACAACAGAAGGTCACCAACAGCTCTTAAATGCAGCGAGAAATTCCCGCACCCGGAGGCGTCCTTCAGCTTGCCCCTAAACAAATATATATACTAGTTCATTGATAAGAACGCAATACTAAACTCCAAATTGTACACAAGAAAATAAAATTAAAAATGATACAAGACTAACAAAGGCCAGAGGATCCTGACTTGGGACAGGCGCAAAAATGCGGCGGGGTTAAACATGTTTTATGAGATCTCAACCCCCATACCTCTAACCAATGTAGAAAAGTAACGCATAACAATACGCACATTAAAATCCAGTTCAATAGAAGTTGGAGTCTGATGTCAGAAGATGTAACCAAAGAAAATATACAAAATGACAATAATACATAAATAACAACAGACAACTAGCATTTAACTAACATGCCAGCTCCAGACTTCAATTAAACTGATTGAAAGATTATTTATTCATCATATGAATATCAGGCACAATCCTTCCCGTTAGGGGTTTAGTATCATGCCAACATAACATATATGAGAAGGACACAACCCGTGTCATGCCAACAACTGTTTTTAAATAAATGTGTTTAGTGTCTATGCAAAGACCCTATACGTGAATCAATACTAACGCCAAAATATGCAATCTTTAATGACCTGACAACAGTATCGTAAATATATCCCTTCTTAATAAGTCTATTTAAAGGTTTTGTTAGCTTCTGAGGTGAATGCTGACATTTTTATGCTTTATAAAGAATATTCAGTAAAAAATTGAAAGTAAAATACCTGAACGACACGAAGTCTGCATATTGAGCTATATTTACGAATGATGTCCTTATACCGATGATAAAATTTAGTAAATGTTTTGACTAGTTTGTGATATCGAAAACCCTGGTGTAATAATTTTTCAGTAATACATAAATTTCTCTCGTGAAAATCGTTAAAAGTATTTGTAAATGCAGCTATTAAGTGTGAAAGTGACTGTTAAAGTAATAAAACCCATTCATAGGTGGTGTGCTCTCATTCATAAATATTGTACTGACTTTGTCTTACAATAGTATACCTCCGACGAAACAAAACAATTGCATTGTTTTGAGTTCAAACTGCAAACATGGGTGTAAATATTTACCTTCTAACAATTTGTGTTTTTCGCGACTTTAAGATGAAAATAACAATAAACCATCGATTTAATATCATTTTCATTACCAATGCAAATATGTTTAACGCTTGCTTGAGAGTGCTTTTTTGGATTCTAGATAATCAATTTTCCGTATATCCATAGAATGGGAAAAATTAATTATGAGAATGATATAACATCAACACGACTATTCTGTGTTTTAAAAAAATTAAAGTTGTATACCAAAACATCCTAAACTTTCATTATCAAGTGATGTTATCGATCAGTAATTAGTTTGTATTTTGTTTTAGTTTTTTTTTTAAACTATCTTCAGTTTAATGTTCCTCCTTTTTTTCATTGTTTATCTATCATTATCTTATTATGCCACTATTTTTATGAAAACAGGATACGTGGCGTTTACAAAATATTTGCCAACACGATAGCCACTGACGAAGACAAATATATTGAAACGACATTCATTACAAACTCGTACAATCATCCATAATGTTTCATAATTTGTAATTTCATAAGATTCAGAAATCCCTTTAAATTGATTTTGCAATCATGTTTACTTCTATAATTTTTTACGCTGCAATGAAGAGTAACGGTAACAGTAGCTATATACTTCATTAATCAGAATTTCGATCTCTTTCTTCATAGATAAATGACAATATAGATGTAAAAAGATCGATGGTGATCATTAATAGAGTTGAAAAAAAAAACAAGATTTTAGTAGCAACAATAAACAAATAAAGTACATTGACTCGTTTTCAGTATATATTCGAGCACTATTGTTATACAATATTTTATAACAATGCTTTATCTTCTTTTTCCTGGTTTTATCGCATAACATTTCTAAGTTTCCTATATGTGTTTCTGCCTCCTACAATAATGTGATCTCTTCGTAATATCTTTTTTTAATTTTGAGAGGAAAATAGTCATGAACACATAGTCAATGACGTTTGATCGTGTTTTTTTGTAGATGAGGAACGAAAAATACAAGAGGGAGAGTTGTTGATATATGCCATTGTGGTTTGCAAATTTCCACCTTTCGTGAAAGTCTTGAAGGAAAATTGTGCATGTGTAAACACAACGGTAAAAAATAAAATAATTCTTCACTTTAGATATTTGTGTTCCTTACAACTGCAAAAACGTATGAATTAGAAATGAAGTGATAAAACAGATATTGTGCAAAGTAAAAATTGAAATCTCAACAAAACCTCGAAGACTTCCAATTATCAAATGATTACATCCAAGTATTATAGTAGTTTTGAGAGAGACGTCTATGCAATGTACGTATAAGTAGATAGATGAAAAATGTATAAATAAATAAATAAAACTGTAGATGAATAAAGAAATAAATAAATGAATAAGGATGACAAAATAGTTTTGGGAATGTTAATGTCTTCTCCAAAGGTTATCAATGTTGAATATTTTGCACAATAGAGCAAATTACAGTTAATGAGAGAGTTAGTAAACGATGAGATTGAAACTTACCAAACTTGTGCTGATGATACGTAAAATCAAAACGAAAATAACCGATCTAAGATCTGTATGCATTTTGTTACACTGCCGTTTGTTCAGTAATTTTAAAGACTAAATCGCTGTATTCCATCTATTTTATACCAAGACGATTTCATGTAAATTTTTCAAGTCAATCGTTGCTTCATCTAGATTGGTTCCAATAGGAAATCAAAAACTGTAACTGAAAAGAGAAGGCGGTATTTAATTTTTATACCTTATTAAAAACATTTATTTCATTTTTACGTAACAATTTTAACAAATAAGATTGTATTTTACGATATATGTTAGAAAACTATTCTAATAAAAACTATCAATTCATCTTATCGATTTAATGAAATTTAAAAGTTTCGAGTTATTTTGTCAAATATTTGATATTTGCATTTATGAATAGATGTATCTCTTCTATGGTTGATTTATCACGATCTTTTAATATTTTGTTTTCTAAATCAAATATGAAATATTGAATTATGTTCACTTTAGTGTAATATTAGAGTAGACTAACTGTATACCACCATCTTGGATTATACAATATCAGTAATCAATTGGTCTATGTCTTTGACTATATCTTCAAATATTGTGACATATTTGCAATTTACGTGTAATTACGGTTTTTTTTATATGAGGAAAATAGTTGATTTATTGCATTATGAAAAATGTTTGAATCAAAACTACATATTTATATTTCAGATTGATTAGTTAATTTTTCCTTTTAAGGGGAAATAACTCTTATAGTAGTTTTTATACCGGTTTGATAGTGATTTATTTTTTATTCTAGCAAGAAAACGAGTTCGGCTTCTTAAAGCTCTTTAAAAAACCTTCACATTTCATTTTTTTTTAAATCTACTTTTTTAGACGTCGCATGCTATCGTTCCTGAAATTTTACTGTATCACTTGATTTTTCGTCTGTTGATATATAATGTGGCTGTTTTATGTATGAAGTTACTGAAAAAGACGTGCATAATGATATACCACAGATATACGAATTGTTTTCTAAGAAATGAGATATCCATAAATTTGTATGCAAAATGGGAGTAAGTAATTTGGCTAAATTTACTTTATATTTATACTTGAAAACACGCTCTTGATCACAAAAATCTTGTGAACAAACTAGTTCACGTCCATCTTTTTAATTGTGTATGGTTTAAACTACTGCAAAATTAACTTTAAAATGATGTAAAACTGTTACTTATAAATTTTACCAAATTTTTTGACAAGTTTAAAACCCCTTATTATTATTATGAATCAGAAACTAGATTTATTTTGTATTGGATTAGAAGTTGTCAATTTTTTCAAGTGAACGCAGTTCATACTGTATATTTGTATTCTTCATAAAGTGTACAGCTTCATACAAAAGTTATAAATAATTATTTCATATACATCAGTTTTAATCAAATATATGTTATAATTCAAATAATGTTATAAGGTCATATGGAATCTTTAATATTAATATTAAATGAGCCATGAACGAATTGGTACGTGCTGTTTTCTTCGTGAACGTTTTCTCATTTTACATCAAACAGTCAGTTTTAAAGTTTTTATAATAGCCTTTCACAGCATGGTTCCGCTTGTCAACTTTTTGCAGTCATATTTATTGTCTATGAATTAATTTAAACCAGAAACAATTGCTAAATGCACTCAGTCATTTACTCTGATATTATTAAAAAAAAAATATGCATGTGTAATGAATGATCAGAACAGATTTTAATTTAAAAAAATACGATTTTTTTTCTGTTTCTAAAGTACTAGAATAGTATATCAACAGGCTCTTAATTCATATCATGCATAAACCTGCATATGCGAGTTCTAATGAATAGAGATGAAATAGGATACAATAACACAACAAGAAAAAACTACAAGAAAACATTCAAAGGTATATATTTATCTTATCTCCTATACATTTCTAAGAATATGATTATTTAAAAGCGTCAGCGTGTATATTTCATATTAGGTAAGTAGGGAGGCGGGGCTTTTTTTATACACGGTTATTAGTGGCGTTATGTCCCTTTATATTCCATATAAGGTTAGAAGGTAGGCGGGGCATATTTCACACACGGTTAGTAGTAGTGCTACGTCTCTTTATAAAAACAAAACGGTACTGAGAAAAAATCTTAAAGGTTTCAATAGACGAAGAAATTGATGATTAGGATTAAAATAAATTCATAAAAAACACATTTAAACCTAACAAGTTGTTATTGTTGGCATCTGTTTTTGTAGGATCAGTGGAAGTAGTTTCTTAATGCTAACAGTATTGAGGACTTGCTCATTTTGATAGATCACTAGTCTAAATTTCACACGTTAAGATAGTCGGTAAGATAAATTCGTTACATAGTGTGCTAGTGACGTAATACGATATATGTGGGGTCAGTAAATTCCATATGGGTATTCGGACTTCGCTCTCACCCCATATGGAATTTACTGACCCCATATATACCGTATGAGATCACTAGCACACTAAGTAACTTATGTTATCATACCTCCTATACATTTCTAGGAATATGATTGGTTAAAATCGTCATCTGTGTATAACGTGTATATTTGATATTAGGTTAGTAGGGAGGCGGGGCCTATTCATACACGGTTAGTAGTGGTGTTACGTCCCTTTATATTCCATACTAGGTAAAAGGGATGCGGGTCTTATTTCATACAAGGTTAGTAGTGGTGTTACTTCCCTTTATAAAAACAAAACGGTACTGAGAAAAAAATCTTAAAGGTTTCAACAGAAGAAGAAATTGATGATTAAGATGGAAATAAATTCATAAAACGCATTTAAACCTAACAAGTTGTTATTGTTGGCATCTGCTTTTGTAGGATCTATGGAAGTCGCTAGTTTCTCAATGCTAACAGTATTGAATACTTGCTCATTTTGATAGTTCACTAGTCTAAATTTCACATGTTAAGATAGTCGGTAAGATAAATTCGTTACATAGTGTGCTAGTGACGTAATACGGTATATTTGGGGTCAATAAATTCCATATGGGGTATTAGGTCACTAGCACACTATGTAACTAATAATACATTCTTCATCAACAGGCAGGTTTGAGAACAATACTTTAATCATAAAATTTACCCAAGTCTAAAAAGGTGGTTACCATATTAAAATCATTATCATTATTATCATTATAATTATTTTTATTATTAGTATTATTTCTTATTCAATTTAACACACTATGCTACAATTACATTCCCCAAATACCAAATGTACGTATGTATCAACATCATATGTTATAAGATACATTAAGTTCCGATATTTCATTAATAGATAAATGTATTTCAATTTGCAATGTTGTCTGTTTTTAGTTTAAATCCACAATTAAAATTAAAATGATATATTGTAATTCAAAAGAATCCGTTATTTTAAAATTAAACATTGATCTTCAATTTGTACTTCGTTTTGTTTGTTCGTTTTCATATCAACATTATAAATATTTTTAACTGTGTTTGAATTTAATATTAGTCTTTATCTTTACACATTGATTCAATTAATAACAAATAGTAAGTATGTCCATATTGAAAAAAATCAGATGAAAGATATCAATGTACATTCAAACTCATGGTCTAAATAAAACCTGACAACACCATGGCTTTAACAGAAAGTGACCAATAGATAATCAATCGAAAACACAACACGACATAGGAAAACTGAAGACTGAGCAACACAAACCACACAAAAACCTGAGGTGATCTCAGGTACGCCGGAAAGATAAGCAGATTGTCTTCCTAGTGTTGCACTCCTGTGTTGCAAATTAAAGTACACAATCGGTAATAAGTCTAATTCGGCAGGTGTCATCCAGGTCAAAGGTGTCTGGATTGTAGATACGATAATTGAAACATAGTTTCTATTATATGTTAAGCGGATAATCCATAAGGGTCAATACATTCATGATGTCGTCCGTAAAAAGAACGATAGGATGATTTGAATTTCACCATTTGAAACTCCTGGTTAAAAAGCTTCCTTGTGAGCAGCAATCCACTTTCAAAGAAATCATTATAGGCAATAGAAGTGTTTGAAAATCATAACAACTGGGAGATATAAGGACTCTTGCATTCTGACAATTCACTCAATGTTTGACAATTTCAGATAAAGGCACCATGTGTGTTAGTAAAAAAGGATATAAAACATTGCAAAGCATATTGATCAGTACAACAGACAACTAACAAACCATGAGAAAATATATGTACCAACAACATAGAAAAACACTTCCACTGCATTTAATTTGACTTTTCAAAGGTTCATCATATTGTGGAGCAACAAAGATATACAAGCAACGGTGAACAACACATCTACCTCAGATAGCTAAACGTAAACGTAATAAAGGCATAAAGCTAAGCCAGGTGGACCAATACAGATATACAAACAGCAAAGAACAAAACATCCACCTCATATAATTTGACGCAGTAAAGGCACAACATATGCGAATTTTACCTTCACAGTTGCCCATTAACACGTATATATGTCGTAAAAGTAAAAGAAATTCACAATACCAATTAGTCGAAAACACACTGGCAAACATCAATTGCCAAAAAACTGAAAACGACGATGAGACAAACAATAGTACACAAAACACAACATAACAGAAAACTAATAACCGATCAAAACATGAGGTGATCTCTGGTTGTCCAGAATAAAGCAGATAAAGCACCTGTCCTGTTGCTCAAATACATAATAAAACATAAAGGTATTGCTACCATACCTTACCTAGACAATGACAGACGAATCATAATCTTATACTGTAGTTCAACGACAGAACACCCAAATACAACACTCCTTGCAGGCATCATAAGGTCCCCTCATAATATTTAAATGAAATCGGTAGTAATTATAAGAGGCAACAAACTTTTTATAGTTGTCAGACCATTGCATGTGTTTCATATTTTATATATATATGAAAGTAGTTATCATTATCCCTTTACATTTTAGTATTTGTTATTCAGTAAAAAATGTATACTAAAAAAATTGTGACTTTTTAGAAGATATGTCATAACTATTTAAAATAAAAAGAATTATTAAAATTCAAATTTGATGAATGAAATATCGCTTTCTTACATTTAAAAAAATACGGCAATTCAATGATAAACCTTTTATTTCAATGTTCTAAAGCATTTTTTTTCATAATGGAACACAATAATATTACACCATTTTGTTAAATTAAGCAATGTTTGCTATAATGATATTTTATTTGAGATTATATCTCTTATTGAATAAATATCTGTTTATTTGGTGTGACGCAGCAATACCATTTTTGAAGGTTAATATCGTGTCAAAAATGATTTTGTAGGTTAGATTTTTAAATATTAATTAAAAATTTTGAAAATATGCGTACTTTGTCTTTACTTTTCAATAAACGTACAAAAATGTGCATTGTTAAAAAATTGAGTCTATTAAATTGAAACCTTTGATTTTATTATTTGATTACCATTTTCGAGCGGAATCAAAGGAAAAAAGCAATCCATATGATGAATGGCCGAAACTAATATGAATTAGACGTTGTAATCTAGCCTTATTATTTACGTTTTACGTCGTGAGACTGAATTAAGATGTACATGTAAAACAAAGGTTAACGTCGATGTACATGTGTAGATCAATGATAAACGCAGATGTTCATAAAATCAAAGGTTGACGTAGTTGTTCATGTCGTAGATGTACATGTAGATCAATGGTAAACGTAGATGTTCATGAAATCAAAGGTTGACGTAGTTGTGTATGTATATCAATGGTTAGCGTAGATGTACATGTAGATAAATGATAAACGTAAATATACATGAAGATAAAAGAGGGACGAAAGATACCAAAGGGACAGTCAAACTCATAAATCTAAAACAAACTGACAACGTCATGGCTAAAAATAAAAAAGACAAACAGAAAAACAGAAAAACAATAGTACACACGACACAACATAGAAAACTAAAGAATAAACAACACGAACCCCACCAAAAACTAGGGGTGATCTCAGGTGCTCCGGAAGGGTAAGCAGATCCTGCTCCACATGTGGCACCCGTCGTGTTGCTTAAGTGATTACAAATCCGGTAAATAGTCTAATTCGGTAGGTCATATTCATGAAAGGGAAGGGGATTGTAGTTACGACGTAAGGAACATATCCGATATCATTTGTGAAACGGTTATTCCATAACGGTCAACCAACTCGTGATGGTGTCCGTAAAATTTACGAAGGGATGATTTCAACTTCACCATTTGGAACTCTTGGTTTAATAGCTTCCTTGTGAGCAGCAAATCATGATAGGAAATGCAAGCACGGGAATATCGTATCAATTGGGAGATATATACCCCGTATGCAGGTGCTGCTGGAATGTTGCTACTTAGAAATGGAAAGTTCACAATTGGAAAGCTGAAATCATCTCTTTTGTCGTAAAGTTTTGTTTTCAACCGACCCTCATTGTCAATTTCTAGATGTAAGTCAAGATATGAACCGACTTAACTGTATCTGTAGTATCCTTTATCTCTAGTTCGATTGGATAGATGCGTTCCACATAGTCACCAAATTTTGAATTGTTTAGTGAAAGAACATCATCTATATAGCGGAAAGTAGAGTTAAAGGATATTGCTAACTTCTTATCTTTTAAATGCAATTCCACATGTAAAAAAGTTAAAAAAAAGAATTTACGAGATCGACAAACTGTACTACAAAAATAAAACTATACTACACTCCAACTCTTAAGAGACTGGGAATGCTTATTCATTTATGAAGCCATTCGAAACATTGCGTAAAACTAAACATTGAATACAAAATTAATCGGCAAATACAATGAACATTAAGATTAAGATATCCTTAAAGATAGCTACAATTACATGTGCATTTTGCAATTCAATAAAAATGCACTATTTTGCAACACCAACTTGAAGTAATGTTTCGTTATATTAAAAGCATTAAAAAAATCAATTTACCGTGAATTAAATAATGTAGACATCCACTATAGTGAAACATGTAGTATTGGATGCAATTTCCCTTTTCACTTGATTTTGTTCGTTACACACTAATTCATATTAAAAAATTCATGATCAAGCGGAGGAGAATAAATGATTCGGTTTGCAGTCATGCAAATCACAATACAAAGTTTATAGTTATATTTTTAAACATTGGATATATGTTGTTAAAATCATAATTTAAAAGAAAAACAATTTTTAGTTCATGATAATTTACAGTGGATTTAATCATGCTGAATAAATTCATTATCATTAACCACTATAGATCATGATATGGTCAGCTGACCTCTTTATATATGTAAATTTTAGTACTAACAAGCATAGACCTCCTCAGTTCAAGACAATTTAAGTAAATTAACTTTTAGTCATTAGCTGTACTGTATTCACGACCTCTTCGTCGACGATGGTTGACTTTCCGCTGTATATAATCCACCAGCTGTTAATAATCTGACAAACTTGTTTAGCGTCACTGATAAGTACTTTACTCCACGTCTAATGGAATTCAACATTTCAATCCTGGTATTTAAGATGAGTTTATTTTATATCTTTCCCGTCGATATATTTGAAAAAAATCGCATGTCAATTAACAATTTTATAAATATCTCACATGTGTTATTTTCGTTATCAACGGTGTGATGTGGCCTAATATTTACTCTGATTATTAGACTTTTACTGTGTGTGTTCATGAAAAAGGGATATGCATCTCGCCTGGTATTGTCATAAAAGAACAAGATCTCTAAGCAGATAATTAAAAAGGAGAAACAACTTTTGGCAACCTACATTTAAACAGAAACTGTCTAAAAATCATAAATGAAACAGATTCCATATCCGTATTTTATATCTCGCGCAGTTAGATGTTTCCCCTCTTCTACAACAAACAACATCAACCATTCTTAGTAAATCTCTATCTTAATGAATGTCACACCTAACTAATCAAATTTTTACTGTAATGATCAATTTTAAGTCAATAGCCGAACATTCGTATGATTCGGTATTGAATAGTAAAATATAAAAATTATTTCCTTAACTCCCTCAGGAAAATTGACTCTAGTTTGGTTGCTGTTAAAATGTTAAGGTCTTTTTCGTCATACAGATATCTTGATTATGCTTTACATGATTAAAAAAACTGATTGTAAAGTAAATTAATATTAGTTTATTAAACCAGGAAAATAATAATATTATTATGAATTATGAGAAATGCTTATGAACAAGTAGTTGTTGCTGAATGGCTCTTGTTTTATAAAAACTAGAAAGAAAAAGAAATGTGTCTAATTTTATTTGCAAATTTGATTACTTTATACAACAACTTTTAAATAAATGGGTATCTAATTTCTGTTTCGTCGATACGCCCCATATCTCTCATACATACACAATATGTTCGACGCATTATTTCAAGGCCAATCAATCACCTGGCATATGATTGTTTATGATAGTATGTTTACCTATAAATTAAAGAATGTACATAGACATACGATATTTTGTAACTCTGAGTTAATTTCTCTGGCGTGCAACGTTTTATTCACCTATACAATGCAAACGAAACATAAGTCAAACATCTTATGTTGGCACCAGAAGTTAAAAAAAACCATATCATTATATGTATTTGCGTGATCTTTATTAAGTATGTACCATTATATGTCTATCCAGTACTAATAGACTGACATCTTAAGATATGCAGGTCGGAAAAAGAAAAGAACAGAACCTGATATTTTAAAAGCAAGCAAAGCAAAATGACAGAAATGATATGTTGTCATATGTAATATAATTTTATAAAACGCCGACCTTGAAACACGATGACGTTTAAAAAACGAGAATATAAGATAAGATATAAAACTATGAAAATAATCTATCATTATGAATTTCACGTTGCTCGAGCAGTACATGTACTTATGAACAAGTGGTTGTTGCTGATTTGCTCTTGTTTTATAAAAACTGTATGTACACAGTTATATGAATTCCTAAACAATAAAAAATATCGCTCAGTCAAGTTTCAGACAAGGTCATTCGTGCCAAACAGCGCTAACTAAACTAATTGACGAATGGTTAAAATATTTAGATAATGGAGAAATAGTTGGTACAGTGTTTTAAGATTTCCGTAAGGCTTTTGACCTTATTAACCATGCCATACTTTCAGAAAAGTTAAAATTTTATCATATTGGGGAACATATGATAGATTGGATAAAATTATATTTGTCTGAAAGACAACAAAAAGTCCAATTCGTTAACATTAAATCTGATAAATCGTTTGTAAAGTATGGAGTGCCTCAAGGTTCAATTTTAGGTCCTCTGTTAATTTTAATATATATAAATGATTTACCACTTCATGTTAAACAATCCAACATGGATTTATATGCTGATGATTCAACATTGCATTTTAATGATAAAAACATTGAAAATATAAACAGCATATTGCAAAATGATTTAATTGCTATACAATCTTGGTGTTGCAATAACAGTACGAAAATCAATGCACAAAAAACTAAGTGTATAAAATTGGGTTCAAAACAAAAACTTACAGAACTATCAGAATTATGTGTTACCGTCAATGAAACTTGTATTGAGAATGTCCATTCTTTCAAATAACTTGGAATTGACATTGATGAAAATTTAAGCTGGGAAGATCATATTGATCGTATATGTAAGATTATATCATCTAAAATATCACTTTTATATAAAATCAAAGTATATTTGCCAACACACAAGGCAACTATTTTATAATGCATATATTCTACCATATATAGACTATTGTAGTTCAGTTTGGGAAAATTTATTACAAACAGATTCAGATAGAATCATAAAACTTCAAAAAAGAGTAGCAAGAATTATACTGAAATGCGATATTTCTATTTTATTCTGATTTCATGTTTTCATCTTTAAAATGGCTATCTTTTACCAAAAAAATTAAATACCAACAATCAATTCTAATGTATAAAATTGTAAATGGACTAACACCTGATTACTTAGCAATGCTAAATATTGATGATGTGCAACACCACAACTTACGATCTGTCTCTATTAATGATTTTTTTGTTCCAAGACCAAATACATTTATTTTTTATATCTTTTCATTATTCTGCAACCAACGTATGGAATAATTTACCACTTGAAATAAAGAATGTCGTATTGTGGAATTATTCAAGAAACATTGTTATAATCATTATCTTGACAATGATATGACAGTCAAATAATTTGTTTTCCTTTAACAAAACTTTATCAAATATTGCCATTTATTACCATTTGTATATTTGAATAATTGAATTGTGTATATGCTAGTAATATATATTGTATTTTAATGTATGCATGTTTAAATGTTAACTTTATGCATGTATTTTGTTTGAGGGCCTCAATGAAAATTAGACTAGTTCTAATTGAGTTACCCTCTTTAAATAAGGAATTTATTATAATTATTATTATTACATTGAATTCCTTAGTAATCACGAGTGCTTGACCGGTTTCAGAGATGACGACGTCTGCGACCTATCGACTTATCACTTATCAACACGACAGATGTTTTATAATTATGGACCAGGACACGCTTTTCTTTGGATTTGGTGAATTTCGTGTTGCTCAGTCTTTAGTTTTCTATATTGTCTCTCCTTTATCTTTTGCTATGGCGCTGTTAATATAAAAAAAAATAACATGAGGTATATTGCAAATGGGAAAATCTAAAAATATACAAAATGACACATAAATTAACAACTATTGATCACAGAACGGCCTCTATTAATGAGTAAAACCCCTGCATATCACATAGTCAGCTATAAAAGGCCTTTAAATGAAAAACTTTTCAAACAAGAAAACTCTCGGCTTAATTCATGCATGTACAAAATAATGAACGAAAAACAATGTGGTTCTCGTTTCTTGATAAGATAAAAGATATAGATAAGACCGTTGGTTTTACTGTTGGAAAGATTTTATACTAGTCATTTGTGGGGCCATTTATAACTTGCAGTTCATTGTGTGCCAAGGCTCCGTGTTTGACCTATAATTGTTTACTTTCGCAAACTGTGACTTGGCACTCATATACTACATCTTCTTGTGACAGACATATACATAATGTGGCGCGGTTAAACTAGTTTTTAGCAAGCAAACCCTTCCCTAACCTGTGACAGGGGTGTAACAGTACAACATAAGCGCTTAGCTTATCAGATCGATACAAAGCATACGCACATCAGTTGGTATGAGACATTTTCTGTAGAATGGTGAGAGAATGATATATTATTTAAACTTATATGATTGCCTATTGATTTGTATAGTAATGTTTCGAAATTCCTTCATTTTGTTATTTCCAGTATAATGCGTTCTGACAAACCAAATTATGTAAGTTTATAGATATAATAATTAGAACTGCAATTTAGATAAGATAGAAACTTTTTAAATGAAATCCTTTTCATAAATATGAGTTTGCTTTCGTTCGTTTTCCTCGTAGAGTAAACGTCCACGTGGATTCCCACAGTAAAATGTACTTTGACAAAAGGTAAATCGTTGAATTAATTATCGCACACATTTCTATTTATCATATTCTTCTGACATAAAAGCAAAATGTTTAGATTTAAAATTTATATTAGAATCCGTTAATCAAAGTAATCATTTTGGGACATGCTTCATTATTTTCAAAGAAAATAATTTCTTACACATTTATAGTTACTATTCATTATTAAAATGTAACTCTTTTGCAAAAAAGACAAATTAAAAATTTCAATGAACATCACATGTGTGATTTTTACAATTTTCAAAAATATCGTTTAAAAAGAATGAATTTCAGAGTGAACATTTACAAAAAATTTTTAAAAGTTGAAATAGCGATAAATTAATAAATATCAATGTATTTCTTATTTCTCATTGAGTATAACATAACAACATCGAGACTTAAAGGGAAAGAAATATGTTAACATATCCTATAACATAACAACATCGAGTCTTACAGGGAAAGAAATATGATAACATATCCTATAGTTTTCAATCGTGCAGGATACACTAGTGTTGTGAAGTATATTCAACACCAACATATTATACAGCAGTTTTATATACAGATTACAAACATATACTGTTGCACACTCGCACTATAAACAGAACTACAAACACAAGACACGGCACAAAACTTAAAAGCGTGTAACACGAAATGTCTTTAGAGTTTAAAGTTGACACTCCAAATGTCCTTATTTCATATGCAAAATAAAGAGAAGGACTAACCCTTATAAGTCTTTGTATGAATTTATAATTATACATTACTAGACACGTCGTTTACTTTGCAAATTACAAAAGACAATTACATAATATATTTGGCAGTTGTTTTAATATCGTCGAGCGGTTGTTTTTGTTTTAAGGTTGGAAGGACCCTACTAATTTAGTTTTCCCTAGAGTGTAGTAATAATATGAAATTTCCATTTTGCCCTAAAGGAACTACATTAAGTCTTTCATTTACAGTGACGAAGCATGTTTTTCAGATTAATAGGCAAGGCACATTTCTGAAAATTCTATTATTGTCATATATAGGAAAAACGTTTGTATATTGCAAAAAAGTAAACTAGTCATTTGAGATCTAAAACTTCCCTGTTTTCCTGTCGAGTAAAGAATTTATATATGTTGTAATGTTTCATTTCTAAAATTACCATATGCATCTTTCTCATAATAAGTTTAAACATTTTAAAGATCTATAAGATATAAATATTTAATTTATATAATAGGGCATATTATTTTCGATAAATTAAGAAACACAATTTGGGTACATGTTGAATATACTTATGTCTTTAGGGTGTCGTCTCATCAATTTTAATTCGCTATTAGGACAACCCTATAATTTTCTTAAAATTCGTGTGTCAATAAACCATTAGGATTTGCTACAAATATGTATATAACTTATTTAATCATATACACTTACCCGTATTTAGTATGAATACAAACACGTAAACACTCATTCTCCGTTTGCATTCTTAATTGTACTTGTATCAAATAGCAAACGTTTAGTTCACAATATATCACGTTTTATAGAATGTAACTTCCTCTCTCATTGTGATGAAATAATATACTGTTTCACTTCAATTCTCGTATTTAATTTCAGTCTAGATGGGGGGGGGGGGGGGTAAACAAAAGTTGTGGGATGCTTGTAAGTGTATTTGACAATTACAACAGAACTAAATAAAAGCGTCATTTTGATAAATTAAGTAAGTGAAGCTTGTGTAACGTGTCTCACTTAAATTTGAATCTATTCGTATCCGTTTTCACGGAATCTGGGATGCTTCATTGTCAATTTATAATAAGTTAACCCAACTCGGAATATTTTTTTTAACAAACAGACCAAACGTGGAAACTTTGAATCTAAACTACAAAGAAACAGCTTAATTATACGTAATTTTCTTTGTATTCAAAAGTCTAAAATGTAACTTCAATTTATCCTTAATGATTTTAACATTTAGATTCCAACGCTTTCGGTCAAACTTTAAAGCTTCATAAAACAAGAAAACAAGAACATATAGTATCAAAGAAACAAAATCTCCGAATCACTGAAGTCACCAAACATTTAAAAGCAACATATTTCAGGGACAGCGACCCAAATTGTTGTGTGAAATCAGAGCTACATATAAAAGAGGGACGAAAGATACCAAAGGGACAGTCAAACTCATAAATCTAAAACAAACTGACAACGCCATGGCTAAAAATGAAAAAGACAAACAGAAAAACAATAGTATACATGACACAACATAGAAAACTAAAGAATAAACAACACGAACCCCACCAAAAACTAGGGGTGATCTCAGGTGCTCCGGAAGGGTAAGCAGATCCTGCTCCACATGTGGCACCCGTCGTGTTGTTTATGTGATTACAAATCCGGTAAATAGTCTCATTCGGTAGGTCACATTCATGAAAGGGAAGGGGATTGTAGTTACGACGTAAGGAACATATCCGATATCATTTGTGAAACGGTTATTTCATAACGGTCAACCAACTCGTGATGGCGTCCGTAAAATTTACGAAGGGATGATTTCAACTTCACCATTTGGAACTCTTGGTTTAATAGCTTCCTTGTGAGCAGTAACCCTCTATCAAGAAAATCATGATAGGAAATGCAAGCACGGGAATATCGTATCAATTGGGAGATATATACCCCGTATGCAGGTGCTGCTGGAATGTTGCTACTTAGAAATGGAAAGTTCACAATTGGAAAGCTGAAATCATCTCTTTTGTCGTAAAGTTTAGTTTTCAATCTACCCTCATTGTCAATTTCTAGATGTAAGTCAAGATATGAAGCCGACTTAACTGTATCTGTAGTATCCTTTATCTCCAATTCGATGGGATAGATGCGTTCCACATAGTCACCAAATTTTGAATTGTTTAGTGAAAGAACGTCATCTATATAGCGGAAAGTGGAGTTAAAGGATATTGCTAACTTCTTATCTTTCTTCCTAAGAAGTTCCTGCATGAAGTCAGCCTCATAATAATAAAGAAACAAGTCGGCAAGTAGAGGGGCACAGTTTGTTCCCATTGGGATGCCGACAGTCTGGTTTACAAACGGTTTTTGTGTCATGCTAGTTTTAATTCAGCATTATTTTTTAATCTGTTTTTAACACGTTAACAACCTAATCAACAACAAAAAACGTTATCAATTGCAGCATATTCTAGTGAAAGCCAGCATTGTACTATGGTAAATTGTAACGAAAATCGAATCATGTAGATTTCTTTAAAACAATGACACTTAAACATTCCCTGTATGGCTTATCTCAGTTAATCTGCCTTACTTCTGTGCAGAAAATGTATATTAAAACTATTTTTGCTTCAAATAATTTAGTTTTATTTGATTAAACTGCTAACATTTACCTAATTGAAATAAATAAAACAAGTATTTGGACAGCAGTCCTATTAGGTGTCTCTTTTTTATTTCGATATTTCAGTTTCAGTTTCACATGAAATATTCACCTACAAAACATTATTATGAAATAATTATTTATAAAATTCATTTAGGACAGAAGTTTTTATGTCAAAGCTAGAACTTTTTAAACCATTCACTCATATTATAGTAAGTCCTTATTATTTAAATTTCATTAAAAAGACAATAATTAACTTGAGTTGGTAAGTATTACTTTTTTATTTCACAGAACTCACCGCAAACAAACAACCCTTCACTGAAGCAAATTGTTGAAATATATTACCAGTTGATAAGTTTTTGGGAAAAGAATTCAAACTGCAATATGGTAAAGTGTTTTAGTTGTTTTCTCTCAATCGATTTATGACTTTCGAACCGCTGTATACTACTGTTGCCTTTATTAAGTCATTGTAATTATTATACTCATAAGCCTACTGGATAAGCCCAGTCAGTATCTAAAATAAAGTGTTATATAAGTATAGTAGTGTACTTGAATACCTTTATATCTGGTATATAAATAATATTAACAATTCCGCAATTGTTTTAAAGTAATACATTATATCTAAATAATTTTTTATCATTTATTTAGATACATCGAAACACAATATATTTTACATCTACTATTTATCTAATTTATCAATATAATCTGAAAAATACTTAAAATAAAATAAAAACCTAACGATAAATGTTAAAGGTTCCGAAGATATAGTATCCTAAATGTTATACCAAAAGACAAACCCACTATAGAAAATCAATTGTAGTATTGAGATTTAATTGCGTGATTTACAAACAAACGTGGCTTATTACCTTGATATATTGTGTGTTATTAAACAATAAACAATTGTTATCTTTTTTCATCATATGGGCAACACATAAAATCGATATCAGGTGTTATGGTCAAATGGGGAGACTGTCAGGGTCGATTTAAGTTCAGACGTTTAAATTGTAAATTTAATCAAACAAATTTGAAGTCATTTTTCCGTGAGTGATAAGGGAAATCATTACGTTATATAAAACAAAATTTATGAAATTGGGTAAATTTACTTTTTACATTTTCTATTTTATGACACTGATTGGTAAAACGTTCAGCAGTTTATATGATCATTATGCTATATTGTGACGTTACACTATTGTTTCAGCTAAAAGTGTAAGTTTTGCACCATTAAAACGTTTAAACCAGATACCATTGTTTGTACCTGTCCTCAGTCAGGAATCTGATGTTTAGTAGTTGTCGTTTGTTTGAGTGGTTGATAAGTGTTTCTCGTTTCTTGTTTTCTATATAGATTAGACTCATGATTTTTCAGTTTGAATGGTTTAACACTTTTTTTGGGGCCCTTTCTGTTTGGCTTGAGCCACGGCTCCGTGTTGAAGAACGTTATTTTGACCTATAATGTTGGTTTTTTTTTATAAATTGTGACTTGGATGGACTTGTCTCATTGGCACTCATATCACATCTATATAATTTATATAGATTAAGGTAAAAACTTATCTAAAGACTGCAGTTGTTATAAAATAGTTAGTTTGTATGTATGCTGGAGTTGGGTTTTTTTTTGTTGCACTTCAGTGTTCCTGTTGTTCTTTTGTATTCCTCTTATAGCTGATGTGTTCCCTTAGTTTAGTTTTTTTTTCTAAATCGATTGATTACTTTTGAACAGAGGTATACTACTTTTGCCTTTATAGATATGTATCCCAAAGGAATAGAAATGAGCGATATGAGCTATTACAATTCTAAAAGGGGCTGGGGTTCAATGTATTACAACAGAGACATAGTACACATACCACCTAAATTGATATAGCACAGTATGATTTGAACTGGTATAAATATTTTTTTTCAAAGTTGACGATGGTTGAGTAATTAAAAAGACCCTCCGTATTTATACTGTCCAAAATGAATAGCACTGTGTGACGTAATCTGATATGAATTTCGATTTTCAGAGTTGACGCAGGTAAAGAAGTTATAAAAGAGACTGCGTAGTTAAACAACATAACAGAACAGTACTGCATGATTACAAATACCCCTGTTCGTTGATTCCGTTGGGTTTCAGTTTGTTTATCCAAAATCTTTCCCGAGATATTCTATCCTTCCTAGACAAAGCAGTATTGTGGTCAATAATGATAAAAGTCAGTCGATTGAGATATTTCTCAGTGTGCCCTGGTGATTCCAACTGTCGATTGAAAGGAAGGTCTGGCTTACATGCATGATCATTACGAAGGTCGTTCATACGGTTGTGAATTAGCTGTTCTGATTCACTGACAAATTGTTTACTATATGTATACTATGGAAGGTACACAGTATTTGCAAATAACAGTGCAAAATACGGTTATTTCGTACCAGTGGATTGACTGATGAAAGTCTGGGTATTCAGTATTTTTTTGCAAGTCAGACTTCCTTTGTTTCGATGATATAACCTTTGTTATATTAAGCACTTTATTCTTAAAATAATACTAGAACTGCTTTTGATAATCGTATTATTACATTCGTTTCTTCTTTAACCACGGTTTGATATTCGGATATAGATTAAGATTACACATTGTTTATCATTATTTATTTAAACTGGCCAGAAAAGGAGTTTGTAACTTCAAAATGTAATGTGTTATGATTTCTATTAGAAAATTTAGTAACACACTCAATGAATTAACTTAATGTGCACCATAAATTAACTTGATGTATAACATTACATTTGAAGATTTTTTTTTAATGTTAACTTAACAAAGGCACAGTTTATAATCGAAATCATAAATCAAAATTAACTTTCATATTTGTCTGATAATTTCTAAATAATATACAAAATTCTAAATACTTGTTAAATGTAGTGTCATAAAAATGTAATATATTGAATTTTAAAATTTTATAGGGAATAAATGTGTTGTTAGATTCTTCCATTATATACCGTATTTACAAAAAGTACGCCAAATATTTTCAATTGTATTCGTTTCAATCAAAGAGAGAGGTTGAAGATGATAAATCCAGCTGTTTAGGTATTTGCATATTTGAGAATCATTCTGTTTACTGAAAACATAATGTCATTAAGTTCATTTTATTGTGGTTGTGTGTTATTTTTTAAATATAAAAATCATGAATTATCAATTCTTGTGAAAATTATAATTTTAAGAGATCCGATGAAAAGAATGTAAATACTTATCTGAATGACGTTATAATTAGTTTGATTTCAATATGAACTATTATTAGATTGTACATGTAGTTTAACAATTTTTATGTCTATCGCTAGTACGAGCATTCATAATTGAATGAAATATTTAGAAATATTGTGGATACATTTTTTTTCGCTGATACTTATTTTCGTGAACTGCTTAAACATAATATTTTCGTTGAAACTTGATTACGTGGCTTTACCAAATTCTGCAAACAATCCTATGAAAGATGAAAGCGTCATTCTTTTAAATGTGTGATTCTTCATTTTTCATGAATTTACAAAAATTTGTACCAAACGAATTAGTATAAGTAACCCATAGTATGACAAAATCAGGGGATTTAACTTCTACGGTTATTTTCATTGAGGATGCAAAACAAAACTGCCGAGGAAATTGGTCTGAACATTAGTCGATTACTAATGAAATAATGTCTCTTTTCTTTACAGAATTTAGAAGGAGGTATTTATTTGGCGCAATCGGATATTTTGTTGCACATTCAATTCTTCTTCTTTTGACACACTCCTTATTATGTTGTTCGTTCAATTTACAGTTTCACGGTGTGGAAACTGTACTGTGCGTTTTATAATATGTTTTAATTTACAGGGTTGATAATCTAATTTGTTTATATGTCTTATGTATACATGCTTAATGTTTTCGCTACAAAATAGTGAAACAGAAACATTATATATAGGAACATATGTGTACAGCAAACTTTTCATTTTGCAACTTGTTATTGTTTCGAATGGTAGAGTCCCGCTTGACAGTCTACCTATTGACTAAATAATTGCAAAACAATACAGTTCCTTTCTCACACTCTGTGCTCGTACTTCCTCATTCTGCACATGGAATCATTCACATCTGTGTTTCAAACTTAAATATTATATAAAATTATGATTTTCCAATTACTTTTTGTTTTTAAAAATTGCACCTCCAAAGAATTGTAAGAAAAATCTTCGGATCCGAATTATTAATAATTGGGAAAATTATGATAGTATACACCATATGCTATTTGAAGTAAAGTGAAATTTGTAACTAATTTTGCCACTTTACGTATAAAAAAAAATGTGTCTAGTCAACCAATTTTACTCAAATTCTCATATTTGATTTATAACAATGATAAACATTTATTCAAATTATAAAAAGTTTAAAATAAACAATTTACAGGGCATGGGCATGGAGTTCAATTATATATGTAGCGTCGTAAAGTGTGTATTTTAGTCTAGACTCCTTCTAATAAACCATCGAGTTGAACTCCGACGACTTCCAATGACCATATAAGCGATATAAACATAAATATAGATATAAATATAAATAGATATCGAAGTCGTGCAATTGGATTTGTCTAGGTTGGTTTAGTTTCATTTAATAGATTAAATATATATGTTAATCATCGTTTTTACCTATATAAGAATGATTATGTGTGGATTGAATCAGTCAATCAAATGATTAACCTTGGTCTAACTTTCAATGTTGACATTCTTTTCAATTAACTTTACACGGACAGTTCATGCGTTATCCATCTCTAGCTAAGGGCTTGAATTGAGGTTCACATGAATACGGAGTCAACGAGTTCGAATTATTCACTTGCAAGTGTATAGTTGATCATTAATTTGTCTTACCTTATTTTGACAAAATTGAAGCAGACCAGCTGCTAAAAGCAAATTATTATTTCACTTTTTAACGTTCATTAATGATTGAACCAAAGCAAATCATATTTTAGATTTTTTTCTATATATCTCTTAGCTAGTGCCTCTTTAAATTCAAGTGTTAAAATCAGAGGTGGTAAAAAAATATTGAATATTAAAGAGTTTAATGTTGAACATGTTCAAATATCAAAATGATTTTCAATGCTTCGTGTAACTGTTGAAGGCACTTTCATAGACAATTGTGAATTACAATATATTTGTAAAATTGAAGAAAGTCTGCAACCAAAGTCAACCTGTTGATGTTACTTCCGGGAGATCATTCTCTTTGGTTAAATATGTTTGTGATTTTTTTGGATGAAAACTCAAAACTAACCTAAATCGTCGAACATGCGGTTTTTAAAATTATCTCCAGGCGTTTATTATCTAATGACCTGTTTAGATATTAGTTTGGTAAAACTCTAAAGTACACTATGTACATATCGTTAAAATGAAAGAAAACAATGGCCTAGTGTAAAATTAATTCAGTTGAATCCTTCTTATTTGATTTAAACCGTTGATTTTCATTTGATGATGAGGAATCACAACGTCTTTCGAGTAAAATCATATACTACGTATGACAATATCCATTGTTACAATGTATTATATCTTATAATGCAATATAACAGGTTTTGAAACAAAACCTTACAAATATATAACAATGTGATTTTCAAACGTAATAATATATATTGACTTTAATTCTTGATCATTTACTCTTGCATCAACAACAATTCGTTCCTTCTTCATCCCGGCCAGATAAAAACAAATCGTGCGAGGTCATTTGGAACCTCTTTAACGAATTGACTTACTTCTAGACAAGTTGAAAATGCAATTATTTCAAAGCTTAGAAGCAATTCTGAAATGGTTAATCATTCATATATTTTTGTAGAAGAATGATTAACAGTAAAAATAGAGCCGCTTATTTTCAAGAGATCTTGCAAAAGATTTACGGGATATGTAAGAAAATATATATTACACTAACAAATGTATACTTCTTATTCTTGTGATCTTTAAGGTGGTACCCAACACTTTCACTAAAATTAATTTGGCTCGTTTAATTTTCATAAAATTTTGTCAAAGTTAAACAAAAATATAAAAATTTTAATTTTTTTGAACCAACCGTTTTGTCAGAAAAATTACACTGGTTATATAACAATTTGACAACCACCAATTTTGATCATTGAGAAGCTTAACATTCCTTTTACAACACAACGTAATTAAAAAATTTAGCTGACTTTACAGAGTTATCTCCCTGTAGTGTTAGGTACCACCTTAAAGTATCAAATGAAGCAATTTTATCCTCAGGAGTATCATTAGCTCAG
This sequence comes from Mytilus edulis, assembly GCF_963676685.1. Taxonomy (NCBI): domain Eukaryota; kingdom Metazoa; phylum Mollusca; class Bivalvia; order Mytilida; family Mytilidae; genus Mytilus; species Mytilus edulis. The sequence goes on from NC_092346.1 coordinate 99,088,596, forward strand.
TTGACAGTTCTTTGATCTATTTGACTCAAATTCTCATACTTGATTTATAACATAATAAAACGAATATCCAAATTACTAAAAGCCTTAAATAAACTAACAATGCACTGACTCGATAATATGTATCAGCATTTCGTGTGTGTTTTTGTTAAGACATTACGTTAACTCCGAAGACTGTCGACGGTCATCAAACTCGATATAATCATAAAAATATAAATTGACATACATAGATAGCGACCACGTGCCACTAGGTTTTCTTACAAACATTTGTGTTTAGGGGCCAGCGAAAGCCCGCTTTCGGGCTTGAGATTTTCCGGCTGTGGTGATGACCCATTCGCGGCTATGTGCTGTTTTATACTCTCAAGTTCGGTTGTTGTCTCTTTGTCACATTCCCGTTTCTCAATTTTATTTCTATGTCTGTTTAATTTCATATTGTAGATTGAAAATTATGTTGTTTTGTCGTTTTGTATAAGAATGATTTTTCTGTTTATCGAATCAGTCAAGCATATGGTTGACACTTGTTTCACTTTATATGTGGACATTTTTTTCCTTTAAATAGCTGAAATAATGCGTAACTCATCTCCAGCTAACGGATTAAATAGAAGGTCACATGAATACGCATTCAATTAGGTTGCAAGTAAATAATTGATCAGCGACTCTTTTTTTTTTATCTTATTACTTAAAAAAAAAGGATTGAAACTGGCTGCTAAACGCGAATTATCATTTCACTATTTCACTTCCATTTATGATTGAACAAAACATAGTCATATTTGAATTTTTAAACGTAGCTAAAAGGTTTAAATGTGATTTGTTACAATCATTGAAAAGTGTCCCGTTGATAATTTAAGGAATTATTGGACTCCTTTAGGCAAAGTTCCTAAAATGGTACTTATTTCATGTAGTACGATATTTTGTATATAAAGTTGAGAGTTTATCAAGCAGAAACTGTCAACGATCTGGCATTAGAAAAGAATTCCCCAGATTAAAAACAATCAAACAATGAAATTAGCAACAACTGACAAGTATCGAGGCTTGAGTCGAGATATGCACATAAAATTTTATCAGTGGTAAACTTGTATTTTTGTTTTAAAGTCCTCTCCCTGAAAATGTACTTCAAGGAAGATATATTATTAATCAGTACATAAACATGTTCTTAAACATAGATTGATAACATAAGTACATAAATTAAGATAAAAAAACATAAGTCGATAAAATACTACAGAAAGGATGTCATCAGTTTGTTTCTGAAGGCAAGATCAAACAACTTGTTTCGCTTGGGGAAAATCATGCTGTCATTTATTATAATATTGGTTGCTGGCCTTTGTTCGCATTGAAACATTATTAACTAATCTGGAAGACAAGTTGTAGTGTACTGCCTGAATAAAGATTTAGGGGATTTTAATGAAGAAGCACGAAACACTTGTAATTCAAAGATGTCACGGCAAATACGTGCATATCAAAAGAACTGGAAATGAACACTTAATAAGGAGACAAGGAAATATATGCCTTAGATAGTCAATTTGAATAAACATAAACAGAGTTCAATTATAGAAGTTGTCTAATGAGGACATAACAAGACCACACACATTTAACATATAGTGTATTCCGTGATCGTTCCACATTATGATATTCTAACACAATAACATTCATCAAATACTTTGTGTTCCAATGAACTGTGGCGTATTCAATCTATTCAATCGAAGTATGTTTATAGTTTAACTCTAGTGATACTTGTTTCATTTGGAATCATACCACATCAATTTTGAAGAGTTAACGAAGTTTATTTCGCGTAAGCGAGACATTAAGCGGTCATAGATTCCGTCGGCGGCGTCGGCCACAAGATTTAGATTATGTACGTCTGTGGTTAACATTTTTTTTACGTCAATAACTTTTTATAATACAAATGAAATTGTTTGAAATTGAAACAGAAACTTCTTTATGAGTATCCAGGGTAAAATTTTGAAAATAAAACATGTTTTAATTTTTCCGTATTTTACAGATAAATGGACTTAGAATATTTCTACAGTTAACAAGTAGTTATTGTACTTTACTTTGTCACACCTTTATAGATTTTTAGAATGTTTCTACAGTTAACAAGTAGTTACTGTACTTTTTCAAACCTTGATAGAATTTTTTGAAACTTTGGCAGTAGCTTTGTAAACGATAAAGAGAAAACCTATGAAGCAAACCTTGAAGCAAAGTTTTGGAGTTTAATGTGCGTCCATTTTCGGGATTTTCTCGCTGTGTTGAAGACTTTGTGGTGGTCTTCGACTGTGTTCTGCCTCTTTGTAGGTTTGTTGTCTCTTAGACACATTCCCCATTTCCATCCTCAATATTTTTTTTGAATTTTTTTTCTCAATTTTAGTATTTTGTGAAAGAAGGACATATTTTACAGTTAAGATTTAAAGACAACCTGGGATAAAAACATATAACATGATAAATCGTTAGACCTTCATGGATTGCTATGTAACTTCAAGACCAAACAGCATCAAAAGAAAACATTGTTGTTTTTTTTAAATCTGTATATTACTATAAAATTGACTCATTTTTTAAAGTCAACATTACACTTAACCAAAGACAGTAGCAATCGCAGGCGAAACACTGGGTTCTATGGAACCCCTAATGACATTTTATGTTATTTGTTTTGGGAAAAAAATGACAATAAAAACCAAGCTAACGAATCTACCATTTTTATATTATCATTTGGTTATTGCTTTATATTAACTGAATTTATTAGATTTTACCTAGAAGGTTATAATAGAATATGTACCTTACCTTAGGTCAGGTAATTCTTATTGGAAGAGAGATGTCAAATGCAAATGTTCAAATAGTAACAAAAAAATATAATATAAAGGTGTAAGCCGTACTCGTCTCATATTGTTGTAGCTTTTGTAAGACTCATAATAAATATATCAACCTTATAATTCTAGCATTCATAAAAAAGATACATAAAATAAAACATATGGTCATTCATTACGTCAAAGTCAATGGATTGATAGATACCAATGACACAAAACTATTCAAAAATGTTTAAAAACATGCTACTTAATATTTGATACTAGATAAGATACGTTGCCGTATAAGTGTCAAATTTAATATAAGTACAAAAAATATCAGTATGTATACTTAATTAATACATTATAAGTGAGAATAAACACTACGCTTATTTCATATTAATGTTTAATATGTGTTAAATTAAAAATAAAATTTTGCGTTAACAATAAAGCTCATTGTTGAAGAACATTTTGTGAACTTTTTTAACCGTTTGATTTAAATAAATTAATAGAATGAGGTTTTAACCAAAAATCATGCTGTACGCGCGAATACATATCGTCTTATTTAGGTTTTTATTGAGTTGTTTTTACTTCATATATTTTTTTATTGTTATTATTAAAATAAGAATATAATTATTTGTAATTTATAAAGGCCTATGGCTGTTATCAGTAATAACTAATTAATTCCCTCTTCTCTCTCATGCAACGCCGCAGAACATGTAAAACATGGATAACTGCATGTTCAAATCAACATGGATAAATACTTATACATCGTACACACAAAAAAAACAAGTCTCTCTACTATATAGGGATTCGATATATATGGACTTCTAGTAAGGAGACTGTGTTGTTCAGTGATAGTTGTTTGTTGATGTGTATCATATGTGTTCCTCTTTCTATATAGATTAGATTGTTGGTTTTCCTGTTTGATTCCTTTTCACAAGTCATTGTGGAGCACTTGCTGTTTGGCGATGGCCAGTGCTCCGTCGTGAAGGCCGTGCTTTGGCCTATTATGGGATCCTTTCACATATTGTGACTTGGACTGGATAGTTGTCTCATTGCCACTCATACTGCATCTTCTTATATCTACTATGAAATAGATAATTTTAAAAAATCTGACAAATTTACGTCTGAACTTAACTATACCTGGCAGACTCTCAATTTGACCTTAACACCTGATATTACTATTATTAGTTGTCCCTTAGATGAACTAAAATAAATAACAATTGTTTATTGTTTAACAACACACAATACATCAAGGTTATAACCTATGTTTGTTTGTAAATCACGCAATTAAATTATAATAAGATTCTATAGTGATTGTGGCTTTTGGATAACATATATGATAATATACAATCTCAACCTTTAACATATGGAGAGTTGTCTCATTAGCACCCAGACCACATCTTCTTATCTATATTATACAGAAAGTGAAGTCTTTAAGTGTGTATTGGAATGATAGCAAACAGTTTGTTTCCTTCTATGCGACAATTGAGCAGGTTTTCTCACGGATCTGTTCATGGACCCTTGTTATGCCCTCATATAGACAGCTATATAAAACGCCTCGACATGACAATATGTGAAACAATTGAAACGAGAAATCTAACCGCCAAATGCATAACTAAACAAAATACGATAAGGAAAAATGATAGACACGAACCAACAGACACACTGAATTACAGGCTCCTGGTTGATCATTTCATATATTGTCACGTGAAGTAATTTCTGTTTCCGTTCGGCTTTGGAACATTAATTTAATATTGTTGTGATGAATTCCGGTAATCTTTGTTTTCAATGTCGAGAATTTCTCTGCGTTTACTGGAACATTGTTTAGACTCAAATACAATACAGGAATTTTGTATTCAAATCAAAAATAAACAGCTGCGCCATGAGCGCATGATACGCCCGTCGTCTTTTATGTGATTTTTATGCAATAATCATAAATAGTTTCTATTTACAGCGAAAACACACTTTTTAAACAAAAAAGTTAATAACTCATAAATAAAATTATGAATCACCATAAAAAAAACTATACAGATCTTAAGATTAATACAACTAAGAAGTGTGTAAAGTTTTAAGCAATAATCATAAATTTGTTTTTTTTAGATACGGCGCAAAAGGTATAAGACCCCTCCCCCTTTTTTTTTACAAAATATTCAATAACTCAAATATCAAATTTTGAATCATCAACAAAAAGTATACAGATCTTTTGATAAATATAACTAAGAAGTGTGTAAAGTTTTAATCAATTATAATAAATCGTGTTTGAGATACGGTGCGACATGTGAAAAAAACACACCCCTGTTTTAGTTACAAAGTCCCGTAACTCAAACAGTTTTAATCTAACTTTTATCAAAAAGTATACAGATCGTTTGACCATCATAAGAAACAACTATATTAAGTTTCATGAAATTTGGATAAGTCTTTCTCAAGTTAGAGTGTGACATGTTTACGCCGGACAGACAGACGGACAGACAGACGGACGGACACCGGACATTTGTATACCATAATACGTCCCGTCAAAAGTTTATGGGCGTCTAAAACACTGTAATGACCAATCTCAATCGTTTTAATTTATTTAACTGTATTTCCAGCATCAATAAGTATTGGAGAACCAGTCATACTGTCAGCACCAGAAGTACAAAGAAAAGACACAAGCTCAGCAATCTAAAATACGTAGAACAAAATACATTTTTTATAAAAATAAAAAGAACAATAGAATTAGGAGAATATGTGCAGTTAAAATGAATAAAAACGAAAACGTTAAACATCTTTGTATGCCCGTAGCACTTTTCTAGAATTACCTTCATTAAGAAAGCTCAAACCTAATCATTCGAAAGCTAAATTACCATGAAGGACATAAAAGCATAACAAATTTCGTCGTAGGTCAACTTATCGTGAGGGAATGAACCTTAATTTCTGAGAAAAAAAATATTTAGAATGATTCATATGACCTTACCTCTTGTACTGTTATTGGTTTCTTGTGTGGATTAAGTGTACTAAACAGTTCTTCCTGTAATACAACTTTCAGAGATAACTCAGACAACCAAACAGTAAGATTGAAATGAAATACAAATAGATTGATAGATAGAACGACATCTCCTTTTGTTCATATCAGTGAACAGAAATGCTGGATAAAGATCTCGTATAAACACATGTTTGTTTCTACAGAAAATGAAGACAACTTATCAAACGTGTTTGAAATCATGGCCAGATAACTTGTATGTGAAATCGGAAATGATCTGTATAACAATTATCATTATTGAGGGTATTGAGACAAATACATGTATATAGATAAAGCTACGAAGGACGCACTAGTGACGCAGTATAAAAACCAACGGAAAAGTAGTATCAAATACACATACAAAGTTGAAGAGCATTAAAAACTGAAAATTCCAAAAATATGTGCCAAAAATAAGACTGATGCAATCTATACCAGGGGTAAAAATTTTAAGCTTTTGAATAAGTTTGCATTTCATCCATAGTAAATTTACCGAAATATGGAAATAAAATTCAAATTGCATGTCGACCTACACGTATAGTGATGACTACCTAGTATTGAAATTACATTACCTTAGCACAATCAAAAGACAGAGAATTTGCAGCTGCATGCTTTTCTATTTTGTGATAAAATACTACAATAGAAAACGAACTCGTTAGAATATTAAAGTATTCATTAAAAAAAATTCAATGTGTTTGGAGGTAAATTATTTTACACTTGGTAAATGTTCTAATGAAACCTTGAACACAATTATTGCTGTATATGGCGGTATGAATTGCACAAATTGATATTCTTCCGAAGGTTGTTAATAATTTAAGATGGTTCTGAGATAATCGATAGAATCTTTTTTTCATTTTATTCAAATATTGTAGTTTTCATGTCTCAGTTTTTTAGCAACGGAATGCATACAATTTGACTTTGAGTCATTTATCAATTTTTTAGGATTTTACTGCTCTATATACCGATCTATTTTGTCTAGCTTCTTGCAAGTATTTTGTATAGTTGGTGCACTTGCTGTTTTGTAATAAAACCCAATCAATCATGTAACATATATAAAACTTTGAAAGGGAGTAAAGTTGAGAATGGAAATGTGGAATATGTCAAAGAATCAACAAAAGGTCTCCATATTGTTTGTATTGTTTAAGAATGCTGTGTCTATTAGTTTGAAATAAGCCGGTACCTTTTGATAAATATTTAGTTTTAAATAAGGCATATATGTATATAAAACGTGTATTGACAATACAAAACCTACATAACTTACTTACTTGGTGCATCAGAATAGCCTGGACAGACTACATTACATGTCACACCATGAGGAGCGGCTTCTAAAGCAACACCCTAATGATATAATATATCATTTCATTAAGTCGCTATAGATCAATAGTATCGTCGTCTCTATGAATTAGATAATATTTGTTTTTTGTGGTGATAACCCTATTTTTTTGTTTTTTACCATGATTTGAACATCGGTGAACTAATTTTGCCTAAATGTATGCCTTGTCTGATATTTTTATTCATACATATTAAATTTTGTATAAAATTGTATCAAAGGCGCCGCCCCAGCTAAAGTAATAAAAAAATCATTAATCAATCAATCATCTGCTATCATTCTGATGTCGAACAAAACAGAAGCACATACTTTAGTTAGTCCAATCAATGCTGATTTACAGGCACTATAGGCAGCCAGTTCTGGTCCACTTATAATACCCATCATGGATGCCATGTTTATAATTCTTCCCCATCCTGTAATGCAAGACAAGACTAGACAAGACAAATACTTTATTAAAGTCTCACCTTATGTACATACATCTAAAACATATAAATACATAAACAACAGCGTATGCATAAGCCACTCTAAAAAGAGTTACGTTACGAGAGACTGATTAAAACACTGGTTCGATGCCACTGCTGGTGGACGTTTCGTCCCCGAGGGTATCACCAGCCCAGTAATCAAAACTTCGGTGTTGACATGAATATCAATAATGGATTACCTAAGCCGTATTTGGCACCACTTTTGGGAATTTTGGATCATCAATGCTTTTCAACTTTGTACTTGTTTGCTTTATAAATATTTTGATATGAGCGTCACTGATGAGTCTTATGTAGATGAAACGCGCGTCTGGCGTACTAAATTATAATCCTGGTACCTTTGATAACTAAATACATAGAAGAAATATATATATACACGTATAAAACCCATGTGTTTAATCGACCTAAATAAAAGGTCAATTTCACCTTATACATAAAACACAAAAAAAAGTAATGAAAAAGTGATAAAAACATATTGACTTAAAACATATAAAAGTAATTTATATACAATCATTAAACATATAAAACACTTTTTCTTCTAAATTGCAAAATAACATAACTGCAATTGTTGATAAAATAAATGAAAACAACACATTATTAATTGCATGCGTCCACGGCGTTTTTTCGGATTTCCCTTTATCAGAAACGCTCGAGCCAACAACTGTATTTCCCTCAATCGTTTGTCTTCAGATTATTTATAGAAATGAAAAAATATGATTTGTGTATTGACATCATAGTCTTTCTTTTTTATTGAATGTAACTATGTAGTTTGTCTCTCGCGATATTCAAAGACTGTATACATTTTCACGTGTTTATTTTCTTTGCTTTTATTTTTTTCTGTTATAACGAATTTATTCTCGCGCATAATATTTTCGAACTGTATTTTCACTGACATTCTTATGCAGTCCATCCAAATAACAAATGTACTTGCTCTATTCATCCTTTAAAAATATTAACCATTCCCTTTCTGATTATTAAAATTATTCAGGCAGTTCTTCTTTTGACAATTTTATACTGGTCGTCTTTGTCACAGGTAAAGCGAGATAACTGAAACATACTCTATCGGCACCTGTTTAACACTCATGATCTACTTCTGATATGATATTTTAACGAACACATTACCTTTTTTCTTCATTTTTGGTAAGAATTCTTGTATCAACAAGAACGGAGCTGTCAGACCAACAGCCATCATATTATTCCATGTTTCTAGTGGATAATTTTCTATGCTTGCTGTAAACTGGATTCCTAAGGGAAAAAAGGAGGTATATTTTTATAGAATGTTTTACGTCAAAGAAGCAAAAGCTTATTTTGAATATTGAATTTCGGTATATGGATATCAATATGTGTACAGTAGATATTACTGTTTGGTAAGGAGAAATAGAGACAACAGTTGTTTAACAATATAAAAAATCATAGAAATATTCAGAAGATTCAAATGATGGTAAAACAGATGGGAATTGCACAAATGATAAAAAGAGTGAAAAATGTTGATGTCAGCATAATGTTTCGGATGAATATGCCAAACGTCCAAGGATCATTTCCCCAAATCTTCATTAGAGAGAAGAACAGCCTTGTCATTCATACGATTATTAATATCATCTACATCTCTATTAAATGAATGACTTTCTAAAGAAAAATACTGAAGAAAATTTCAAATGTTAGAAAGTAAGTAACCCACTTAAAATAAAAATAGAGGGAAACACCAGGATTTAAAAAAGGAAAAGGAAAACTTACGTTCACATTGTTCACATGTACATTGGAGCTAAGGAAATTCATTGAAAGCCAGACTGGTGGTTAGCTCCTGCTGTACAAATGGCACTCCTAGTTTTGATATTATCAGGTAAAACATTATATTCGATGAATAATAAATAAAAAACGAAACCAATTTGTACTGTTTTAAGTGTGAACTCGAGCTCACAGTTTATACTCCACATATGAAAACTGTTGTGTTGTTCATTCGAAAGATGTGGTAAGTTGCATTCAGTAATGTCACGATCGCGGACACCCCCCCCCCCCCCCTTAAATCATGGATCCGCCCCTGATAATATACAGTAAAAAAAATCATCAAAAGACAAACCACAGTACAAAAATAAAGGCAACAGTAATATGTCGCTGTTTAAAAGTTATAAATCGATTAAGAATTACAAAAAAATCCAGGTTACAACTAAAACATCTAAAACAATGGGGAAAACATCATCTACATAACATTAATAATACTTTTAAATATTTGGAATATATATTGGCTCTCAATAATGACAACTTCAGTATCCACACTAAAGAGATCTATCTTGTTGAACAAACTTTAAATAAAGCTAATAATAACAATGAACACTGCCCTTTTCTGTATCTTGATCTCTATGTCATTAAGCTTCATACAAAAACTTGTGATAAAAGAGATGATTTATTATTTCCAAATTTTAAATGATGACGTCACGCTGTCACTAACCTATGATGTTTATTTACCTCAAATTGTTCTATTAGCTCATGGTTGTAACAAAGTATTAGATTTTAGCGAAAGAAATCTTTATGAATTACTGAAAAATTATTACACCAGGGTTTTCGAAGTCATGAATTAGTCAAAACATTTATCAAATTTTATCATCAGTACAAGACATCATTCGTAAATATAACTCAACTTGCAGACATCGTATACGTTTAGGTATTTCACATCCAATCGTTAATGGTAATATGTTTTACAAACCACAAACACGTCGGCATTCACCTCCTTAGCTAACGAAACCTTTAAACAGACTTATTGAGAAGGGATATAGTTACGATACTGTTTTCAGGTCATTAGATAATGTGTATTTTGGTATTAATATTGATTCACAATAGGTTCTTTGCATCGGAAATAAACACATTAACTTTAAAACCAGTTGTTAACATGATACGGTTGTGTTCTTCTCATATGTTTTATGGTGGTATGATTAAACACCTAACGGGAGGGATTGTGCTTGATATTCATATGATGAAGATATAATCTTTCAATCAGTGTTATTGAGGTCTGGAGCTACCATGTCAGTAACTGCAAGTAGTCCTTTGTGAATTTATGTATAATTGTAATGTTGTTTAGTTTCTTTTGTTACCTATTCTGACATCGGACTTGGACTTTTTTTAGTTTTACTGTTTTTATTGCTGTGTGTTTGTTTTTCTTCTTGGCTAGAGGTATATGGGGAAGGTTGAGATCTCATAAATATGTATAACCCCGCCGTATTTTTGCGCCTACCATAAGTTATGAGCCTCTGGCCTTTGTTAGTCTTGTATGATTTTTAATTTTAGTTCATTGATATATTTCGAAGCTTACTATGACGTCCATTATCACTGAACTAGTAAACATTTTTGTTAAGGGGCTGCGAAAGCACGCTTTCGGTGCGGAATTTTCTCGCTGTATTGTAGACCAAATGTTGGCCTTCTGCTGTTTTGGGCATTTTGGTCGGATAGTTGTCTATTTGACACATTCCCCTTGTCCATTCTCAATGTCATCATTGTAAATATATATAAATGAATTAACAAAGAAAAAAAATCATCGGAATGTTATACTTAATAGCTGCAAATTAAATATAGCGTTTCTGGATAACTCCTTCTAAAATTTGAATGCTAGGAAGTTTCTACTTGGCAAACTGTTTGTAAATATATTGAATTTGAATTTTATCACTATTTGCTTCTTTTCGGGATAACTCCTACAGTAAACAATAGACATATGTACTCACATGCTCAACTTTGAGGGCCATTTGTGTGTCTCCCTGACACAATGATATCTCAAAGAAAAGTCATCAGCTTTCCATCTGTTATAATACCCATCACTTAGTCTAGTTTGTGTTTTTAAACAAAAATTTCCACATTACGTTCGTTAATTGATACAGTTATTATCATTAAATACATGCACTCACCTGCATTATTTACCAGGATATCTACACCTTCTGGGAAGATGTTAAAAATGTTCGTGCAGAATGTCTTGATTTCATCCTCTTTCGTCAAATCACATGCAACAAAATATGTTTTGCCAGCATATTTTCTGCAATTATGTATCATTCAGATAATTATATATTGTAAATACCAAAGGAAATCTTAAAATTGAAAAAAATGAGCACACTATCTTATTAAAAAATGTTTGTTGTGTAATCATGCTACAAAAAGAAAAAGATTAATTACAGGTTCCTTTTGGGTATTTTGTGTGTTTTGTTGTTGTGCATTAACTGATTTTGTGTCATGGGTGGAATTTCCATATCCTTCTTTTCTTTTACATATTAGTAAAATGATATTTAAAAAAAGGGAGCAGCAACTTTTTTTCAGTCGATAGTTAAGATTAAAAACAATAAATTACACTGTTATAAGTACAACAGGACACGGGTACATTGAGGTACTGATTTATTTTCTTATATTATTTACCTAATGAACTTCTCTACTAACCCATCAATCAAAGGTGCACCACCGAGTCACGGGTACATTGAGATTATAATTTATGTTTTTACATTATTTACCTTGTGAACTCCTCTACTAAATCATCTATCAAAGTCTCACCACCGAGTCCCGTGAGAACAACATTACATCCAAGATTAGCTAAATGTCGAGCAACGCCGAGTCCTATGCCAGTGGTTGATCCTGTTACTACAGCGACTTTTTCTTCCATAGTAAAGGCCAATATTTCCTACAGCAAAATTATTTCAAAAACATTGAATACACAACGAAATTCCTGATGAGAGATTTCCTCTCCTATATGGCAATGCAGCAGCTTCTTTTATTATCTTTATTTCAATCACGAAATCTATGTTGCAATTCTCTGTCTTAACAATCAAAATACTTAATATGTTTGAAATCTAGTTACATTGCATAATTGTAAAAAGAAGTTTACGAGATCGCATTTATTATGAAAAATATCTCATTTGAAATTCAGATATAAATTCGCCTCAGCTTGTGATAATGTCGTCGTATCAATCTGTATATATGTAAACAAATACGAATTTTGTGTTAATATCTTTCATTGTTAAGTATGCCAAATAAAAGAGTGTTCATGAGGAAATCTCTTTCTTTAACGTTCATTGTATAACCCTTGACTGATATAACTTTACATACGACAAATGCTGCAGTTTATTATTGACAGTACAATGTAAAATATTAAGTGCTTAAGAACTATGTAAACTATTTATACGATTTACCTTATATAGTTCAATTCAAAATCATTCTCTATCTTATTTATTTATAATCACGTTTAAAATTATCGTTTATCTGATTTAGATATGAGTGAACAGATACGAAGACAGCTATTATAATATTATGAGTGAATATCTGTATAACCAAAGTTTCGTAAACGTTGTGTGTCGTTTGGTAGAGTTTGTTTAACGTTACAGAAATAAAAAGAAATACATCGTTTAATCAGTGTTTACTAAACCTGTTTAAACTGCCAAAATGCATGCAAATGTTGTTGGTATTTAAACTTATTACGCGGGGAAATGTGTTATAGAAACAGAGGACATCGCTCCTCTATGCATATTTGATTTTCCACCATGGCGGTCAATTTTGTATAAATGTCATTTAATACAGATTCTAAACAGATTTGTGTATTTTGTACATTTGAAATTTGGTGGGAGGGTTGATCAGAGAAAACCAATTTCTGTTGTGTATGTTTGCTGGTGTGTTGTAAGGAACATAGTGAAGATGCTGTCCATATTGAACTTGTCGTGCACTTTCGATTGAATTTCCAACAGGAGTGTGCACTAATGAGTTGTTTATATTCGGATTTTAAGGGTCCGCCATTTTTGTTTGCAAACGTATGTTTGAAACAAATCTTCGAAACGTGTTCGCGCTGAACCGTTTGTATCGTTTGTGTTAGAAAGAAATGCACTCTATATAAATATATCAGGCTAGTCGTTAAGATCGTAGAAATACTCAACTTAAAAAAAAAAAAAAATAATAAGAAAATAATAAAAATAATAAAAAATAATAAAAAAAAAAGAAATACTCAACGGTTCCTTGAACACGAATGTTTTTATAGAATATCTGTGAAGAAGACACGAATATTTTCCCCTGATCATAGCAATGAGTTTGTTAATTCTCTTTCATCGTATGTGACTTATTAACGGAGGTTCTCTTGACATGAGCAACAAGTCGGTTCAACAGTGTCGCAGGAGTTCTAGCACAATTTAGATTATTCTATATAGGATTGAGAACTTTTTTTTTGTGCGTATTTGCTAGTTTTTTTGTGGGTTCGTGGGTTTTTCGTCGACTTGTCAGGTGTCTTAAGCTTTTCTCTTCTTACATACACACTACTCGTGTGATTGCTTGTATCTGTAAAATGTAAAAAATATTTGAGCTCGGAAAGTCTCTAATCACATGGCAAATTCAAATGACAAATGAAAATATAAATGCGATTTTTACATTCAGTTCAAACAACTTATTCAAACTCACAGATGTGGATTCGAGCGTCACTGATAAGCCTTTTGTAGACGAAACGCGCGTCTGGTGTAAATACGAAATTTAATCCTGGTATCTGTGATGAGTTTATTTACAACCACTGGGTCGAAGCCACTGCTGCTGCAGGAGTTTTAATTCCCCGAGGGTATCACCAGCCCAGTAGTCAGCACTTCTGTGCTGTCATGAATTATCATTGTTATGGTCATATTTATAAATTAACTAAATTTTTGAAATACTAAGGCTTTTCTACGTTTTCTTGGCAAAACTGTTAGGAATTTTGGTCTTCGATGCTTTTCAGCTTCTTACTTTTTAACTTTTTGTATTCGAGCATCACTGAAGAATCTTTTGCGTCTGGGGAAAATAGAAAATGTAATCCTGGTATCTATGATGAGTTTACTTAGTTATTTGGTCTTGTCGTAACTATGTTTTTGAAGTGCAACGTCATATATATATATAAATCTAAGTAATTTTTGTAAGTGCGTTATTTACTTCAAGTTTGTATATGTATATAAAGAAGTATGTTTTGTTTTATGTATGCAGGATGTCTATTTTTCTGAGTATTTACTATATCATCCAGAATTAACAGATTTATTATTAGTAAAGTTTTATGAGATATGTATCAATATGTTATGAATAGTCCTTGACCATGAAATGATATATCTAAAATATATATTCCCTTTATGCATTATTGCTTAATCATAAATTTGTAATGATAAATCAAATAAGATAACAATTTCAATAACATTGTATGACGTTACTACAAAGGAGAGTACATGTAACTTTTTAGAGTCCAAGGGTACTCACGGTTACAGTAGCTACAGCCAGCCGCATGACCAAACGTAAATTAAAGTGCATGTCATTAAACTTGCAAGTGGATCATGTTGAGTATGTTGAATATATATTCAAGGTCTTTTATTAAAAAAAATACTCTTAGACATATGGGGACAGAAAAAGTTCAGCTCATATCAGAGATGGTAGCTGCTGTTTTCAGAAACTCTGTTTCCTCTGGCGATAATAATAATGTACGTTGTTTAACCCCGCCACATTTACTATGCTCCTGTTCCTCTGGCAATAATAGTAATGTACGTTGTTTAACCCCACCACATTCACTATGTTCCTGTCCCTCTGGCGATAATAGTAATGTACGTTGTTTAACCCCGCCACATTCACTATGTCCCTGTTCCTCTGGCGATAATAGTAATGTACGTTGTTTAACCCCGCCACATTCACTATGTTCCTGTTTCCTCTGGCGATAATAGTAATGTACGTTGTTTAACCCCGCCACATTCACTATGTCCCTGTTCCTCTGGTGATAATAGTAATGTACGTTGTTAAACCCCGCCACATTCACTATGTCCCTGTTCCTCTGGCGATAATAGTAATGTACGTTGTTTAACCCCGCCACATTTACTATGTCCCTGTTACTCTGGCGATAATAGTAATGTACGTTTTTTAACCCCGCCACATTCACTATGTCCCTGTTCCTCTGGCGATAATAGTAATGTACGTTGTTTAACCCCGCCACATTTACTATGTTCTTGTCTCTCTGGCGATAATAGTAATGTACGCTGTTTAACCCCGCCACATTTACTATGTTCTTGTCTCTCTGGCAATAATAGTAATGTACGTTGTTTAACCCCGCCACATTCACTATGTCCCTGTTCCTCTGGCGATAATAGTAATGTACGTTGTTTAACCCCGCCACATTCACTATGTCCCTGTTCCTCTGGCGATAATAGTAATGTACGTTGTTTAACCCCGCCACATTTACTATGTCCTTGTTCCTCTGGCAATAATAGTAATGTTCGTTGTTTAACCCCGCCACATTCACTATGTCCCTGTTCCTCTGGCGATAATAGTAATGTACGTTGTTTAACCCCGCCACATTTACTATGTCCCTGTTACTCTGGCGATAATAGTAATGTACGTTTTTTAACCCCGCCACATTCACTATGTCCCTGTTCCTCTGGCGATAATAGTAATGTACGTTGTTTAACCCCGCCACATTTACTATGTTCTTGTCTCTCTGGCGATAATAGTAATGTACGCTGTTTAACCCCGCCACATTTACTATGTTCTTGTCTCTCTGGCAATAATAGTAATGTACGTTGTTTAACCCCGCCACATTCACTATGTCCCTGTTCCTCTGGCGATAATAGTAATGTACGTTGTTTAACCCCGCCACATTCACTATGTCCCTGTTCCTCTGGCGATAATAGTAATGTACGTTGTTTAACCCCGCCACATTTACTATGTCCTTGTTCCTCTGGCAATAATAGTAATGTTCGTTGTTTAACCCCGCCACATTCACTATGTTCCTGTTCCTCTGGTGATAATAGTAATGTACGTTGTTTAACCCCGCCACATTCACTATGTCCCTCTTCCTCTGTCGATAATAGTAATGTACGTTGTTTAACCCCGCCACATTCACTATGTCCCTGTTCCTCTGGGGATAATAGTAATGTACGTTGTTAAACCCCGCCACATTCACTATGTTCCTGTCCCTCTGGCGATAATAGTAATGTACGTTGTTAAACCCCGCCACATGCACTATGTTCTCGGTCTATTTCTTAAATTTATTCTTACATACTTTTGATTTTTTAACCCTGTATGCTAACATTCCCAGGAAAATTTCAAAATTGTTTGTACGCACATTGAACGACAAATTTATGTGACGTATAAAATTTTCTATAGATGTTTTTGTGTTCTGTTAAATTGTTCCTTTTAAAATTGTTAAACGATGATGACTGATGTACCCATATTTTGACTATTATATTTATTGTGTCTGTTTATTTAACGCATCAATGTAAAAATATCGGAAATTGATGAGACTGTCATTAAAGTGAGAGGGTTAGCGCTATAGAACCAGGTTTTACCCACCATTTTCTACATTTGAAAATGCCTGTACCAAGTCGGGAATATGACAGTTCTTGTCCGTTCGTTTTTTGATGCGTTTTGTTATTTGATTTTGCCATGTGATTATGGACTTTCCCAATTGATCTTCCTCTAAGTTCAGTATTTTTGTGATTTTACTTTTTCCTGTCCCAAGTCAGGAGCTAGTTTAGTGGTTGTTGTTGCTTCATGTCTGTGATATGTGTTTTTCGTCAATTATTTTGTTATGAAAAAGACGGTCTAAAATAAAAAGGAAAATTCCAGAATGTCCTTTTTAGAGGTAAAAATTTGCTGTTATCGCGAAAAAAGCCTTTTTTCAAATTCGTATGCTAATATTCTCCTTTTATTTGATATTTTCTGTATAAAATCGGTCTTGGAAGCAATTTTTTTCTCTGGTAAATTGACAAAAATACACCATTAGCATGACAATTTTATGAGGTTATTGTGTTAATGTTTCATTCTTTTAGCAACAGATATATATCACAAGTACTTAATTTACAAAATATTTACAATTATGGTTAATAAATACTACTTGATCACGTCATTTTGTATCTTCTCTCCAAAGGGAACAAATTTCTTCCAAGTGCTATTAAACCAGTTAAAATCACTACCAATACATATAGAAATATGAAATTTTTGTTTCTCCTTGCAAGTACTTTTACAACAGTATTTTTTTTTTTTTTAATTTATTAAATTTCTTTCTTCATCGTAAATCTCTTCAATAAAGTTAAGCAAACAAAAAATCAAAAATTTTGTAACTATAATTATTTATTTTATTTGTTCCTATATATAATGATTTCTTACTATAAATTAATACATTTACAATCAGGTTTATGTATATAAAAACAAATACGTTATTTCATTTCAAAAACATATTGGAAGGAATTCCAATTACTTTTACATCAGTATGTGAAAAGGTTCATTTCATTCCATATAAAAAAAAAAAACACTACTTCTTGGAAGAAATTTCTTCAAAGTTTATTTACAGCAATGAGTTTGTTTTTGTTTATGTTTTTAAAATAAATTTCTGTCACTAGGTTGGACCGTTTGTTTTTTTCTTAATTAACTTGTTTAATATTTGTCTTGTCGGGACCTTTATAGCCGACATTACGGTACCGGTTTTCTCATGGTTGAAGGTCGTACGATAGCCTGTACTTTCTTTCATTTTAAGTTTGATGGATTTTTGTCTAATTCGATTATAAATGCGATTTATCTAAACAACAAAAATGGTCTCCAGTGTTTCAAACAGGGTCCTCACAGTATACAAAAGATTATGTTAAAATATAGTACAATAGACATTTTGTCAAAAGCCAGAACTTCCTTTCTACTGGGCAATGGTACTATAATTATATTTTATTTTTTTACGTTTTTTTATTATAGGTGCTTGTTTTGAACTCCTGTATTGATTTTTAGACAAATTTGCGAAAAATATATTTAGGATATTTCAAGAGTACTCGTACGTTCAGTGCAATAAAGAATTTATAAAAGGAACGTTATATATATTTAAAGATAAAACAGCACAAACCAAAAAAGTTTCTACAGTTTTACTCTGAGTTTACCCGTTAATCAGACGAGACAAGCATTTTTGATTGTTGGCTACTTTTATCTTTTATTTTGACGATTTTGAATTTTGGCCATACCCTTTGCAACTGCCTTTATAAAATCCAGATAAATATTGTATGTGCAAGATAAGTGTTGTCTACACGTTCTACATACAATATATATATATATATTGGGCGAGATAACTTTTGATTCTCTATAACATAAATAACTTCAGGTAGCTGGGGATTCTTTGTTCTGAATGCTGTAAATATTGCATTGTACTCTATGCTTCAAATATTGTGTAATCATTAAACTTAGAAAAGTGCAAACTATAAGTACGCAACACATATGATGTGAACATAGTGCATGGCATCATATATCAGATTTGTCTACTTTAAACAATTTCACATAAATTTATAAGAGATATGTTTAATTTTAAAAGTCGTTCAAACGGCTGTTAATAAATCAAATATGAAAATAATTTTACCAATGAGGATTTTTTAAAAAGACATTTCAAGGATCCTTATAACTTTCACTGTTATTCTTCCTATAACATATCTCATAGTTACTATTAAAACCGACTCATAATTCAACTAAAATATATTTATTGGGGAAGGGATAGTGTGATGTATTTCATTGTGTATATTATCCTTTTCCAAAATAGCGCCAAAGAATAACAAAGTATGAACAATGATTTAAATAATGTTTTTTACCTGTGAAATAATTATTTAGGTCTTTGCTGTCAATTCATTTTTAGATGTTAATTATAAAAGTTTTTAATGTTTAAAAAAAGACTTCTGACTGTGAATTCTTCAACATTTAATTGCAGTATTTATATCGTCGCTGGGCTTCTAAAATGTTGTTAATTACAAATTTTTCAAGAAAAAATATCTCAAAAACAGGCTTTGAAAATTTTGGCAAAATGCATGCTTCCAAAATGTCGTATGTGAACTTGAACATTTTTGTAAATAGCAGTGGAATAAAAATTTTGACATTTCTGGATTATCCAAGAATTTGAATTATTTTCACAGAAATAAAGAATGTACAATTATTTTTTTCTCAAAGGCATTCTACAACGATTTTCAAGTTTTCATACAACATTTTGGAAGCAAACTTTACAAACAACTGACATTGGCAATTTTGTGATATGTCTTATTTCACACATTTTGATTGGTCTAACTGCATGCTATTTTGTAATACCAAAGATTTCCTCCCGCCCAGACCATTGGTGTCAAAAAGTATTTTTGGCCAAAAAAGTCATATACGACATTTTAGAAGCCCATCGACGATATCATTATGGAATTCTTCGGTTGCATTGTTCACATTGCTATCATCAACACAAATTAGTTTTTCTGAGGAACGTGTACAACAAGAAATGAAGAATGGAAAACGTATTTTGCTGACCTTTTGAACACTGAAATATTAGATAAAGATGTAAATTTTTCTGAATTTGTTGGTACTTTTGTACAGGCTCATAATACTGAATGTGATTTATGTATTGAAATTTTTTTTTCATATTTAGACAGTGATATTACTTGTGAAGAAATTTTAAGTGAAATATAAAAAGCTTAGAAATAATAACTCACCAGGTGAAGATGGTTTATCAGGGAAATTTTATAAATGTTTACCTTCAACACTTCTGCCAGTGTTATTAAAATTATTTAATGAAATATTTCACACTGGAGATTTTCCAGAATGTTGGTCTACTGCTATTATTATTACATTGTTCAAAAAAGGCGATAGAAATGATTGTGGTAACTATCGTTGTATATCACTTTTATGTGTTATAAGTAAAACAAAATAATATTATTATGTGTAACAGATTAAAATTATGGTCAGATTTGAACGAGCATTTAATAGAAGAACAAGCTGGTTTCGCAGTGGCTATTCCACAATAGATAATATTTTCATACTGTGTAGTATTATTATGAAATATTTATCAAAGAAAAAGGGTGTTCTGTACTGTGCATTCATTGATTTTTAGCAAAACCTTTGATGGCATCAATCGTTCAAAGCTTTTTTTATATATTGTTAAGTAAAAATTTACATGGTAGAATGATAAAGCTGTTGCAAAATATTTATGGCAATGTCAAAAAAAAAGTAAAAACAACTGATGGATTATCAGAAACTTTAGTCCGAGATTACTCTTACGTCCAACGGCTGTTTTGCCAGACAAGCTGGGGCCGTGGGACGTCAGAGCTCGTCCCATATCAAAAAGTAGATATTTGCCCACCCAAAATAGATGCGCTGCTTCGTCGCTATTGATGCCGACTGACGGCCTTGGAACTATATAAATCGGGCATCAATCTATTCATTTTTCATTTATCTCTTCGTTTATGTAAGTTTCACCTACTTACGAACCTATATTTTTCCATATTTTAACAGTTTTCACAGTGACCCATCGATTTCGGCATTTTGCCTTTCATTTTCAAAGATAATCACGTGACCACGAGAAAACAGTGATGATTTATGCAAATGACCATAATGTAACACCTCGTTCATTTACGATGCAAGTTATCTAAATGTCCGAGAGCTTCCGACTGTAACGTGGTCGGAACTAAATGCTTCATACCGATCTCCTGTAAAGGAGGTGAAAAATAGTGGTTGGCTACTAAATGTTAAACATCGATCTCCTATAAAGGAGGTGAAAAAATATAATTATTTGCATATTTTGAGTCTCGAGACCACGAACTCTCTCGCAACTTGACGTCCATTTGAAAGTGAAAGTCAAAATGCCGAAATCGATGGGTCACTGTGAAAACTGTTAAAATATGGAAAAATAAAGGTTTGCAGGTAGATGAAACTTACATAAACGAAGAGATAAATGAAAAATGAATAGATTGATGCCCGATTTATATAGTTCCAAGGCCGTCAGTCGGCATCAATAGCGACGAAGCAGCGCATCTATTTTGGGTGGGCAAATATCTACTTTTTGATATGGGACGAGCTCTGACGTCCCACGGCCCCAGCTTGTCAGGCAAACATGTACTTTTTTCTCGTGAAAATTCTACAATTTGTCCAAATTTTTAGATCTTTTTTTAATTGTTTGCTTCCAGTAATCAATTCGCCGACATGTTTCCGTATGCAGTGAACTCAGTGTGACATTTCTCGTAAAAACTCGGTGATCGCAATACGCAGGGATCTGTCAAAGAAACAAACTATGATTATCGTATTGCACATGTTATAAATGTGCTCAATATCCATTCTTTTTTGTTGATTGTTAACATAAAGTGACACTCGGTTAACTACGGCTTCAAAACACGACATTTAGTTAGCTGTCATATTTTCACATCATACACTGCTACTTTTGCATAGGTACTTTTCTGTACTATAAATTGGTAGTACTGGACTTTTAATATTTAGTACTTTTTCTTTACCTTAAATTGTTGTAATATTTAGGTACCTGTCTTTTGCAGAACTTGATTTGTACTACATTTTTTTTGGTACAGAAATAATACAAACAGGGATCAAAATTCAAGTACAAATCTCGAACAGTGAAATACAAGTACCTAGATCGTACTAAATATTAAAAGTAGATTTCTAGTACTTAAGATTTTTGGTACAGAAATAGTACCTATGCAAAAGTAGCTGTGAAACCGAGGATTTTTTTTTTTTTGACGATTATTCGATATTGATGCGTATAAAATAATAAAAACCGGGACAGAAGACTAATTTTAAGATATATACATGAATTGTTTTAAGAATTGGATAAATATTATTGTTTACCAGTCACTCGTTTCATATTACTTTGATATTTTGTTAAGATGGTTTACAAAATGTAATACTCGAAATAAAAGTCAGGCGGTAAAATGTGTTTCCTTCAATCAACGAACTATTGCAACGTTTACGTGCAAAACAGATTTGTTTAAAAAAATATATATCCTCTATGACTACGCGAATATACAGTGCAAGTTGATCTGATAAACTATCGATATAAACTAATTATCACCCTGTCAACAAACTGAAAATCATATGGTTAAACACAATAGCACATAAATCTAACGCTGAGTACATAGTAGTGTCATGGAAGTCATTTCTATTGGGTGCATAATAATATGGACTATGCATTATGCAAACATCTTTTAATGTTTATAATACCAATCATCGAAAGTTTGTAGTCACTAAAACAGCTGACACCGCCATGTACAGTAGCATTTCTGGTAAGTCTTAATTTTAATTATAATTCATTATAGCCTTACAAGTCAGAATGAGGTTTTCATTAAATCTGATTTATTGAAATATAAAGCGACAGCCCTATTTCTGAATATACCAGTTACCATGTTTGGAGCTCGTCTGTTAACAATGGTTAAGAAATTAGTTTTTTTTTGGGTCGGATTTACGAAATGAAGGGTTATGATCTTCGATTTTCCTATATTTTATTGATTGTTATTTTATGTTTTCAAACCTTGAGAACTGTTTGATTGTCGTTCAGTGTTACTTTTCGTTTGGCAATAATAATTCAGAGGAGTTAAAATAATCACAAAAATTACTAACTTAAATATTTTTTATGAACAACATGATTCTAAACATCCAAAATGAGAGCCGTGGTGTAATGGATAGTGCATCGGACTACTAACACAAATTATTTAAAGGTTCCTAGTTCGATTCCCGTTCCGGGGAGAAAACTTCAGGAACTGAATTTTCGATTCTCCCTTGACACCATTTACCGGTATGGTCTTGAGAAACGATGATAGTCCGTCGGAAGGGGATGATAAATGGCTGACCCGTCTTAAGAGAGAGCCATATCTCTTGCACGTAAAAGACCCCCTTGTAGATTTCGAAAAAGAGCAGGCTAATGCCGCTAATGCACCTGCAAAGTGGAGAGGGGTTAATATAAATTGCAATAACTTATTTTCCAATCCACTATAAATAAATATATTTAAAATAAACAGCCAATCGTGTGTCTTTTTGTTTTTATGCTAGTAGAATATTTTTATTTATTTGTCTGTCTAATATTTTGTGAACGTTACTACCTCGAATATAAATAATTTTACACCGTTAAAAGAGACTCCTACTATCCTTAATACTATAGTACCTGAAACAAACTTGTAATTTATTTTCCAGAGAATGTCTGTTTCAACTTACCATGTGTTTATAGGAATACTGTCAATAATTACATGTACATCGTAAGTAAGCTTTATTAACAACAGTACATTAACCATCAATTCACGACTCAAAATCACTACAATATTAATGCATCCATAAAAAGCCATATTAAAAAAAAGTATATGTACTATCAATTCAAGACGCAAGATCACTACGTGTCCATGAAAACACCAAAATCAAAAGAACATTTTATTATTGCTCTTCTGAATTTCGGTAATATTGAGGTCCCTAACAAGGAGCAAAAAACTCTCACCTCACTGCAGGTTAAAGACAAAGCACCTCACTGAATGTCCAAGACGACCACCTTACTAAGTCTAAGACGACTCACCTCACTGTAGGTTCAAGACGACTCACTTTGCTGCAAGTCCAAGACGACCCACCTCATTGCATGTCCAAGACAGCCCAGGTGGAATTCTATGCTAGCTATCCGTTCACAACTGCATTGTAAAACACAGCTGCAGGGTAATAATATCAATTAATGTTCAATTAGTTTACTGTCATCGATTGCCCGACACAATCCCTGAAAAAACGGACCGCACCAAAATATCCGTAATATAACTTGGAAACGATTTACGTTGTACAAATAACAGTGTTTTATGTTCAGAAAAAAAGTTTCTGACACTAAATTTATCAACCTGCATGAGGTATCCTTATTTTCATAGACGTGTTATCATTTATCAACAAAAAATTCAGATTTTGTCCATTTAAAACCAGTAAAGGAACCGAAATTCATATTTCCAAAGAAAAGCAGTAAAAAGGTTCCAATTTGATGACGAAAAAATAAATGCAATTGACATTTCATTTCAAAACTACCAAACATTTTCAGAAAGTGTTTCTGCGTGTGGATAATTTTATAAAATGACACTTTTCATGTTTTATTAAAATTAATTGCCCTCTTTAGAAAAAAAGAAAAGATAAGAATGATAGTTATATATTTCTTCCATAGTAATCAGATAAAATCCTTTCACTACTGTATAAAAATAGATATCAACATTTTCTTTTTTATTGTACCTTATGTTTACTATGAATTTACAGAAACCTTACAGATGCGTATCATCTTAAGTTAACTTATGTGTTTTCCTAGATCAAATAAAACACTTTAAGATTTGAACTTATATGTACCCCGTTACAGTAGTCTTTATCCATTAGTATAACGTTTTTTCATGAATACTGTTTAAAGGTGCCAAAAATGGTTCAACATCACAGAGGAGTTTATGGTGATTCCAAATAATAAAGGTAAGCAATCAGTCCTTGAATATTAATGCTAATGATGCTTTATTAAGGATATTTTAATTATTTTCCAATTTTTCAAATCGGGGCCTATTTCTGAGCATTTTCTCTCCGACGCCTCGGACTTGTTTGTTATAGGCAAATATAAGTTGACCTGTTTGGAAACAGTTTAGAAGCAGTGAGCTAAACTCACATTATGAAAACAAAACACTAAATAAATTTGGCGCATCCTATGCACCTGGCTGGAGATATTTCAAACCAAAATTATGAAGGGAAAAATGCATAAATATTTGTAAATACTTGAAGAGAGCAATATGACCAACGGTGACCTATTTTGCCTGAGTCAATCTGAAACATAATTTATAAATCATGCCAATATTTCAAATATGTTACACATGTATTCCAAACAAATAAATTAACGGCAAAGTCAGAGTGCAACCACAAGAATAAAATGATAAAAAATAATAAGGAGATAAAATTGAGAAAGGAAATGGTGAATATGTCAAAGCGACAACCACCCGACCATAGAGCAAACAACAGCCGAAGGCAACCAATGGGTCTTCAATGTAGCGAGAATTCCCGCACCCGTAGGTGTCCTTCAGCTGGCCCCTAAAATATGCATAATAGTACAGTGATAATGGACGTCATACTAAACTCCGAATTATACACAAGAAACTAAAATTTAAAATCATACAAGACTAACAAAGGCCAGAGGCTCCTGACTTGGGACAGGCGCAAAATTGCGGCGGGGTTAAACATGTTTATGAGATCTCAACCCTCCCCCTATACCTCTAGCCAATGTAGAAAAGTAAAAGAATAACAATACGCACATTAAAATTCAGTTCAAGAGAAGTCCGAGTCTGATGTCAAAAGATGTAACAAAAGAAAATAAATAAAATGACAATAATACATAAATAACAACAGACTACTAGCAGTTAACTGACATGCCAGCTCCAGACCTCAATTAAACTGATTGAAAGATTATGTCTTCATCATATGAATATCAGGTACAATCCCTCCCGTTAGGGGTTTAGTATCATACTATCATAAAATATATGAGAAGAACATAACCCGTGTCATGCCAACAACTGTTTTTTTAGAAATAAATGTGTTTAGTTCCGATGCAAAGACCCTATCAGTGAATCAATGTTAAGGCCAAAATATGCAATCTTTAATGACCTGACAACAGTATCGTAACTATATCCCCTTTTAATAAGTCTATTTAAAGGTTTTGTTAGTTTCTGAGGAGAATACTGACATTTTTGTGCTTTATAAAGAATATTGTTACTCTACAGTGAAGATTATGAGAAAATTTTCTATTAAAGGTCTCGATAAAGAGTTATCATGGAAACAATATGGGTATATCTTTTCTTAAATAAATGACACAGTCTGTTTAGAGAAACCCAATCATTTCCAAAAATGTCCGATAAAACCAAAAAAGGAAGATGCACAATGTAACTTCTACAAACCGAGTGTCCTATAGTCTGAACCTCCAGTTACAAGAAGGATTGATGTCAGCATATGTTTTACTTTTCTATTACTTTTAGGGATCAAATATTAATATAAATTTTGGATCTTATCTGTTCTCTGAGTATGACGATATTATCTTTGTCTGGTGCATGTAGATTGCATTGCTACAACGATCCTGATGTCTTCATTTTCAAATCATGAGGAATATTGTAAATTGTTTTGAAATGATAGTAAATACATTCTGAGGCATAACACGCTAATAAAATAACCGGTAATAAAATATGAAAAATAACTTGCTTTGAACTAGACTGAGCTGAGTCAAATTTAAATCGTGCTAACACATAAGGATACAGTCAAATAAATACATATAACCTTTCTCATACACATTATGCTTACTCCTAGTCCATAGGTATTTAGAAAATGACAAAGTCATTTAAAAAAAATGGCGCTCAACATTAGGAACCTAGTGAGATATGGAAAATAATCCACACAGTGTAACAAAACAATGACAATACATGCTTCTTGGTCTGTTATGTTTGATTTACCGAGGAAATAATCTACATAATGTAACACGATAATGACAATACATGCTTGTTGGTCTGTTATGTTTGATTTACCGAGGAAATAATCCACATAATGTAACAAGATGATGACAATACATGTTACTCCATCCGTTATCTCGTCTGACTAACTGAGGAAGCAATCTACACAATGTAACAAAACATTGACAATACATGTTACTTAATCTGTTATCTCGTCTGACTAACTGAGGAACAATCCAAACACTGTAACAAGACATTGACAATACTGTTCATGTTACTTATATTAATTTGTTATATCGTTTAATTTACCGAGGAAACAATCCACACAATGTAAAAAAACAATGTTGATACATGTTACTTGATCTGTTAATCTCGTTTGTTATTACATTGTATTTGTAATCACGTTGTTTAGAACAATTTAGGAAATATTGGTCATTAATTAGATATATATATATATATTATTCTGAAGAACCTAGTATGTTGATACAATGGTACACACATAGACATACATAATAATATTATAAGACATATGGTGAGATAACAGCAAATAGAGAAGAAAAGGATGTATAAAGACTCATATTAGACTTCTTTCAGGTGATACACAGTTTCAAATTGGACGTCTTTTAGAGAACAAAAAAATAAACTTCGAATCAAATCGCTGGCTTCACATCCACCACTGAATTACAAAATGGACGTAGAAAAAAGACCGAGCGTCATTCTGAGTCCGACATATTATACTGTATTCAATAATTATTTCTTTTTCAAACTAATGTATACATTTCTACTACGTTTGAAACATTATCCAGTTTTTATCATTTTTGCAGGTCATCGGGTGGTTGTAAAGTTACAGTTAGAATTGAGCCAAGTAATAGCAGACGCAATGGCAATGGTAGGAGTCCTTATATTGCATTTTGGATTTACAATAACCAGTAAAATTTATGCAGATAATTTATCTTTTATTATACTTAGACTTTGCCAGACAATAAAAATAAAAGAAATCTTACTTTATATTATTAATATTCTGTTGAACGATCTAACTACATTAAAGATCTTTCCTTGATTTATATAGTTTGATTTAAAACGAAAAAGTCTATGCATAAATGTAAAACAAAAGGGATGATTTTTTTCTCCATATTGTTTAATTTCCCTTTTTTTTTGGACGGTGATGTTCCTTTGGCACCGTCTTATATGGTGTTTATATATCCACATTCGTTCGTTATGATCGTGTCTGTAGTACGTTTGGATTTCACCTTTATTAAATTCATCTTTTAGGTACACAAATTAGGTTTATATGTTTGGCTGTACCGGTAGAAAACTCGTTTTAAACGGAATAGCACATCCTGAATTTTACGGTGATTTAGATACGATCCGGGAAAACGTATGAATCCTTTAAATGAAATTATTCTTATAGGTGACCAACTCAATACTGTCACTTGTACACATATGCTCTTTCACGGTACTACAATGTGTCGATATCTTTATTTTGGCATTGACCAAGGTCATATTTTTATAAGTCTTAATGACGTCTTTTAACTAAATCCTTTGGATGTTTGCTGTGTATTGATTGATAATTTAGTCCTAGATGAATGTTTTTTTTATTTGTTGTTATTGGCTTTGAACTAGCTGTCAGTAATTGCAAGCAATCTCAGATCTGTACTATGTGTCTTTTTTGTTGTAAGGGGTGAGTAAATACCCTTCCACGTCCGGTCTGTGTTTTTGTTAGATGTTTTCTTGCTTTAAATCAATCTGATGAATTGAGCCTTTTTCAGCTGTTTTATAGTCTGTTCTGATGTTGTAACACCCCTGTCCAAAGTTAGTAGAAGGTTGAGCGCTCATGAACATTTTGAAGCGCGCCACATTCTTTATGTACCTGTTCATTGTTAAAAGTCTGTATTTTTAAAAAGTTGTTATCGTTGGTTCAAGTCTGTCATATTTGTTTTTCGTAAATTGTTTTGTTATATGCCGTTAGTTTTCTCAATTGCATTGTTAGATTTAGTATTTTTGTTATATGCCGTTAGTTTTCTCAATTGCATTGTTAGATTTAGTATTTTTGTTATATGCCGTTAGTTTTCTCAATTACATTGTTAGATTTAGTATTTTTCATGTGAAAACCTGTTAAAGCCATCTATACGGTATGGATTTTGTCACATTGCTGAAGAGTGCATGGTTGCCAGTAAATGCTAACATCCACTTCATTTGAACTTTTTGGATAGTTGTTTCATTGGTAATCATACCAGATCTCCTTTTTTTTTTATATTGTAATGACTTTTGATATTTCTGATTTAATTTAGAGAATTTGTTTCTAAGAGCTATAAACTAGGCTGTAGCAGTACAATTTTCTCGCCGAATTTCCCGGTTACGTGTTGTTCTGTCTTTAGTATTCAAAGTTGTGTTTTGTATACTATTGTTTGTCTTTTGGTCGCATTTCGGAGTTGCTAGATCGTCCACAACATGCATGCAGTATTTGACAAATACACATGTATTGATATGTAATGTGTATTAAAATGAAATGCTCCAAATGCAATATACTGTGTGGAAAAACAACAACTGTCATACAAAACAGTCTCAAATCTAGAAAGTGGTTTTGAAACCATTTCGATGACAAGAACTTATTTCAAACACACCTACCTACTTTTCCATTTTGTGTCATGTGTACTATTGTTTGTCTGTTTGTCTTTTTCATTTTAAGCCATGGTGTTGTCAGTTTGTTTTCGATTTATGAGTTTGACTGTACCTCTGGTATCTTCCGTCCCTCTTTTAAAAAGCTGTTAAAAGTTATCAATCAAATCTAAAAATTAACCTACAAATCAGTTTGTATAACTGAGATACTTCTCCTTATATGCTTACTTCATTTTTTCTGCATTAAATTTTATGTTTAGATATCAGCTCTTTGTTATTTGTTTGTATTGATAAATACATTGTGTAACCTTCAACATAACTTTGAAATGACTTATTTCAGAGTGTAGAGATGCATCATTCTATGAACCTTCGATGGCAGGACGATAGATTTATACGACAAGGCAGCACAGATCCACACAAAACCTATATCAACATGTATGGTACAGATCCAGACTTTGAGTTCATTTGGGTGCCAGATGTATACATGACCAATGAAGTACCGTCAGGAATACTAGATTATCAACCGACAGATATCATTAGAATTTACGAAAACGGCACACTACTATTATCAAAACAGTTAAGTTTGATTGTTCCAAGTGTCATTCTCCAAAACTCCCTTTGAGGTTATATAGGTTGAAGTCTTCAAATGAAAAATATAGTCCTTAGATCATCAATCCTCTTCCAAATAAAAAACACACGACAAATATATATATATATATATGTGCTTTCATTTAATCCAAAAAAGTGGTCCAGATTTTTGAAATAAGATCAACACGTACTACAGTCATTGTATCTTAGTTTCGTATTGATTTCGTGTTGTTGCCCTCTGCCTTTTTCAACTGTGTTTATGTTTAAAAAATAATGTATGCGCAAAACTTTAGGCTGATGAGATATGTATCTTGTTTTTTTCATCAAACAAGTTTTATCTTTTCCAATTCCACGAACCACAATTACATCCATTTTTCCACAATCATGACAACACCAAATTGTACTAATAACCGCATTATTACTCGCCAAGCGCAACAGGACAGATGAACCAGGCAACATATGCTTACCCTTCCGGAACCTAAGATCACTGGTTGGGTTTGTCTTGCTGAGTCGTTCTATCCATAGATTTGTTCAAATGTCGTTTTTCTGATTGACCATTTCCGACGATAAGAGTAATCGTTGCCTTATAGTAATCAATGGGTTTGTCCGTTCTTTGTTGTATAACTGATTTATATTGCATTAAAAGCATTTTTATTATGCTCAATTTGTATAATAATCTAAAAAGAAAGGTTTTATTTGATTTTTGTAAAAAAAATAATTAAATAGGGGTAAAAAGAACACAGCCGTTTAAAAAAAAACATTTTTGTTCGGATTTTACTGACAATTGATTCATAGGTATTGTATGCTTTTGTCAAAATTCCTAGTGTTAATTTTGTTGTAGTAAACACATTGTGTATGCTAAAAGATCACAAGTTGTAAGAAATAATACTGTTGGGTAAATTATTCCAAATCAATTTATTGTGTCAGGAGTTTTTTTCAAAACTTAAAATAAAATGAGATACATCTTTTACTGTTACGATTTAGGGTAAGAACCAATACACATAGGACGCATTATAAGGTATGGCATTTGTTGTAGGCATGTTGTGATGTTTTACTGTAAACTACAGTTGTTTAAAGTGCCAATGACCAACGAGATATGTAGTATACAGTTTCAGAGCAGTAAGTGTTTTAATAGTAGCTAGTGTTGTCATATATAAGTTCAAGAAAATAAAAATAATTTGACTTAATTAATTGCTGTATTTGTAATTGCCTTTGTATGGCCCCTTTTAAAATAATTTTGGGATACACCTCAATAAAAGATAAGGAGATGTGGTATGATAGCCAATGAGACAACTATCCAACATAATCCAAATAAAGCGGATATTATAAGTAACCATGGATTGCTACTAACCCTAACACATCGTGGATCCATACGGGATCAAAAGTGAACTCAATCAAAATGCTGGATAGCACCTCTGGAAAGTTTGCAACTGTAGCTGCGTATTATTCCAAAAAGGTTATTGACGTGTATTATTTTAAAAATGTATTTCATCACAGCTTGGATGTTTTAAACTAAACCATTGTCTCGTCAGTAATTATCAAAAATAACTTTTTTTCATGTTTGTCATAAAAAGTTTTGATATTTTCTATTGCAACCTAAAACTGTAGATCTAAAATATTGAAATATACAGAAAGCTCTGTTAATTTCTTTTTAAGTACCCATGCCATGTCAACATCAAGGGCCTGTGAATTGGTATTTTTCTATTGGTTTAGATCCTTCATATTTGTTTTTAGTAAATTAACACGTAAGTTTTTTTGTTTGAATTGCTCCACATATTTCCTATCGGGGCCTTTTATAGCTTTCTACATGTATATGATACAAATATTTCTCATTATTGACGACCATATGGTGGCCTATAGTTATTTACACATTTTCCTCCTTTGAACTCTTTTAGATAACATTGGTTCTTTGCAAAAAATACCGCATCCTTTTTTATAAATAAGACAGTAACAGTAACTTAAATCAATACAACTGTAATGAAAGTGAATTTATATTAAAGGCTTTTATCAAAAATAGGGAACGTGTCCATGGGACACAAATGATGCCCCCGCTAGCGAACTAACGGTTGAGCGAACTAAAGTTAGATAACTGAAACGAAAATATTCAGCAATTTTTTACATATGTAAAGGGGCATAACTCTAAAATGGTATAACTATCGCCACCAAAATTCAAACTTGATCAGTGTTTGTGGTAATGAGCATTGTGTATAAGATTCATAGCATTTGGTTAAGACAAACTAAAGTTAGAGAACAGAAACTAAAATTTCCAGCATCTTTCCTATTTGTAAAGTAGCATAAAATGCTAGAATGGTAAAAGTGACGCAACTAAAATTCAAACTTGACTTGTGAATTGTGGTTATAATCATTGCGTATAAGTTTAATACAATTTGGTTCAAGCAAACTAAAGTACGAGAACAGAAACGAATTTTGGGATGCCCGGAGGTACATGTACATACAAGTAAGGGAAGGAGGTACATACTTACAGCAGAACAAGGATAAAACTCAATACGGTGGGAGCATAACAACAGCAGTATGACCACAGGAATAAAAAGTTTATAATCACTAGATTCATAGAGGTGCTTATAACCTGTAACACATTTTAGTTGCTGTTGTGAAATTAAGCATTGTCTTATGAGTAAATAACATTTGAGAATTTTAATTTTAAGCCATTCTAACTTTAGTTCTGCTGTAAGTTTGATCCACTTGAGCATGCTGAACGAGTAAAGTTCCTTATATCCACATTGGAATGTGAAACGATTAGTAATTAAATAACGGAAATGAGTTTTCAAATGATTTCAAAATTTTCCGATCGATGTTTAGACAAAAACAATGCATTTTTTAATTTTTTTTTTAATCAAAGCGAGTATTTACCTTTACTCGTCCTTGGCGTGAGACGTTAGACATATAATATAATTATCGAGTATTTTATATTGTTTCACCTGTCACTGTGCTTAAACGGCTGTGGGTAACTTAAGTTACCCACAGCCCAAGATGGAGCCGCCTTGCGACGGTTAGATACTTTTCTTCTATAGAATAACAATACCACGAATGCATCAATTAAACAACTGAATTTAAAAGTTGTATTAATCGTTTAGGGAAACCCTTAAACTGGAAAGGTGATTAAATTCTACAAAATAAACGATCACAGATTTAAAAAAACACTTAGGCTGTCCGTAACTTCAAAACAACTTGTCCGTAACTTTTTTCATCATACCAATAGAGATGTCCGTAACTTTCAAAGAATCGACATACGCGGATGTAATGTTTAAACTGATGATAGAGATTGCATCGAAAACATATTCACAAAACGAAGTAGATGTCTAGTATGATATAATTCATTGTATCGATGGAAGACAAAATTGGGAAAAATATGAAAAAAATCACGATAAATCCGCAAAACTCGGGTCTCATTTTGTATAACGTCGGGGTACCCGAATCGCCTAGTTCGGAGGGTTGTTTCCGATCATAGCAGATAAACTGTTGAAACATCATTGTTCGTTTTTATTTTTGAACAAGTAGACTACACAAGTATTTTTTACACATACATGTAGCATGTATACACTTACTGATTTTCTTCCAGCAACGACAAGGGTAGCGTGAATCCGGGATTTTGGAGGGGAACCCAAATTGCCCAGGCATGCAATGGATAGACTATACGAGACTTAAGTGCACAAACTTTTTCCGTCTTTTTGAAAAAGCCAAAAACACTTTTCTCTCATCCCCACAAAAACAAATCCCATCAGCATTGACAGTAAAAAAAAAGGGGTGTCAATCTGAACACACTGGGACGTTGCGCACGGTGATATTGCGGCACCCTGGCCAAGATTTACAGTAAATGGAAAAACTTAAAAAAAGGACATTTTGTATAAATGAATAAACCTAGTTTTACAGCTAGCTGCATTTTTCATTTGTATGCAAGTTGCATTAAATCTCATTAAACTGAATAAAACTAAAAGACACAATAGGTAAAAGTCAGTGACAATAAAAGGAAAAGAGCAGTCAACATAGTGTAACAATTCGACATAGTATATAAAAATATAAATAACTACGTAGGACAACAGGGTAATTTAATAGTCTAACAACCCCTGATAACATAGAAAGAGAGAAAAAATACATACTAGGAAATATATTCAAAAAATTAACACTATAACTAACTGGTGGGATGTATAAATACCGAGCCGCGTCAAAGAGTATTCATCAAAATACACATAGAAAGAAACAGTTGAGAAGGTAAACCGCACACATATAATTAAACTCAAATCATTAAAGAGTATGGAAAAGCCTTGGTCTGACAAGCGAAAAACGTCGATAAGACGCACATCAGTAAATAAAAGTTCAAACCATAACCAGGATGGAGTACCACAAACCCCACATAAAAGTCTGTGGTGTAAGTATGATGCGTTAATAAAATCACATTTGGTGGTGAATGAGTAGTATAAACGGCCGCGAAGGTTACAAATTATGATGTTAATTGTCTTCTAATTGTTGAAATTATAATTCTTAAAATTTTAAATCAAAAGTTACCCACATCTAAAAATAAAGTTACGGACAGTCTGCTTAGTTTCGATCAAAAAGTTACGGACATCTTATGCATTTTTTAAAGTTGACCTTGCGCTTTAGTGAACTCTATATTAACAAATTTATGGTAATTGTTAGTCATTTCTTTATTCAATAATTCTATAAATATTTACATTCTGCATGAAAAACGTCGCAAAAGGTACATTTTGTATGAATTAAATATCAACGAGTTTAGAGTCCGCCATCTTGGGCTGTGGGTAACTTAAGTTACCCACAGCCGTTTAAGCACAGTGACCTGTGTTTTGTTTAAACAAACCGTTATCACTTTTCAATTATCCGACGGCTTGGTCAAAATGTCAACTTGTTCTCGCATTTTAATCAGTCATTCCCGATTCTTTCGATACACTCGGGATTTTACCACGTTTACGTACGTACATATAGTAAACATGTAAAAGTAGAGCGGGAAAATATTCATTCATGAAATATTCATGAATGAATGAAAACGTAATCTCGCGTAGATTTCTTGTGATTTTCTCTTCAGCGCATGGCAGATCCGCGAAGTAGTGTTTGTGATACTCATTTTTTAAAATGAATGTACATGTCGTTCTGAATCGTCGGTGAACATTCATTTCTTTTTTATTCAAGCTGTAATCTTTTCATTCAAAACAGTAGTTACTCAAAATTTTAAAAGAATCTCTCAAGAATCAGAACTCAAACACTAGTACTACACCATCTCGGAGCAGAATATATTGCGATAATCTGTCAACCGGAAGTTTGAGGCCGACGCCTAAGGAAAGTAGCAATAGCAAGCTATAGCAAACTTTCCAAAAACGAATTATCGCACGACTTTTCGTGTATCAAATTAGACAATGAAATACGATAATACATTAACATAAGATATCCCGATATGACAAAATAGAAAACAATTCAATTAAAAAATCCAACGGCCTGCTTTATTGTTGTATAATTGTAAAACAAATATGATAAACGACATCCACCGAATTACAAACTTTTGATACTGAACAAGCATAAATATATGTATTGTTGTGAGCTTAAAGATGTTTATGATCCCTAAACCCACCTCTCCTAACATGGGACCGAGGTGTAACAGCCCAACATAAGAACAAACTGAAAACAAATATTTAAAAACGGCTAGACTTATCAGAACGGTACGAAGAAAGAAAAAATCACATTCAGACTAAAGACACAAACTAATGATCTAAGAGCGAATTATTCTGATACTACTTCAAATTCAATAACAGTTAGATAAATAAATCAACAAAACAATTAATAACAATGAATATATCTAATTGCTCAAGGATTCGCTGTTCGGTGTGTGCCAAGACTCAGTGTTGAAGGCTGTACTTTGACCTATAATAGTTTACTTTTATAAATTGTGACTTATATGGAGAATTGTCTCATGGCACTTATAC
Source organism: Mytilus edulis (assembly GCF_963676685.1). Taxonomy (NCBI): domain Eukaryota; kingdom Metazoa; phylum Mollusca; class Bivalvia; order Mytilida; family Mytilidae; genus Mytilus; species Mytilus edulis. The sequence continues at coordinate 99,124,528 of NC_092346.1, forward strand.
TACATCTTCTTATAACTAGGTAGTCGAATACCTGTTGATTTTAATTTATAACTAAAGGATATTGTGAAACATATAAATTCGTTATAGACGACAAGCTTAATATCATCATGTTATAATAATTATTCAATAAAGATAATACTTGAACCCATTGAAAACACCAACATTATAAAGACAAAAAAAATATTGATATACATGTAGTTGGTACCTCTGAATCCTAGCCTCGTAATTTTAAAGCGATTAATTTTTTCTAACGTTTTTTGTTTTTGTTTTATTTTCAGACGCCTATAGTGAAGTTTTAAAGCGATTGATTTTTTTCTAATGTTTTTGCTTTTTTTATTTTCAGACGCCTATAGTGAAGTTTTAAAGCGATTGATTTTTTCTAATGTTTTTGCTTTTTTATTTTCAGACGCCTATAGTGAAGTTTTAAAGCGATTGATTCTTTTCGTATGTTTTTGCTTTTTTATTTTCAGACGCCTATAGTGAAGTTTTAAAGCGATTGATTCTTTTCGTATGTTTTTGCTTTCTTATTTTCAGACGCCTATAGTGATGAAGAAATGGATCTTGACTGGTTCTATAACCCTCCTGTTACTTTCTCAAAAGATTATGTGTCATTAGTTTCAAAAGTATCCAACACCATGACAGAAAAATGTGAAGGGGGTGAAATAGCACCGAATGGTAAATATGGATATATCATACTCACTGAAATATCTGAAATAGTCTGATATGCGAACGATGTTTAAAATCATAATTATTCTTCCTTCTTAACTTTCCTTAACTTTTCTTCATTTTAGAATGTTTTTTCCCTAAAATTTTCTCGATTAATCAACTTCAATATGATTTTTTTAAAGATCCAAATAACTGTTTCATATTGTAAATAAAGATTTATAGATATAAAGTGATTACAAATAATATAATGCGCACCACTAGATCATTTGGGAAGTGGAACTCTCTGGCTCTAAACCAAGTGATTCTTTGATGCTTTCAAATGTTTTTTTTTGTGGCAATTCATTTTAAATATCATACTTTGACAAAAATGACAAAATACAATGTGCTGCTTGATTTCACAATTTGAAATGACTAGTATAATAGATACCTTTATCAAAGGTACTATACAATTTACATGTGTATCACTTTTGCTACAATATGTTTCTGATAAACAGTGCAGGTATGCAGTATCGAAAGCATTCTGTACAATGTTTGTGAAATTCTACAATGTCATTGATAAGCAGTAAAGGTGTTTGTAATACGCCGTTGTGATATCCCCAAAAAGGGATAATATACATACATGTGTAAGGGTTTTTTGCGTTTTTTTTTATGTGTGTTCTTCCAAGTTAAGCCTTGACACAACATTCTATTTGTTTCAAAGTAAAGCAATAGTTTTATGTTTTTAGAACTAAGACCATGTATACAGCTTAACATTGAAGTCGAGCAGGTCTACAAAGGATTTATTGTTCAAGTATATTTACCGAGCAGTGCGATATTATTCATGTTATGGTTAGGGTTCTGGCTCAATTTTAAGGAGGTTTCAGCCCGTATCCGTATTGTCTCAGTAGCTTTTACACTCACCGTCACACAGATGGTTGGAGTAATGATTGTCTTTCCGGATATTGTGGAGTTAGAACCTTTGGTAGTATGGAATGCATTTTGCCTCGGTATGAACATACTAGCATTCATCGAGTTCCTTGTTGTTCATAACATGTATATTAACATCCAACTGAAGAAAGCACAAAGTCAAGAACTGACGGTTACTCCATCATCTTCATCGGCAGTATCTATGCAGGTTAGAGTATAGCTATTTAGTCAATTTGTATAAATAGAAACAAGACATATACAGTTCCGTATCTATATTTCTATGGTGCCACTTCCATTAAACTTAATCAACGAGAAGGGGGAATATATAAAGGTATTTATAAGTTCAATAGTCGAAAACAAACTGATGATGCCACCACAAAATAACCTACAAAACACAAAATAAAACACTAACACAAACCCCACCAAAAACTTTGGCGATCTGAGGTGCTTCGGAAGGGTTAAAAGATCCTGCTTGACATGTGACATGTTTTACTACTATTAATTACGTAAATAAGTTGTTTCAGTTGGTTATTAAAGGCTTCACACTATAGTGGATAGGTTATTAATTCTTATCTAACCCTAAGGCACCAATTATCTAATGTAAGTTTCCTAACCCTGAAACTTGACCGAATGAGAGATTTTCAAATAAAAACGCGTTTGTTTGTGACAAAGGTTAGATAAGACTGTGACCGATTTAAAGAACCTTTGAAGAAATAAAAAGCACCAAGAACAACTGCACATAACACTAAATCAAGATCGACACGAACACCTTTTATTCAAAACTATTAGTAAGGGTAATCTAATTACTATCGACTCGAACACCTTTTATTCAAAACTACGGGTAATCAAGATTGACACGAACATTTAAGTGAGACAAAACCAAACCTTTCATTCAAATCTTGAGGTAATCTAAGATCGACACGAACACATTTTATTCAAAACTAAGAGTTATCTAAGATCGACACGAACACGTTTTATTCGAAACTAAGAGTAATTTAAAATCAACATGAACATCTTTTATTCAAAACTAAGGGTGATCTAATCAAGATCGACACGAACACATTTTATTCAAAACTAAGGGTAATCTAAGATCGACACGAACACATTTTATTCAAAACTAAGGGTAATCTAAGATCGACACGAACACCTTTTTATTCAAAACTAAGGGTAATCAAGATCGACACGAACACCTTTTATTCAAAACTTTTAGTAAGGGTAATCTAATTACTATCGACTCGAACACCTTTTATTCAAAACTAAGGGTAATCAAGATCGACACGAACATTTAAGTGAGGCAAAACCATTCTTTTATTCAAATCTTGAGGTAATCTAAGATCGACACGAACACCTTTTATTCAAAACTAACGGTAATCTAAGATCGACACGAACACCTTTTATTCAAAACTAAGAGTAATCTAAGATCGACACGAACACATTTTAGAATAATCTAAGATCGACACGAACGCCTTTTATTCAAAACTAAGGGTTACCGTAATCTAATCAAGATCGACCCGAACATCTTTTATTCAAAGGGTAATCTAAGATGCTTTGAAAGTGTGAGTAAATCCTGTTACACAAGTGGCACTTGTCGTGTGTTGCTCAAGTACTAGGAAAAGAGGACAGGATTGCGGAAATGACAATGGTATCTTAAACACAAATCGAGTTGAAAGACAGATTTAAGTGAGACAAAACCAAAATGTTTTAACAATGGCTGATCTCCATTTTGTACAATGGTAAAAATAGTCGAAAGAAGTGCTTACATACTCCATAGCATGCTACACATGTATCAATTTTTAAGAAACAATGAAATATTCCATAGTTTCTACACATGTTGTAATTTGTGTGAGAAAATACGGTAATCCATAATGCTCACAAAGCGCTGTCTACAAAAACGGGAATCAAAGATTCAAATTTTGTTTGTGGTAACTAAAAATCTTACTTCGTGTAGAACCATCACTGACTACAACGAGAAATACCTTACAATTAAACAAAACGGGATAAATATTTAGTTGCCTCCATCAATGCTTAAACATTTTATATTAATATCTGCATTTTTTTATAGAGTCAAAATATGGTAAAACGTATCCAAGTCCAACCTTTGAGTGGAGACTTAGACCCAGAAGACCTAGGCCGTAGAGGAAAAAGACATAGACCACCATGCATTACACCGGACACTGTAGATAAAATGTGTATGGTGGCATTTATTTTCATCTTTATTACATTTAATATTGTCTATTGGACCACCTTCATGCATTTTGACTTATAATGGTTTATCTTTTACAAAATTATATGCGACTTGGATTGAGAGTTGTCGCATTGGAACTCATACCACATCTTCATAGGAAAAGGGGCAACAAATATGTTGGAAAAGATGTATATTATTGGAAAGTATGTTTGTATTTTTTCACCAGGCTTTGTACTTATGTTCTTGCAATAAATCGATGTTACAATCTCCAGATTTCATAGTATGCTTATGAAGGCATATTTAGTGATATAAAAAGTAATGTATCTATAGTGTTCTTCAAATTAACATTTACGGTACAAATTGTACTTTATCAGATGAGCTTTCGGCAATATATTTCGCTTCGGTGTCACTCGAGGCCAGCATATTTAAAACTACTTACCAGAACCAGATCGGACGCAATCAGCAGTACTCTTAGGGTTTTTTTTCCTTCGATTTAAAATTCCGTTCCTTCAATTTAAAATTCTTTTCCTTCGATTTAAAATTCAGCTTCTTTTATCAAAAATGTTAAGATGACATTTAAATTCAGGTATTACGTATATGTACTGACCAATGCGATCTGCTTCTTGCTACTTGGCCCTTTTTGGTCAGGTGGGCTAAAACATACATTCCTACAACCAATTCAATCCAATAAATTTCCCCATTATACTTGGAAATAAATATTCAAATGGAAAAATAATCACCCCAAAAAAGAAAATGTACAATTACTGTTGTCCCGAACTTTGGAGATACCATTAATCATCCAAATAAAAAAAAATAAAAAAAGTAATTCATATCCAATTGGGTAGCCTCAGACTATAAATACAACAACTTAAAAAAACCACAAATAAAAAATCTTTGACGTATAGCCGTGACCTTAAAACTGCTTATTAACATACTATGTTACTTGTAGTGACATTAAAAAAATAGTGCTATCATAATTATGTAAAAGTATCGCATTTATATTAGAACTTATAGCATTTGTGTATTTATGTAGGTAGGCACTTAAAGTTAACCATCGAGAGACGTTAACCACCGAGAGTCGGTTTTTAGACCCGCCCAGTGCACCTAAGCACGCCTACTTTTGGAGCTCTTTAGTATGAAGATAAGAAAAATATACGAAATTACGGAACTGTGTACCCTGTTTTATCCTTATTGTTGGTGTTTCTTGCGCATGCGCACAAAGCACGGGGATAGTTACGGTTACTGACTCAGGAACCTTGTATATTATATACCTCGGTTTACAGACGTTTAATAAACTGGATCACTGTTGTGTTCACTTATCGATACACTACGATGGAATTACTGACCAGTTTAACATAAACATGGTAAATAGATAGACAGCTGATAATCATAATTGATTAAGAAATAACCTGGAAGAAGAAATGAGTTAACTATTGATTATAACAGAGACGAGAATGCCATCGTGTTTGTTCTGCTAAAAAAAGCAGGAACATTGGAGTTTTAATGGTTAGATTTTAAATATTTATTGTCTCCAAACTGGGTAAATTTGATATAGTAACAATCCCCCCCCTTTTTTTTTTTTTAAATAACTCGAGAACCACACATCGCGCTCGCTTAACAAAGTAACAATAAGAAATAATTATTGTTAGTTTCAAGAATAATTAATCGTCAAAACTTATCCCCTCCCCGACATCAAAGGAAGTTAAATGTATTATCCCAAAATTAGACCAAATTATTATGATATAAGGACGTCTTGACAGGCTATTATTTTATTTTGTTTTGTTGGTTTTTTTTTTGCTTTGACGTCTTCCTCCTGTATGAAAAAAACATAATAGACCCCCCCCTTTTTTCCCCATAATATAGCTTTTTAAGAAGTCATAATTATTTGGACTACCCCTCAGGGGCGGATGCAGGAATTTTCGAAAGGGGGGGTGCTAACCCAGGGCACCCAGGGCAAAAGGGGGGGGGGTGCAAAACATATGTCCCGATACAAATGCATTGATCGGCAAAAATAAAGGGGGGTGCGCACCCCCGGAACCCCCCCTGGATCCGCCACTGCCCCTGAATATATTTCAGACAGACTCTTCTCTAAAAAAAATGTAAATATGATTTGAGAGAAATCTTTGGAATAGTTTTTTAAATGATTTAATTATTATGTCATGTATATAATTAACATTAACATAGTTATAAACTGAGACTACTAGTATAACACATAGTGTTATAGTAGTCTCAGCTATAAACTTTCCATTGTATTGACCAATATGACTAACTCATATGCTCTTTCCCATAAATGTCACAATATCAATATATTACAGTAAAACTGATAGTTTGATGACATTGTTTAAGACTATTGACCTCAGGTCAGCCTAAACTGATTTTAAAACTGTAATTTATTCAATGACATTAAAACAGTTCAAGACATGCACCTTCTGAAATGTGATTGCATCAAAATTAAACCTAAGGCATAACATACTTAGTGTGCAGGAAGTGCCACCAAATAAATACTGAGTTGTAAAATTAGATGATGATATTTGTGAAGTCAAAGATATTATAGCTAGTTATAACTGGTTTTAGATATAAACCTGAGTAAAAGGTTGATTTATATGTGCTCTGTCATGTTTAGATTATAATTTAAATTTAATCTTTTGAAGTTTTTTTTATAATATTAAGACATTAAAATCACAATTATTTATTTATACACAAAAAAATAATTTTTGTCCTTTTTTAGTTGAATGACTGTACACAAACATTATACACACATAATTTTGATAATTCTGTAATGTTTTTTTTCTATAGCCCCAGAATGTGACAAAAGACTTATTAATCCAGATTTACAAAAAATAGAAATAGTTCAGCTACCATAAGACTGCTATGACAAAAATTCTGCAGTTTCCAGAATTTGAGGTAGAGTATAGTTAGGAATAGTTTTGATTATGCAGATGCTTAGTTTGCCATAAACAATTATGCCCTTGATACAAAAGCAGAGGAAACAAAAAAGTATGAAAATAGTTGAAAAAAGTAATCATTATTACCTAGTCATATACTGTAAATAGAAAAAGAGAAAAGCACTGGTTATGATTTGGTATTTTTAATAGCATTATCATTTGTCCATAACTTGGAATATATACTGGATTGAGCTTGATATTTATTTAATATCATTGACACATGGTTGCAAGAAATGAAAGATGGTAATTTAAACCTAGCAATTTTATTAAGATTTAAAAAAAAGCTTTTGATTTGGTAGAATGTGACTTTCTTTGTTTAAAGCTCGACATGTATGGATTTAGTGAGACTACTGTTAGTTTTTTTTAAGTCGTACCTGAATAACAAAAGGTATACATTTGTAATGTTAACTCTGAACAACAACATGTAAAATTTGGTGTTCCCCAATGTTCTATACCGTGTCCTCTATTGTTTGTGCTATTTATAAATGACCTTCCCTTATGCATTAAAAATTGTGAAACAGACCTATATCGTTGTATATGCTGATGACACCACTATTCATAAATCAGGGGGAAACATCTAGAAAATATAAATGATGATGTTCAAGAAGATTTATACAGGGTTGAAGAGTGGTGTAAAATGAATAACATGTTCATAGATGCAAATGAAACAAAATGTTTGATTACTGGAACAAAGCAGAAACTATTCACACTTTTCAACCAAACTTGATAATAAATTAAAGTATTACAAAATTCTTCATGTGAAAAAATATTAGTTTCAAAATTGACAGCCCACTAAGTTAAGTAACTGGAGAAATCAAATTGACCAAGGTTGTGCTAATATATCATCCAGAATATACCATCTTTCTTAAATACATTTTTTTTTATATCTGCAAGAAAACATAATACAATGGGTGTTCTGCCCCTAATTGACTACTGTTGTATTATTTGGGATGAATGTAAAAATTGAGGGATAACAAGAATTTTAAAAATCCAAAAAAAGGGCAGCATGATAAATTCTAGATGCAGATCCGTTATCCCTCTTGGTATATAGGAGCACTATATTCTATGTTAACCTCCGACAGTAGGTATAAACAAATACTGTTGATAGACAATATATAGGAGCACTATATTCCATGTTAACCACCGACGGTAGGTATAGACAAATACTGGTGATAGACAGTATATAGGAGCACTATATTCTATGTTAACCACTGACGGTAGGTATAGCCAAATACTGTTGATAGACGGTATATAGGAGCACTATATCTTATGTTAACCACCGACGGTAGGTATAGACAAATACTGGTGATAGACGGTATATAGGAGCACTATATTGTATGTTAACCACCGACGGTAGGTATAAACAAATACTGTTGATAGACGGTATATAGGAGCACTATATTGTATGTTAACCATCGACGGTAGGTATAGACAAATACTGTTGATAGACGGTATATAGGAGCACTATATTGTATGTTAACTACCGACAGTAGGTATAGACAAATACTGTTCATAGACGGTATATAGGAGCACTATATTGTATGTTAACTACCGACAGTAGGTATAGACACATACTGTTGATAGACAGTATATAGGAGCACTATATTGTATGTTAACCACCGACGGTAGGTATAGACAAATACTGTTGATAGATGGTATATAGGAGCACTATATTGTATGTTAACTACCGACGGTAGGTATAGACAAATACTGTTGATAGACGGTATATAGGAGCACTATATTGTATGTTAACTACCGACAGTAGGTATAGACACATACTGTTGATAGACGGTATATGGGAGCACTATATTGTATGTTAACCACCGACGGTAGGTATAGACATATACTGTTGATAGATGGTATATAGGAGCACTATATTGTATGTTAACTACCGACAGTAGGTATAGACAAATACTGTTGATAGACATCAACGGTATATGGGAGCACTATATTGTATGTTAACCACCGACGGTAGGTATAGACAAATACTGTTGATAGACGGTATATAGGAGCACTATATTGTATGTTAACCACCAACGGTAGGTATAGACAAATACTGTTGATAGACGGTATATAGGACCACTATATTGTATGTTAACTACCGACAGTAGGTATAGACAAATACTGTTCATAGACGGTATATAGAAGCACTATATTGTATGTTAACTACCAACAGTAGGTATAGACAGATACTGTTGATAGACAGTATATAGGAGCACTATATTGTATGTTAACCACCAACGGTAGGTATAGACAAATACTGTTGATAGATGGTATATAGGAGCACTATATTGTATGTTAACAACCGACGGTAGGTATAGACAAATACTGTTGCTAGATGGTAAAAAGGAGCACTATATTGTATGTTAACCACCGACGGTAGGTATCTATAGACAAATACTGTTGATAGATGGTATATAGGAGCACTATATTGTATGTTAACTACCGACGGTAGGTATAGACAAATACTGTTGATAGACGGTATATAGGAGCACTATATTGTATGTTAACTACCGACAGTAGGTATAGACACATACTGTTGATAGACGGTATATGGGAGCACTATATTGTATGTTAACCACCGACGGTAGGTATAGACATATACTGTTGATAGATGGTATATAGGAGCACTATATTGTATGTTAACTACCGACAGTAGGTATAGACAAATACTGTTGATAGACATCAACGGTATATGGGAGCACTATATTGTATGTTAACCACCGACGGTAGGTATAGACAAATACTGTTGATAGACGGTATATAGGAGCACTATATTGTATGTTAACAACCAACGGTAGGTATAGACAAATACTGTTGATAGACGGTATATAGGAGCACTATATTGTATGTTAACTACCGACGGTAGGTATAGACAAATACTGTTGATAGACGGTATATAGGAGCACTATATTGTATGTTAACTACCGACGGTAGGTATAGACAAATACTGTTGATAGACGGTATATGGGAGCATTATATTGTATGTTAACCACCGACGGTAGGTATAGACATATACTGTTGATAGATGGTATATAGGAGCACTATATTGTATGTTAACTACCGACAGTAGGTATAGACAAATACTGTTGATAGACGGTATATGGGAGCACTATATTTTATGTTAACCACCGACGGTAGGTATAGACAAATACTGTTGATAGACGGTATATACATTGTAGGAGCACTATATTGTATGTTAACCACCGACGGTAGGTATAGACAAATACTGTTGATAGACGGTATTTAGAAGCACTATATTGTATGTTAACTACCGACAGTAGGTATAGACAAATACTGCTGATAGACGGTATATGGGAGCACTATATTGTATGTTAACCACCAACGGTAGGTATAGACAAATACTGTTGATAGACGGTATATGGGAGCACTATATTGTATGTTAACCACCGACGGTAGGTATAGACAAATACTGTTGATAGACGGTATATAGGAGCACTATATTGTATGTTAACCACTGACGGTAGGTATAGCCAAATACTTTTTATAGACGGTAAATAGGAGCACTATATCTTATGTTAACCACCGACGGTAGGTATAGACAAATACTGGTGATAGACGGTATATAGGAGCAACTACCGACAGTAGGTATAGACAGATACTGTTGGTAGACGGTATCAAAGAGCACTATATTGTATGTTAACCAGCGACGGTAGGTATAGACAAATACTGTTGATAAACAGTATATAGGAGCACTATATTGTATGTTAACTACCGACGGTAGGTATAGACAAACTGTTGATAGACGGTATATAGGAGCACTATATTGTATGTTAACTACCGACATTAGGTATAGACAAATACTGTTGATATACGGTATATGGGAGCACTATATTGTATGTTAACCACCGACGGTAGGTATAGACAAATACTGGTGATATACGGTATATAGGAGCACTATATTGTATGTTAACCACTGACGGTAGGTATAGACTAATACTGTTGATAGACGGTATGTAGGAGCACTATATCTTATGTTTACCACCGACGGTAGGTATAGACAAATACTGGTGATAGACGGTATATAGGAGCAACTACCGACAGTAGGTATAGACAGATACTGTTGATAGACGGTATCAAAGAGCACTATATTGTATGTTAACCAGGTACGGTAGGTATAGACAAATACTGTTGATAAACGGTATATAGGAGCACTATATTGTATGTTAACAACCGACAGTAGGTATAGACAAATACTGTTGATAGACGGTATATAGGAGCACTATATTGTATGTGAACCACCGACGGTAGGTATAGACAAATACTGTTGATAGATGGTATATAGGAGCACTGTATTGTATGTTAACTACAGACGGTAGGTATAGACAAATACTGTTGATAGACAGTATATAGGAGCACTATATTGTATGTTAACCACCGACAGTAGGTATAGACAAATACTGTTCATAGACGGTATATAGAAGCACTATATTGTATGTTAACTACCGACAGTAGGTATAGACAGATACTGTTGATAGACGGTATATAGGAGCACTATATTGTATGTTAACCACCGACGGTAGGTATAGACAAATACTAGTACTGTTGATAGATGGTATATAGGAGCACTATATTGTATGTTAACAACCGACGGTAGGTATAGACAAATACTGTTGCTAGATGGTAAAAAGGAGCACTATATTGTATGTTAACCACCGACGGTAGGTATCTATAGACAAATACTGTTGATAAATGGTATATAGGAGCACTATATTGTATGTTAACTACCGACGGTAGGTATAGACAAATACTGTTGATAGACGGTATATAGTAGCACTATATTGTATGTTAACTACCGACAGTAAGTATAGACACATACTGTTGATAGACGGTATATGGTAGCACTATATTGTATGTTAACCACCGACGGTAGGTATAGACATATACTGTTGATAGATGGTATATAGGAGCACTATATTGTATGTTAACTACCGACAGTAGGTATAGACAAATACTGTTGATAGACATCAACGGTATATGGGAGCACTATATTGTATGTTAACCACCGACGGTAGGTATAGACAAATACTGTTGATAGACGGTATATAGGAGCACTATATTGTATGTTAACCACCAACGGTAGGTATAGACAAATACTGTTGATAGACGGTATATAGGAGCACTATATTGTATGTTAACTACCGACGGTAGGTATAGACAAATACTGTTGATAGACGGTATATAGGAGCACTATATTGTATGTTAACTACCGACGGTAGGTATAGACAAATACTGTTGATAGACGGTATATGGGAGCATTATATTGTATGTTAACCACCGACGGTAGGTATAGACATATACTGTTGATAGATGGTATATAGGAGCACTATATTGTATGTCAACTACCGACAGTAGGTATAGACAAATACTGTTGATAGACGGTATATGGGAGCACTATATTTTATGTTAACCACCGACGGTAGGTATAGACAAATACTGTTGATAGACGGTATATACATTGTAGGAGCACTATATTATATGTTAACCACCGACGGTAGGTATAGACAAATACTGTTGATAGACGGTATATAGAAGCACTATATTGTATGTTAACTACCGACAGTAGGTATAGACAAATACTGTTGATAGACGGTATATGGGAGTACTATATTGTATGTTAACCACCGACGGTAGGTATAGACAAACACTGTTGATAGATGGTATATAGGAGCACCATATTGTATGTTAACTACAGACGGTAGGTATAGACAAATACTGTTGATAGACAGTATATAGGAGCACTATATTGTATGTTAACCACCGACAGTAGGTATAGACAAATACTGGTGATAGACGGTATATAGGAGCACTATATTTTATGTTAACCACTGACGGTAGGTATAGACTAATACTGTTGATAGACGGTATGTAGGAGCACTATATTGTATGTTAACTACCGACAGTAGGTATAGACAAATACTGTTGATAGACATCAACGGTATATGGGAGCACTATATTGTATGTTAACCAACGACGGTAGGTATAGACAAATACTGTTGATAGACGGTATATGGGAGCACTATATTGTATGTTAACCAGCGACGGTAGGTATAGACAAATACTGTTGATAAACAGTATATAGGAGCACTATATTGTATGTTAACTACCGACGGTAGGTATAGACAAACTGTTGATAGACGGTATATAGGAGCACTATATTGTATGTTAACTACCGACAGTAGGTATAGACAAATACTGTTGATAGATGGTATATAGGAGCACCATATTGTATGTTAACTACAGACGGTAGGTATAGACAAATACTGTTGATAGACAGTATATAGGAGCACTATATTGTATGTTAACCACCGACAGTAGGTATAGACAAATACTGTTCATAGACGGTATATAGAAGCACTATATTGTATGTTTACTACCGACAGTAGGTATAGACAGATACTGTTGATAGACGGTATATAGGAGCACTATATTGTATGTTAACCACCGACGGTAGGTATAGACAAATACTGTTGATAGATGGTATATAGGAGCACTATATTGTATGTTAACAACCGACGGTAGGTATAGACAAATACTGTTGCTAGATGGTAAAAAGGAGCACTATATTGTATGTTAACCACCGACGGTAGGTATCTATAGACAAATACTGTTGATAGATGGTATATAGGAGCACTATATTGTATGTTAACTACCGACGATAGGTATAGACAAATACTGTTGATAGACGGTATATAGGAGCACTATATTGTATGTTAACTACCGACAGTAAGTATAGACACATACTGTTGATAAACGGTATATGGGAGCCCTATATTGTATGTTAACCACCGACGGTAGGTATAGACATATACTGTTGATAGATGGTATATAGGAGCACTATATTGTATGTTAACTACCGACAGTAGGTATAGACAAATACTGTTGATAGACATCAACGGTATATGGGAGCACTATATTGTATGTTAACCACCGACGGTAGGTATAGACAAATACTGTTGATAGACGGTATATAGGAGCACTATATTGTATGTTAACCACCAACGGTAGGTATAGACAAATACTGTTGATAGACGGTATATAGGATCACTATATTGTATGTTATCTACCGACGGTAGGTATAGACAAATACTGTTGATAGACGGTATATAGGAGCACTATATTGTATGTTAACTACCGACGGTAGGTATAGACAAATACTGTTGATAGACGGTATATGGGAGCATTATATTGTATGTTAACCACCGACGGTAGGTATAGACATATACTGTTGATAGATGGTATATAGGAGCACTATATTGTATGTTAACTACCGACGGTAAGTATAGAGACATACTGTTGATAAACGGTATATGGGAGCACTATATTGTATGTTAACCACCGACGGTAGGTATAGACATATACTGTTGATAGATGGTATATCGGAGCACTATATTGTATGTTAACTACCGACTGTAGGTATAGACAAATACTGTTGATAGACATCAACGGTATATGGGAGCACTATATTGTATGTTAACCACCGACGGTAGGTATAGACAAATACTGTTGATAGACGGTATATAGAAGCACTATATTGTATGTTAACTACCGACAGTAGGTATAGACAAATACTGTTGATAGACGGTATATGGGAGCACTATATTGTATGTTAACCATCGACGGTAGGTATAGACAAATACTGTTGATAGACGGTATATGGGAGCACTATATTGTATGTTAACCACCGACGGTAGGTATAGACAAATACTGGTGATAGACGGTATATAGGAGCACTATATTGTATGTTAACCACTGACGGTAGGTATAGCCAAATACTTTTTATAGACGGTAAATAGGAGCACTATATCTTATGTTAACCACCGACGGTAGGTATAGACAAATACTGGTGATAGACGGTATATAGGAGCAACTACCGACAGTAGGTATAGACAGATACTGTTGGTAGACGGTATCAAAGAGCACTATATTGTATGTTAACCAGCGACGGTAGGTATAGACAAATACTGTTGATAAACAGTATATAGTAGCACTATATTGTATGTTAACTACCGACGGTAGGTATAGACAAACTGTTGATAGACGGTATATAGGAGCACTATATTGTATGTTAACTACCGACAGTAGGTATAGACAAATACTGTTGATATACGGTATATGGGAGCACTATATTGTATGTTAACCACCGACGGTAGGTATAGACAAATACTGGTGATAGACGGTATATAGGAGCACTATATTGTATGTTAACCACTGACGGTAGGTATAGACTAATACTGTTGATAGACGGTATGTAGGAGCACTATATCTTATGTTTGCCACCGAGGGTAGGTATAGACAAATACTGGTGATAGACGGTATATAGGAGCAACTACCGACAGTAGGTATAGACAGATACTGTTGATAGACGGTATCAAAGAGCACTATATTGTATGTTAACCAGGGACGGTAGGTATAGACAAATACTGTTGATAAACGGTATATAGGAGCACTATATTGTATGTTAACAACCGACAGTAGGTATAGACAAATACTGTTGATAGACGGTATATAGGAGCACTATATTGTATGTTAACCACCGACGGTAGGTATAGACAAATACTGTTGATAGATGGTATATAGGAGCACTATATTGTATGTTAACTACAGACGGTAGGTATAGACAAATACTGTTGATAGACAGTATATAGGAGCACTATATTGTATGTTAACCACCGACAGTAGGTATAGACACATACTGTTGATACACGGTATATAGGAGCACTATATTATATGTTAACTACCGACAGTAGGTATAGACAAATACTGTTGATAGACATCAACGGTATATGGGAGCACTATATTGTATGTTAACCACCGACGGTAGGTATAGACAAATACTGTTGATAGACGGTATATAGAAGCACTATATTGTATGTTAACCACCGACAGTAGGTATAGACATATACTGTTGATAGATGGTATATAGGAGCACTATATTGTATGTTAACTACCGACAGTAGGTATAGACAAATACTGTTGATAGACATCAACGGTATATGGGAGCACTATATTGTATGTTAACCACCGACGGTAGGTATAGACAAATACTGTTGATAGACGGTATATAGAAGCACTATATTGTATGTTAACTACCGACAGTAGGTATAGACAAATACTGTTGATAGACGGAATATGGGAGCACTATATTGTATGTTAACCATCGACGGTAGGTATAGACAAATACTGTTGATAGACGGTATATGGGAGCACTATATTGTATGTTAACCACCGACGGTAGGTATAGACAAATACTGGTGATAGACGGTATTTAGGAGCACTATATTGTATGTTAACCACTGACGGTAGGTATAGCCAAATACTTTTTATAGACGGTAAATAGGAGCACTATATCTTATGTTAACCACCGACGGTAGGTATAGACAAATACTGGTGATAGACGGTATATAGGAGCAACTACCGACAGTAGGTATAGACAGATACTGTTGGTAGACGGTATCAAAGAGCACTATATTGTATGTTAACCAGCGACGGTAGGTATAGACAAATACTGTTGATAAACAGTATATAGTAGCACTATATTGTATGTTAACTACCGACGGTAGGTATAGACAAACTGTTGATAGACGGTATATAGGAGCACTATATTGTATGTTAACTACCGACAGTAGGTATAGACAAATACTGTTGATATACGGTATATGGGAGCACTATATTGTATGTTAACCACCGACGGTAGGTATAGACAAATACTGGTGATAGACGGTATATAGGAGCACTATATTGTATGTTAACCACTGACGGTAGGTATAGACTAATACTGTTGATAGACGGTATGTAGGAGCACTATATCTTATGTTTGCCACCGAGGGTAGGTATAGACAAATACTGGTGATAGACGGTATATAGGAGCAACTACCGACAGTAGGTATAGACAGATACTGTTGATAGACGGTATCAAAGAGCACTATATTGTATGTTAACCAGGGACGGTAGGTATAGACAAATACTGTTGATAAACGGTATATAGGAGCACTATATTGTATGTTAACAACCGACAGTAGGTATAGACAAATACTGTTGATAGACGGTATATAGGAGCACTATATTGTATGTTAACCACCGACGGTAGGTATAGACAAATACTGTTGATAGATGGTATATAGGAGCACTATATTGTATGTTAACTACAGACGGTAGGTATAGACAAATACTGTTGATAGACAGTATATAGGAGCACTATATTGTATGTTAACCACCGACAGTAGGTATAGACACATACTGTTGATACACGGTATATAGGAGCACTATATTGTATGTAAACTACCGACAGTAGGTATAGACAAATACTGTTGATAGACATCAACGGTATATGGGAGCACTATATTGTATGTTAACCACCGACGGTAGGTATAGACAAATACTGTTGATAGACGGTATATAGAAGCACTATATTGTATGTTAACCACCGACAGTAGGTATAGACATATACTGTTGATAGATGGTATATAGGAGCACTATATTGTATGTTAACTACCGACAGTAGGTATAGACAAATACTGGTGATAGACATCAACGGTATATGGGAGCACTATATTGTATGTTAACCACCGACGGTAGGTATAGACAAATACTGTTGATAGACGGTATATAGAAGCACTATATTGTATGTTAACTACCGACAGTAGGTATAGACAAATACTGTTGATAGACGGTATATGGGAGCACTATATTGTATGTTAACCATCGACGGTAGGTATAGACAAATACTGTTGATAGACGGTATATGGGAGCACTATATTGTATGTTAACCACCGACGGTAGGTATAGACAAATACTGGTGATAGACGGTATTTAGGAGCACTATATTGTATGTTAACCACTGACGGTAGGTATAGCCAAATACTTTTTATAGACGGTAAATAGGAGCACTATATCTTATGTTAACCACCGACGGTAGGTATAGACAAATACTGGTGATAGACGGTATATAGGAGCAACTACCGACAGTAGGTATAGACAGATACTGTTGGTAGACGGTATCAAAGAGCACTATATTGTATGTTAACCAGCGACGGTAGGTATAGACAAATACTGTTGATAAACAGTATATAGGAGCACTATATTGTATGTTAACTACCGACGGTAGGTATAGACAAACTGTTGATAGACGGTATATAGGAGCACTATATTGTATGTTAACTACCGACAGTAGGTATAGACAAATACTGTTGATATACGGTATATGGGAGCACTATATTGTATGTTAACCACCGACGGTAGGCATAGACAAATACTGGTGATAGACGGTATATAGGAGCACTATATTGTATGTTAACCACTGACGGTAGGTATAGACTAATACTGTTGATAGACGGTATGTAGGAGCACTATATCTTATGTTTGCCACCGAGGGTAGGTATAGACAAATACTGGTGATAGACGGTATATAGGAGCAACTACCGACAGTAGGTATAGACAGATACTGTTGATAGACGGTATCAAAGAGCACTATATTGTATGTTAACCAGGGACGGTAGGTATAGACAAATACTGTTGATAAACGGTATATAGGAGCACTATATTGTATGTTAACAACCGACAGTAGGTATAGACAAATACTGTTGATAGACGGTATATAGGAGCACTATATTGTATGTTAACCACCGACGGTAGGTATAGACAAATACTGTTGATAGATGGTATATAGGAGCACTATATTGTATGTTAACTACAGACGGTAGGTATAGACAAATACTGTTGATAGACAGTATATAGGAGCACTATATTGTATGTTAACCACCGACAGTAGGTATAGACACATACTGTTGATACACGGTATATAGGAGCACTATATTGTATGTTAACTACCGACGGTAGGTATAGACAAATACTGTTGATAGACGGTATATGGGAGCACTATATTGTATGTTAACCACCGACGGTAGGTATAGACATATACTGTTGATAGATGGTATATAGGAGCACTATATTGTATGTTAACTTCCGACAGTAGGTATAGACAAATACTGTTGATAGACGGTTTATGGGAGCACTATATTGTATGTTAACCACCGACGGTAGGTATAGACAAATACTGTTGATAGACGGTATATAGGAGCACTATATTGTATGTTAACCACCGACGGTAGGTATAGACAAATACTGTTGATAGACGGTATATAGAAGCACTATATTGTATGTTAACTACCGACAGTAGGTATAGACAAATACTGTTGATAGACGGTATATAGGAGCACTATATTGTATGTTAACCACTGACGGTAGGTATAGACAAATACTGTTGATAGACGGTATATAGGAGCACTTTATTGCATGTTAACCACCGACGGTAGGTATAGACAAATACTGTTGATGGATGGTGCAAAGGAGTACTATATCGTATGTTAACCACTGACGGTAGGTATAGACAAATACTGTTGATAGACGGTATATAGGAGGACTGTATTGTATGTTAACCACCGACGGTAGGTATAGGCAAATACTGTTGATATACGGTATATAGGAGTATTGTATTTTATGTCAAACATCGACGATAGGTATGGACAAAATCCGACAAATACTGTATACAGACAGTGTATAGAAGTACTGTATTGTATGGTAAACACTGACGGTTGGTATGGACAATTTCTGTATCATGCATCAATTGTAAATAAAAGTATCATGTGAGTGACACAGGCTCATTGAAGCCTCTTGTTTTGATATTATTAATATGGAGATCTGGTCTAATTTATCATTTTCTCTATTACATGCATGATAACTGCAACAATTGAAATGAAATAAAAGTGATAATATTTCTATTGTAGGTTATCAAGATTTAGTGTTTCCATACAAGTGACAAAGATTGAACAACAAACACATCTCAAACTTTACAAGACAGAGTAGACTTTTTTCACTGTGCTTAGTTTTGTCTTTATGTCTAAATTATGATACCTTTAAAAAAACCAATAAAATATGGAATAACATTTATTTCTATCTTATAAAGTGGAGTGAAGAAATAAGGGGTCATTCAAAACATAAGAATATATTGCTATCATATATGCAGATCAGCAGCCCATACATTTGCTATAGCACATAAATATGGGACCAATAATTTCAAGTTGACTTTTAAAAAAGACCTTATTAATGTTATGCGAGATACCACCAAAGACCACTAGGTGTTGATCAAATGATATTGTAAATAAGAGGGTTGTCCAAAATATTTCCAACAGCTGTTTGATATACACTACCTTAATCAAACCACAATGGTAAAAAAACAGTTTTGGTCAGTCTTAAAAGAAGCAAATATAATTTAGAAAAAGTGCAAGCTGTTGATAAAAACTACAAATAACTGCCAGTCCTAAATGTGGGTGGAGATTACCATTTAGCACAAATGAGTTTCTGGACTAAAGAAAGTAATTTCGGCACAAACCGATTATACTCTTTCAAAAACTATGTGTAGTCCCTTTTATAAAAGTGGCAGATTATCTTTCTATCTAGAGTATCTATGACAACTAACTGCTGCTTCTAGTGACGTTAGTCTTTGGTTTATGAAAAGATTGGATATATTGTCACAATTCTTTTCTAAGGTACCGGTCTGATAAACAGGAAGTAGCCAGATTAGCTACTAAATATATGCACACTGAAATATAGTCCCTTAAAATTCCCATGGCTGTGTACATGTTCAGATACGAACTATGAAAATTTTGTTCATATCTTTAGAGAAGTAAAATCAAGTATGTATGTCTTTAGTTTTGTCAAATTGCTGTCTTGTTTTGTCCTGTTATTAGGTAACAGTACTGATACAATACTGTAAAAATACGGAGATGTGGTATGATTGCCAATGAGACGCCTACATGTATCCACTCAAGTTCAAATAAAGTGGACGTAAGCAGTTATATGCAACCATACAGCCTTCAACAATGAGAAAAATCATATCAAATAGACCCTTGTAAATAGGTGTTGACCAAATGATATTGTAAATAAGAGGGTTGTATATTTCATGACGGTATAATACTAAACCCCTAACAGGAGGGATTGTGCCTGATATTCATATGATGAAGACATAATCTTTCAATCAGTTTAATTAAGGTCTGGTTCTGGCATGTCAATAACTGCTAGTAGTCTGTTGTTATTTATGTATTATTGTCATTTTGTTTATTTTCTTTTGTTTCATATTCTGACATCGGACTCGGACTTCTCTTAAACTGAGTTTTACTGTGCGTATTGTTTCGCGTTTGTTTTTTCTACATTGGCTACAGGTATAGGGGAGAGTTGAGATCTCAAAAACATGTTTAATCCCGCCGCAATTTTGCGCCTGTCCCAAGTTAGGAGCCTCTGACCTTTGTTAGTCTTGTATGATTTATAATTTTAGTTTCTTGTGTATAATTCGGAGCTTAGTATGACGTCCATTATCACTGAACTAGTATACATATTTGTTTAGGGGCCAGCTGACGGACACCTCCGTGTGCGGGAGTTTCTCGCTACATTGAAGATCTATCGGTGGCCTTCGGCTGTTGTCTGCTCTATGGTCGGGTTGTTGTCTCCTTGACACATTCCCCATTTACATACTCAATTTTATAGTATGATTTACATCTGCAATAATCACGAAACAATCAGAGACAAGTTTGGGTCTAAATCTGTATGTCCCACATAATCAAATTGACCGAAGAGAGAGGCAAAAAATACTAAAGGCTTATTCCAACACATAAGTCAATAATAAACTGAAAAAACCACGGCAAAAAAAAGAAAAAGATTAAAAAACAAACAACAGAATGCAAAACACAACAAAGAACATCACAGACTGAACAAAACGAACCTCGCCAAAAAACTGGTGTGACCAAATGACTAATTTATCTCAGCCTTACATTATTTAGCAGAGCCTTTATTATACCAAACCAAACAAAGTTCTTTATGGTACAATGTTTTTGATCCATCGGTCTGTCAGTCCTGTTCTCGTTATTGCAACTCCTCTGAAACCACATAACAGAGTTTTATAAATCTTTGTAGATAATGAGGAAATTATGAAATTTTCAATTCATTGATTTTCTATATACTCCTACAACAGTTTGTCATAAAATCTGTCTAAAGACCACAACAGAGTTTCATGAATTTTTTAGATAGTTAGGACATGCTATGTAAATGTGCATATTGGCAGAAAATCATGATTAATTTTTTTATGCCCCACCTACGATAGTAAATGGGCATTAGTTTTCCGGTCTATGCGTCTGCTCCTTCGTCCGTTTTCTCGCTTCAGGTTAAATGTTTTGGTCAAGGTAGTTTTTGTTGAAGGTCAGGTCCAATAAACTTGAAACTTAGTACATATGTTTCCAATAATATGTTTTTTTCTAAGCTTAATGCCAAAGAAGGTTTTTTCCCCCTATTTCACGGTCCACTGAACAAAGAAAATGATAGGGCAAGTGGGGAACGGTGTACGATGGACACATTCTTGTTTTTGTCGAGCCTGCGACTTTTGTCGCAGAAAGCTCGACATAGAAATGGTGATCCGGCGGCGACGGCGACAGCGTTAGTTCACTTCTTAAAAGCTTGATATTTTAGACGTCGAACGACCTGGATGCTCCATACTTTAAATACAGATGCCTTAAGTTTGGAAGTTTCCGTCTGTCACATGTCCATTGTCCTTGAACTCATTTTCATGGTTCAGTGACTACTTGAAAAAAAGTTAAGAGTTTTTGTAATTTCTCTCATATTATGGGTAACTATGTTTAGTATTTGCGTACCTTGGTCAGCATGCCCATCAGACAGTTTTCACTTGACCTCGCCATCATTTCATGGATCAGTGAAAAGGGTTAAGTTTTTGGTGGTCAAGTCTATATCTCAGAAACTATATGAAATATGTCTTGTATATTTGGTGTATGGAAGGATTGTAAGGTGTACATGTCCAACTGGCAGGTGTCATCTGATCTTGACCTCATTTCCTTGGTTCAATGGTCAAAGTTAAGCTTTTGAGTTTTGTTCGTTTTTTCTAATACTATATGCAATAGGTCAACTTTATTTGGTGTCTGGAAATATCTTATGATGTCAGTCTCGCAAGTCTCATTTGACCTTGACCTCATTTTCGAGGTTCATTGTTCAGTGTTTAGTTTTTGTGCCAAGTGTCATCTGACCTTGACCTGATTTGTATTGAATGATTGTAAGGTGTAAATGTATTCCTCATTTTGGTCATATGACCTTGATCTCATTTTCTTTGGTCATGTTATTAATAAGTTTATGTGATAATTGTAGTAAAACTTTATATTTAGGTCTATCAACATAAATAAGGCGAGAAATTTCAACGTGTGTACTCTTGTTAGGAATTAGGAACTATGCCTTCTGAACTTAGAATTTCGGCCTAAATGTACTTCTCTTCTGAAATTACACAACAGAATTTCATGCGTGTTTGAACTAAATAATCTGTTGAAATTTTGTTTGCTTAGTGACAATGTCGGGCTGTGAAGTATGTGAGCGTGCTCACAAAGGTTCTTTGATTACACACAGTCAATACATTGTCTGTGCTTCCCAGATACAGTCTGTATGCATTTTCTTTGTTTTAAATTAAGTTTATGTATTGTACGTCGTTCTTAGTCTTTATACATTGTTATATGCTTTGACTATGAGTCTAAGATACTTCTATTGTCGGTATATCTTAGATTTAGTCGGTTAACACTGTCTATGGATCAGAGACACAGTATGTATGCATTGTAAGTTGTTCCAAGTTGAAATAAAAGTCTGTATGTTTTGCCTGTTACTGCAAGATAAAGTGTG
Organism: Mytilus edulis; assembly: GCF_963676685.1. Taxonomy (NCBI): domain Eukaryota; kingdom Metazoa; phylum Mollusca; class Bivalvia; order Mytilida; family Mytilidae; genus Mytilus; species Mytilus edulis. The sequence goes on from NC_092346.1 coordinate 99,147,973, forward strand.
TGCACTGCCTGTGGCTCTTATATACAGTCTGTATGCATTTTCTGTATGCTTTATCTATGGGTCTAATTTTTAGATACAGTCTGTATACAAACTGTATCTCTGACACATATACAGTGTCCAAAAAAACTCTGTTTTAAGATCTCTAACCCATATACAGTGTGAAAATGATCTTTGGTTCTAAGATGCATTTTGTTTGATTGGCTGAATGCTTAGTATATATTGGTTTCGATATATGGTCTGTATGTATTGTATGGATCTTATATATTTGTATTTTTTTCCATCTGATGAGTAAGCCTTTTTCAACTGATTTTTATAGTTCGTTCTTATGTTGTACTGTTACACCAAAGTCCCAGGTTATTGGAGGTTTGGGATCCCGCTAACATGTTTAACCCCGCCACATTCTCTATGTATGTGCCTGTCCCAAGTTAGGAGACTGTAATTCAGTGGTTGTCGTTTGTTTATATGTTACATATTTGTTTTTCGTTCATTTTTTGTATATAAATTAGGTCGTTAGATTTTTCGTTTAAATTGTTTCACATTGTCATTTCGGGACTTTTTATAGGTGACTATGCGGTATGGGCTGTGCTCATTGTTGAAGGCCGTACGGTGACCTATAGTTGTTAATTTCTGTGCCATTTTGGTCTCTTGTGGAGAGTTATCAGTAGTGTTTGTGGGACAGAATGAACCCATAAAGGTGGACGTCGGACGCTGACGCTATATTTGGACCTGGGTGTGAATGCCGACGCCATATTTGGGCCTCAACGCGGACGCCATGGTCGACCATGAAATCGGGACGCGAATTTGAGGTTGGACCGTATGATTCGGACATCGAGACACCGACGCCATATTTGGGCTTTAAACTTGGACGCTATACCTTAATGTTGCATCAGACTACCCTTTAAAGTGACGTCATACCCTTAAAAGTGGACGGTATATTCTCGAAAATGGACGAGAATTTGTCTTTGATAAACGCTTACCCAACCCCTAGGTAATAAGTCTGTGATAATTCTGAAAAGAATCTTCTACCTCTTAAATAATTAACTACTTATACATGTTTATAACAACTGTAAGAATTCTCCAAGAAATACTATTTATATTAATCAGAAAAACTGTCAATCAATGCAGTAGGCGGAACTATTCCCGTGTAAAGAGAATTGGATTAAAATGTTTGATATCAATACATAAAATATTTGTCTTTATCTTTTTAATTTTTGGATTTCTTATCTTATTAACATGACAATCGTGAAACATTCAGTATTATTGCTTTCTACGGAAGCCCATTTTAGGACCTCCCAAAAGTATAAAATTATTTGAATTCGAAATCACGAATTTAAATTGTTATCTCGAATTTTATAATTCGTTTTAACAGATTAAATTTGTGATAATGAATTGGTGAAAATCGTTATAACAGATCTTGTAATTCGTTATTAAGAATTAAATTCCTTATCACAATTTTTTGTAATTTGTGATAACGATAAATTCGTTATAACGATTTTATCGTTATAACGAATTGTAGAATTTGTTTAAACTGATTAAATTTGTGATAACGAATTTGTGGAATTCGTTATCACAGTTTTTATTGTAATTGGTAATTTCAGATTAAAATTCATTATCACAGATTTTTAGCTCACATGGCACACATAATTAAGAGAGCTTTCTTCCTCACTCTGCACCCATCGCTGTTTATTACTTTTACAAAAATCTTCTTCATTAAAACCTTTTTGACAAAGTGAAACAAACTTGACCGCAATCAATTTAGTTTTAACGCATTTTACACTATACATAGAAATTTTTGTCGTGTAAATGGGTGGGTTTATTAGCCAGCGACCCAGTTTACACACCGAAACTCTCCGGGGGGAAATATGTCTAATTTTCATATTTCTTGACCGAAATATTTTTATTTTTTAGTTTCTACCAAAGTTTTTTTAAGCGGTGAATATCATTAGTGTGTGTACCTGGATACATTTTACACAGATGCAACGGAAATAGTTTCGCCAACCTGGTTTATCGAAATGTAAACCTAGGGATGAAAATCTTAGGTTTTACACTTCGATTAACCATGTTGCCGAAACTAATTCTTTTGCTTCTGTGTAAAATATATTAATTGGCGATACACACGAAGGAAATCGCCTGTCTAAGAAGACTTTAAATTAAGAAAAAGGAATATAAATGTTACTGTCACGAATTATGGGTATCAAACACATTTTTTATGCCCCCGCCGCTAGGCGTGGGAGAAGTTTAGTCTAGCCCTTGTCTGTCAGTCCAGTCCGTTTGTCGGGTACGTTCCCAGAAATGGTTTCCGTTTGCCTCAACCAAATGTTATAAATTCAACTTATACACTATGCCAATTACTAAAACACACAGATAAAATTTGAAATTGAAGGGCGTCTCTTTTATAGTTCGTGAGTTATGCCCCTTTACAAATGGTCAAAGACGTAGTGCTTATTCTGTAATTTCCGCTCTCTACATTTAGTTTGCCTCAACCAAATGTTATTGAATTAATACACAATGTTTATTAACACAAAACACTGAGTCTGATGATCAAGTTTGAAATTGGGTGACGCCACTTTGACCGTTCTGAACTTGTGCCCATTCAGCGCTAATTTACAAAAACAAAACAAAACCAACAAACAACCAAATTAAGTGTCCAATCAATTTTGGTAATTTTTAAAATAGAAATCGTTAAAACTAAATTGCTCGTGGTCTTCACGACCATTAGAAAGCTGGAATGCGATTGGCAAGTATTGGCTTCGACAATTTGACAACAAGTATAATGATCAGTATTTTTTATGTAAATGTTCAAATATTAAAGGACTAAATCTTAAAAATATTCCTGTATTTTATCTGAAAATGATTTATACATGGTCTAATTTTCTAAAAATGGGAGATAATCCCAAAACTAAGAACGAGGTTCTTAATATGAGACTATTTGGTAATTCAAAAATTTCTTTTCAAAATAAACCATTGTTTTTTTCTTCCTTTCTAAAAAGTAACATAAAATATATCAAAGACATATGGAACGAAGAAACCAAAATATTTTACAGTTGTTGTTCTATATTTGAAAAACTTGTAGATAAAAGAAACTGTATATCGGAATTTTCAAGAGTTAAAAGTTCAATACAAGAACAGAAACACAAAAAATTGTATTGACTATAATAATTATTTCAACCGTATAGAAGATAAATTAGTCTACTGTACTTATATAGTTATACACAACACATTTTAGCCTATTGCAAGGCAAAATTTATGTTCCTATCCAATATACCCTTTATCCCGCGGGGTGGCCTCTTTTACAAGACCTATACCTATTGTATTTATGGTAACGTGTTCTAAACATTCATGAATTATTTGCCACTGGACGTTAAGCAATCAATTACTATTTCCGTTTATTTCCTGAAATACGGCTTTGAGTATAACAAAGCTGTAAGAGAGATACTAAAGGTTTCACTGGATTAACACTATGGACGAGTTTTGTTTATTTATTAATAGCGAAAACTCGCTTTCATCCATCGTTTGAAAATAACGTACGTGGCAATTTCAAAGTGCGCCTTGCAAAACGCTATACGTTGGATGGATAGTGGGAATGTTCATTGAAGGTGTCGTTCATACAGGAATTAGAAGCCTAAACGAGACGTATGTACTTCTGTTCCGATTTCGTGCACCAGTCGTACGTTAGGGAAAATCTCTCCATATTCTCCAGTCGATACGATTAAATGAAGATATCCCGGACGTGACGTTTGGGAAACCAGTCTATTTCACGGTAACCAGGAATGAATTGTATCACATCGAATTTGTTTTGAGATACGATCATCTTCAAATATGTCGTCTAAAAGATGACGATGTATTTCTCTTGCTATATTTTCGAAGGAAGTGAAGTAAATCTATAAGAGGAAACTACTCACTGTCATTTAGGAAATTACGAGTATGTTTAATTGCAATATTTGCTGTTAAGTGTATGTGTGGCCGCACGATCTTCAAAGACATATAAGAAGTAAGCATTCTTCCGATGAGCCACTATACCACCCAGGTGTTACCCAGCAGCAGCAAAAGCAGCAACAGCAGCAGCAGAAAAAGAAGCAGCAGCAGCAAAAGCAGCAGCAGAAGGCTTTCGTGTTTAGACACCCTTTCACCATGATTGTGTCCGGTCCAACCTCCTGCGATAAAACTTATTTTATTTTATTTGTTTCAACACATAAAAAAACTGTGAAGTCCTAGTCCAGACAGGATCGTTTGGTTGTATAAAAGGTGGCAACCTCTTTACGAGGAAATACAACGAACATGCAGTGCTTCCACGCGTTGAATTCATTCGTGGAATTCCTTTTGATCTCGAAAGGGACGATTTTTTCGATCCCAACATTCGAAACGTGATCCTATTAGATGACCTCATGTCGACATCGGACAAAGACTCCAGAATAAATGATTTGTTTACGGTAGGGTGTCACCATAGGAATTTATCCGTCGTCGTTTTTCATCAGAATTTATACTTTGGCAAAGACCCCACCCAGAGACGAAACTGTCATTATCTCATTCTCTTTAATAACCCCATTGATCGACAGCCCATCGTGACTCTTGGCCGACAGATGTATCCTTCTCGAGGGGACTTCTTTCTCCGGAAATTTGAAGAGGCAAAGAGGACACCTTTCGGGTACTTTCCTGTTGACCTAAAAGCTAGAACCCCAGAAGCCTCCAGATTGCACACAGAGGTCTTACAGGTCGGTCAAGGAGAGACACCAGACGGACAGAGGGATGACGACCGTCTCTCGAATACTTTTGAAGACGATAGTTCGGTCTCATCAGACGAAGATATTGCCGACGAGACAACACATAGTTCGTCAGAAGATGAATAAAATAAAAACGGCAATGCCCTTAACGATGACCGGGACAGATGTAGAGGATGCTTTGAGTGGATTGCCCGTGACCGTTTGCTGTGCAGAAGACTTGCCTAGATATGTGAGCGACAGGCGTAGAAGGTTTGTGGTCAATAGGGACAACTGTGATCAAAAGGGGAGTCATTGGGTTGCATTTCATTTCCCCGCATCGGGTCCATCAGAATTTTTCGACTCCTTAGGACGATAACCGGAAAAGTACCAACGCTATTTCAGAAATGTACTCATCGTCAATGGACCGAAATACTGTGTGGTTTGCAATCAAATCCAACCCAATGATTCAGATACATGTGGCCTGTATTGCATTTATTACGTCAAATTGAGATGTCGGGACTCGAGATGAAGGACATTATCAACAACTTTTCATCCACTGACACGATTCAGAATGACAGTAAACTCGTAGTTTTATTTGGTTAAATGAAAAATAATGATACAAAAAAAATAATGAAAAAAGAAAGAAAAAAAACCAGAAGAAAAGAAAAAAAAATCTTAAAACACCTACATGGATGTATAGCAGGTCTCAAGTCTTGAAAAACTCTTTCTAGGGTCACTAAAAGTATCCACCCTGGAGGGTAGCCTGGTCAAACATTAAGATAAAGCGTCCAGGATTTAAGGCCAAATATGGCGTCGGCGTCTCGATGTCCGAGTAACATGGTCCAACCCGATGTTTGCGTCTTGATTTCAGGGTCGACTATGGCGTCCGCTTTAAGGCCTAAATATGGCGTCGGCGTCTGCGCCAACTTTCGAATATGGCGTCAGCGTCCGATGTCCACCTTAATGGGGGTCATTCTGTCCCACAAACACTACTGTTGTCTCATTGGCAATCATACAACATCTACTTTTTTATATTATATATATTATCTATACGTATATATTTTCTATATACGAATTTTACATGTTTAGATGATGCAATGAAAATTCAGAAGATATGTGGTAATATTGCCAATGAGAAACTTATCCACCAAAGACAAACGAATGTGAATCAGCCATGAGTTACACATATGTATTCATGTAAAATGCTATTAAAACCCATTCCTGACTATATGTGACGAAAAACGAAAACTAACAGCCCGATTAATGCTGAAACGATAAACGTAAAATCAATATCAAAGACAGCAACCAATAACAATACAGTGCTCCTATATATCGTCTACCAACAGTATTTATCTATACCTACCGTCGGTGGTTAACATGCAATACAGTACTCCAATTTACCGTATATCAACAGTATTTGTCTATACCTACCGTCGGTGGTTAACATACAATATAGTGCTCCTATATACCGTCTATCAACAGTATTTGTCTATACCTACTGTCGGTAGTTAACATACAGTATAGTGCTCCTATACACCGTATATCAACAGTATTTGTCTGTACCTACCGTCGGTGGTTAACATACAATATAGTGCTCCTATATACCGTCTATCACCAGTATTTGTCTATACCTACCGTCGGTGATTAACATACGATATAGTGCTATTATATATACCGTCTATCAAGAGTTTAATCTATACCTACTGTTGGTAGTTAACATACAATATAGTGCTCCTATATACCGTCTATCAACATTATTTGTCTATACCTACTGTCGGTAGTTAACATGCAATATAATGCTCCTATATACCGTCTATTATCGGTATTTTTCTAAATCTACTGTCGGTAGTTAACATGCGATATAGTACTCCTATATACCGTCTACCAACAGTATTTATAATGAAATTCAAAACAGTGTGGCTGTGGCCATTGATTGACACATTAAATTCATCCATTGACTGGGACAATTAAGGTGAACGTTTGTATGTAACTACCACTGCTCACTATGTACTTTTTAAAGACACTTAAACTATGGGGTCACCAAAGGTTCTCAACAACTTAATAAAGTAATTCGAAAAACTAATCAGAAATAACACGATGTTTTGATTTATATCAATTATATAAATCAAAACATAAAGGTTATTCCTGATTAATTTTTTAAATTATTTTATAATTAAAGGCGTTAAGAAACCTTTGGTGACCCCACAGTTTAAATGTCTATCGTAGGTACGTCGTGAACAGTGGTCGTTACAGACAAACGTTCATGTATATTGTCCCAGTCAATGGATGAATTTAATGTGTCAATCAATGGCCACAGCCACACTGTTTTGAATTTCATTCTATTTATACCTACCGTCGGTGGTTAACATGCAATACAGTGCTCCTATTCACCGTATATCAACAGTATTTGTCTATACCTACCGTCGGTGGTTAACATACGAATTAGTACTCCTTTACACCGTCTATCAACAGTATTTGTCTATACCTACCGTTGGTGGTTAACATGCAATATAATGCTCCTATATACCGTCTATTAACAGTATCTTTCTAAACCTACCGTCGGTAGTTAACATGCGATATAGTGCTCCTATATACCGTCTACCAACAGTATTTATCTATACTTACCGTCGGTGGTTAACATGCAATACAGTACTCCTATTTACCGTATATCAACAGTATTTGGCTATACCTACCGTCGGTGGTTAACATACAATATAGTGCTCCTATATACCGTCTATCAACAGTATTTGTCTATACCTACTGTCGGTAGTTAACATACAATCTAGTGCTCCTATATACCGTCTATCAACAGTATTTGTCTAATACCTACTGTCGGTAGTTAACATACAATATAGAGCTCCTATATACCGTCTATCAACAGTATTTGTCTATACCTACTGTCGGTAGTTAACATACAGTATAGTGCTCCTATACACCGTATATCAACAGTATTTGTCTGTACCTACCGTCGGTGGTTAATATACAATACAGTGCTCCATTACACAGTCTATTGACAGTTGTCTATACCTACCGTCGGTGATTAACATGCAATATAGTGTTCCTATATACCGTCTATCAACATAATTTATCTATACCTTCCGTCGGTGATTAACATGCAATAAAATGCTCCTATATACCGTCTATTATTTTTTTTTTCTAAACCTACCGTCGGTAGTTAACATGCGATATAGTGCTCCTATATACCGTCTATCACCAGTATTTGTCTATACCTACTGTCGGTAGTTAACATACAATATAGTGCTCCTATATACCGTCTATCAACAGTATTTGTCTATACCTACCGTCGATGATTAACATACGATATAGTGCTATTATATATACCGTCTATCAAGAGTTTTAGTCTATACCTACTGTTGGTAGTTAACATACAATATAATGCTCCTATATACCGTCTATCAACAGTATGTGTCTATACCTACTGTCGGTAGTTAACATACAATATAGTGCTCCTATATACCGTCTATCAACAGTATTTGTTGATACCTACCATCGGTGGTTAACATACAATATAGTGCTCCTATATACCGTCTATCAAGAGTTTTAGTCTATACCTACTGTCGGTAGTTAACGTACAATGTAGTGCTCCTATATACCGTCTATCAACAGTATTAGTCTATACCTACTGTCGGTAGTTAACATACAATATAGTGCTCCTATATACCGTCTATCAACAGTATTTGTCTATACCTACCGTCGGTGGTTAACATACAATATAGTGCTATAAACCGTCTATCAACAGTATTTGTCTATACCTACTGTCGGTAGTTAACATACAATATAGTGCTCCTATATACAGTCTATCAACAGTATTTGTCTATACCTACTGTCGGTAGTTACCATACAATATAGTGCTCCTATATACCGTCTATCACCATTATTTGTCTATACCTACCGTCGATGATTAACATACGATATAGTGCTATTATATATACCGTCTATCAAGAGTTTTAGTCTATACCTACTGTTGGTAGTTAACAGACAATGTAGTGCTTCTATATACCGTCTATCAACAGTATTAGTCTATACCTACTGTCTGTAGTTAACATACAATATAGTGCTCCTATATACCGTTTATCAACAGTATTTGTCGATACCTACTGTCGGTAGTTAACATTCAATATAGTGCTCCTATATACAGTCTATCAACAGTATTTGTCTATACCTTGTGTCGGTAGTTAACATACAATATAGTGCTCCTATATACCGTCTATCACCAGTATTTGTCTATACCTACTGTCGGTAGTTAACATACAATATAGTGTTCCTATATACCGTCTATCAACAGTATTTGTCTACACCTACTATCGGAAGGTAACATACAATATAGTGCACCTATATACCGTCTATCAACAGTATTTGTCTATACCTACCGTCAGTGGTTAACATACAATATAGTGCTCCTATATACCGTCTATCAGCAGTATTTGTCTATACCTACCGTCGGTGGTTAACATACAATATAGTGCTCCTATATACCGTCTATCACCAGTCTTTGTCTATACCTACTGTCGGTAGTTAACATTCAATATAGTGCATCTATATACCGTCTATCAGCAGTATTTGTCTATACCTACCGTCGGTGATTATCATACGATATAGTGCTATTACATATACCGTCTATCAAGAGTTTTAGTCTTTACCTACTGTTGGTAGTTATCACACAATTTAGTGCTCCTATATACCTTCTATCAACAGTATTTGTCTATACCTACTGTCGGTAGTTAACATACAATATAGTGCTCCTACATGTGTATATACCGTCTATCAACAGTATTTGTCTATACCTACCGTCGGTGGTTAACATACAATATAGTGCTCCTATATACCGTCTATCAAGAGTTTTAGTCTATACCTACTGTTGGTAGTTAACATACAATATAGTGCTCCTATATACCGTCTATCAAGAGTTTTAGTCTATACCTACTGTTGGTAGTTAACATACAATATAGAGCTCCTATATACCGTCTATCAACAGTATTTGTCTATACCTACCGTCGGTGGTTAACATGCAACATAGTCCTCCTATATACTGTCTATCAACAGTATTTGTTTATACCTACCGTTGGTGGTTAACATGCCATACAGTACTCCTATATATCGTCTATCAACCGTATTTGTCTGTAACTACCGTCGGTGGTTAACATGCCATACAGTACTCCTATATACCGTATATCAACAGTACCTGTCTATACCTACCATCGGTGGTTAACAAGCATTACAGTACTCCTATATACCGTCTATCAATACTATTTTTCTCTACCTACCGTCGGTGGTTAACATATAATACAGTGCACCTATATACCGTCTATTATCAGTATTTTTCTAAACCTACCATCTGTGGTTAACATGCAATATAGTGCTCCTACATACCGTCTATCAACACTATGTTTCTAACCTGTTTCTATACCCACCGTCGGTGGTTAACTTGCAATACAGTGCACCTATATACCGTATATCAACAGTATTTGTCTATACCTATCGTCGGTGGTTAACATGCAATATAGTCCTCCTATATACTGTCTATCAACAGTATTTAGTCTATACCTATCGTCGGTGGTTAACATGACATATAGTACTCCTATATACCGTATATCAACAGTACCTGTTTATACCTACCATTGGTGGTTAACAAGCAATACAGTACTCCTATATACCGTATATCAAAAGTATTTGTCTATACCTACCGTCGGTGGTTAACGTAAAATATAGTGCTATCTATTAAAATTATGTATCTATACATACTGTCGGTGGTTAACATACAATAAAGTGCTCCTATAAACCGTCTATCAACAGTTTTCATTTATACCTACCGTCGATGGTCAATATAACGTATTATATAGTCCGTATATAGTGCTCATATATACCGTCTGTCAAAAGTATCTGAATTTACCTACCGTCGGTGGTTAAGGTAGCACTCCACAGTTAGAAAATAAAATTAAAAATGAGCCACAAAATGTTTTATCATCTCCTATCCCTGGATTTCTAATACATTAACCTAACTGTTTGTGTTGTACATGTGCATATGTATGTAATCAGTATATTCCATAGATTTGATTTTCAAAAGTTAAAAGAGTGAAAATTGATTCCTTTTATGTGTATCCATGGCAACATTCTGCATTTATTTACCATAAAATATTGCAAAAAGGGGGGTGGACATGTCACATATGCCCACAAAATTTGGATCAAACTAGAATTTCAATGCCTTTGAGTGATACCTTTTTAGAAACTGTTTTCATAAATCTTTCTAATGATCAAATAAAAAATGGGTGTCTTTCGCCTCATTTTTTCGTAAAATCCAATCACAAAGTTCGTGCGATAAAAAGTTGGAAAAAAACATTACAATAATTGCCGGACCAATGTATGGTAGGGACATGCAAATACGGACTGTCATACAGAAAACAGCCTATATTACATACATTACATAATCTTGATGTTCATATAAACCCAATACAATGGCTATTTTAATACTCAGCTATCCAAAAATGAATTTTATTGCACACCAGCTCTCATATTTGAAAAATCCACAGGGGCCAAAATGCGAAACTACACACCTAACTGTGGAGTGCTACCTAACATACAATATAGTGCTCCTATAAACCGTCTATTAACAGTATTTCTTTATACCTACCGTCGGTGGTTAACGTAAAATATAGTGCTCCTTTATATACCGTCTTTCAATAGTATTTCTTTATACCTACTGTCGGTGGTTAACATAGAATTTAGTGCTCCTATATACCGTCTATCAACCTTATTTGTCTATACCTACCGGCGGTTGTTATCAAAACAAACTATTTTCAATCGACAGTCCAAAGTTTCGTATCTATACTTCACTCTGAATGACCGATGACATTTATTTGAACAGTAACATTCCCTATTGTATTCATTATTTAGTTTTCTCTCTGAACTTGTCTGAAATATTTGCGGCTGTACTGATGGCAAACAACAATCAATCAATTTCTTAAAGTACTTCTTAATCTAAATAATATATTATTTTTTAATCTAACCAGTAATATGTGATCGGTGAATGTACGTATGACAATTACGCCAATTTTGAAAAAGCATATTTTTTTTCATTTGCGCACATTGACATTTTTTAATTTGCGCCAAATTGATTCGAAAGGTTAGGTCTGATAAATTTAGATGATAAAATTAAACTTGTTTAACCAAACGCAGCAATTCAATGAACACAAGCTACAATATAGATAAATGTGTGTATAGACACATGTTGAGCTCATGGGTATCATCATTTAATCACACTTCTGGTACCCGAACATTTACTTTCATATATGGAACCGATGCCATAAAGAAAAAAACAGGCTTTAACTTATAAAAATTTTGATAAAAAAGGGGATACTTTATTGTAGGGAAGATATCACAAGGTTGCAGTTCAACAGAAGTGTTGCATGACAATACTCAGTTAAAAAAGATTTGTGCATATGCAAATGTGCTTTTTATGTCAAACTGTTACAATCTTATTTTATAAAGTGCTACTTCAAGTGTGATGTACACTTGCAATAAACTTATCCTGCTTTCAATCCCCCTCCTCCTCCCCGTCACGTGTGAGCAAGTGGCAGGTGGCAAAAGGCCAGAAGGAATATTTTTGTTATTATATAAATAAATTCTATACATCTTATATGCCTCATGACTTGTGCTTACCTGTTAATTTGTGCAAATGAAGAAAATAAATTTGGCGCAAAGAAATAAAAAAAAATAGGCGCTAATTAAGTGCAGATTGGCGCAAATGGAAAAAGCCGAAGCAAATATAATCTTTTCTCGTATCAAGATTTCAAGATTTTATTCATAACCTCAGACACATACTTGTGTACAAGAGGACAATAATATATACAACCATATTAAGATAATACATAGCGAGACAGGACAAACGAAACACAAATACATAGTATATTTTAAAAGACAATTGGTATAATTAGATTAAGTATTTTATGATTTTCTTCACGAAAATTGATAATTTCCTTTGAACTTGTACGTTACATATAGACAAGCCAGTGAATTTCTTCTTGCTTGGATTCATTACATAGTAATTTGGTACAAACTTTGATCTAAGAGCAGAAACATCAGCCCTTTCACAGGTAAACAATATATGAAACACATCTCCTATTCCCTCATCCCTCATTTCATAATGTACATATTCTATTTTCCCTCGCGATTCCCGCCCATCTACCCGTCTCAATAGGTAACTTCAAATTCGAGCATCGAAGTTTAGATATGTAATATCTGTCCTTGGGTAATAATCGCAATAGATACGGTTCCAAACCAAACTCGAGTTTGAATAAAGAATATAATTCACCCCTATCAGATCAAATTGGTGTTTTCTTTCTTTTTTTCGTTCAGTTTCATCTAGTCCATTTGTTCATTTGACTCTGTTTCCATCACGACTAGGATGCATTTTAATTTATAATGTAAAGTCGTTCAGGTTTTTGTTTTATTATATAAAAAAAGAAGATATGGCATGATTGCCAATGAGACAACTCTCTAAAAGAGACAAAGTGACACCGGAATTAACTATTAAAAAAAAACCTTTAACAGATCACGGTACGCTGACGGTACAGATGTCTGTAAATTCAGAAATTAATGCGAGGTTTTTATTATTGCGACAATAATTAAGACTCGCATTTGGAGTATTGCGTTTGAATTAATCGGGATTTTTTCTTAATCGTTGTAAGCAAAATCTCATTTCAGGCTATAATGACACTCATCGCATTTAATATTTAACAATTGCACGCAACAAATTTACATTCTAAGACTATGAATTTAATGTATATTTGACAAGATTTGTTCGCTTAAGTTGCCAAAAATTCTATAATTAGTGTATTATTCTCCCAAGTTTATTTGAAAAGGTATAATTCCTCTATACAAATGACAAAATCTTTCATAAAATATCCAGTAAGTTGGATAAACGTTTACCAAATCATCCCAATACAGTTTGATTTATATATTCACTTTGCATTCCGTTCTTGCACAGTGATATAGTTCATTTTGCGTCATCTCATATTCTAGCAAAGGGAGATTATCTCAGCATCACCGTACGCGTTACATTAGTAATAGCTCTCGTACATAAAATAGTTAGCTCGAACTGTATCATGTATGATCCTGTGTGAATCTGATCTTTATATTAAAAGTGCATAAATGGTTCACATATGGGTCTTATTTAAACATTAAACAGTATCAAAACAATTAGTGCATTATAATATAACCAAATAGGCATGCAAAAAAGAATCAATAGGCAAAATATGCTTGTCTACCGTCTAATTCTAATTGCTAATATTTACTGTATTGTACATAGCTCAATTCCATTCCATTCCATTCAATTTTATTTATTTTTTAATTTTCAGCAGAAAACAGTATTTCTAACAATTAAATTGAATTAATTTGACGTTGACACACGGTAATCACTCTCATGTTTTTATTTACATCGCTGTCAATCATCCGGTAAAGATGAATATTCATTACTACCCTCGGTAGTTAACGTCCCTCGATGGTTAACTTTAAGTGCCTACCATTTATGTACATAGAAAAAACACAGCACCTCAAGTTTAACACAGACATATGAAAAATTGAATAAGACAGAAAATAGATTCAAAATAAGTATAATAATCCCAGATTTAACCTGGTTTTATTATCACGCCAAAAGTTGTCCATTTCTGACTGGAGTACGATGTGAATATTCATATCACCAAAAAACCTTCCGCATTTGTCGCACAGAAAATACGGTTCTTCGTATAAACGGGTTAAGGTACATATATTTACAATAAAAAGACACTGTTCTATAAGTATTTGATGTTTTCGTCTAAAAGTCCATGCAGGATGATGACCTTTTGAAAGTGTATGTATACGGGTGAAGAATTAAAAATCTTTGTCTATTTGTGTCCTGAAACGCTGTGGCGGCGATTCCTCGGTTTTTTGGACGGCAACTTTGACTTCTTCTTCTTTTTCTTTTACATTGAATGTTAGTCGGAAAATGACTCGTACTCAGGTAAGTATCAAAGTCTGACTATCTATAATTGATCAGAATTCTATGTACTTAGTATATCAGGAATTTTCAATTCATCCATGCTGGTGTTTTACACAGTTATATTTAAATAAGCTCGGGTTAGAAATACCTGCTTCTGAAGCATTGAGTCTTTCATTAACATTAGCTTTCCGAGATGATCTAATGTTCTAAAGAAGATAAACAGAAGATGTAGCCTTTTTAACTTATAAAAGGTGATCTGGAGGGGAATCATTACATTCGGAACAACTTTTCTAATAATAATACATATAAATATTACAATATGTTATATGATTGCTAATGAGACAACTATTCACAGAGGTTCAAAACATAATGGTATTTGGAATCGTTCAAACAGATTTCCTAGATGAAATATGTAGTTTTAATTCAGAATTGTGTACACAGAGATAAGATCAGAAATAAAGCCCTTTTAAGGTGAAAATAATAAAACAACTGTATGGGATCATTGGTTATTAAATTTGCTTGCATATGAACCATGAAGTTAAAATTTATAAGGATTACATGTATCCTGTCAACCCCCTTTTCTTCTTTGCATCGATGCTTCCGTTGCTTTACATCGATGCCACAGCAGTTCAACCAATCGGGGAATGTTAAGTTAGGACATAACTCTATTTTTACTGCAGGTTTTGGCATATTTAAAACAGAATTAAAGAAAAATATAATGTTGTTAGTAGATACAAAACAGAAAATGATAAACACTTTTAGCAAAAGATGAATTGGATCGGGATTCTGTGTATTCATATTATTTGTACAACTCTCCTTACTCTTGGGAAACGTGTTCTTTACACAGAGGCATGGGTTGGTTTAAATACATCGAGGCCACAGTAGTTCAACCTATCGGGGAATGTTTATTTGGAGCATGTGACCTTTAACTGCAGTTTTTAGAACTTTTTAATTGAAATTATAGAAAAAAGGAGTTTTGTTAGTGCATACAAAACAGAACATCATGAATACAAAAGAAAAATTGGATCAGGGTTCTGTGTATTCACATTATTTGTCTCTCCTTATTGATGCCATTTTTTTGAATTTCTGTGACGTAAATGGTTCGCGAAAATTAATATTTTTATATATAGTTAAACCATTTTCCAGCTATACCAGAGGCAGATCCATAAGGAGGGGGTACCTTCGGGTGTACCGCCCCATTTCTTGAGAAAAATTCTTCGAGAGAAGCTCTAAGTACTGTGATAGTCGAGTTTGGCATATTTTTACACCGTTATTGCTAGGATTTCAAACTCCTGTGACTATATATATTGGGTTCTTTTTAAACCACTATAGGTATATATGACGGTATCATGTATATTTCAAATTGTTTGTAAATTCGATATGGCATAAATGCCATGAGTAAATTGAGATATACCATGATTTGCAAGAATGTAACAGGGTTCATATTTACAAAATGAAGATCATTTAGACACACCATAGTGCAATATAAACTGTGTGTCATGTTTCTGCATGTATAATAAGAGTATCGTGAATTTGAGCAGTTTTCGTTAAGAAGCTCATACAAACATATTGTAGACTCAAAATGTTAACAACCTGTTATCTAGTCTTTATCTTCCTCCTCTAGCAGGAGCTTCGCTTCTATAGCGTACTTCTTATTTGCACCCTAACCCTTACACACGGAGCACTCATAAAATCAGTTATACGTAGTTATTATTTAACAGTAACATATATACAGCATGCGGACTAATCCACGAAGTTAAATATATATATATTACACAGTCCAATCGTCCATAGCCGGTTCACTATTTATATCTCCATATCAAATAGGCTAAACAATCCTGCCCTCTTATTAGCATTTATTGTTCAAACGCTATCCTTGTTATCATAAAATCTAACTAGATGTGTCAAAGCGACACAAATGGCCACGTCTCAAAATGTTGAAAAATCTGCAATTTCAATACTGTAAATTCAGAAATTATTGCCATGCTTTTATTATTGCGAATACTGCGACAGGGATATCCTCGCCATAATTAAAACTCGCATTTTCAAATTTTTTCTTTGAATCAAACAGGATTTTTCTGAGTATCGCAAAAATTCAAATCGCATTTTAGTCTAAAATGACAAAATCAATAATAAATGCACGCAATAATTTCTGAATTTACAGAAACACATGTATGGTAGTCTCACATATCAAAAATCAGCTCAAAATCTGGAGGTGTATAGATAAAAAAAGTCTGTATAACTGTGATTTTCAACAATTTTCAAAGTTGTAAACCCTTAATTTCGGCAAAAATTAGCGAAGCGGAACAAAATTTAAACTTGATCACAGGCGCTTGGGTCTATGATACAGATTTTTTTTTTTTTATTAAAATATTCAATTTTCTATATTTATAATACATATCTATCAATTCTGTGCATGTATCACCTAGATTCGAGTGATTTAAACGACCCAGAGAAAATACCAAATTTTACTATCCATACTAAGAAACAAAAAGGCAACTAACTCGACGCCATTTTTCTGCTATCTATACATAAATAGATTGACCTACCTGGATTCCCCAACGATTTCTCTGGGAAAACGTGCCTTCCTTGTCGTCAGATCGCACACATCATTGATATTTATCAAATTGGTATTGTTCGTAACATTTTTAGTCCATCTCCAGCATATAATAAAAAGATTTTAACTATTTTGACTATTTTCAAATTTACGTGCCCGGAAGTAGATTGTTTTTCCCGAACTTTTGTCAAAGGGAAGTAATATTTTCCCGGACTTTTTCGGAACATCTCTCCAAGTACGTAGGAAAATAATAAAGTGATACGATGATTTCAGAACTTTTACCAAAAAGGCGCAAATTTCCAATTGCCGGAAAAGAATCTTCATATTCAGTCTGAAATGATGACAATTCAACCAAAGGAAGTTACTCATAAGAACATTGATTCATGATAATTTACGAATATACAGATTATCACACAAAATTTACTTATGAGAGGAATTAAAAAAAATTAAGCCATTGACCATTTGATCTGATATTTTTATTTGTTTGGTGTAAAAGGGGGGGGGAGGACATTTACTATTATTTTCTTTCCACGAAAATGTTATTGACTTTGTTTTAATTATTACAAAACATGGGTCATGTAAAAAAAAAAAGGGGGGACAATATTTCCAAATTTTGTAGTTCCCCTTTCTAACATAAAATCAAAATTGTGTGATTTTTGAAAATTAAAAGATTATGACCACTAACAATCAAATTAGGGGCTTGATTTTGTTCGTTGTTCATCATATCTGTTTGTTAACATATAGTATTAGTTCGGAAGTCATCGTATCACTTTGTTATTTTCCTACGTACTTGGAGAGATGTTCCGAAAAAGTCCGGGAAAATATTACTTCCCTTTGACAAAAGTTCGGAAAAAACAATCAACTTCCGGGCACGTAAATTTGAAAATAGTCAAAATAGTTAAAATCTTTTTATTATATGCTGGAGATGGACTAAAAATGTTACGAACAATACCAATTTGATAAATATCAATGATGTGTGCGATCTGACGACAAGGAAGGCACGTTTTCCCAGAGAAATCGTTGGGGAATCCAGGTAGGTCAATCTATTTATTTATAGATAGCAGAAAAATGGCGTCGAGTTAGTTGCCTTTTTGTTTCTTAGTATGGATAGTAAAATTTGGTATTTTCTCTGGGTCGTTTAAATCACTCGAAACTAGGTGATACATGCACAGAATTGATAGATATGTATTATAAATATAGAAAATTGAATATTTTAATAAAAAAAAAAAAAAAAAAAAAAATCTGTATCATAGACCCAAGCGCCTGTGAACTTGATCTGTATCTTATCATTGTTAACTCACATACCAAAAATCAGCCCAATATCTGAAGGCGTTTAGAAAAAAAGTCCGTATAATGGTTTGTTGCGGAATGACGGAATGACGAAATTTCGGACAAGGGTAAAACTATATGGCACCGACAACTACGTTGCGGTGCCATACAAATTTCCACTGTTCATTACATTATATTCTATATATAACACTCCTGCCCTCGCATAAGGGTTTACTGTTCAAACACTATCCTTGTTATCTTAAAATCTAAAAAAACTTTCCACTGTTCATTTGGTAAGCAATTATTCCATATATAACACGCAAACAAAGTACTTTTAAAAATCTAAAATCACTTAATATCTTACAAGCCTTGTCCATCTAAAGAGTAAAGCCTTTTTCAACTGATTTTTATAGTTCGTTCTTACATACTGTTATACCACTGTCCAAGGTTAGGGGGAGGGTTGGGATCCCGCTAACATGCTTAACCCCGCCACATTATTTATGTATGTGCCTGTCCCAAGTCAGGAGCCTGTAATTCAATGGTTGTCGTTTGTTTATGTGTTACATATTTGTTTTTCGTTCATTTTTTTTATATAAATAAGGCCGTTAGTTTTCTCGTTTGAATTGTTTTACATTGTCTTATCGGGGCCTTTTATAGGGCCTGACTATGCGGTATGGGCTTTGCTCATTGTTGAAGGCCCTACGGTGACCTATAGTTGTTAATGTATGTGTCATTTTGGTCTGTTGTGGACAGTTGTCTCATTGGCAATCATACCACATCTTCTTTTTTATATTGGATACGAGTTTTCAGTTCAAATACTATCCAGCTCTTACTATTGCAGAATAAGAATCACTTCATAAATCCAGCAAAATGCGGAACAAATGCATATATATATATATATATATATATATATATATATATATATCGAAATGTTATCTAATATGTATTATACTTTGGTTTTCTTTTATACTCCTATACTGAGAATAAATTTACTCAGACATTAAAAGTAAACGTTTGTGATATAGTCTGTAACACAGACCTCTGGTTAGTGTCTCTATACGGACCTGTTCCTTAAAGGTAAGAAAGTGATGTACAGTCTATAATTAGATAGATGTAAAAGATTCTCTTCATCATCAAATAGTTCTTGTATTAGCAAAGATGCCTATTACAATCTACGAGAAAAGATTTCAGCTCTTGGATAAAGCGATTTCTTATGCTTGACAGCTTTTCACATTTAAGTATAAAGTGAGTCATATCTTCTAGACCTCTGATTCTGAAGAATCATTATTCCAGTGGCAATATTTAATAGCGGCCATATTTACGGAGTACGGGTCAGTCCCACTGCTTTTCCAAATATTATGCACAGTTCCTATGTGGGAATCATTAAAATTAATATATTTCAAGGATGACTTTTCTTTAGCTTCCTTCTTTGAATTTTGTAAAGATTTATACAGTTATTCACATGTCTATTACAGCTTATTTTTTATGGTGGATTCTCAATGATATCATAAGGCGATGGCAATCCATGAATAACAGTCAAATTGTGTAGTTTTGTAAACCAACTTTCAGATTTTTCATCTTTCATAGCCAATTGTCTAAAAGCAATTTCTCTTTCAACGGACTTTCAGAATTTCCTTATGAATTTCTCCCTCTAAAGGAATACGCCCCAATAACAATAAAGTTGCAGCTATTGATGTGCGTTTAGGCAAGTGCTGAATTTGCTTTAATAATTGTCTAAAGAATAATTCCATCTTTTGTATATCTGTATTTGAGAGCGATATGACATCTAAACCTTATAGTCCAAATAATTATGACGTCTGGCAAGGCTATTTTAGACCATATAATCCAAATAATTATGACGTCTGGCAAGGCTATTTTAGACCATATAATCCAAATAATTATGACGTCTGGCAAGGCTGTCCCAGAAAAAAAATGAAAAAGCCTTGCCAGACGTCATAATTATTTGGACTACTAAACCATACAGAAGTCTAGGTATAACATATATTTGTATCAAGTGTACAGAAAATTTTGGATTGACTCCATTCAAACCGTGTAAACCAGCACCCATGAACATACAGTTTTCCTTGCAGTAGTAATACGCTTGTTCACAACTTCTTTAACCCCAGCATTTTTAGTTATACTTCTATCTATTCCAAGATGAACTGCAGATTCTGAAAGTGTTACTGATTTACCATACAATGACCAAGACTTTGGCAATTTATCATTATATACTAAAATAGTAGATTTTTGCTCACTGAGTAGATCATGTATCTCAATTTGTTTGCATGATCTGCCTGTACATTTAGCATTGTTTGTAATTCATATGGATCTGAAGAGATTATAGAGCAACATCGTCAGCTACTGTTTGGATACCACAATAAATGGGTCCTATACATGCTCCTAATTGATTTCTTTCAAAAGTTTGTAAAAGTGAATTTATAAAAATCTTATAGGCTGTCGGTGACCAGATACCACCTTGTCGTACACCTTGTTGTTCCTCTTGTTGTGATCCGAGCATATAATTAATAATATAAGAACAATATATATGAAACTCACCAGGGTTTATTCAGGTGATACAGCAATTATACATAAAATACAGTAATAATAGAAATAATCAATGCAATCAATAATGTCAATACATGTGGTTAAGGTGAAGAGTTCGGAATCTGTCTTCTGTGTACTACGTCACGGATACATGATAAGGCACACATAAAACATGGACTGGTTCAGTACTGTATATTGGTGTTCAGCACCACAATCGAACCATCTCAGTAGACCAGGGGTAAATAAAACGACTAGAAATAACGCACTGTCTGTGAAAAGTAATCCATATACATGAAGTAATGTCGGAATAAACGAGGTTTCATATTACACACATTTTCACGCATAAATCCACTTGAAAGTTCTATATTCCTTCTAAATACAATTTAAGTAATTGAGTTCATGAAATACGCAAACTTAACGGTCTCATTCATAATCCAATACGATAGGATAAATACAGTGAAAATACGCAAAATAAACGGTCATAAGAATAAAACATGTCTCTTCCTCTTCGGAAACATAATCCAATTCGAAATAATAGATAGTTTCTATTCGACACTATTCTCTTTGATTAGGCGATTAGAAGCATTTCAAAGCATTGCCATTTATGGTCCACATAGAATACAATTCACGGTATAATCTTAAAACTCACACTTCAAACCACGGATAGTTTACTGGACAGCATTTGAACGGAAGTTCTTGATGCTACAATTGGTTTTAAACGAAAGTGTAAAGTTTTTCCTAAAAAATGTACATTGTAATCCATTGTACTTTCCATTGTATGTCGGTGCGCCAAAGAACCTACCAAATCCTCTTGAACTTCACAGCTCCCGCAGGTCGTTTCCAAATACGCTTGCAAATGCTTCTTTAAGTCATGGCGCTTCATCTTGACCTGTGTTACTAATCCACACACAAATCTCTGATGTTGTCGACTTCTATATGAAGTGATGAATTAAAGGTCAATTGCTGCTGAAATAGATACAGCAATAGAGGATTCTGTGGGACCTGGGGCCCCTGAAGATCTGTGTTGGAAGACTTCCTTTCCATGTATCTTACGGTTATCAGATGTGTGCACCAAGTCCAATACTGCAGTGCACGCTTTCAAAATATTAAGTCTAGTTTCGGTCATAGATATCATACACCCATCTAAATGCGTAGTGATGTGTCCTATTGAAATGGCAGTGTTTGTGACAAAGTTGCAACTATCTGGTTGAGGTCTAATTCCCTTAATAAGTACATGTTCACGGTTTACAGGAGTGTTTAAAATGCACGATCTGCCTAGTAAAGATATAGCAGCAGTGTCAATTATATTCTGGACTGATATATAATTTACTGCAAATATCAGACCACGTCTACCTACAGTCTTATCAACGAGCTCTTGTAGGCTCTCTTTCTCGAGGGTCAGAAGTGAGCCTAATGACCTGACCCTGTCTTGTTTAAATATTGATTTTCTGGTGTATGCGAGGACGAGGTCCTCTGGAAAGATGGTGATATGTTGGGCTGCTCTTCATAAGGTTTAGGTCTTCTCTGGGGTGACGGAAAACGTGAATTCTGAGGACTCCGGAAATTCGATTGTGACAATGGTTGGGTTGTAAATATGTTACTCCTTCTATCTTTTAATAACTGACCAATTATAGACACTAAGTCTTCAATATTAGATTTTAAAGACCCATCTTCTTTATCAAACCTCTGATTGTATTGTAAGGCCGAGGGCCTCTGCGGAGAATGATCAGAAAAGGTAACTTGTCGTTGGGTATATAACTGAGAATAAGACTTCCGGGCTCAATAAAAATGGCTTTCTGATTAGCTAATGAAGACTTGATCCATTTCAGTGATTCGTTTATAGTCCTTGGATTTTTCTCTATAACGATCCGGGCTGCCTCCTTCTCGTGACATCCACGCAGGAACGCCTCAGTACCTATTTGATCAATGATGTCATTGTTGCTTCGGTAATACCCATCCATTGTCAAGAAATGAACTCGCTCTGCGTATTCCTCTATTGTCTCTCCGTCCAACTGCCTGATGAACTGTAGCTGTCTTCTTGCTGCAGAAGCTTCCTCCTTCTTACTAAATCGCCTTTTCATATATTTCCGCAAATCGTCATATCTTGATATATGCGATCGTCTGGCATATTCAAGTGCAACTTCAGACAAACAATCTAGAAAACGGCACGTTTTCTTTGAGTCATCCCAGTTACGGCGATATGCAGTTCTTTCAAACTGGTAGACAAAAGCTTCCCAAGATAGATTACCAGAACCAGTAAAGACTGGCATCTTCAGCAGTTGTGGAATTTTGCTTCGCTCTCTAGCATGGGACTCCTTCCAACGGGATGATTTCCTGTCTATCGATTCATCACTTGATGAAGAGGATTCCCTCTGACAGCGCTTTCTTCCCCTGCCTCTGTGCCTTTCTTGTGTAGCTTCACTTTTAGTCTGATCAGAAGTGTTGTTCACAGACTGTACATGAGAAGGCATAACTACTGGAGTATTCCAATGTATAATTGAAGGAATGTTTGAAGTGTCTTCATTTGATCCTGGATGGAAAACTGCAGTAGACGGTACAGTCGATCCATTATTTTGTTGTACTCCCGGTGGTGGAACATTGTAAGACCAAAATGGTGGCTTGTTAGGTATCGAGGAACCTTGAACTATGATTGGGTTATAAAATGACGATGGGGCCAAAGTCCCCTGTTCAGTGTAACCCTGCGATACATTTTTATGTATTTCATTAGTTGAAGTATTCGAAGTGGAGGCCAAAGGCCCCTGTCCGTCTTTAGACTGATTGTCCAATTGTCCATGCTGAATGAAGCTTGGTTCAGACTTCACTTCCAAAGTTGACTGAACGGGCACCATGTTAGAAGTAACAAACGGGGGAGCCGAGGGCCCCTGTTCAACATGGATTTCAGTGTTGGGTATCACATGGTTTTGGTAAGCCGCTTCAGTTGCAGTACTTACTTTCAGAGTGGACGCTGCAGATGCATACACATCGTCCTGTAGACTTGTGTTGGTAGTGTATGACTCACCTAAACTAGAAAGTCCAGTTGGTTTACTAATTGTTGGCATCTTGGAAAAGTCTGGATATGTTGCTGAACTAGCTGGGGTACTAAATGTTTTGGGTTTAGTTCCAAATTTTTCCTCAGCCTGCTGGTTTTTCTGGGCTATTAAAGTATCAATTGTCGCGCCAAAAGCACCAAATTTCTTCTCTGATTGTTCAGCCTGTTCATGATGATCATCCTGCAATAATGGCAGTGGGTTTTTAAACTGAATGGTTGACCCCATTAATTGAGTTTGCTCCATTTTAGTCATGCGAGCACATAAATCATCAAACTTCTCCGTCATGTTGTCAATTTGAGAGACTTTCTTGTCTACCTCATGGAGTCCTGATGTGACATTAGAAATATCCTGCTTGAGTTCCTGTCTACTTTCTGCTATCTCGTTGTGCAGTTTCTGGTATAAGAATAACATGCCAGGTTCAATGAAATATTTCTTTAAAGTTGATTTTGGAACACCAGTAATTCCGGACACTGCATTAAAGTCTATGAAAGGTGATGTATCTCTAACCTCAAGTATCTGTATGGCCATTTCATTGTCTATACCCTCAATTGATTGAAGTTGATCCAAGGTGGCATCCATAAGTATAATAAGTTTTGACATTCTAAAAATTTGGTGAAATTGTATGGTTTGTTATGGTTGTTATTTCAAACTACTAGTAAACTGTTTCGTGAGTATGTTGTCTATGCCTGTACTTTA
Source organism: Mytilus edulis (assembly GCF_963676685.1). NCBI lineage: Eukaryota > Metazoa > Mollusca > Bivalvia > Mytilida > Mytilidae > Mytilus > Mytilus edulis. The sequence goes on from NC_092346.1 coordinate 99,172,783, forward strand.
TTTGTGCACGAAACGGTGCGTGTCATCAACCACGATGCATGTACTGTATTTGTGCACGAAACGATGTTTGATATCAACCACGATGCCTGTACTGTAGTTGTGCACGAAACGGTGTTTGTCATCAACCACGTTGCCTGTACTGTAATTGTGCACGAAACAGTGTTTGTAGTAAACCACGATGCCTGTACTGTAGTTTTGTTAGAGCATGCGCAGAAATCCAACTTCCGTCCTGCTCAATTTGGACAAGATACAGCTAATGGCTATTCAAAATGGCGACTCACTAAAACGAGAAACTAGACAAGCATAAATTTCAAACAGTGAATATGATGTGTAGTACTGCCTGAAAAAGTACTAAAACTTTCCAAAATTGATGGAGCTTTTAATTTAAAAAGATAGCCTTGCTATAATTTGCAATAGTTGAAAGCAAATGGTGTGAAACGTACCGTGCAAAGCGGTAGTTTCAAAATCAACAGATTCGAGATGTCGACGACGCCAATGTTGTGATCCGAGCATATAATTAATAATATAAGAACAATATATATGAAACTCACCAGGGTTTATTCAGGTGATACAGCAATTATACATAAAATACAGTAATAATAGAAATAATCAATGCAATCAATAATGTCAATACATGTGGTTAAGGTGAAGAGTTCGGAATCTGTCTTCTGTGTACTACGTCACGGATAGATGATAAGGCACACATAAAACATGGACTGGTTCAGTACTGTATATTGGTGTTCAGCACCACACTCTATTGAGGCTTGTATAGGGTATATTGGGATACAGGATATTTGCCATTTTAATTTTAGGGATATGGGATATTTGTCCTAAAAGTAAATGGGATATGGGATATTGATGCATTTATAAGGATATTGAACTTTTAACATGAAAAAAAATATGTGGAATTTGAAAGTCAAGTACAGAAATATTTACATCTCACTTGATAGTCCTTGATAAAATTGCCCAAAAAGGGTTTAATATTAAAGGTCATTTTAGTGCTTTGTTGATTTTAATTGAGTTTATGGTCGTTTTATTTAAAAGTCATCCAAACCCAAGCGAAAAGTATTGATCTATTTTCGATATTTATATGCTCATGTGTACTGATAATTTTAAAAGTATTTGTTTTGCTTTCCATACCTCGTTCCTTATTGTTAATTTTCCTTTTTTAGATGGTGATGTTCCTTTGGCACTATCTTACGGTGTTTGTATATCACAACTCCTCCGATTTGCCCGTGTCTGTTGTAACGTTTTGGATTTTAATGAACGAAAGATATGTATTACTGGTAAATTATTAAGTCAGGATTTCGTTACCACAAATCACTTAAAATCTTTACTAAATTCTAGATTTGGTTTGGAAGTTTTAGAAAACTTATTTCCAACGGGATAGCACATCCTCATTTTTACGGAGATGTTGTTTACCGTGCCATTGGATGCTGGATGTGTAATGATTGATAATTTAGTCTCAGATGCATTACTTTTTATTAGTTGTAATTGGCTTTGAACTAGCTGTCAGTAAGGCAGCCACCATTTGATTTTCTGGGGGGGGCTATGGGTTTTTTTTCTGGACAAATTATTTTTTTCGCCTGCGGCGAAAAACAATCTATTTTTTTCGCGACAAGTCGAAAACAATTTTTTTCGTTCAATTTTAGCATTACATATAGTGGCAGCTGAGGGTGAAACAAACAATTTTTTTTCTCAGAATCAAAAACAAATTATTTTTTTCTCCAAAAACTGGAAACAAACTTTTTTTTCCAAAAAAAAACCATAGCCCCCCCCCCCCCCCCCCCCCCCCCAGAAAATCAAATGGTTGCTGCCTAACTGCGAGTACTCTAAGATCTGTACTGAGTGTCTTTCTTTTATGGGATGTACAAGTACTCGGTCACGTCCACTCTCTGTTTTTGTTAGATGTATTTCTATTTGTATCCATCTGATGAGTTAAGCCTTTTTCAACTGATTTGTATAGTTCGTTCTTATGTTGTACTGTTACACCACTGTCCCAGGTTAAAGGGAGGGTTGGGATTCCGCTAACATGTTTAACCTCGCCACATTCTGTATGTATGTGCCTGTTGAAAGTCAGGAGTCTTTAATTCAGTGGTTGTCGTTTGTTGCTGCGTTACATATTTGTTTTTTGTTCATATTTTTATACATAAATTAGGCCGTTAGTTTTTTCGTTTGAATTGTTCTACGTTTGTCATTTCAGGACCTTTTATAGCCAACTATGCGGTATGAGCTTTGTTCATTGTTGAAGGTCGTACGGTGACCTATAGTTGTTAATTTCTGTGTCACATGGTCTCTTGGCAATTGGCAATCATACCACATCTTTTTTTTATATATTATATGCTCATATGCATTGATAATTTTCTTGAAATAATCATAGATTTTTGTTAGATGTATCCATCTGATGAGTTAAGCCTTATTGTTGTCAATGTTTTTTATTTGTTTTGATGCTTTATATGATTACAGGATATTTTCTAGTGTTTTACCTCTTGTATTTTACGTGGCGAGGATCTTCAGAGGTCTCCACGTTTCACAGATTGCTCTATTTTGCCAGACAAGCTGGGGCCGAGGGACGTCAGAGCACGTCCCATATCAAAAAGTAGATATTTCGCCGTATAAACTGTGTTAATAACGAATAATTACTAAATAATCAATGTAAATTTAATATATTTTCTTTCTATTACTGGTGTTGTGAGAAAGGAAATTAAAAAAAAAGTAACAAAAATATTGGGATCTATGTAATTCATAAATTTCAAGATCACAGAGTTAAATGTTGTGTTGTTTCTTTGCAAAGCAAGGGCTGTGCAAATTTTGCCTGCTGTAAAAATATTGCAACAGTTAAAGTGTAATGTAGGTACATTAGTAGAAAGCTTTCCTGTGTTAAATTTTGAGTTATTGAACTTGCATGCTAAATATCCAATTTTTGTTTGATATGGACGTGCTCTGACGTCCCACAGTATCAGCTTGTCTGGCAAAACAGCCGTTGGATGTCAGAGCAATCTCGGACATAGGTTAACGTGTAGGATGAAGTTTCTTATCATTGAAAGAATAATGCAATATCAAAATGAAATTTTACAGTCATATGCATCACGGTTTGAACAATTAAAAAAAAAGTCTGATATTAGACCCCTTACATTAAACTTATCGTTTAAGATCACATAAAAAGAGATTGCCATGTTATACAAGGCTCTACGATGGAACACTTAATCTTTTGGACATATATATTCTTATTTAACACTGGAAGTATGCACTGTAAATTTCCTTTAACACAGTTTGTTTCCCCAGTCAAAATTGTCGATGTTGTGATGATGAGGGAAAAAATGGGCTTGGGAATGAATTTATAATGATTTTTTGGGATATTTCAAAATAGTTTTAGGGATATGGGATATTTGTAAAAAATATTTATTGGGATATTAGGGGTAAACATTATAGGGATACGGGATATTGGGATAAAAACTTAATGGGATATGGGATATTGATACCCCCCCTAAACAAGCCTCTCTATTGAATTTGAAAGCAACCCTTTGCATTTAATTTTTGTTTTAAGACTTTCGTACCAAAAAAATAACCAATTGTCCCCCGTTAAACCAAACCTGTGCATTTCTCTCATCATGCAAAGATGCCAAACAATGTCAAAAGCTTTCCTTGCATCCATTAAAGCCACATATAGTGGTGATTTTGTCTTAATTGCTTGGATTATAAGTTCAGTTAAAATTAAAGCATCAATAATAGGTATTTTCGGATGCATCATTTTGTATAGCATATAAATATATATAATACAGTATTCTAGTTTTCAATTATGATTTTGATTTGTCTTACAAAGTTTAAGAATGTGTAAATATAGAACTTGATATTCAAGGTGAGTCTCCTCTTTAAAAACTATGGAAAGCAGTATTTAAGTCAGCAATTATGGCAAGATAGATTCATCTATAATTCTATACATTATTTCAGAATAAGAAATAAACATATTTGTTTTTTCTACGCATTTTTTCATATTTTGTATAAGGTTGTTCAATGTCCAACAACAGCGTTAAGATACTTAAAACTTTATACCTAGCTAAACCTCTCATTTTCAAAAGGCACATACATAATATGTCAGGGTAATACAAAGAAATGAATTAATAAGTTAGACCTATTTTAAAAATATCCAACACTGCGAACATACAAAACTTTCAAAAATAATTTCTCTGCTGAAGCATACGTGAACCTCAACCTACAACGCAACGAACGGTCGATGTTTACTTAATTTAGATGCGGCATTCTACCTCTAAGAATTGAAACAGGACGGTTTAGTGGCGAACCTGAGGACAGCCGACTTTGTAAAATGTGTAGCAAACATGAAATTGAAATTGAAATTCATTTCCTTATTAACTGTGATCTATATAATGAACTTCGAAATGAACTTTACTGAACCATACCAGGCAAAGACACATTTTTATCACTGCCACACTGTGAACAATTAATACAACTTTTAATTTATTTTCCAAGAAGAACAGCTAAATATATTTTACAAGCATTTCCAAAACGCAGACAATTCATGTATATTGTATGTAAATAATGAACTACAGGACTCTACTATGAAATGATTTTAAGATTTATATTTTTAAGTGACTTATAGGTCCAATGGGCCGGGTGTAAAAACATTGTATTGACAAATATTATTATTATACTGGATATATACACAATGTCACTATAATAAACAAATTCGTATTCGTATAACTATTGTCTATGTAGTTATGTTAAGTTTCATGATAAATCACTTACCAGTAGTTCATGTTCTCAACAGGACAATCTACACAATTAACACATACTTATATACAAAGGGAAATAAGTATTTTATTCTGGAATTTTCAAGACGTGGTTTATTATGTATTATTGTGCAGAATATATTTCTTAAATCAAACTGTATTTATCAGTTGAACTTTTACCAAAAAAATCATAAGTCCGAAACTCAGGTAATACACTACTTTGTATAAATATGCTTACATCTATTCGAGTTCAATCTATTGAGAAGAAATATATAGTCATCTAAAACTCAACATACAGTCTTCATCAATAAGTCAATATGATATATCAAGCTCTACATCACGTAATACATTTAACATACCCTGACACAGATCTGCGATGAACTATGAATTTCTTTAATGTTTGAAAGTTATGAACACTGATGGCGTTCATGAACAAATGTTGTCTGTATAAACGTTAAATTACGCCCATTTGTATATTTGACTTTTTCAGGATCCAGAGTCGGTGTGAACTTGCAGATAGAACTCAACCAGATGATTGTTAATTCAATTAAAATGGTAAAAATAAAACTTATCTGCATTGTGTGTAAATTTTATTTTTAAGATATCATTATAAATGGAAATGTAGAAGTGACCTCTGTATTTTTTTCAAAATCTTCCAATGTTCAACAGGTGAAGCAGCAAGGATGAAATTGTTGAACATTTAATATATATCAAGAGGTGACACTGGAATGCGATGGCTCAAATCATGTCAGTAACGAAGCCATGACTTTTAGGCTACAATGTAATGACACCATCAGGGAATTACGGTCCACCAGCAGTGGTACCCAACCAGTAAAAATAACAATTCTTAAATCAGGGCGTACTTATCGCTTTCATGTCTTTGTCTTCATCAGTAAGACTCATATGCCAATGTTTTAAGCTCGAAATGTATAACATATAAATGTTAGGAGCTACACATGACCAATAGTGACCTTAAATAAATAGCCAAATCTATTGAAAAGTAAAATCACAAAAAAAAAGATCCCCGAGGAAAATTCAAAACGAAAAGTCTCTAATCAAATTGCAAAATCAAAAGCTCAAACACTTCAAACGAATTGATAACAACTTTGATATTCCTAACTTGGTACAGGCATTTTCTGGTATAAAAAATGTGAATTAAACCTGATTTTATAGCTTGCTAAACATCTCACTTGTATGGCAGTTCCATAAATTCCATTTTAATGACAACGATGTTTGAACAGAACAAACAGACATAATAGGTAAAAATGTTAAAAATAGGAGTGTAGCGGTCAAAGTTGTGTTTTAATCTTAATCACTACTAAAAAAACAAACAAAGAAGCACAAAAAGGCATATAGACAAAGCACATTAAGCAAAAAATGAAAGACAAGAATACAAACATTTACAATAGCACAATTACACAGTGACGGGATGTATAAGTACAGATCCATCTCATATGTAAAAGGGAAACACAAACCGACACAAAGACAAAGCACATTAGTAAAAATGTAATTTACCGGAGGAAAGTTGTAACTTTTTTTCTGAATAATTTCTTATTTAACGAGATGAGATTTTTTAAATCCGTCAACTTTCATAAACTTTTATAAACTTTCAAATTTACAATCAGAACATTATCTTTTTTTTTTAATTTTTTATTGATCTTTTTGGTGTTCAAACTACAGTGCATATATATATTGTTACAAGACAGAAGTGAATGGCATGATGTTTATGGCATTGTTATACTATTGACATTATGCAAATAAGACATAGTAAAAATTTATTAAGTTAGTGGTGTGAATACTCAGTATATGATACGTCTTAAGAAAACTTTGGAATACATTATACTGTAACCATATTAAAAAATAAATTTAATTAATTAAATAGCTTTCATAAATCCCCCCGTCTGTTGACAAATGACTAGTATTTGTCTTTAGAAATATATAAATATTCTAATATCTCCAGACGTCTTTTCAAAAATTTGAGAAAAGCTTGCACAGATATAAACAGTCCGTCTAATTGTGTGTTCTTTACATAATAAATGTAATATTTTGCCTGTAGAATGCAATAATTTAAAACTAAGTTATCAGAATTCAATACACCAAAAATTACACTGTCTTTATTCAAAAATAGTTTTACTCCAAAAACTGAATACCACCAATTTGAAAAATCTCTCCAAAATTGTTTTATTTTTGTACATTCCAGTTGCGGATGCAGGAATTTTCGAAAGGGGGGTGCTAGCCCAGGGCAAAGGGGGGTGCAGGGGGGGTGCAAACATATGTCCCGATTCAAATGCATTGATCGGCCAAAATAAAGGGGGGTGCGGACCCCCGGAACCCCCCCCCCCCCCCCCCTCTGGATCCGCCACTGCATTCAAAAAAATTATGCTCTATAGTTTCTATTTCTTTACAACTGGCACATTCATTAGTTAAGGAAAGTTTATATTTTTCAAGAAGATAATTATGTGAGACTATTCTGTGTAGTAGTTTATATTGAAAAGCTTGTAGTTTGCTTTCTATAGTGCATTTGAAAGCTAATGAATAAATATTTTCCATTGCTCGTCTCTAATTTCTATATTAAAACTTTCTTCCCATCTTTGATGTGAAATAGGAGAAACACTTCCCCGATCGATAAAAAGTGAATATACATCTTTAGCAAATAATTTACTGATTGGCATTTTTTTTATTCTCATGCTCAAAAACGAATCCAAATGAGTTGCTGTTAGGTGACATGTGTTGTTGTAATAACAAATTTTTCCAGTCACGTGGTATATCAAGCTTAATAGATAGAATGTCTACAAAAGTGACATTCAGGTTATATTTTTTTGTTAATAGCGTCATGAGACAAAAATCATCTACAATATCATTGATGAACCTTATGCCTTTCATGTACCAAGATCCGTAAAAAATACTCTTTTGATCAATTTTGATAAACGGATTGAACCAAATAAATTCTTTTCTAACATGAAATGCATTTAACGGGATGAAAATACCCTTGAAACGTTTCCAAGCAGATAACACTTCTATATAAAAAAGAGGTGCTTTTAAATTCAAAAACTCAAATTCACATCTGCTCATAAACAAGTCTTCTAAATCAAAAAGGGAGAAAAATGCTTTGGAAACATGTTTCCATTTGGAGTCATGTTCTGACAGAAATCTTTTTACCCACATAATACGAAAGGATAACAGCTGTACTTCAAAATTTGGAGCTTTCAGTCCCCCCTCGCTAGGAGACTTTTGAATAACTTCCGATTTGACTTTCGGAGTACTACCATTCCATAAATAACTATTAATATCACGTATTATTTTAATGACATAAGATTTTGGTACATGTGTTGATGAAATGACATAAATAAGCTACGATATTGCAAGTGATTTAAGCAATTTTACCGATCAAGGAAAGGTTTCTGATCCTCAATAATTTAATTATTGATTCCATTTTTTCTATGCATGTATCTAAATTAGAACAAACCATTTCTTTAAAAGCATTAAATTTTAAACCTAAGGTTTTAAAACCATCTGTCCATTTAATAGGAAGGAAACCTTCTTTGTTAAATTTATTTCTTCCAATCCATGTTGCTTCGGTTTTAGAAAAATTTACTTTTAATCCTGAACACTTCTCAAAATCGTTAAAGGAATCCAATAAAATTTGCGCGGAAAATACATCTTTCAAAAAACAAGTGGTATCATCAGCTAACTGTGAAATTTTGATTTCAGTATCCCCAATTTTTGTACCAGATATCTGATTGTTCCTACGAATACTTGTTGCCAGCAGTTCAACGGCCAAAATAAATAAAAAAGGAGACAAAGGACACCCTTGTGGAACACCTCTCTCAATTGTGAATGGACTAAAACTAAATCCATTATTAACGACAAGACTAGATATATTTGAGTATAAAGTTAAGACCCATTTCCGGAAATCGCTACCAAAATTAAAACAGACCAATGCTTTTTGAATAAATTTCCATTCTAGCGTATCAAACGCCTTTTCGAAATCGACCAGTAATATAAGCCCTGGATAATTCTTTAAAGTAGTAAACAATATAATATCAGCAATGAGTCGTAGATTTTCACCAATGTATCTACCAGCCACAGATCCCGTTTGGTACGGATCTATAAGCTTTGGAAGAAATAATTTCATTCTTTGCGCAATAACTTTGGCTAATAATTTATAATCAAAATGTAAGATAGAAAGGGGACGCCAGTTCGACAAGAGTGTTCTATCTTTATCTTTCTTTGGAATAAGAGTAAGAATACCCCGTCTTTGGTCTATTGAGAGGGTTCCGGTTTCGAAGGAATATTCATAGCTTTCTAACACATATTTTTTTTTATATCAATCCAGAAAAACTTGTTAAACTCAGCAGTAAGCCCGTCTGTACCAGGGCTTTTATTATTTTTAAATGTTTTTAAAACTTTAACGCACTCAGATTCTGAAATATCTGCATCGCATATATCCTTTTCCAGATCTGTAAGCTTAGGAATAAAATTTAAGTCAAAAAAATTAGAATCACCTGAATATTTATCAGGGTCTTCTTTAGATGCGTACAAATATTCATAGAAATGTCTCTCTTCGTTTAGAATTTTTTCTTGTGACACAATTTCAATGTCGTTTACAACTAATTTGTTTATACATTTATTTTTATAATTGCGTTTTTCTAATGATAAGAAATCAGAACATTATCGATGAGAATTCTTACTTAAGGCAAGCCCATGGCATGTTTCGGGAATAAACTTATTTCATCAACTCTTAGCTCTATGAACGCATTAACAAAACAATGTAAAAAAAATACTTGCCTCTTTTAAACTATGATATGTTAAAGACAATTTTTTATTCGTGAAGAAAGGTGTAAGATACCAAAGGGATATTCAAAATTTTGGAGTTCTGTTAATTTTCTAGGATTGTGTAAATATAAGGATCTGTTGTAGAGTTGTTACTTTTTTAGACGTACACATCTAATAACTATTATTGTCTGTGACTGAATAATATGATTCGTTCCGATAGATAATTTAGCTAATCTTCAATCAACTCCATGGTGTAATCTCGATATCCCAATAGTATAAATTTGAATCCCGGTGACAGAAGAACAAAAATATGCTTACACAAATTTGCCGAATTAACATTATTAAGTTAAAATTTATACTAATTGTCAATATAAGATGTGTTTCAGCCGTGTGTCACATTAACAAATAATCAAATGGATGGATGTGTCGAAAAATTGTCAATTGTTTAGAACCCCCTTTAGACGTACTTGAAAATCTTTAAAATGATTATTTCTGTGATTGTATCTTACGATCCTTTTCGACAGAAAAATTTGTTTATCTGCAATCAATTTAAACTCCGTGCCTAATATATTATGTACTGTGTAACAACTCTATAGATTTTACTAGCCAGGAAAGATAATACTAGGCCACCGAAAGCTAAATTATTAGTTTAGGCTATGTCACCGAGTGGTCTAGTGCGCTGGGCACAGTGCAGGCATTGTGTTCTCGTCGGTATCCCAATTTTTGTGATTTTACTTTTTACATGTTTGAATGCCAGCAAGTGATGAACACCAAATTTCTTCTGCAAATTTGAAGATTCAACATTGTTGGGTTGATATTTAGATTTAATATGAATATAAGATGTGTTTTAATCAGCATATCACCTTCACTGGTGGTCCAATGGTTGAATCAGTCGAAAAATTGTCACTTGTTTAGACGTACTTCTCAAATTATTATTTGTGTGACTTTATATTTCACGATCATTTACGATACATAATTTAGCTAATCTGCAATGCATTTTATCTGCATGCCTCATATTAGGAAAAGGTGATACACGGCTGCAAACACATTATAATAACCCTAAATATCAGCACAACAATGTAAAATCTGAAAAATTCCGGTAGTACAGTTGTGTTCTTCACTCGCCGTTCTTAAATATATATTTCAATATTGGTATGATTTAATCTAATTAGACTGATATATGATTCATTCAACATCACAAGCATATACTGATGAAGGATATATGTTATCCTTATAATTACATTAATAGTTCATTTTTTTGTTATTGGTGTTGTTGTGTACACTTTTTAGGCGTATATATTATAAAATATCCCACGCAAACACATACATGTATTAGGTCGTTAAACACTTCGATCAGCCAAACAAATATAAAAACAGAAGGGAATTTGGTGTTTAAAAAAGAAAAAAATACCGATGGCGATGCATAAGGAAGTACACTTATTATTGGCCCCATTGCTCTCTATGTTAAATTCCTCAATTTCAAGCAGGCACAGCTCTTTTGTTTAAAAGTTCAAATAACATGACAATCATTGCATGTCAAAGCTACATTTTATGGTGTCATATACTGAAAAAGTCAACATACCTTTAATGGCATATAAGAAAGAACTGGTTCCCGGAACTTCGGATATACTAAAGCTGGTACTTCAGATATATAAAACAGGGAAAAGTGTACCCTCTTTTTAAAATTTGATGCAGTTTTTTAAATATTCAAAATTGTAAGTCAAAAGATGTTCTACAATGATAATATTCATTCATCTTACAAATACATAAATATTATACATATTTTGTAATTTACACTATCGCGTAGAACTATTTTGTGTTAAGTATGTACTACTTTCTGGTATGTGCTTTCTGGCCGGACCGAATTAGTTGTGTTACATCTTAACATTTCTCAAAATCTCCTTAATATCGACTACAGAAAACTTTTAGAACAAATCTGTGAAATAATACACGTGCTTCTACAGAAAGCTTTAAACAAATGCAACTTTAAACTATGAATACTGCGAAAAAAATCATCTGAAAAATATATATATTAGTAACTGTTTTTATCATTTAAGAATTGAATGCTTCTTTTTGTAAATTCATTGGGGTGTAAAAGCGTTGACCGAAGTACATTTTGTATGAAGCGCGGAAGCGCTTCATTCTAAAAATGTGCGCACGGTCAACGCTTTTACAACCCTATGAAGTTACGAAAAGAAGAATTCAATACTTATAATTACATTTTTTAGTTATGATCATAAAAACACGAATTTTATAATTGTTTTATTTAATTCACCTGTGCACTTTATTGTGGGACCATGTGTTATCATGAACGGAAAGTTTTATTGAGTAATACAATTGCTTAAGGAATAACACGTGATGTGCAGTTAGCCAATCAGAATAAAGTATTATAATGAAACCTACATCCAATGTAATTATAAAAGTATAAATGTGTAGTTCTTCATATTTAAGATTACACTGTCATTCGGTGTTTCTGTTGTTTCGTTGTTTTCCTCTTATGGTTGATGTGTTTCCCTCGGTTATATGATTTAACCCGGATTTGTTTTCTCTCAATCGAGTAATGACTTTCGAACAGCGGTATACTACTGTTGCCTTTATTTATTATGTTATCTATTTTATTTTATAAAGAATATAGAGATGACTTACTTCATGAAGCTTCGATGGCAGGATGACAGATTCATTAGATCTGATAGTATAGATCCAGAAAACAACTACATCACATTGTACGGAACAGATTCGGACTGGACTAAACTATGGTTACCAGATATTTTTATGGTCAATGAAATACCAGCAGGTATTTTCGATGTTGTGCCAACTGATTTTATACGAATTTATGAGAATGGTACACTCACGATATCAAGAAGGTACGTAATGTGTAACGGAGACAAATAAATAGGTTTACGCTACAGTTTTTTGCAACTTTCATTTTGATTAATTATAACTACCCGAGTTAACAACGATTGACACAGAAACTATTTTAAACCTTTATAGAAATTATTGTTGTTAAATGATGCCGTTCACATGAGTGAACTAGAAGCTCCTAGGAGGCTGTGTCGCTCACCTGATATTTACATACGATGCATGAATTAATGCAACCATTATACTTTTGCTTTAGATTCAGAGATAAAAAGTCAAAAACTGCATTTTCCGCTATGTTCTATTTTTAGCCATGTCTGCCATGTTGGTCGGCAGGCAGTGTCATCAGAAACATTTTTTTAAACTAGACACCTTAATGCTGAGTGTGGCCAATTTTGGTTAAATTGGTCTCAGTTGTTTCAGGTGAAGACTTGTAAAAGATTACAAAAATATACGAAAAATTGTTAAATTTGATTTAAAGAGCAATAACTCCTTAAGGAATCAATTGACCATTTTGTTCATGATGATCTATTTGTAGATCTTACTTTGCTAAATAAAGGCAACAGTAGTATACCGCTGTTCAAAATTCATAAATCCAGGGACAAAAAACAAAATCGGGGTAACAAACTAAAACCGAGGGAAACGCATTAAATATAAGAGGAGAACAACGACATAACACCGAAACGTAACACACACAGAAATGGACCAAGCATCAGACAAAACACCACGAGAATAACAAATATAACATGAAAACCAAATACATGAATTTGGGATAGGCAAGTACCGTGCCACGTCTGATATCAATATCTCAAAAATAAGAGAAAACACAAACGACTCAACGTTAAAATGCAACACACACAGAAACGAACAATAATATAACAATGGCCATCTTCCTGACTTGGTACAGGACACTTTTAAAGGGGAATAAAAGTGGTGGGTTGAACCTGGTTTTGTGGTATGCCAAACCTCGCACTTTAATGGCAAAGTTAAATATAACATTGAAATGACAACATAATATTACAGGACTACAATACAAATAAATAGGAGAACATATTAGACAAAGAAAAACATGATTAACATGCTAAACATTATTGCTCTGAACAGTTTATTTGTATCTATAATAATATTCAAGAAAAAACACCAAAACTGCAAAATTTCCTTAAAATTACCAACTCAGGGACAGCAACCCAACAACTGGTTGTCAAATTTGTCTGAAATTTTAGGACAGACAGATCTTGACCTGATTAACAGTTTTAACCAATTTCAGATTTGCTCTAAATGCTTTGATTTAAGAGATATCAGCGAAAATCTACATTTGACCCCAATGTTCTGTTTAAAATAAAAGTTTCTACTGACCGAAAGTAAAAATCAAAAGGCAGCTTGTTTGTCGATAGCATTACTGAATTTGATTAGAACTTTTGAACAATTTATATATAGATATAAGAAGATGTGGTATGAGTGCCAATGAGACAACTCTCCAAGCAACAGCAAGCTATAAAGGGCCCCAAAAATTACTAGTGTTGAACCATTCAAACAGGAAACCCAACGGTCAAATCTATATAAAAAAAACGAAAAACGGGAAACAATTATGAACTACACCAAAAAACGACAACTACTGAACATCAGATATTCCTGACTTAGGACAGGTGCACACAATTGCAGCGGGTTTAAACGTTTAAATGGTAACAAACCTTCACCCTTATTTGAAACAATAGTGTATGCATAAATCTAAATGAATAATATTCAACATTAATTCAATTTTCTCTGCCCACATTACTTTTTGATTAGAGTCTATTTGACGTTAAAAAAATTCTCGAGAATCGATGTGACGCTGTATTCATTTACATATTTTTGTTAAAGGGATATAATTTTAATTCGTTATATTAACGTAAAAATGAAGTTTTTTCTTGCAAACCAAACTTTATTATTGTATCTTTTTGTTGGGTTTTGTAAAATAAAATGAGTTCATCCTAGATAAACTCAAATTTATTTACGCCAGACATGCGTTTCGTCTGCAAAAGATGCATAAGAGATGTCTTTGATTACTGATAACTGTTTTAATCGTGCAATGGTGTTGTCTATTGACAACTCTCCATCCAAGTTACAATTTATAAAAGTAAACCATTATAGGTCAAGGTACGGCCTTCTGTCTTAATTTGTTTTTTGGTGGATGAAGACCTATGGTGCCGACTTTAAAATCATTGAACCTCCGTAGGCCGCATCTGTTTCTGTGCATTACAATTTCATAACAACTTCCAATTCTTGACACCGATTTTTACACATGATTAAGCATCTGAATCTTTTAATTTGTAAATTAGGATTGATAAACAATCACTATCGCAAATATGTACACTTTTATTTATGTAAATTAGATTTCATCTCATCTACATGAACGTTGTTTGTTTACTTGTAACTGGATGTTTTTAATGTAAATATTTGTAGTACGCATGCGTAAATTTGGTATCGGGTCGACTCGCCCTGTTTACATGTTCGCCCTTGGTCTGTTCGTCCTGAGTTCTTTCGACCATATAATGCGTTCGCCCTGTGTTCATTCTCTTCACTCTTATCAAGGACGTTTTATAATACGTCCTTGCATTTATTAAAAAATATAAATATTAAGGGCGGTATCGTTAAAAAAAACTCTAAAACACGATTTAGTGAAAATCATCTGTTCCTTATTTTGTTCCCAAGGTAAAACAATCGTGTTCAGCCAATCAAATTCTGTGTTTCTCATGATCAAAGAAATAAGCCAATCAAAAACGTTTTCTCTGAAGATTATTCTAACATGCTAAATTTTGAACTTTGTTGTTTTCATCTAGTTGTAAAATCGTGTACATGGCACTGTCGCAGGTGATTTTTTATCTGCAAAGATGGTTCTTACACAGCTTAAGGATAAAAGCATGGCTGATTGACAAAATTCAATGATGCAGTACTACCATAAAGATAATACTGAATAGTAGTTTTTTCACTAATTTATTGACATAATGCGTTATTTTTGTATTCAATTAAATCATTTAAGGCACAATGTACTATTCTTTTATTCACAAAGACCAACAAACAGGTTGTGTTGGGACCCCCCCCCCCCCTGTTTTTCCAATTATGAGTGGTGTCCCTTAAATGAAGGACTGTCCCTAAAACAAGGGGTCATATTTTATTGTTGAAAAAAAAAAAAAAAATTGTTAAGATTTTTAACTCAAAAGTGGGAAAATTCATTAAATTTGGAACAACTTTTCTAAATGAGGGGTCAAATTAATAAAGGAGATATAAGTTTAGAAACATCACAAAATTCTTTTGACATGTTTTGACCATTTAATATTTGATAGATGCATAGTTCTTGGGGAAAGTTTCATCAAATAATATGAATATAAAGATGCTCATTTTTTACAGTGGGTTGTTATGTTCTTCCAATGAGGGTTACCCCTCATTTGGAGTGTTGTTCCCAACCTGTAAAAGTCCATCTTTGTGCATAATTCAAAATTTGAAATTTCAACAAGCATCATATATTCTAACACAAGAAAATAAACCCTGGTCTGCTAGCTACATGTTCATCTTTTCTACTGATTTAATAACTAGAATCATGCAAACAGACTTAAGAAAAAGGCAAGTAAGCTCATCATACAAATATGACACTTTTTCTAGACAATCAAGATCGTGCAAAATACTTTGCTAAAAATTGTAACCTTTAAAATTGTTGTCGTGCACTAACTAAAAAACCCCATTGGAATTTTCAAAAGTTGTCAGGTATGTAACAAGTCTTACTATTTTTATGCCCCATATATGGGCATTATGTTTTCTGGTCTGTCAGTCCGTCCTGCTTCATGTTAAAGTTTATGGTCGAGGTAGTTTTTGATGAAGTTGAAATCCAATCAACTTGAAATTAGAACATATGTGTTCCTTATGATATATATGATCTTTCTAATTTTACTGCCAAATTAAAGATTTTACCTAATTTTCACGGTCCATTGAACATAGAAATGATTGTACGGATAGGAAATCCATGTACTTATGACACATTCTTGTTTGAAGAAACAAAATACGTCATAACGATAATGGAACAAAGCAGGCTGGGTTATTGGGGCTGCGTTTCTGGTAATTCAAGTGACCTTTTATTCACATTCTTCCACCTCAGAGCTATCAGCTCTTTGATTTTTCTTTTGTGATAATCCAATTTTTTAACATTTATCTTTTTAGACACGTTGCTTTATTCTATTGTTCGATTCGATTGTTTAAAGTCCCAATGACAGACGAGATATGTCCTATACAGTTCCAAAGCAGTAAGTTCGTTAAAATAATACATGCTTGTAATTATGTATTTTGTTTTCTAGTTTTTTTTTTATCATACAGCAAGTTTTATAAAATAGCAGATAATGGAAGATTCTTTTTTGTTAACAAAAGAAAACTATAAATCTGATTTAGACATCAAACTATTTTTTGCTATTCTTATAGGAGAACCGAAACTTAATAATCGAAAAGCCACCTACAAAATCAAGACAAAATACAAATAACGTAGTAAATTGCTTTTTTGTTGTTTTTTTTTGTACAAAACACAACGTAAAAAAACAAGACTGACTATCAAAACTTCGAACGAAAATTGGAGGTAATATTAGTTGCTCTGAAAGGATAAGAACACCATGCTTCATATATGGCATCTGTCGTGTTGTCAATGGCAAATTAAAGTTGTTGTGAAGTTAGTATTTTATTTCAACAGGAAATTTACTTTAATCTTACAGTTGTCATTTATTGAGAAGGTATGTTTATGAAAGAGAAATATTCTGTTTGACAAGTTGCAGTTCCTTATCATGGTTTCTTTGATAGAGAGTTGGTGCTTACAAAAGAGATTGTAAACAAAGGGAACAAATGAGGTCATCCCTTCGACAAAAATTACGGATGATTTTATGACACGTTAGTTGGCCGTTATGGAATATTTATTTCAGTTTTAATTTTTAATTTTACCAAAGACATTCATTCTGACACTTAACGTTTGATTCTCTTAATATATGAACCACGAAATATCAATCTGAAAACGATTGCTGTATGTGGGGTTATATCGTTACTATTTTCTAGATGATCCGTGTTGACATTCTTTTCAAAGTAGAACTGTCTGTATCCGTTTTTTTATTTAGGGTTTGATTTTTCGACATCGCATTATAAACAGCTGGTGACTAGCTATGTATGTGATTAAAAGAAAATGTGGGGAGAGGTCAAGGAACAGTGATACAGGTATTATAATCAACGCATAGTACATAGGAGCAGAAATATCCCATTTTTGTGTTATATGCAGTTGTGAAAACCTTTCTTTTGCATAAAAATGGAAACATTAATACTTTTAAAATAATGCAATTTGAATGTGTACATTTTTATATCGAAATGTATAAATGTAAATGAGAAATCATATACAAAGGTTTTTAATTATACATTTCAGATTCTTATACAGTGGACGAAATGGAGTTATTTTGGTTTGAAGGCATTTCCATCGTTTACTCCGATGACTTCTTCTCAATGAATTCTAAAGTAACAAGAACAGAGACTTCAAAATGTTCTGGTGGAGCCTCAATGGCTAAAGGTTAATTTTAATGATATAAAAATGTATTATCACTGTCTTTGTTTTTTGAGAGCATGGTTACTTTTTTATCTTTCAATGTGAAATATACAGCCATTTACAAAAGAATGTTGATACGTAATCTTTATTTCCAAACCATTCTTTTTCAACTGATTTTTATAGTTCGTTCTTTTGTTTTACTGTTATACCACTGTCCCAGGTTAGGGGGAGGGTTGGGATCCCGCTAACATGTTTAACCCCGCCACATTATTTATGTATGTGCCTGTCCCAAGTCAGGAGCCTGTAATTCAGTGGTTGTCGTTTGTTTATGTGTTACATATTTGTTTTTCGTTCTTTTTTTTTTACATAAATAAGGCCGTTAGTTTTCTCGTTTGAATTGTTTTACATTGTCTTATCGGGGCCTTTTATAGCTGACTATGCGGTATGGGCTTTGCTCATTGTTGAAGGCCGTACGATGACCTATAGTTGTTAATGTTTTTGGTCTTTTGTGGATAGTTGTCTCATTGGCAATCATACCACATCTTCTTTTTTATATTTATATTATTATTATGATGCTTGTTGTTTTTCTTTTTACTTTTGTAATATTAAATTGTGGCAACAGTTAGATTTCCGATGTTCAAATTTGGTAAAATCAAATGTATCATGCATGATCAATAATAAATCCTGAGGTATTCTTATGAACTCCAAAAGTATCGATACCGGTTGTGTCGACATGATAGGGTTTCCTGATATGAACATTTAGTCAAAATGGAATAGTGCTCAATCGGTAGATTTATTGACCAGATGATTACGCTGTCACTTAAGAATCCAAATCTATCAATTAAGATACCAGTTATTCTTATGAAACGAATTATGACTACATCAGAGATCAGCGCTTACAATATAAATACGAACTTTGTTATCAATCCTCCGCTAATTATCCGTTTCTTTTATAGAGAGAAGACCTTGTTTGAAGCTGGAACTAAACATTCATCAGGTGTATAAAGGATTTGTTCTTCAAGTGTACCTACCTGGAGGTGCAATAGTTATAATGTTATGGTTAGGTTTCTTTATTCACTGGAACGAGGTTTCAGCTCGAGTCCGCGTAGTAGCGATCGGATTTACAGCAATGATCACACAAATGGTGGGAGTAATGATCGTTTTCCCTGACACAGTACAATTAGAACCATTATTGGTGTGGAATATATTTTGTTTATGCATGAATCTTCTAGCTTTTATAGAGTTCATTGTAGTTCATAATATGTATATCACACGTGAACGGTGGAAAAAACAAAATAAAGAAATAAAAGTAAGCAGACTTAGAATCACTCAAATCCAACCAGTAAACGACGATACTGAAGATGCTAAAGCTCAGACAAAGAGATCACCGTACTGCATTACCCCATACAGAATGGATAAAATATGTATGGTTCTCTTCATTTTAATTTTTATTATATTCAATGTTGTTTATTGGAGCACATTCATGTTGGTTTGAAAACTGGACTATAAGTCGGTCCTTAAGAACAACTGAATTAAACCATTTTATATTCTTTTCTTGAAAACATTAATATATGTATGATTGTAATTAAAAAGATGCATTGATCAATAATGGCTATTATAGATTGTTATTTGGATGGAGAGTTGTCTCATTGGCACTCATACCACATCTGCCTATGTCTATGTTATGAAAGTCCATGCAATTTGTTAAGGTGTTGTTAGTTAATATATCTATTTCGTTCAAAAATCTAATTTCAAAGTATAGTAGAAAATAATTGATATGACTGTTATATTTGTTTATCATCAGTGTGTTGGTCATCGTCTAATAAATTGAATAGCTGTCTGAACTCTGAATTTGTTATGGATAGTTGACATTTTGACGTAATGATTTTTTAATAATAGAAAAACAAAAAACAAATAATTAGTTTTTTAAGTATTGTGAGTCACTTGAAAAAAAAAGTAGTAGCAAAGTGAAGTTGGTGACAATAACTAGTTTTAAATTATAAACGGTGTGTTATAAAAATGCATGTTATATCAACGAACAATATATATGTGCAACTTCAGCAAGCAAGATTTTTAGAAGATTTCAATATATTTTCTAAGAAGATCTGAGGTACAGACAATGTTGACTAGTACCCCAGAATTGCTATTGTAAATAGTTACCAAAGGTACCAGGAAAATAATTTGACAAGCCATACGCGCGTTTCGTCTACATAATTCTCATCAGTGACGCTCAGATCCAATAGTTATAGAGCCAAACAAGTACAATGTTGAAAAGCTTTGAAGCCCAAAATTCAAAAAGGTTATGCCAAATACGGCTAAGGTAATCTATTCCTAGGATAAGAAAATCCTTAGTTTTTTGACAAATTTAAAGTTTTGTAACAGGAAATTTACAAAAATGACCATATAATTGATATGCATGTCAACATACCCTCGGGGACGAAACGTCCTCCATGCAGCAGTGTCATCGACCCAGTGCTGTGGATAGTTATCAAATGTACCAGGATTATAATTTAATACGCCAGACGCGCATTATGTCAGATTTGAGAGTACTTGCAGTTAACTGACAGCTAAATTATCAATCCGTACCCATCTAACATCCAATGGATTTCGTGTAAAGACGTCATAAACAGTCAGAGAAAAACATGACCTTGTGTAATGAATTTTTTATCAGTTGTTAGTGGCTTTGAACTAGCTGTCAGATAACTGCGAGTACTCTCAGATCTGTTCCTAGTGTCTTTTTGTTGTTGGGATGTCAAAGTACCCGGCCACGTCCACTGATGAGTCAAGCCTTATTCAACTGATTTTTATAGTTCGTTCTTATGTTTTACTGTTATACCACTGTCACAGGTTAGGGAGAGGGTTGGGATCCCACTAACATGTTAAACCCCGCCACATTATGTATGTATGTGCCTGTCCTAAGTCACGAGCCTGTAACTCAGTGGTTGTCGTTTGTTTATGTGTTACATATTTGTTTTTCGTTCATTTTTTGGTACATAAATAAGGCCTTTTATAGGTGACTATGTCGTATGGGCTATTCATTGTTGAAGGTCGTACGGTGACCTATAGTTGTTAATTACTGTGTCATTTTAGTCTCTTGTGGATAGTTGTCTCACTGGCAATCATACCACATCTTCTTTTTTATATTGTCGGTTTATATTCGACTTATGATTCTTTATTGTCTCTTTATATTTGGTATAGTCTGCCTCTTGTGCACTAGTATTTGACCATTAACGTGAAGAGAATTTCGGTTGACGTCAAAGGAATAACAACCAACTAGGCAATTTGTACAAAATATACATATTTTTTTTATGTCAAAGAAATTTCTTGATATTCCTTAACGTACATACAGAAGAAGAAGAATACTTAACAACATAATTATTTTCATTCACCTGTGTATAATATGGCGTAAATTTGCAAAGTTGATTTTTTCTGAAATTTTTAAGCATTTTACAGCAGTATAATACTTGTATCTTACTTTGCCATCCCTTATATTTATTAACTTTGTATTTACATTGTATCATAGTTCAAATTTATTCGTTCAGTGTGTGTTCATTTGTGTTACTACGTTTTTTGATTGAGTTAAGCCATTCCAATTGGTATTTTATAGTGTGTCTTTCTATGTTGTGATGTTACACTATTGTTTCAGATAAAGGAGAAGGTTTGGTACCATAAAAACGTTTAATCCCGCTGCAATTGTTTGCACCTGTCCTAGGTCAAGAATATGATCAGTAGTTGTCGTTTGTTGATGTGGTTCATAAGTGTTTTTCGTTTCTTGTTTTTATATTGATTAACACTAAGAAAAAACCCGACGATATTTTAGGGTGCGTCAGAAAGGTGAGCAGATTTTGCCCGGTTAAAAAAACAGGTATAGGATCAGATTGAAATGAATTATAGTTAGACCGGGAAAAACCTCCTCCATCGGATTATCGAATGGGCGTTCCTTTATTTTTAAAGGAGACATCAACCTGGCCACATTGAATCATGTGTTAGATATCTTCCTTGTAAGCAACAGCATTTTATAGGGATAGGAAATTAATACTCTGGATTATTGCATCAACTGGCAGATATAGTGGTATTGCTGGAATGCTACTTGTCTACATCAAAATGTAAAATTTCACATTGGAAATTGAAATCTTTTGTAGTTCATTTTTCTTCGGTGTCAATTTCTATATGTAAGTCAAGACTGTATCAGTTGTTTCCCTCATATCAGGTTCAACTTGTTCACCGAACTTTAAATAATTTAGCGAGACTGCATCATTTATATATAGCGGAGGGTGATTTAGGGTATTTGAAATCAAACAAGCTCATGTAAAAAGTCTGCCTCATATAAATAAAGTCGGCAAGCAGAAGAACAATGTTGGTTGCCATTGGAATTCAGATTGACTATTGATACACTTGTCCTTCAAATGTAACAAATATGGTGTCAATCAAGAAATCAAACATCTTGTTAATGACTCTTTGTATGAATCAGAATGAGAAACCAGTTGAATTGAAACATATCCAAAACACTCGTTTTCATTAAAGACGGGTTTCTAAACAAAATTATTTTAAAGATTTTATTTGTTTTGATGTAAGACAAATTATGATTATATAATAGAAACCATCAGTCATTAATACTAAATTTTCCACAACTATAAACTATATCCTTGACCTTATTCAATTTTCATAGTGACGAGTGTGGACAGTAAAAAGACGACCAATATTAAACTCTTCACATATTGATTTATCTAGACCACTTCAAATTTAATAAATGTTGTTCATATTTTTATGTTATACTATTTTGATGAGCGAGCAAACTATTGATTGTTACATCGCGATGACCTTGAGGTCATTCCGATGTATTGCTATCGCCTAGATTTCCATTATTATGTAAATTAGTTTTGGGTTTGTAACTGATCTATAAACGTGATAAATACGCGCAAACAAACGAGTGCAAAATAACATTCCTTATCGTTTGATATAGGTGTCATACCACCAATTAAAAGTCCCTATCTGTTCAACCAAATTTTGCAATTTTCACAGCTTTCTAAATATTTTACCTTAAGTTTAACTTCATAGAAACCAGGTATATCCTGAATTGTACATGTATCATCTTTCTACATGCCAATTTCAACAGATGTTTAAAATCATATAAAAAAGAAAAGGTCTTCCGAATAGAGGTGCCACTAAAAGATAACCCCTGGTTTTCTGGAAATCTTAAATGAGTATACTATGGAGTGCATTAATCCTCAATTTTGAATGCAAACTAATAAACAAGTAAATTTTAGCTCAAAATTAATATATTTCTCTTTCACCAAAAGTTTCATTTCTGCCAATTTGTTGGTTAGTTTAAGTAAAAAATGACATCAAATGCACTATTTTTTGTCCGAGTAGGCCTACGTTCACATACGTTCTAAATTGGAGGGAGTAATTGGAAGTGTGACACCTAAACACAATTTTTCGGTAACTACAATACATTTTCCTATAATGTAGGCCTACTCGGACAAAAAATTCACTTTTGTTTGCAGGAGCGAGAAAATGTTTAATTAAAAAAACAATGGTATTTTTGCCGAATTGTGTGGCAATTTATGCAATTTTAGCAAATATTGAGAAAGTTTATTGAGATTTGATTTTGGTTTCAAAAAATCTTTGGGCGAGCGAATTCGAAGATATATTAATTAATCTAGTTTTGTATCCCCTTTAAGGCAAGGTGTTTGCCAAATATGTCTCATCCACCTAAGTGGTACTTTATGAGCTGTTATTAACCTCTCATCTTTATATAAACAAGGATCAGAATTGTGTTGTTCCATGAATCCTTCTAGGGGATATAGCCTCAAACCGAGTTGTTGGATACACAGAGAAATATACACATCTTCCAAATGAAAAAATGGAACATGCTTTGATATTTTAACAATTTGTGTGACAACGTTTAAGCTGGTAACATAGCCAGTACCTGAACAAAATCCTGGATATGTTTTTTGAGGATAACTTCTCAAGGATGCATACCATTTCGATTTTCTATCTCTATGCGGCTGACCAATCTTAAAACAATATCCTCCAACTGCAGTTTGTAAAGCGTGATCGTTTTTCTTGATAACTTGGAATAGACCAGGAATATTCACATACATATCATCGTCCGTCTTCATAACAAACTTTGTATTATTGCAATGTGTCACTGTCCATTGAAATCCCATTATTGTTTTTAAAGTTAAATTCGAATATGAATCTTTAAAATTTCCTAGCACAATATCCTTTGTTATAGAATTTTCTTTCTTAATCTCTTCGGTCTCAGGTGATTCGCCTAGTAGAAATATGTACCTGATCTTTTCTTTGTTCATTTTTGCATGTTTTAACCAAGTTTCCCTAATGGCCGTTCGTGCCAAACTATTTTGGGGTGACGACGTTATAAGGATTAATAATTTGACATTTGCATTTTCTGTTTTACAAATATCTGCATTGTTGATTTCAAATTTGAATATTTTGGAAAAACACCCATCACATTTCAGAGGCCTTTCTTTCGATTTTGATACACCAATTTGGGAATTGTTCAACGTATCCATAACAGTAACTGGCATTTCAGCTTTCTTTATTGGTGCACGTGTAACATCTTGTATAATACTATGTTGGTGATGAGATTTAAGCAAATTTGCTGAAGAATCAAAACTGTTAAGAAAATGTGTTGTTTCATTTATAACGTTATCAACCCCGTGAATAAGTTTTATTGTTGTCAAATATATCTTCATGGATTTCAGGTTTGTGTACAATAACATTGGTAATAAAAACCCGAGTAACACAATAGCTGCAAGTAAACCCGAAACCACATGCCTAGTGTTACTATTCATGACAACTTCACACACTGAATTGGTTTTATCGGCAATGATTTGTGGCTATTTTAGATCTGAAATAAGAAAAAAATCATCATTATGTAGGCTATATGTTTCTTAATCAAGAAATTTTGATAAGGTTAATGCTATATATGAGGACATGGAGGTTAGTTAATACGATATATGAGGAGATGTTGAGGTTATATTGATCGAGGACGAAGTCCGAGGTTGAATATAATCTATCACTTATTGAATAAAGTACTTAATTGATATATAACATATGTAAATAGTCTATTATGAAAATGTACTTTACTGTTTTTTAAATTTTGTGTATATTGGATTATATTCTGATAGATTTTTAATATTGACCGTCAGGATATATTTAAAACATAGAGTCCATTAAGTAAATACACCTTAAGTCACGTGATTGTTACAACCAATGTAAAAAAAAAAAAAAGAGGTATGCTACTTCATATGTAATATATGAAAGTGAGAATAGGCTATCGCCTATCAACTCGAATTATTTAATTTCAATATATCATAAATAAACAGTTATTGTCCTTTGATTTTCGCTTTGTCTACGAATATAGTCCAGAGTGTACGCAGTATGTTACTTGCCAATTTCTTTTATATCCCTTCCATTTCTTCATCTGTATGCCCCAAATAGCAAGTAGAGGGGTGAAATTACACTGTAAACAATTCTCGGTCATGAATTTTAAGGGTTAAGTAGATATATTAAGTGATTTGGTCCAGCTGAAAAAGGTTAAAAATTAGTATTTTGGAAGCTGTCAAAAGATTTCAAGAACCCCTTAGCATGAAATTGTCAAAACTTTGAGTTAGAACTGATAAAGTTTTCTATAATTTTGATATCATTTGTCCCAAAAGTAGTACAACACTGCACACATATTATTGAGAAAGCGCAAGTGGGATATTAAAATTTTCATGTATTGTCTAAAAGAAATGCACTACGATATAACTATGTTCTCGGGCAATAAACAAGCACTTCGTGAGTTTATTATTACTATCAATTACATAAAATAACGAGTGATGATATCAAGCGATATCCAATTTTAACGAGTTGTTAACCTATAATCCTCTTATGGTCAACACTCTAATTGTTTTAAGCTGACCATGAATTTAATTGTGAAAATAATAGAAATATAGTGTTTGCAAAGGACTATCTGTTTCTGGCAAAAGTGTTTGACAGCTAATCGCCATTTCTTTGTGAAATTGAGCTCCGAAAGACAGGCAACATACATGTACTTGTATGATGGATGGCTGTTTAACGTCCAGTGGCAAATTAATACGCATATTCAGGATAAGATCATGTTAATGATATTTAATGGAATATGGATATTTACCTGCGTTTTACTAGACCGACACTGCTTAGACGGATTTGTGTACATGCTATAATCCACATGGTAACAGTCTGCATGAAGAGACTTGTAACCTTACCTGACCCTGAGCCGACCACTCTTTGCTCTTACTTCTTAATATCGCGTGCTTAGTAGAGAAGCCGCAGCAATTCATTTGTTTGACCCGGTGGGGTTCGAACCTATAACTTTGAACCGTTCGAGCGAATACGCTACAACCAGACCAACAAGGCGGTGTTTTAGTTGAGAATATATCTTTCAGTCTAAAAGTATCTATTTCAACTCTTTCTTTTATATTTATCCAAATTATAAAATACAAGTATTGTACTGATGGATCTTCATATATGACAATTTCTATCATATATATGACAAAACGCAAAAACAACTTGTCAAGGTGAAAAATCGTCTTTAAAGAGCAATAACTCAAAAGTGGAGTCATCCGACTATTTAGTATTTCCTCTATATCGTCTATATTGAAGATTTTGTTTTGTTGGTCATTTTTTGCCGAGCTATTCCAAAACCACTGACACCATGATGCATGTATCGAAATAAATTTGTATCAGATATTTTATCAAGTTTAAATAAATTTTGACAGATTTTGGAAAATAAATGAAACATCAATTAATATAAATCAAATCATCATAGATAATAGAATCAAAATTGTGTACGCCATACGCGCGTTTCGTCTTTAAAAGACTCACCAGTGACGTCCGAATCACAAAATTTAAAAAGCCAAATAAAATAAGAAATTGTAGAGCTTTGTCGAAATATCATGGATCACCATGTTCGTCAAAAACATTAATGCCGTATAGGTTTTGTCTAATCTGATGTTGTTACTTTCTCCATATTTGTCATATTAATGTATGGCAACATACACGGGCTGTGTTAAAACATACGTTATAAATCCATACCTGAGATGTCTTGTATCCTGTGAGTTCTTACAATATCAATGTAGCAATGCTATAAAGTTTAATTGCTAGGTTTAGTATATATTTGTAAAACCATGATACAGCCAATCAAGTTGACTTTGAACATGTGTCTGTCTCGTCTAGACAAGAGACAAGTGTATAGAGCTACTTAGCTGTATGAAGTAAAGATACATGTAAATAAACAGCAAATTAATAATAGCGGTGATTATAACGAGACGCGTGTATGACATTGCTTTGGTTTTTTTTTTTTCATTTTATTGTTTTCCAACTTCCATTACACATGATACAACCCCTTTGTCACTTTCATTTGATACATCAATGACATAAATATCCCACTTATTGTATTCACGGATGCAAATATTTGTTTAAGTTAATATTTATAAACAACATATTAGCTTTTCTTGTTATATTATTTATGTGTCATTTTTAATTGGCTTAATAAGCTTTTCAAATACAGAAAATGATAGTAAATTTACATAAATTGATACCTGAATGTAAACAAAACTAGAACCGCCGTATAGGTGACCGAATATAAACTGAAGGATAAACGATTTACTACGTTATGAAAGCGTAGCGAAACGGCAATATTCGTAACGAAGCGTATCAAAACGTAGTGATCCGTTTTAGTTTGTTCAAAACGGGACCTGCCCCGTAAGTTTTCAAAATTCAACAACAAACGTAGCGAAAATTAAAACGAAGTAGAAACCTAGTAAATACGTATCAAAACAAAGTAGAACGTAACAAAACGTACTTACTACGTATCGAAACGTACCAATGGGTGGTGGAAACGTGAGTCTACACGTACTTATACGTAACAAATCGTGGCAAGAACGTTGCACAAACCTAGTAAACCCTAGCTTTTAAAATAACGGGACATTTTTATTCAAAACGTAGTTGAAACGTAGCATTTTAAAACGCAGTAAAACGCGACAGTATGACTGGGGCTTTAATTAAGAAACACTTATTTCCGTTAAATAATTCTTTCAGCTCTTTTTTTAGCTCACCTGGCCCGAAGGGCCAAGTGAGCTTTTCCCATCACTTTGCGTCCGGCGTCCGTCGTCGTCCGTCGTCCGTCGTCGTCCGTCGTCGTTGTTAACTTTTACAAAAATCTTCTCCTCTGAAACTGCTGGGCCAAATTTAACCAAACTTGGCCACAATTATCATTGGGGTATCTAGTTTAAAAAATGTGTCCGATGACCTGGTTAACCAACCAAGATGGCCGCCACGGCTAAAAATAGAGCATAGGGG
Source organism: Mytilus edulis (assembly GCF_963676685.1). Taxonomy (NCBI): domain Eukaryota; kingdom Metazoa; phylum Mollusca; class Bivalvia; order Mytilida; family Mytilidae; genus Mytilus; species Mytilus edulis. Next base: position 99,201,055 of record NC_092346.1, read on the forward strand.
TAAAATGCAGTTTTTGGCTTATAACTCTAAAACCAAAGCATTTAGAGCAAATCTGAATGGGTATAATTGTTCATCAGGTCAAGATCTATCTGCCCTGGAATTTTCAGATGTATCGGACAACCCGTTGTTGGGTTGCTGCCCCTGAATTGGCAATTTTAAGGAAATTTTGCTGTTTTTGGTTATTATCTTGAATATTATTATAGATAGAGATAAACTGTAAACAGCAATAATGTTCAGCAAAGTAAGATTTACAAATAAGTCAACATGACCGAAATGGTCAGTTGACCCCTTTAGGAGTTATTGCCCTTTTTAGTCAATTTTTAACCATTTTTTGTAAATCTTAGTAATCTTTTACAAAAATCTTCTCCTCTGAAACAACTGGGCCAAATTAAACCAAACTTGGCCACAACTATCATTGGGGTATCTAGTTTAAAAAATGTGTGGCGTGACCCGGCAAACCAACCAAGATGGCCGCCAAAGCTAAAAATAGAACATAGGGGTAAAATTCAGTTTTTAGCTTATAACTCAAAAACCAAAGCATTTAGAGCAAATCTGACATGAGGTAAAATTGTCTGCAGGTCAACATCAGTATCTGCCCTGAAATTTTCAGATGAATCGGACAACCTGTTGTTGGGTTGCTGCCCCTGAATTGGCAATGTTAAGGAAATTGTGCTGTTTTTTGGTTATTATCTTGAATATTATTATAGATAGAGATAAACTGTAAACAGCTATAATGTTCAGCAAAGTAAGATTTACAAATAAGTCAACATGACCGAAATGGTCAGTTGACCCCTTTAGGAGTCATTGCCCTTTTTAGTCAATTTTTAACCATTTTTCTTAGTAATCTTTTACAAAATTTTTTTTACCATAAATCTTAGTAATCTTTTACAAAAATCTTCTCCTCTGAAACAACTGGGCCAAATTAAACCAAACTTGGCCACAACTATCATTGGGGTATCTAGTTTAAAAAATGTGTGGCGTAACCTGGCCAACCAACCAAGATGGCAGCCAAAGCTAACTAGAGGCTCTAAAGAGCCTGTGTCGCTCACCTTGGTCTATGTGCATATTAAACAAAGGACACAAATGGATTCATGACAAAATTGTATTTTGGTGATGGTGATGTGTTTGAAGTTCTTACTTTACTGAACATTCTTGCTTCTTACAATTATATCTATAATGAACTTTGCCCATTAGTAACAGAGAAAAAAAAAATTGACTACAAAGGGCAATAACTCCTTAAGGGGTCAATTGACCATTTAGGTCATGTGGACTTATTTGTAGATCTTACTTTGATGAACATTATCGCTGTTTACAGTTTATCTCTATCTATAATAATATTCAAGATAATAACCAAAAACAGCAAAATTTCCTCAAAATGACCAATTCAGGGGCAGCAACCCAACAACGGGTTGACCGATTCATCTGAAAATTTCAGGGCAGATAGATCTTGACCTGATAAACATATTTACCACGTGTCAGATTTCCTCTAAATGCTTTGGTTTTTGAGTTATAAGCCAAAAACTGCATGTTCTATTTTTAGCCGTGGCGGCCATCTTGGTTGGTTGACCGGGTCACGCCACACATTTTTTAAACTAGATACCCCAAAGATGATTGTGGCCAAGTTTGGATTAATTTGGCCCAGTAGTTTCAGAGGAGAAGATTTTTGTAAAAGATTACTTAGATTTATGAAAAATGGTTAAAAATTGACTATAAAGGGCAATAACTCCTAAAGGGGTCAACTGACCATTTCGGTCATGTTGACTTATTTGTAAATCTAACTTTGCCGAACATTATTGCTGTTTACAGTTTATCTCTATCTATAATAATATTCAAGATAATAACCAAAAACAGCAAAATTTCCTCAAAATGACCAATTCAGGGGCAGCAACCCAACAACGGGTTGACCGATTCATCTGAAAATTTCAGGGCAGATAGATCTTGACCTGATAAACATATTTACCCCATGTCAGATTTCCTCTAAATGCTTTGGTTATAAGCCAAAAACTGCATTTTACCCCTATGTTCTATTTTTAGCCGTGGCGGCCATCTTGGTTGGTTGACCGGGTCACGCCACACATTTTTTGAACTAGATACCCCAATGATGATTGTGGCCAAGTTTGGTTCAATTTGGCCCAGTTTGACGACAGACGACGGACGACGACGGACGCCGGACGCAAAGTGATGGGAAAAGCTCACTTGGCCCTTCGGGCCAGGTGAGCTAAAAATAGAACATAGGGGTAAAATGCAGTTTTTGGCTTATAACTCAAAAACCAAAGCTTTTAGAGCAAATCTGACACAGGAAAAATTGTTCATCAGGTCAAGATCTATCTGCCCTGAAATTTGCAGATGAATCGGACAACCTGTTGTTAAGTTGCTGCCCCTGAATTGGTAATTTTAAGGAAATTTTGCTGTTTTTGGTTATTATCTTGAATATTATTATAGATAGAGATAAACTGTAAACAGCAATAATGTTCAGCAAAGTAAGATTTACAAATAAGTCTACATGACCGAAACGGTCAGTTGACCCCTTTAGGAGTTATTGACCTTTATAGTCAATTTTTAACAATTTTTTTTAAATCTTAGTAATCTTTTACAAAAATTTTCTCCTCCGATACTACGTAGCCAAATTAAACCAAACTTGGCCACAATCATCATTTGGGTATCTAGTCTAAAAATTGTGTGGCGGGACCCGGTCAACCAACCAAGATGGCCGCCAAAGCTAAAAATAGAACATAGGGGTAAAATTCAGTTTTTGGCTTATAACTCAAAAACCAAAGCATTTAAAGCAAATCTGACAAAAAGTAAAATTGTTATCAGGTCAAAATCTATCTGCCAGGAAATTTTCAGATAAATCAGACAACTCGTTGTTGGGCTACTGCCCCTGAACAGGTAATTTTAAGGAAATTTTGCTTTTTTTGGTTATTATCTTGAATATTTTTATAGAGATAAACTGTAAAAAACCATAAATGTTGGCAAAGTAAGATCTACAAATAAGTCAACATGACCGAAATTGTCAGTTGACCCCTTTAGGAGTTACTGCCCTTGATAGTCATGTTTAACCATTTTTTCGTAAATCTTAGTAATCTTTTACAAAAATCTTCTCCTCTGAAACTACTGGGCCAAATTAATTATAGATAGAGATAATTGTAAGCAGCTAGAATGTTCAGTAAATTAAGATGTACAAACACATCACCATCACCAAAACACAATTTTGTCATGAATCCATCTGCGTCCTTTGTTAAATATTCACATAGACCAAGGTGAGCGACACAGGCTCTTTAGAGCCTCTAGTTTGTGATGGTTACTTGACATTATTTTTTTTTAAACATAAATCTGAATGTTGATAGAATCTGAAAAAAAAATTAGTTATTTAATCTAAAATTTTTGAGTCTCTTGAAAAAAATGTTTAGCTAAGTGAATTTGATTTAATTACTAAGTATTAAGCTTAATTCCTTCTACGTGATATACATACAAACTATGTGTATCATTTACAGTAAATAAGGACCCTTAAATGGTAAGATTATAACTATGTTTAAATAAATAGTGTGTAATATAATTGCATGTTATATTTAATTTGATCAACAAATAACTCCACTGTTACAAAAACAATCTATATGTGAAACTTTAGCAAGCAGAATTTTTAGAGAATGTAAATATATTTTCAAAGCCGTTTTAAAGTCCCATGGAGAGTTGCTTCTGTAAACATTTCATTCGATTGTGTTAATGTACAAGTCTAATTCCTCTTTCTGTTATGTTTTTTTTATCGGATTGTATTTCCTCCATCCATTAACAGAGAAGCACCCGTTATACTGTCAGCACCAGAAGAACACAGAAAAACAGCTAGTTCAGAAATCTGAAATAACAATTGATATACTGTCAGCACCAGAAGAACACAGAAATACAGTTAGTTCTGCAATCTGAAATAACAATTATTATACTGTCAGCTCCAGAAGAACACAGAAATACAGCTAGTTCTGAAATCTGAAATAACAATTGTTATACTGTCAGCACCAGAAGAACACAGAAATACAGCTAGTTCTGAAATCTAAAATAACGAATGTTATACTGTCAGCACCAGAGGAACACAGAAATACAGCTAGTTCTACAATCTGTAATAACAATTGTTATACTGTCAGCTCCAGAAGAACACAGAAATACAGCTAGTTCTGAAAACTGAAATAACAATTGTTATACTGTCAGTTCCAGAAGAACACAGAAAAACATCTAGTTCAGAAATCTGAAATAACAATTGATATACTGTCAGCACCAGAAGAACACAGAAATACAGCTAGTTCTGAAACTGAAATAACTATTGTTATACTGTCAGCACCAGAGGAACACAGAAATACAGCTAGTTCTGCAATCTGTAATAACAATTGTTATACTGTCAGCACCAGAAGAACACAGAAAAACAGCTAGTTCTGAAACTGAAATAACAATTGTTATACTGTCAGCTCCAGAAGAACACAGAAATACAGCTAGTTCTGAAATCTGAAATAACAATTGTTATACTGTCAGCTCCAGAAGAACACATAAATACAGCTAGTTCTGAAATCTAAAATAACAAATGTTATACTGTCAGCACCAGAAGAACACAGAAATACAGCTAGTTCTGAAATCTAGAATAACAATTGTTATACTGTCAGCACCAGAAGAACACAGAAAAACAGCTAGTTCTGAAACTGAAATAACAATTGTTATACTGTCAGCTCCAGAAGAACACAGAAATACAGCTAGTTCTGAAATCTGAAATAACAATTGTTATACTGTCAGCAACAGAAGAACACAGAAATACAACTAGTTCTGAAATCTGAAATAACAATTGTTATACTGTCAGCACCTGAAGAACACATAAATACAGCTAGTTCTGAAATCTAGAATAACAATTGTTATACTGTCAGCACCAGAAGAACACAGAAATACAGCTAGTTCTACAATCTGTAATAACAATTGTTATACTGTCAGCACCAGAAAAACACAGAAATACAGCTAGTTCTGCAATCTGTAATAACAATTGTTATTCTGTCAGCACCAGAAGAACACAGAAATACAGCTAGTTCTGCAATCTGTAATAACAATTGTTATACTGTCAGCACCAGAAGAACACAGAAATACAGCTAGTTCTGCAATCTGTAATAACAATTGTTATTCTGTCAGCACCAGAAGAACACAGAAATACAGCTAGTTCTGCAATCTGTAATAACAATTGTTATTCTGTCAGCACCAGAAGAACACAGAAATACAGCTAGTTCTGCAATCTGTAATAACAATTTTTATTCTGTCAGCACCAGAAGAACACAGAAATACAGCTAGTTCTGCAATCTGTAATAACAATTGTTTTACTGTCAGCTCCAGAAGAACACAGAAAAACAGCTAGTTCTGAAATCTGTAATAACAATTGTTATACTGTCAGCTCCAGAAGAACACAGAAAAACAGCTAGTTCTGAAATCTGTAATAACAATTGTTATACTGTCAGCACCAGAAGAACACAGAAATACAGCTACATTTTGTAGTTCTGCAATCTGAAATAACAATTGTTATACTGTCAGCACCAGAAGAACACAGAAATACAGCTAGTTCTGCAATCTGATATAACAATTGTTATACTGTCAGCACCAGAGGAACACAGAAATACAGCTAGTTCTGAAATCTGAAATAACTATTGTTATACTGTCAGCACCAGAGGAACCCAGACATACAGCTAGTTCTGCAATCTGAAATAACAATTGTTATACTGTCAGCACCAGAGGAACACAGAAATACAGCTAGTTTTGAAATCTGAAATAACAATTGTTATACTGTCAGCACCAGAAGAACACAGAAATACAGCTAGTTCTGCAATCTGAAATAACAATTGTTATACTGTCAGCACCAGAGGAACACAGAAATACAGCTAGTTCTGCAATCTGTTATAACAATTGTTATACTGTCAGCACCAGAGGAACACAAAAATACAGCTAGTTCTGCAATCTGTAATAACAATTGTTATACTGTCAGCACCAGAAGAACACAGAAATACAGCTAGTTTTGAAATCTGAAATAACAATTGTTATACTGTCAGCACCAGAAGAACACAGAAATACAGCTAGTTTTGAAAACTGAAATAACAATTGTTATACTGTCAGCATCAGAGGAACACAGAAATACAGCTAGTTTTCAAATCTGTAATAACAATTGTTATACTGTCAGCACCAGAAGAACACAGAAATACAGCTAGTTTTGAAATCTGTAATAACAATTGTTATACTGTCAGCACCAGAAGAACACAGAAATACAGCTAGTTTTGAAATCTGTAATAACAATTGTTATACTGTCAGCACCAGAAGAACACAGAAATACAGCTAGTTTTGAAATCTGAAATAACTATTGTTATACTGTCAGCACCAGAGGAACACAGAAATACAGCTAGTTCTGAAATCTGAAATAACAATTATTATACTGTCAGCACCAGAAGAACACAGAAATACAGCTAGTTCTGCAATCTGTAATAACAATTGTTATACTGTCAGCACCAGAGGAACACAGAAATACAGCTAGTTCTGCAATCTGTAATAACAATTGCTATACTGTCAGCTCCAGAAGAACACAGAAATACAGCTAGTTCTGCAATCTGAAATAACTATTGTTATACTGTCAGCACCAGAGGAACACAGAAATACAGCTAGTTCTGCAATCTGTAATAACAATTGTTATACTGTCAGCTCCAGAAGAACACAGAAAACACAGCTAGTTCTGAAACTAAAATAACAATTGTTATACTGTCAGCACCAGAAGAACACAGAAATACACCTAGTTCTGCAATCTGAAATAACAATTGTTATACTGTCAGCACCAGAAGAACACAGAAATACAGCTAGTTCTGCAATCTGAAATTACAATTGTTATACTGTCAGCTCCAGAAGAACACAGAAATACAGCTAGTTCTGCAATCTGAAATACCAATTGTTATACTGTCAGCACCAGAAGAACACAGAAATACAGCTAGTTCTGCAATCTGAAATAACAATTGTTATACTGTCAGCTCCAGAAGAACACAGAAAAACAGCTAGTTCTGAAACTGAAATAACAATTGATATACTGTCAGCACCAGAAGAACACAGAAATACAGCTAGTTCTGCAATCTGAAATAACTATTGTTATACTGTCAGCACCAGAGGAACACAGAAATACAGCTAGTTCTGCAATCTGTAATAACAATTGTTATACTGTCAGCTCCAGAAGAACACAGAAAAACAGCTAGTTCTGAAACTGAAATAACAATTGTTATACTGTCAGCACCAGAAGAACACAGAAAAACAGCTAGTTCTGAAACTGAAATAACAATTGTTATACTGTCAGCACCAGAAGAACACAGAAAAACAGCTAGTTCTGAAACTGAAATAACAATTGTTGTACTGTCAGCACCAGAGGAACACAGAAATACAGCTAGTTCTGAAATCTGAAATAACAATTGTTATACTGTCAGCACCAGAAGAACACAGACATACAGCTAGTTCTGCAATCTGAAATAACTATTGTTATACTGTCAGCACAAGAGGAACACAGAAATACAGCTAGTTCTGCAATCTGTAATAACAATTGTTATACTGTCAGCTTCAGAAGAACACAGAAAAACAGCTAGTTCTGAAACTGAAATAACAATTGTTATACTGTCAGCACCAGAAGAACACAGAAATACAGCTAGTTCTGAAATCTGAAATAACAAATGTTATACTGTCAGCACCAGAAGAACACAGAAATACAGCTAGTTCTGCAATCTGAAATAACTATTGTTATACTGTCAGCACCAGAGGAACACAGAAATACAGCTAGTTCTGCAATCTGTAATAACAATTGTTATACTGTCAGCTCCAGAAGAACACAGAAAAACAGCTAGTTCTGAAACTGAAATAACAATTGTTATACTGTCAGCACCAGAAGAACACAGAAATACAGCTAGTTCTGCAATCTGAAATAACTATTGTTGTACTGTCAGCACCAGAGGAACACAGAAATACAGCTAGTTCTGAAATCTGAAATAACAATTGTTATACTGTCAGCACCAGAAGAACACAGAAATACAGCTAGTTCTGCAATCTGAAATAACAATTGTTATACTGTCAGCACCAGAGCAACACAGAAATACAGCTAGTTCTGCAATCTGTAATAACAATTGTTATACTGTCAGCTCCAGAAGAACACAGTAACAGCTAGTTCTGAAACTGAAATAACAATTGTTATACTGTCAGCACCAGAAGAACACAGAAATACAGCTAGTTCTGCAATCTGTAATAACAATTGTTATACTGTCAGCTCCAGAAGAACACAGAAAAACAGCTAGTTCTGAAACTGAAATAACTATTGTTATACTGTCAGCACCAGAAGAACACAGAAATACAGCTAGTTTTGAAATCTGAAATAACTATTGTTGTACTGTCAGCACCAGAGGAACACAGAAATACAGCTAGTTCTGAAATCTGAAATAACAATTATTATACTGTCAGCACCAGAAGAACACAGAAATACAGCTAGTTTTGAAATCTGTAATAACAATTGTTATACTGTCAGCAACAGAAGAACACAGAAATACAGCTAGTTTTGAAATCTGTAATAACAATTGTTATACTGTCAGCACCAGAAGAACACAGAAATACAGCTAGTTTTGAAATCTGAAATAACTATTGTTATACTGTCAGCACCAGAGGAACACAGAAATACAGCTAGTTCTGAAATCTGAAATAACAATTATTATACTGTCAGCACCAGAAGAACACAGAAATACAGCTAGTTCTGCAATCTGTAATAACAATTGTTATACTGTCAGCACCAGAGGAACACAGAAATACAGCTAGTTCTGCAATCTGTAATAACAATTGTTATACTGTCAGCTCCAGAAGAACACAGAAATACAGCTAGTTCTGCAATCTGAAATAACTATTGTTATACTGTCAGCACCAGAGGAACACAGAAATACAGCTAGTTCTGCAATCTGTAACAACAATTGTTATACTGTCAGCTACAGAAGAACACAGAAAAAACAGCTAGTTCTGAAACTGAAATAACAATTGTTATACTGTCAGCACCAGAAGAACACAGAAATACACCTAGTTCTGCAATCTGAAATAACAATTGTTATACTGTCAGCACCAGAAGAACACAGAAATACAGCTAGTTCTGCAATCTGAAATTACAATTGTTATACTGTCAGCTCCAGAAGAACACAGAAATCCAGCTAGTTCTGCAATCTGAAATAACAATTGTTATACTGTCAGCACCAGAAGAACACAGAAATACAGCTAGTTCTGCAATCTGAAATAACAATTGTTATACTGTCAGCTCCAGAAGAACACAGAAAAACAGCTAGTTCTGAAACTGAAATAACAATTGATATACTGTCAGCACCAGAAGAACACAGAAATACAGCTAGTTCTGCAATCTGAAATAACTATTGTTATACTGTCAGCACCAGAGGAACACAGAAATACAGCTAGTTCTGCAATCTGAAATAACAATTGTTATACTGTCAGCTCCAGAAGAACACAGAAAAACAGCTAGTTCTGAAACTGAAATAACAATTGTTATACTGTCAGCACCAGAAGAACACAGAAAAACAGCTAGTTCTGAAACTGAAATAACAATTGTTGTACTGTCAGCACCAGAGGAACACAGAAATACAGCTAGTTCTGAAATCTGAAATAACAATTGTTATACTGTCAGCACCAGAAGAACACAGAAATACAGCTAGTTCTGCAATCTGAAATAACTATTGTTATACTGTCAGCACAAGAGGAACACAGAAATACAGCTAGTTCTGCAATCTGTAATAACAATTGTTATACTGTCAGCTCCAGAAGAACACAGAAAAACAGCTAGTTCTGAAACTGAAATAACAATTGTTATACTGTCAGCACCAGAAGAACACAGAAATACAGCTAGTTCTGAAATCTGAAATAACAAATGTTATACTGTCAGCACCAGAAGAACACAGAAATACAGCTAGTTCTGCAATCTGAAATAACTATTGTTATACTGTCAGCACCAGAGGAACACAGAAATACAGCTAGTTCTGCAATCTGTAATGACAATTGTTATACTGTCAGCTCCAGAAGAACACAGAAAAACAGCTAGTTCTGAAACTGAAATAACAATTGTTATACTGTCAGCACCAGAAGAACACAGAAATACAGCTAGTTTTGCAATCTGAAATAACTATTGTTGTACTGTCAGCACCAGAGGAACACAGAAATACAGCTAGTTCTGAAATCTGAAATAACAATTGTTATACTGTCAGCACCAGAAGAACACAGAATACAGCTAGTTCTGCAATCTGAAATAACAATTGTTATACTGTCAGCACCAGAGGAACACAGAAATACAGCTAGTTCTGCAATCTGTAATAACAATTGTTATACTGTCAGCTCCAGAAGAACACAGAAAAACAGCTAGTTCTGAAACTGAAATAACAATTGTTATACTGTCAGCACCAGAAGAACACAGAAATACAGCTAGTTCTGCAATCTGTAATAACAATTGTTATACTGTCAGCTCCAGAAGAACACAGAAAAACAGCTAGTTCTGAAACTGAAATAACTATTGTTATACTGTCAGCACCAGAAGAACACAGAAATACATCTAGTTCTGCAATCTGAAATAACTATTGTTATACTGTCAGCTCCAGAAGAACACAGAAATACAGCTAGTTTTTGCAATCTGAAATAACGATTGTTATACTGTCAGCACCAGAAGAACACAGAAATACAGCTAGTTCTGAAATCTGAAATAACAATTGTTATACTGTCAGCACCAGAGGAACACAGAAATACAGCTAGTTCTGCAATTTATCTGATAATGACACTTGTCCAGTGTGTGCACAATCTAGAGAAGATTTATAACACATGTTTATTAATTGTGTCAATCTGTCACAATTAATTCACAGATTTTCTGTAGGATTTTTTGATAAATTTTATGTGTTATGTTGATGAAAACTTTGTAAGTACGCTTGATTTTGACCAAGCGATGCTTATGGGTTTTTTGAAGAGAAGTTACGGTTTTAATTTTTATTTCGCTAATTTTATTATGAGTATAGCAAGATTTATTATCTATAAAAGAAGAAATTGCATACTGTTGAATCATCAAGCTGAACTCAATTTAGTATACCATTTCTCATACCACATCTTCCTATATCCATCTAAAATAAGAAATCTTTCTCTTCTTTAAATAACCTTTTTTTTTTATCGCCAAAAGACAGAAAATCAGATCAATGTTTATATACATCTGATATTTTGTTAAAATTTTATTTTAAAAATTATGAAATTTGAAATAAAAGTAATAAGGCAAAAGTGTCTAAATAAATCAAGCTCAGTAAACTGTATAGGTCTTTTCCTGTCTATATTCATCATTATGTACATGAGTACCTATATAACTTACCTGCTCTATGGTTACTGGTTTCTGGGTCGGATGAGCTGTTTTGAATATTTCAGTCTGAAATACAAAATTGTAGTACCTTTTTAATGTTCTTTGGTCATAAATTGTAATTACCATATTGGTATAGATGTCGCTTCAATGTCTGGAATATCCTTTATTGAATCTTGTCTCGATGGTGTCATCACGATTTAGTTCAGTCGAAAATACCTCCTTTTTTAAAGATCAGTCTGTACTAATAGTTTCATATACCTATACCAAACCAATTGCAACTAAAATTTTCAATTACAAACACGTTTTGCAGGATCTCTATATTAATGACTTCAAGTATAAACCTCCTGATTGCACCTGTACTAGTTCCCAATTTACATATAATCCGGCTGTCCACGTTATCACCGGAGACCTCAACATTGTCAATGCGATATGTGTTATCAAAAGGTCCGAAATATCGAGAGCCTAAATCCCTCAACTGGAAATACAACTTCAAAATACTGATGGATTCAGTCGAAGATTATGCCAGGCAATGGGCTAAACGCGAAAAAGAAGACGTAGATACTCTTTCCGAAAAGATTATGGCTGTGAGGTCGTTGACACAAATCAGAATTAAGAAATATTAAAATGGTTCTATCAATACCCGTGCTACGTAAATCTTTTAAGACCCAAATGTTGCATAACACTTGTCCTACCTCCATGACAAATATAGTGTAGTCCCCGTAGATAAAGTCCCAAACAACACACTTTTTGTGTGTAAATCTTATTACATAAACTGCTTGATGAATAAATTAGGTATTGAAAATTCACTTGGAAACCCATCATATACCCTCACGACACTTACCAAAGAGGGAATCCCGGAAAATAATAGGTCTGTTATATATTCTTTTGAAATTTCAACCAAAGATGAAGAACTGGATCTTTCATCACTGTATTGGATACCTAAACTACATAAGTGTCCTTACAAGCAACGGTATATTGCTGGGTATTACAAGTGCTCCACGAAACCTCTTTCTAAATTAATAACATCAGACTATTTTATCAGCAATTAAAGACTGGCTTTAAAGTTATTGTGAAACTGCCTTTTCAATAGAGGTGGCGTGAATCAGATGTGGATACTAAATAAATCCAGAGATCTTTTAGAGTACATACAATCTAAGACTCTCTCATCTAGCAAGGGTATTGAAACATTTGACTTGTTTACACACTACACAAGTATTCCCGTTTCCAAACTAAAAGACAAATTGAAAGAGTTGGTTTTGCTTTGTTAAATAAAAAAGAATGGCGAACGTAGACAAGTATCTTGTCTTGGGGAGGGATAAATCCTACTTTGTAAAGAATCACTCTGATTCAAACAAAAAATTCTCTGAAACTGACATTATCAAGATGCTTGATTTCTTAATTGATAACATATTTGTTACGTTTGGAGGACGTGTTTTTCAACAGAGTTTCGGTATTCCAATGGGAACCAATTGTGTCCCTCTTCTTGCCGACTTATTCCTTTATTGTTATGAGGCTGAATTTCATACAGGACCTTCTTAGGAAGAAGGATAAGAAGTTAGCAATATCCTTTAACTTTACTTTCCGCTATACAGATGATGTTCTCTCACTAAATAATTAAAAAATTTGGTGACTATGTTGAACGCATCTATTCTATCGAACTAAAGATAAAGGATACAACTGATACAAGTCTGCCTCATATATTGACTTACATCTAGAAATTGACAATAATGGTCGGTTGAAAACAAAACTTTACGACAAAAGAGATGATTTCAGCTTTCCAATTGTGATCTTTTTATTTCTATGTAGCAACATTCCAGCAGCGCCGGCATACGAAGTATATATCTCTTGGAATTGATTGCAGATTAGCTTAATATCTATCTTAAAGGATCGTCTGAAACAGTCACAGAAATAATTAGTTTGATAAGAACGTCAACAAGTGACAGCTCTACGACAGATCCATCAATTGGATCACCAGAGAAGGCAATACACGGCTGGGAACATATTTTATATTCATAACTACTCTAATTATCAGCACAACAATGTTAAATCTACATTTTTGGGGAATCAAATATCAATATAAATGTAATTAAAAAAGTGCTTACCATTGCTGCATCATAGCTAAGGTTATGCTGTTGCGCATATGATCTTATCTGATTATGGAAAACTAGAAGAAGAAAATGAACAATTATTTTTCTTTCCATACTGTTATACGATTTATGACTTCAAATGTACTCCAGACAATATTTTTACTGTTTTCACGACACTTAGCGTAACAAATTTGTATTCTGCAAAAATATGATTACACATGTATAACTTTTTAACAATCAGCATTGCTTTGATAATTAAAAGTTCAAACCTAAACAGATTTTTATTACATAAACGCGTTACAAATATGACTACATCTACCGCAAGGGAAACATCTCTAAGCTTTTGCTCGGTAATGGAATTCTTTCGTTGACACTTTTCACATGTTTAGAGTTTCCTTTGATAAATTATACATTCAAACATAAAGACTGACAATCATGTCAACAAAGTTAACCAAAACTGACGATCTCGAACGTACCTGAAAAAAGTTAATTCTAGACACACGTCTCGATCGTTGCCATTCACATTTATTTCCGTGCGAATGCAACTGTGTAATTACTCACTTGGGGCATCCGCATATCCGGGACAAATGGCATTACATGTCACTCCATGTGGTGCTGCTTCTAATGCCACACCCTAAAATATGCGACACAAAACATTTTAACCTTTTGTATGACAGTATTTTGGCAGATCTTTTAAGCTTGGTCGTGAAAATTCGGACAATCGGGGTCTTCGAGTTGATCTGATCGGCAGTGTGAACCTAGCTTTAAGGTGGTATGGGTGTCTTTCGCCATCTTGGATTGTAAAAGAACAGAGAATCTAAGGTCCATATTTTCAATTAAGTTAGCAAAATTTGATGCAAGAATGCAGATAACTAATGTTAATTTTCATTCAAATAAACCAATTTATAAGAATATAAAAAAATTGGAAATGGGGAATGTGTCAAAGAGACAACAACCCGACCATAGAGCAGACAACCGCCGAAGGCCACCAATGGGTCTTAAATGTAGCGAGAAACTCCCGCACCCGGAGACGTCCTTCAGCTGGCCCCTAAACAAATAATATAAACGAGTCTAAATTGAAAACTACGTTCAAAACTATGATTGCGTTGGATAAAAAACGCAATTTTTATACGTGTGCATGTAAAACAAAATTCGTTGTAGAAGGGTCTAAATACAGCACAAACAACATTTTCCAAAAGACCAAACATATATATACAAGTTCAGTGATAATGAACGTCATACTAAACTCCGAATTATACACAAGAAACTAAAATTAATCAAAGAGCTGATAGCTCTGAAGTGGAAGAAGGTGAATAAAAGGTAACTTCAATTACCATAAAAGCAGCCCCACTTACCCAGGCTGCTTTGTTCCATTATCTTTAAAATGTATTTTTTTTTCTTCAAACAAGAAAAGGTCATAAGTACATGGATTTCCCATCCGTACAATCATTTTCTATGTTCAGTTGACTATGAAAATTAGGTAAAATCTTTAATTTGGCAGTAATTAAGAAGATCATATCAAGAGGAACACATGTGTACTAAGTTTCAAGTTGATTGGATTTCAACTTCATCAAAAACTACCTCGACCATAAACTTTATAACCAGAAGCAGGACGGACGGACAGACTAGAAAACATAATGCCCATAAATGGAGCATTAAAATAGCAAGACTTGTTACATACCTGCCAACTTTTGAAAGTTCCCATATGGGTTTTTACTGCACAACAACAATTTTAAAGGTTACAATTTTTAGCGACGTATTTTGCAAGATCTGGATTGTCTAGAAAAAGTGTCATATTTGTATGATGAACTTACATGCCTTTTCCTTAAGTCTGGTTGCATGATTCTAGTTATATATTAAATCGGTAGAAAAAATATACATGAAGCTAGCAGACAAGGGTTTATTTTCCAAATTAAGAATATTAGATGCTTGTTGAAATTTCCAATTTTGAATTATGCAGATGGACCTTTAACAGGTTGGGAACAACACTCCAAATGAGGGTAACCTAACTGGAAGATCATCACAACCCACTGTAAAAAATGAGCACAAAAAAAGTCATTTATATTCATATTATTTGATGAAACTTTTCCCCAAGAACTATGCATCTATTAAGTACTGAATGGTCAAAACATCATGTTTTTTTATTGACATAAATTTTGTCGTAAATGTAACCAAATGATGTAGAAATTGTGTTTTTTCTTCAAATTTCCATCAAATTGTAATGTTTATAGTTCCCTTTTTGCCTCTCTATAAAATAATAAGAAGAAACTGTTTCTTGTTTTGTTTTGTTTTGTTTTTGACAAATGATTGTTCACTGCTTGTAAATGAATCATTATATTTATATATCTTATCTGTATATATTTTTGTTCATGTCTCCATCTCTTTATCATTTGTAAATGTATAGACAAATAAGAAAGAAATAAGCTCCACATGTATATTTGCAACATCGTAAATTAATTAAAAAAATAGCATACACTAACACTAGTACTGCATGGATTTTAAGCATTATGAAAGTCTTATTTGTAGAAAGCTTATTAAAAAAGACTTAAAAACAGTGTAAAATGTCTTGCTATTTCTTAGCTTACACAAAAAAATCTAATATGTACTAACATTTACAAATTTAAATTTCAAGATTTTACTAGGAATTAATCTAACTACTAGACCTTTTATTAGTCTAGTTGCACATATTGTATGTTAACTTCTAATAACTTGTCAACAAATTTATGATATAAACTTCAATTTAATCCTTGAAAGGAGGTCTAGATTGCTAAAATAATTTATAAATTTTAATTTTTTTATTTGTCCAAAATCATTTAAATTCATTTAATCAACATCCTTTTATGATTATTTGATTAAAATATTAATCATTTATAGTCTTTTTACAATTTACATTTTTAAAAGCAAAATAACTGAAAACAGGATAAAACAAAGGGAAGTAACAAAAAAGTATTTCAATATTCCCAATACACATGGTTTTGATAACACAACGGCAGTTAGCCGGAGGTAAACATCGTTGATTACCAGTATGTTTGACACCCAAGCTGTCAAGTGAAGCCATATAATTATACATCTTCTTTGATGTTCAGGTAAAATTTAACACAGGTGTCAATTACACCCGTACAGTAGTAAGAAATGATCAAATATGGCGTCTGAAAAATTTCATACACGGGAGTTTTTTCTCCTTAACGGAAGGTTCACATGTATGTTACGAAGGGCATCTAATTCACATGACAAAGGAAAACCATGAATAAAGACAACACTTTATATATCCTTTTATTTATATAAAAACAAAATCTTCTTGTATGCAGGATTGCAAATTCGTAACTTCAAGGGCGAACTTCTAAACAGGGCGAGTTGTCCCGATACCAAATTCACGCATGCGTAATACAAATATCTACAGTTAAAACATCCTGTTACAAGTAAACAAATAACGTTCATGTGGATGAGATGAAATCTAATAATTTACATAAATAAAAGGGTCATATTTACGATAGTGATTGTTTTACAATCATAATTTACAAATTAAATGATTCAGATGCCTAATCATGTGTAAAAATCGGTGTCAGGAATCTAAGTTGTTTTGATATTGTAATACACGAAATGAATGCGGCATACGGAGACTCAATGCAAATGGTCGGCCCCTTAAGGTGTCAGACCACCAATTAAAAGTCCCTATCTGTTCAACCAAATTTTGCAATTTTCATAGCTTTCTAAATTTTTTATCTTAAGTTTAACCTCTTACAAACCAGGTATGTCCTGAATCGTACAGGTATCACCTTTCTGCATGCCAATTTTCGACATACCTTTAAAGCCATATAAGAAAGAAGAGACCTTCCGAATGGATGTACCACTAAAAATAACCCCTGGTTTTCTTGAAATCTTAAATTAGTATACTATGGAGCGCATTAATCCTCAATTTTTAATTTCAACTCATAGACAAGTAAATTTGGGCTCAAAATGGTCTTAATATATTTCTCTTTCACCAAAAGTTTCATTTCTGCAAATTTGTTGAGTAGTTTAAGTAAACAATGACATCAAATGCACTATTTTTTGTCCCGAGTAGGCCTACTTTTACATACGTTCTAAATTTGAGGGAGTAATTGGTGGTCTGACACCTAAAGAGCCAAAAAAGTTGCTCAGAAATCTTTGCTTTGCTTTATTCTTCATCCTTAGTCAATTTGAAGTCAGAAACAGCTTATCTGAACATAATGTGACTTATATTACAAATTTCACAGCTCAATTTAAACTGACTGTAATGTATGACTTTGATAGAAAATACTTGAAAATTTCATTTTGGGCTACAGGAACATAAACTTTCAATATCAAGATCAGTTTTGTTGATTTTTTTCTTGTTTGTTCTACTACTTAAAAGACTTTCCACAATTTTTAACATGGGTTAAGTAAAAAATCCAAGGTATTGAAGAGTCAAGGAATATTGACCCCCCTTTTTTACACCTGGTTTAAGTAATGGGACTGTTAAATGATCAAAAGTGCAGTCATGGTCATTTAACTGTTTTTATTTACTATCAGTTGATACAACTTAAGGTATAAAACTTTCATTTGAGATAATAAATGGGATTTTTGTGAGTTTTTGCAATGTTTACATCAGGCTATGTTATCTGCCAAATACATGCTATGACGCAATGATATAAGGGATAAAAATCAAATAATTTCATTAAATCTTGATGACAACAACTTTTTTTTGGTAGTAAAATAACCATGTTTTAATGTTGATACCACAGAAACAACTTACTGTGCATTTATAACAATTTGGGACATTTTTTTTTATGTAAAGCATATTGTCAGGGTGGGAAAAGCTAAAAATAGCACAAATTCAAGTTTAAGGCTCTAAGTTTGCAATATGTGACTTTTTGCCCCAAAAAAGATTGAAATGTGACTACTATCACTTCATATGATCAGTTAAGTAAAAAAAATCAATTGTTTTCTGAATTTGAGGTTTCAGCGCATTTCCCTTAAAGGTGTCAGACCACCAATTAAAAGTCCCTATCTGTTCAACCAAATTTTGCAATTTTCATAGCTTTCTAAATTTTTTATCTTAAGTTTAACCTCTTACAAACCAGGTATGTCCTGAATCGTACAGGTATCACCTTTCTGCATGCCAATTTTCGACATACCTTTAAAGCCATATAAGAAAGAAGAGACCTTCCGAATGGATGTACCACTAAAAATAACCCCTGGTTTTCTTGAAATCTTAAATTAGTATACTATGGAGCGCATTAATCCTCAATTTTTAATTTCAACTCATAGACAAGTAAATTTGGGCTCAAAATGGTCTTAATATATTTCTCTTTCACCAAAAGTTTCATTTCTGCAAATTTGTTGAGTAGTTTAAGTAAACAATGACATCAAATGCACTATTTTTTGTCCCGAGTAGGCCTACTTTTACATACGTTCTAAATTTGAGGGAGTAATTGGTGGTCTGACACCTAAAGAGCCAAAAAAGTTGCTCAGAAATCTTTGCTTTGCTTTATTCTTCATCCTTAGTCAATTTGAAGTCAGAAACAGCTTATCTGAACATAATGTGACTTATATTACAAATTTCACAGCTCAATTTAAACTGACTGTAATGTATGACTTTGATAGAAAATACTTGAAAATTTCATTTTGGGCTACAGGAACATAAACTTTCAATATCAAGATCAGTTTTGTTGATTTTTTTCTTGTTTGTTCTACTACTTAAAAGACTTTCCACAATTTTTAACATGGGTTAAGTAAAAAATCCAAGGTATTGAAGAGTCAAGGAATATTGACCCCCCTTTTTTACACCTGGTTTAAGTAATGGGACTGTTAAATGATCAAAAGTGCAGTCATGGTCATTTAACTGTTTTTATTTACTATCAGTTGATACAACTTAAGGTATAAAACTTTCATTTGAGATAATAAATGGGATTTTTGTGAGTTTTTGCAATGTTTACATCAGGCTATGTTATCTGCCAAATACATGCTATGACGCAATGATATAAGGGATAAAAATCAAATAATTTCATTAAATCTTGATGACAACAACTTTTTTTTGGTAGTAAAATAACCATGTTTTAATGTTGATACCACAGAAACAACTTACTGTGCATTTATAACAATTTGGGACATTTTTTTTTATGTAAAGCATATTGTCAGGGTGGGAAAAGCTAAAAATAGCACAAATTCAAGTTTAAGGCTCTAAGTTTGCAATATGTGACTTTTTGCCCCAAAAAAGATTGAAATGTGACTACTATCACTTCATATGATCAGTTAAGTAAAAAAAATCAATTGTTTTCTGAATTTGAGGTTTCAGCGCATTTCCCTTAAAGGTGTCAGACCACCAATTAAAAGTCCCTATCTGTTCAACCAAATTTTGCAATTTTCATAGCTTTCTAAATTTTTTATCTTAAGTTTAACCTCTTACAAACCAGGTATGTCCTGAATCGTACAGGTATCACCTTTCTGCATGCCAATTTTCGACATACCTTTAAAGCCATATAAGAAAGAAGAGACCTTCCGAATGGATGTACCACTAAAAATAACCCCTGGTTTTCTTGAAATCTTAAATTAGTATACTATGGAGCGCATTAATCCTCAATTTTTAATTTCAACTCATAGACAAGTAAATTTGGGCTCAAAATGGTCTTAATATATTTCTCTTTCACCAAAAGTTTCATTTCTGCAAATTTGTTGAGTAGTTTAAGTAAACAATGACATCAAATGCACTATTTTTTGTCCCGAGTAGGCCTACTTTTACATACGTTCTAAATTTGAGGGAGTAATTGGTGGTCTGACACCTAAAGAGCCAAAAAAGTTGCTCAGAAATCTTTGCTTTGCTTTATTCTTCATCCTTAGTCAATTTGAAGTCAGAAACAGCTTATCTGAACATAATGTGACTTATATTACAAATTTCACAGCTCAATTTAAACTGACTGTAATGTATGACTTTGATAGAAAATACTTGAAAATTTCATTTTGGGCTACAGGAACATAAACTTTCAATATCAAGATCAGTTTTGTTGATTTTTTTCTTGTTTGTTCTACTACTTAAAAGACTTTCCACAATTTTTAACATGGGTTAAGTAAAAAATCCAAGGTATTGAAGAGTCAAGGAATATTGACCCCCCTTTTTTACACCTGGTTTAAGTAATGGGACTGTTAAATGATCAAAAGTGCAGTCATGGTCATTTAACTGTTTTTATTTACTATCAGTTGATACAACTTAAGGTATAAAACTTTCATTTGAGATAATAAATGGGATTTTTGTGAGTTTTTGCAATGTTTACATCAGGCTATGTTATCTGCCAAATACATGCTATGACGCAATGATATAAGGGATAAAAATCAAATAATTTCATTAAATCTTGATGACAACAACTTTTTTTTGGTAGTAAAATAACCATGTTTTAATGTTGATACCACAGAAACAACTTACTGTGCATTTATAACAATTTGGGACATTTTTTTTTATGTAAAGCATATTGTCAGGGTGGGAAAAGCTAAAAATAGCACAAATTCAAGTTTAAGGCTCTAAGTTTGCAATATGTGACTTTTTGCCCCAAAAAAGATTGAAATGTGACTACTATCACTTCATATGATCAGTTAAGTAAAAAAAATCAATTGTTTTCTGAATTTGAGGTTTCAGCGCATTTCCCTTAAAGGTGTCAGACCACCAATTAAAAGTCCCTATCTGTTCAACCAAATTTTGCAATTTTCATAGCTTTCTAAATTTTTTATCTTAAGTTTAACCTCTTACAAACCAGGTATGTCCTGAATCGTACAGGTATCACCTTTCTGCATGCCAATTTTCGACATACCTTTAAAGCCATATAAGAAAGAAGAGACCTTCCGAATGGATGTACCACTAAAAATAACCCCTGGTTTTCTTGAAATCTTAAATTAGTATACTATGGAGCGCATTAATCCTCAATTTTTAATTTCAACTCATAGACAAGTAAATTTGGGCTCAAAATGGTCTTAATATATTTCTCTTTCACCAAAAGTTTCATTTCTGCAAATTTGTTGAGTAGTTTAAGTAAACAATGACATCAAATGCACTATTTTTTGTCCCGAGTAGGCCTACTTTTACATACGTTCTAAATTTGAGGGAGTAATTGGTGGTCTGACACCTAAAGAGCCAAAAAAGTTGCTCAGAAATCTTTGCTTTGCTTTATTCTTCATCCTTAGTCAATTTGAAGTCAGAAACAGCTTATCTGAACATAATGTGACTTATATTACAAATTTCACAGCTCAATTTAAACTGACTGTAATGTATGACTTTGATAGAAAATACTTGAAAATTTCATTTTGGGCTACAGGAACATAAACTTTCAATATCAAGATCAGTTTTGTTGATTTTTTTCTTGTTTGTTCTACTACTTAAAAGACTTTCCACAATTTTTAACATGGGTTAAGTAAAAAATCCAAGGTATTGAAGAGTCAAGGAATATTGACCCCCCTTTTTTACACCTGGTTTAAGTAATGGGACTGTTAAATGATCAAAAGTGCAGTCATGGTCATTTAACTGTTTTTATTTACTATCAGTTGATACAACTTAAGGTATAAAACTTTCATTTGAGATAATAAATGGGATTTTTGTGAGTTTTTGCAATGTTTACATCAGGCTATGTTATCTGCCAAATACATGCTATGACGCAATGATATAAGGGATAAAAATCAAATAATTTCATTAAATCTTGATGACAACAACTTTTTTTTGGTAGTAAAATAACCATGTTTTAATGTTGATACCACAGAAACAACTTACTGTGCATTTATAACAATTTGGGACATTTTTTTTTATGTAAAGCATATTGTCAGGGTGGGAAAAGCTAAAAATAGCACAAATTCAAGTTTAAGGCTCTAAGTTTGCAATATGTGACTTTTTGCCCCAAAAAAGATTGAAATGTGACTACTATCACTTCATATGATCAGTTAAGTAAAAAAAATCAATTGTTTTCTGAATTTGAGGTTTCAGCGCATTTCCCTTAAAGGTGTCAGACCACCAATTAAAAGTCCCTATCTGTTCAACCAAATTTTGCAATTTTCATAGCTTTCTAAATTTTTTATCTTAAGTTTAACCTCTTACAAACCAGGTATGTCCTGAATCGTACAGGTATCACCTTTCTGCATGCCAATTTTCGACATACCTTTAAAGCCATATAAGAAAGAAGAGACCTTCCGAATGGATGTACCACTAAAAATAACCCCTGGTTTTCTTGAAATCTTAAATTAGTATACTATGGAGCGCATTAATCCTCAATTTTTAATTTCAACTCATAGACAAGTAAATTTGGGCTCAAAATGGTCTTAATATATTTCTCTTTCACCAAAAGTTTCATTTCTGCAAATTTGTTGAGTAGTTTAAGTAAACAATGACATCAAATGCACTATTTTTTGTCCCGAGTAGGCCTACTTTTACATACGTTCTAAATTTGAGGGAGTAATTGGTGGTCTGACACCTTAAGTCTTCAGAAGACTTGACGTCTTCTTCCACTAAAAATCATACAAGACCAAACTTATAAATATTTTAAATATTTTTACAAGTGTATATTATTTTGGTTGATTTTTTTTTTAAATTGGTATTTTAAGGGGAGGTAACTCTGAAACGGTGCATATTCTGAAGGAATCTACATGGAATTTTCCTTTTTTGTATTTTCCGGTATAAGCCATACAAAATGTGCCATTTTGTCACAACCTGTAGTTTGAGAAAGCTTTACATTTTAAATTAATACAAATGAACTTCTATTTGCTTGTCTTTATTTGACAGTTTACGTCCATATCCCCGGTCCTTAAATCGGGTAAACTTGATAACATTATTGCATACATTTGAACAAACCTTTGTCATTCCAATAAGACCAGCTTTTGCTGCACTATAAGGAGCCTTTTCAGGAGAACTTATGACACCCATCTGTGAAGACATATTGATTATCCTTCCCCAACCTGAAACAAAAAGGGAAGACTTGTCTATACAATGACTTAACTTTCACAATGGTTTTATTTTAGTTATTCATTTTAATAGATATAAAAATGGCTGGATATTTTTGTTGTGATCTGACCACGTCTTTTCATTTTCCAGTTATTTTTTTTTTCTCAATTTTTATTACAGGCTTTTCTCCATGCGTTCGTGTATGTCTTGGATAAAAAAATATTTTATTAAAAAAATTGAAGCATGCAATAATTTTCATAAGTGCTTTACAAAAATTATCTAGAAACAAACAATGCGGTAAAGGCTTTGCTCATTGTGGAAGACCGTACGGTGAATTATAGCTGTTAATTTCTTTGTCATTTGGTCTCTTGTGGAGTGTTGTCTCATTTGCAATCATACTACTTTTTATAACGTTGATGGTTATAATCTATCTTAAAAAATGACACACAATTATTATAGATATTACTAAAATTGAAACTAGTTGAGTGAAAGAGAGTTGTGTTTGCTTTAATAAGTTGTCTTTAATCAACGCACCTTTTCGCTTCATATCACCAACAAATTCTTTAATTAAAAGAAATGGCGCTGTCATCGTTATCCCTATCATCATGTCCCATTTATCTTTCGGATAATCTTCTATAGGAGCAGTATACTGTATACCTATAATAAATAAGACCAAAGCAGGGTACCAGATGTAGATGGAACGGGGACTAATTATATCACCCATAACGATTCCTTAAATCAAATGTTTATTCATCTTAAAAAGTCAAAGTCTGAATTAAAATCTAAAATCGAGGAAACAAGCACAATTCTCAATATAGAATCATTAGATCGATTAAGTCTTATTCCAAATTGAGGGGCAAATTTTTATTCACTATATCGGATTGCAAAATTTCAGATACTTTCTCATTCGAGTATCCCTCTTCATGGTTTGGTTTACAATTCTTAAAGGGTCAATATACCACCATTTCAGAGGGCAATACTGTTTTGAATATCGAAAGGGTCATTTTGTTTACTGTCAATACCGTCAATTAAGAAAGCAATACTGCTTTGAGTATCGAAAGGGTAATTTTTTTTACTTGCTTCCTAGTAAAAATCGAAAATAAATTTTATACCATTTACTCAGACAATCATCCATCTTAAACATTT
The DNA here is from genome assembly GCF_963676685.1 of Mytilus edulis. Lineage (NCBI taxonomy): Eukaryota > Metazoa > Mollusca > Bivalvia > Mytilida > Mytilidae > Mytilus > Mytilus edulis. Next base: position 99,225,593 of record NC_092346.1, read on the forward strand.
CAGAATCGCTTAAAATTAAACAGAAGTTGGAAGTTTAATGAATATCCTTAGATATTCTACAATGCTAAGTATCTTAATTTTGACATAATTTACATCTCGGTACAATATTCCATTAACCAGATGGTAAATGTATGTCGATTCCTATTCTAAATCGCCTAGCAATTATGTTGCCTTCCGCATACGATCTACATGATCAATTATACTATTAATAATGTGATTCGGAAAAAGTGTAATTATAAATATTAATAAAATTAAAGTGTTAACAAACTTCAATAATTCATTTCTATAAACCAAGCAAAGTTCAAAGTAATGTGGTAAACAAAAAGAATGTTATTATAATGCAAATTCTTTTAAAAAAATATTGTTTAGCATAATGTATACTGCTCAGTTTGGGAAAATGTTTTCAAGTGAAAATAGATTTGAGATTGGACCGTTCAAATGCAATTTCTATGATGACGTACTTACCAGCATTATTTACGAGAATATCAATTCCGTCAGGATATAAGTTTTTCACAGCTTTACAAAATTCGGATATCTCGTCCGTTTTAAGTAAATTACATGGTACATAATTTACTTTGATTGTTGGATATTGTCTGGAACAAAAGTTTAAGAAAATCAAGCCGTTTATTTATTGACCTTTCCATACACAATCATGTATATTTAATACATGTGCATTGACAATCATCAGTTTATAAAGTAATGACGTAAATTAATATCTTTGATTATAAATTGTTTTTTTCCCCATCATTTGAACGATTGTATTCAACACAAGAACACCGTATAAAGAGAAGAATTAAAATTGACTACGAGTAAAATGATTCCTGGACCAAAATATCCATAGTATCAAGTAATATACATTAGCTAATTACTTTATAAATTCTTTCACGAGATCATCGATAATTGCTTGTTCTCCAAGTCCAGTCAAAATAATATGACATCCTTTTGTAGCAAGATGATGAGCTATTCCTAATCCTATACCACTGGTGGAACCCGTAACAACAGCTGCTTTGTTCTCCATGCTTTAGTTTGGAAGGCACTACAAAATAAATAACTTTACAAACTATATTATCATTAATTGTATTTGTTGATAAAAAAAAATTTGTTAATAACTATATCATCTTATTTAATTTTTTAGAATCATCAGTAGTAATATGTAAATATATTGTATTTTCAACTGTTTTTAAACTATAAAAAATCTCCGGACCGTTCATCTATGATATATGTCTATGAGAATGATGTACATATATGAATGTGCATGTATGATATGTAAATTTATTGCATATTGAGTTGTTGGAACTATGTAAAATTCTTGGCTGATCATCTATGGTTTATATGTTAAAGAGAATAATTTATAGTGCACTGGCTGGAATATCAGTTAATGAGACTAATTTGGAGTACAAATATATGACATTGTTGTACTAGTTGGAGAATGGATCGAGGAGACTGGTTTACCTGCTGGAGTATATGTCGAGTATACTGGTATATTTTGAAGCTGCATTAGTCAAGGACACTTGTGTACCTGTTGACATATGAGTACATGATAATGTTATTATTTAAGTACAGTTCGAGGATACATATATGTATTTGATTTAGTACAATTCGAGGATACTAGCTGGTGTATTTGATGGAGCATATATAGTCAAGGACACTCTTCCTGAACTGTATATCGAGGAGAATTATATCATGAAGTTGAGATTAATTGCAACACTAATGTTATTGTTGAAGCGTTGATCAATTGAGTTGATTTATACGGTGGAACAAAGTTAAAGAAGACTGGAGAATATGCTTGAACAAAGTTCCAGTAGACTCGTGTATTTGTTGGTGGTGTTTGCTGGTGTTAATGTTGGGGAGCTAGAAGTATTTGCTGGAGCATAGATTGGAGAGCCAGGAATTTACTGCAGCATAGGTCGAAAGCCAGGAGTATTTGTTAGAACATAAACCTAGGATCCAGGAATATTTGTTGGAGCATAGACCAGGAGCCATGCGTATTTGCTGGAGCATAGGTCGAGGATCCAAGTGTATTTTTTAGAGCATATGTCGGGGAATCAGGATTTTTTGTTGATGCATCGGTCGAGGAGCCAAAAATATATTCTAAAGCATGTGACGAGGAGAGTGGTATCTTAGGGAGAGCATACGTCGAAGAGCAAGGCGTATTTGTTCGAGCATTGACCGAGGAGCTAGGAGTAAGTGCTGAAGCAAACATCAAAGACCCAGGTGTATTTGCTAGACATGAGTCGAGGAGACATAATTATTTGCTGGAGCATACCCGAGGAGTCAGGCATATTTGCGGGAGAATTTGTTGAAAGGCTAGGAGTATTTACTGGAGCAAAGGTCGAAGATCCATATGTATTTTCCGGAGCATATGTCGAATACCTATGTGTATTAGCTTGAGTATAAGTCGAGGAGCCAGGAGGTTTTTTTCTGGAGAAAAGGTCATCGAAGAAATTTATGTATTTGCTGGAGCATAGGTAGAGGAACCAGGATTATTTGTTGATGCATAGGTCGAAGATCCATGAATATATGCTGGAGCATATGACGAGGAGCTAGGAGTTTTTGAAGGAGTATAGGTTGAGGAATCAGGTGTATTTGCGGGAGCATAAGTTGAGGTGCCAATAGTATTTGCTTGATCATAGGTCGATTAGTAAGGTGTAAATACTGGAGCATAGGTCGAGGAGCCAGGGGTATTTGTTTGGGCATAGGTCGAGAAGCCTCGTGCATTTGCTGGAGTATAGGTCGAGGAGCTAGGTGTATTTACTGGAGCATAGGTCGAGGAGCAATGTAGTATTGACTGGAGCAGGTCAAGGAGCTAGGGATATTTGCGTTAACAAATGTCGAAGCCCACGGTGTATTTCTTGGAGCATAGTTCGAGGAGCCAGGAGTATTTGCTGGAATAAATTTTTAGTAGACAGGTGTAATTGCTGGAGTAAAGGTCAAGTAGACTAATATACCTGAACATGTTGAAATACAGCTAGGTGGATAGCACTTGTGACTTTCTTGAATTTAAGTAGAGTTTGATGTAATTGGAGCATAAATCGAGTAGATATGTATATGCTCGTGTAGTGAACCTAAATCAGTTGGTTTTTTTTTCTAAAAAAGATTTTTTTTGTGATGTTGTAGTCTATTTTTCATTTTTCTTATTCAGTTAAATGAAATGAAATGCCATGCATTTACTAGATAATTGCTCCAGCGAAAGAAAGGCGTGTCGTATAGGTCATCGTAGTCATCGTGTTTAGGTTTACTAAAAAAGCCCCAACAGAAATATGCAGAAAGAAGGTCACACCTAGGTATATTCAAAAGTAAAAACAATCACAGTTAAGCAACTTACCTAGATATATGGTTACACATACACAGGTATGCATACATATATGATGTGTTATATCTATATCCACATAAACACGTATGCTATATCTATGTCAAAATGATGTATCAACCTCTGTCAGTTTTAGCCTATCTGATTTATTTCGTTAATTTAAGCTGTACAGCCTTCAACATTTTCAAGTTTAACGAAATATAATCGTGGACGATCTTTATCTACATGTATAGCCTCTTAAACTTCTAATTGAATCCATTCTTAGGGTAAATGAAATAGAGATGCATTTCATGAACCTTTTTTTACAGTGGGAAGCCTATTTTTGCTTCACCAAAAAAATGCTTATGTTTTTTTCTCATCGCTTCATTCGGGGACTTGTTTATCATGTTTATGGAAGGACGTACGTCCCTCGTTTTAATCATTATGTTTGGGAGGACGTCCCTCATTATAATCACAATTTTTTTTAACAAATCCAAATTTACAAAGGAAGCATGTGTTGGTATTCAACTCCTTTTAAAGTGACTTTGTTGTGTTAACCGAGTCTTTGTTGGTTTGTAAGTATCACATTAATAGCGGTATTTCTTTAAAATTAATACATTCAATCATTGCTTATTGTATGACGTGTCTATAATACTGCAAAAATACATGTCTGTATTGATAAGTCATTGTGTTGAAAATGATGGGAAGTCCCAAGACTCTTTCCATTTTACCGTTTTCTTGTTAAAATTCGATTTTAATTGCTAAATTTTTGAACGAAAAATATAAAAGGATAGATAATTAGTTGCACAAAACAGATTCTACAACGATCGAGAACTGATGAGAGACAACAAACATATAACAGTCCAAGCAGATACATTATTACAATTACTATTACTAGTATATGTATCTGGTCCCAAGCCGTGCTCATCATTTTCTTGATAGAGGGTTGCTACTCACAAGGAAGCTATTAAACCAAGAGTTCCAAATGGTAAAGTTTAAATTATCATTTCGTAAATTTAACGGACGCCATCACGAGTTGATTGACTGCTACGGAATATCCGTTTCACAGATGAAATCTGACATTTTTCTTATGTCGTAACTACAATCCCGTTCCTTTTCACGAATATGACCTACCGAATTAGACTATTTACCGGCTTAGTAATAATATGAGCAACACGACGGATGCCACATGTGGAGAGGATCTGCCTTCCAGACTGCACCTGAACCTCACCCCAAGTTTTTGGGAGTCCGTTGATGTACTGACCAATTAAAAAGGACGCGTAATGAATGCATAACGGACACGCACAGGATATGCAACGTACAAGAAACGGAAACGACCGGACAGAACGAATGTCGAACGAATATACCCAACGGACGAGTACCACACAAAACGGACACATAGAACGGAAGCGTACCGGATAAAACGGACACCTAACAGAAGCGTACCGAATAAAACGGATGAACAAGATATGCGGAAAAATTAAAAGCGACAATAAGAATACATCTAAATCGCATAAATATTCAAAAAGTTTCCGTGTAACTGGTTTTGGTTTGTTCTTCGAAATGCCACCAAAGGGTGGGGTCTGGCCTGCATAGGAGCTGCTTACAGTGATGACGTGCTCTTTTTCTAAGATCAATTAAGAATAAAAAGCATTCATTTACACTCAAGAAATGTGACATACAATAATTGGCATTTCTCAATCGAAATTTCCAATTGGCTTTTATCCGTTTCACATCCATTCATCATCCATTTTATCCGTTACACGTCCACAAGAAGTCCGTTTCACAATCGTTCAACATCCGTTTTATCCGTCATACGTCCGTTAGAAGTCCGTTAGTGAGTTTGTCTACCAGACATCTAACGGTTAAATAATGGACAAGTAACGGATACATAACGGAAACGGAAAGGACGAGTTCCGTAAAAAACGGACGCCTACCGGAGATGCAACGGACACTTCATCCGTTAACCGTCCGTTCAAATTTTTGAACATGCCCTAAATTTTCCACCGGACAGAACGGACGTCGACGGATAAAACGGACGCTGGACGGACATGAAATGGAAATAAACGGACGTCTAACGGATAAGAACAGACGTCTGACGGACAACAACGGATTGGAAAAAGTTATCCGTTCAGCGTCCGTTCGCGCTATCCGTAAAGCCTCGTCACACATTACCCGATAGCTCGAAAGGACGCCTAACGGATAACTTTTTTTCAATCCGTTCATGTCCGCTAGACGTCCGTTCTTATCCGTTAGACGTCCGTCCATATCCGTTTCATGTCCGTCACGTTAGCGTACGTTTTATCCGTCGACGTCCGTTCTGTCCGTTGGAAAATTTTGAGCATGTTCAATACTTTGAACAGACGTCCAACGGATAAAATGTCCGTTGAACGTCCGTTAGTCGTCCGTTGTGTACGGTACTCGTCCGTTTCGTTTCCGTTTCGTATCCGTTACTTGTCCGTTAAACATCCGTTGGAGATCTTGTAGACAAATTCACCAACGCACGTCTACCGGACGTTTAACGGATAAAACGGATGTCGAACGAATGTAAAACGGACTTCTACCGGACGTATAACGGATAAAACGGATGATGAACGGATCTGAAATGAATAAATGCCAATTGAAAATTTCGCGTCAGAAATAACAATTATAATTTATTGGTATATCAGATTTCTTGAGTGTCATGAATTCTTATTTTTCATAATCGATCTTAAAGTAAGCGCATGTCTTCACTAAGCTCTTATTTAGGCCAGACACTACCCTTTGGTGGCATTTTGAAGAACAAACCAAAACCAGTTACACAGAAACTTTTTGAATATTTATGCGATTCACATGTATTATTATTGTCGCCTTTAAATTTTCTGTAAATCTTGTTCATCCGTTTTATCCGGTACGCTTCCGTTAGGTGTCTGTTAAATGCGGTACTCGTCTGTTGGATGTACGTTCGATATCCGTTACGGTATGTTTCCGTTTTCTCGCATACCCGTAGCCAGGGGGGGTTCGGGGGGTTCGGACGAACCCCCCCCCCCCCCCTTGAAAACAAATAAGCACTGTTAAAGTCGATGTTCTGTTCGAATTGTGACTGTTAAAGTCGAGTTTGTTAGTCCAACGAACCCCACTTTGGAAATTCCTGGCTACGGGCCTGTCTCGTACGTTGCATATCCGGTATGTGTCCGTTATGCATTCGTTACGCGTCCGTAGTATTCGGTCAGCACATCAACGGATAACAATTTTGTCAATGGACAAATTTTATTTTCATCCGTTAGGCGTCCGTTCGTGCTATCCGGTAAGGTGTGACAGAGGCTTAAAGGTGTGACCGGGGCTTTACAGTACTATTATTTGTCTGTTTGTCTTTTTCTTTTTTAGCCATGTTGTTGTCAGTTTGTTTTCGATCTATGACTTTGGATGTCCATCTCGTATTTTTCGCTCCCCTTCTCGAATAATTTTCATTTTTCTTTATTATGGAGCCTTTTTTAATTGATTTAAAACTTTTTTCAGTGCTAGAAAAAAAAATACGCTCGTAGTACAGCTTCATATTTTTATAGGATATATTTAAATAAAATTATAATATAAAAACATAGAACTCTTTTTGTCATATAAAACACTGTGAAACATCCAAACATACTTTCCACACTGATATGTGTCCACACTTGTATATAAGTATTAAAAATATACCAATTCCGGAACGTGACAACGTCGACGACCGACATTCATTTCCTTTTCTATAAAAACAACTATGGCGGATGACAACTCAACAATGCTTGAAAAAGCTGTTCAGATACTTGTACCGCAGCCGTGCTTTGACAAATACTTTATAGACTTTAATTTCTTTGATGGTAAATCGTTATGAAATATTTCTTTCTATATATAATTGTTAAATGGAAACTATACCTCAATGGAAACAACACCGGCAAATCTGTTGTGGAGTTTGGACCCTTGTAAATCTATAAAACGTAAACAAACATTGGTCGGATACGAATAAATCTCGGGATAGACACCAGGAAACCTGTGAATAAGACTTCTAAAAGTGTACTAAACCTTTATTTGTGCAAATCCTAAGAGGTTTAGTAGAATAATACAAAATTCTTAAATATTCTAAGAGTTCTAGTGTCTATTTTTTTTTATAGGTTACAATACACCATTAGATTTTATGGGCGCAGCCATTTTATGAGCATAACATGGTATTCAGAATTAAGAGTATGGCTAATCCTGATTGGTCAATATGTGCGCCCGTTATTTTTTATCATTAGAGACTTCATGCACTCTGCTTTAATTTATCATGTTTATACTAAAGGCAAAATAAAAAAAAATTTGTAGCCCTAACGGCACTGAGATGACTTTTCAACGCCAGGACAAGAGACTTATTTTTAAGGGTGAAATTGATAGGCATGGGAGATAAGTACAAAATACGCTAAGAAAAGCAACGCGAACCTATACTTTTGGAACCAAAAAATACTGTCCTAATAACTTTTCTATGATTCTAGCAAGGTTTCGTTAAAAAAATCAACTTTCTAAAGTCTGTATCTCGAAAAAGGCTACCATTGTCGCCTATGGGGAAATTGTTTATTTCAATCTGTATTACACTGAATATATATATATCATGTATATAGAGTGATAACCATTCTACCATGTCTACACTAAGTTCTATAGTGTTAGTCTGGTTTTAGTGGTTAAGACTGATGGCTACAGCGCTGAAGGTCCAGAGTTCGACTCTCACTCAGGATGCTAAAAATATCTGTACAACAGAAAAGTGATTTTAACCTTCACACGTTCTCTGGTACCCATACCAGGGTTTAAACTATAATGGGTACTATGGGGACCTCAGTTGGTTAAAGTTGCTCCCAACTTTGACCTGGAGATCAATCTGCTGATATCTCTTCGGTTTGTTTGTTTCCTCTGAGCAGCTCAGGCCCCGGGGTTCTCTCCAAGTACCTCAGCTTCCTCCACCATAAAAAAAGACTGCCTGGTGTCCTAACACTCCCTCATGTTAGGGTGGGGATTGTCCTTGTAAATATTAAAACATTGTAAATACGCTAGTGACACATCTCCATTAATCCTGATAGGGAGTGTACACGGATTCCACTGTACCCTTGCAGCTCTCAAGGGGTGCTCTGTAAACGAAGGAATCTACGTACATACATTTATCTACAATGTACAATGTATAGAGAGATGAAATTATCAAGAACGAGTTATCTTCCTTATCTTCTTTTATACCTAATGTATATTTTAGTCTTTTTTGCAATGAGTTCTAGGAGTGCTCACAGATTGGGAAGTAGTGTTTTATCTAGAACTGAATAAGGGCATGGTAATTTTTTTACCAAAAGGGCACTTTACGCATCGACTATAAAAAAAAAAAGACACATTAACATACTAGTAAGTTTTACATATTCTGTGTTTCTAATTAAAAAGATATATAAATTTAAAATATATATCATATAAAGTTAAGCTGGTACATAATATAATGATATTAGTACAATAGTCTCAGAGAGTCAGAGTTAAGCAACTTTAATAAATAATTTGAAACAATGCATATGATATACATGGAAATGTACATGTTTACATTAATCAAGTATACATGTATATACGTCTCTGATCTAACTAATGTCCATCAGCTATGCCATTCATGAATGTGTCCATAGTCATTATTGTAAGAAACCGGATCTCGTTCATAGCTGGTCTGTTTCGCGACTCTGATTCCTTTTTGTACAAATATTTCAATGGCGGACAAAAAATTTACAAAAATAAATAATGGCACGCAATTTGGAAAGGAATATGAAGTTTTTGATGCAATAATTGAATTACAAATTTACTTGAGGCAATTTTCATCACGTTCTAATGAAGTGAAAAACTTATTTTGTCGAAATAAAGTATGATTTGATGTAGCCTCTTAAGTCTAGTAAAGGGATAAATATTGTCTTCATGAAATAGCATGCAACCAATTTTAGTCAATGCTTGATCCCTTTGATCAGCGAAAAACCACATACCATGACCGGCATCAAAATTTTAGAAAGAAAAAGTGCATGGCATCAGGAAAAAAGGGCATGGTCATGCTAAATTGATTAAGATAAAACACTAGAAAGGCTATGGGCAATTAAATACAGTTACAATACATCTAAAATAAAGGCAAGCATTGCATGATCTGGATACAATAGTTTGATAACTAATATATATAAGTTCTCTTTCTTATTTTCAGGTGCTTGTGCGAAGGTTGTTATCAGCAAGTGCCTAGGGTTTGGTATCATTTTAGGATCCATTCTTGGTAAGATGACAGCAAATAAGTATCTTTACATTTTACCGGAGCTGAAGCCACCTTAGAAGTGACACTAATTTTTAAGAATGAAAGGAGGGGTGTTGTATGATATGACTGAGAGACAATAACTAAAAAAATAATAATGAAAAGACATGTAGAGGTGAAAAAATGGTCTTACATGTAAATAATAAGGAGTTCAGTGATTAAACTTTGCATGATTATTTACATGTACCACTACCATATAAAGCATGGTTACAGGTACAGAAACTTATTACTTAAGTTTTGTTCCACTTCACCATCTGAGTTTGATCATGTTGATTCTCTGTGCATATGTAAGAAATTGTTTCTGATCTCTTCCTTCTCAAACCTGTTGGAGGTCAGGGATGAGACTTAACATCATTATTCAACACAACTTCAAAATGTGGTAGGTAAATAAAAAAAACTTGTACATTTTTTATCATTACAGTACTTATCCTTGTAGAATTATATATAATACATATGTAATATATCCTTTATAAACCTTTTAGTAGCATGATTTCCATCATAATTGGGTTAAGAAATACTCCTAAAGTTGGGGTTTATTACCTTTTTTGCTAATATCAGAGAAATTTACTTATACTGGTCAGATAGGGCTGTTATTTCAGTAAAACTGCCACAGATTTTAAACATAATACATGTACATGCTAAGATTGCAGTAATTTCACATCACTGTTCTGTTATACAGTAAAACTACTAAGATTGCAGAAATTTCACCTAACTGTTCTGTTATACAGTAAAACTATCACAGATTTTGAACATAATAAAGACTAAGAATGGAGAAGTTTAACTGCACTGTTTTGTTTTTTAGTCAAACTGCCACAGATTTTAAACATAATACAGGCTAACCTCACTGTTCTATTTTTCAGTAAAACTGCCACAGATTTTAAAGATTGTAAAGGCAAAGAGTGGACAGGGGATCAGTTTGTCAAGTATCATGTTTGAATTAATAGCTATATCAGCAAATTATTCCTATGGTTTCCAGAAAAGTTTTCCATTCAGGTAAGATTTTTATTCTTGTTCATTCAACAACCATCACAGGCCAAGAAATGCAGGCTTGTAAATATTTGATGTGAATGATTTTAAGGAAACATAAATAAAAGGATTGAAAAAGTAGGTGTATAAAAAATAAGATAAAGGAGTAATTTTGGTTTATTAAGTTCAATATTTCAACTATTCAAGATTAAAAGTGTTTTAGATTGATGAAAAGGCATGTGAGAAAGTGAAATAGAACTCTCTTTTGTCAAGTTTTTAATTAGAAATGTTGAATTTTACATCCCAAATAATCGCAAAACGGAGATTTTTTTGCAAAATTTGACAAAATCATCCATTTTTCAACCAAATTATTGTCTAGCTAGAAAACAGAGTGTAGGTGTCAACAAACATATAAAATGTTATAACAAACATTATGTTGAAAGATCTATTTTATCGCATATGTGCTCTATTTATATGTACATGTATGTTTCCTGTCATAATGTCAATGGAAATTTTACCTATTTTCATTGAATTGTTAGGGGGAAATCAAAGTGAGTGCTATTTGTGACGTCATGAATAGAACACCCTTACATACATTTTCAATAAAAAGATATATTTACTTTCTAGTCATTGAATAAGATATAATTAATTGTGTTATTAAATCCTAATTTGAAATTGGAGCCACTTTAATTACTTCAGGGCCTTATCATGTTAATTGATCCCACTTCTTCCAACATAGAATTATGCATAAAAAATGTATTGTAAGGAAAGATATTAGTTTGAAGTATAAAAGTATTTTATATTTGTTGCAAAGAAATCTCATCCATGTCTTTGTGTCTGGCGTATTAAATTATAATCCTGGTACCTTTGATAACTACATGTATTGTCAGAATTAGAATATTAAATCAGATGCTTGTAAAAAGACACTGCCACACTATCTGTTGTTAAATGTCCCTTGCCACCAGTCTTTGATAGAGTCTGAAGGATGTCTGTTTTTGACAATATTTCTGCTATTATCAAACACACTATTGTTCCCAGTGTCAGTCTAACTTTCTGCCGTTATCAAACACACTATTGATTCCCAGTGTCAGTCTTACTTTCTGCCATTATCAAACACACTATTGTTTCCCAGTGTCAGACTAAATTTCTAGTGATCCCTGTTGTCCCAGAATTTACCTACATGTATTGTGTTAACCAGTGTTCCAGCTAGGATTTCAAAAGGGCAGGGTACCAATCCTGAAAAAGGGCATTTGACGTGTGATATGATAATATGAAAAGGGCATGTTTTAATAAAGATATTTATCAATCATTGTGTTTATTCGTTGAATCACTGGTTATACAAAAACAACATCATAAGCCCATATAGAACTCTATATATATCTTTCTACTTTTATGGCTGAAAAACTTGTCACACAAGTTTTTAGATCATTGCTTGGCACAGTTGAGTTTTATATGCAGTATGTTTTAAAAGGTGACCTCATTCTGTTTCTATGGTCTGACACACTTTACCAGTTTCGCCTTTCTACCTCTGCTGTGCTTAATGGCAATACAGCACAAAGCAGCTGTGTTCATTAAATGCACAATGTTAGGATATACAATGTAGCAACAGTGAAAATTTGTATTAAAAATAAAGAATACAGAAAAAGATGTCAGACCAAGGTACCCTACCAACACTGCTTCTTAGACCCTCTTTAACTTTTCCCATAACTCAAATACCTAAACATACATATTCTTAAGCAAAAAGTATGTACACATATTTTAGAAGATGTTAAGAGGGTTACTCAATGCTAGGAAAAAAACAGATTGAGTTATCTTTCTTTATTTGGGTGTGCTCCTTCTTTGAAGGATTATAACCAGTATGTAGAAGATGTAAATTATATGATCAACAATAGGGCGACATATAATGTTATTTTCGTATAAAAAATGAGGGCAGTCAATGACAAATACATGTGAATTTTCTATTTATTTCACGGAAAAGAAGTAACACGTGTCTTCAACGAGTTGATTATGGTTTTCAACTTTCTGTCATTACGTTTTCTCTTAGCCATGGGACCTTAACTCTTAAAAAAAATAATTTGTTTTTTTACCCTGAGAAAAAAAAATTGTTATTTCACCTACAGCTGCCACTATATGTAATGCTAAACTTGAAAGACAAAAATTGTTTTCAACTTGTTGCCAAAAAAATAGATTGCTTTTAGCCAAAGGCGAAAAAAAAACTTTGTCCGGAAAAAAAATCCATAGCCCCCCCCCCCCCCCCCCCAAAAAAAAATCAAATGGTTGCTGCCTAAGAGCTACGGTTCCGCAGCTATTTTTCTCCATGAAACTTCAGCAAACAAATTGTGCCCAAGTTGTCGTATGCAAATTTTTTCAAAGATCCCATCAGATAAACGGATTACCTATAACAACAGATTATGACACCAGTTGTAACTGTTGATTAGCTTGGGGTCGTAAACAAAGTCATAAACTTTTTGCCAGGTAAAATTTAGTAATTAGCGGGTTATATCAATACGAACAAAATAATATACAATCGATCTTAAAAAAAGCCGGGACGCCCTGTAAACTGTAAAAAGGGCACAAAGCGGCACTCGGGAAAGCGCCCGCCCTCTGAAAAATGGCCTAGCTGGAACACTGTTAACTATTAATAGTTTCTTGTTCAGAATTTGCCTACTTGTATTGTGTTAACTATTAATAGTTTCTTGTCCTGAATTTGCATGAAATCATTGCCTATTGAATATTCATTAAAGGCCAAACATGGTACTTATACTTAATTAAACTTATTACTTTTCAGTGCCTATGGTGAGGGTTTATTTTTAGCAATCCAGACTGGGTTAATTGCAGCTTTAGTGATATTTTATGGAGGGAATCTTATAGGATCTATTGGTTTTACATTAGTGTACACCTTAATCATGGCTTATTTAATGTCACCATTAGTACCTATGGATATCCTAGCTTTATTCCAGAGTGTAAACATATTTATTCTCTGTTTAAGTAAGGTAAGTTTGTCACCTTTAAAACTGAAGATTATCCTTTGTACTCTGTTTCAGTCAAGTAAGTTTTTAACCAAAGAACCTAAGGATATCCCTGCTTTATTCCACAGTGTTAAAACATTCTCTAGTGATGCAGACGACATGAAATTTGTTGGACTTTGGGACAAATCTGGTGAATAATGAACCGGTCCAGTAAAAATCCTCTCAGGTGTTGTTTATCATCCGGTTTTGGGGCATGTAAAAATTTAGTTTTAAACAAGGAATTTCACAAAATTTCTAATTGTCATTAAATCCTGGTTTGTTTCTACTCAGACGATATCGTATACTCTACATGTATACTCCCATCTTCCATGAACATACAAATCTTTGGGGTTTTAGATAAATTTTGTAATTCTGATATCACATAAAAGATTAAAGACTAGGGATCACTTCAAAAAGTGTGTAAAAATTTCTTTTAAGTAATAATTTAAAACAAATAAATGAAATTGCATTGGAGGGCATATTTACCTTGTTGCTAAGAGTAGAAGAACCTGTTTTGGTAACCAATTTGCTCTAATATCTCGTTTGAATTGTTTTTCATTGTCATTTCGGGGCCTTTTACTATGCGGTATGGGCTTTGCTCATTGTTGACCTATAGTTATTAATTTCTGTGTCATTTTTGGTATCTTGTGGACAATGGTGGAGATTTGTCTTATTGGCAATCATACCATATCTTCTTTTTTTACAATAGAATTTCTGTTGAATTTTTCAACATCACTCAGGATAAGGTCTACATGTGGCTTTGACATAAAATGACTGTTGCTTTATTTGACAGATGAGCAATGAAACCTTTAAATTGCAGAATTTAACACAGAAAGTAAAGGGGCTATAAATTAGTGGTTATTTTACAAAAGGTTGATTTCCACAAATTAAAGGTTTTTATGTGTCAATATACATTGTAATATAGGACCTTCAGAAATTGACTGATTAATCTTGCTATGATATATTCCTCAAATATTCTGTTCATGATTTCCTATTTTCTTGTTTATATATATTGCAGTATTCAATCATCGATCTAAAAGTGTTCATATTTTTTTATTTTTTTTGTAGTTGCTTCAGGTTGTAGCTAATTATAGAAATGGTGGTACTGGACAGTTGTCAGCTATAACAGTGTTCTTGTTGTTCTCAGGAGCTATCACTAGAATATTCACATCCATACAGGAAACCGGAGACAACCTGGTCATTATGACATATGTAATGTCTACTTTGTTTAATGGTTTAATTACTGCTCAAGTCATATACTACTGGAACAGTAAGAAGAAGACTGAATAGAAACATTTTATGCAATAAAAACTTGGGCACATATTTACAATTGAGCTTAACAAGGAAATATATCACTTTTCTGTTACATTATTTATTGATATAGGGGACATATGTTTGTCTTCTGTTATGAATATAAAAAATCAACTGATGCAATTTTGACAGATGTTTGAAGATTAAGATAAAGCACCAAACATGCTATGCATGTATAATATATATAAAGTTTTAAAATAAGCATTGTTGGACATGTTCTTGTTATATTTTACATATTTTAATTGTTGGTGTTATTGTTTGAATAATAATATGATTATGCATTTATTAGTGTTCAGTTTAATCACATACTTAACACAACACTCTCTGCCTGTTGGGTACAAACAATGCCAGTCTTTTTAAAATCATATAATTTGACCATCACTCACTGTATTACTTCGATGTTCTTAAGAAGTAAGTATAGTGCTAAAATTTGATCCTGTAGGATTTAGAGAAAAGATATTCTTATAGTTGGAAATTACAATGAGCCTATATGAATATAAGATCAATACAACGAATATTTCAGATTTTTACATTGAACATTACTGACACATTGAAAAAGTCATGTGTTAGATATATGTGATGAATCTTTAATTTAAAACATTGGTAACACCTATAAATCGAAGACTTTTTTGTCAGTCTGATTTTCACTTGATATTTATTGTTAGGAAGCCGATTCAATGTTGACATTTATCCATCCAATAGTCTTCATAGGATATTATATCAGTGAAATGCAGACTTTCAAGACACAAATTTATCCGACTTGACTTTATTACTGCTGATAAATTATACTAACATGTTATAAAGTTTTAATTTATCAATTAAAATAAACAACATATAAAGTTCTTTGTTTCATTTTTGCCTGATGAAAGTGATATTGAATGCAAAAGCAGCATATACACAATGTGAACTATCATCGAAACAGAGCTCAGGCACTTGAATGGCATCAGTTAATTGTATTATCACAGCGATAACTTGACGGAGGGGAAACAATTCAGCAAGGCAATCTTATAGTATATGAAAAAAAAAAATCCCGTTTTGTTATAAAATTATTAGTGTATTATATAACATCACGACGGGTGCCACATGTGGAGCAGGATCTGCTTACCCTTCCTGAGCACCTGAGATCACCCCTAGTTTTTGGTGTGGTTCGTGTTGCTTATTCTTTAGTTTTCTATGTTGTGTCATGTGTACTATTGTTTGTCTGTTTGTCTTTTTCATTTTTAGCCATGGCGTTGTCAGTTTATTTTCGATTTATGAGTTTGACTGTCCCTCCGGTATCTTTCGTCCCTCTCTTAGATGTTAATATATGTCTTTCTGGTATCAATTTGTTTGACATTTACTTTTTAATATTTTGAATTTTGAATTTCTGCATTTCATAAAAAACGAAAATACTTCTTTTCTAAAAATTGACAGTTTGATATCTTATTTATAGTTTGACATGAGCCAATATCTCACCCCAAAATACAATTTATAATAAGATATTGATATGAAAATAATATAAAGTCTAAACTTTCTAATTGCAACTGTGCATGTCAAATGTTTGGCCATGGTGAACTCAACATTTTCAACAAAACTTCCCTCTGAGATGCAATATCATGATCCAAAATCAATTAAACTGAAAACAAAATTTTATAAAATAGATTCAGTCATGTGAGAGCAACATGGATGTAAAGACCTGCCATATTGTTCAACCTCTGACTACATGTCACATAAGCTCAGTATTAATAAGTCAACTCCAACCAAGCTGGTGACACAACAGAACAATCGTTTCTCAAGTCAGATCAGTATTGATAGAAACCCTGATCATTCTGTTGTCACAGCAGAACAACTACTTCTAGAGTCAGATCAGCATTAATGGGACACATCAGACCGATTGCTCTTATTAATTAGCATTAATATTATTTCAAATCAAGCTATTGACAGCAGACTAACAGCTTTTCACGTCAGATAAGTATAAATGGGAAATCCGACTGCGCTTTTGAACTCCAATTAAGCTGCAGTAGACACGGTTTCTCCACCTCAGACCAGCATTAATGTAAACTCTAACCAAGCCGTTGTCTCTGCAAAACAACTGTTCCGCTCGTGAGATAATCATTACTATTAACACCAACCAAGGCGTTGTCATTGCAGAACAACTGTTCCTCTCGTCAGATCAGCATTAATATTAACATCAACCAAGCCGTTGTCTCTGCAGAACAACTGTTCCTCTCGTCAGATCAGCATCATTATTTACACCAACCAAGCTGTTGACACAACTAAACAACTGCTCCTCGCGTCAGGTCAGCATTATTATTAACATCAACCAAACTGTTGACACAACAGAACAACTGCTCCTCTCGTCAGATCAGCATTAACTTTAACCTCCCTTTAAACTAGCGTATGCCTTACTACTGGAAGTTTCAGTCATCGATAATTCCGACAATGACAAGCATGAGAAGCAATGCTGCGCGGGTATGTAAAAGAAAATATCAATGTCTTAAAATAGCTTCAAACTACACGATTCTCCTTGATATTAGTCAGTCTTAAAATATGTTTCTGATAGGGATATGAGAAAGATGTCGGACTAGGTTTATACAATAAATCATGATTTGTACTTGTTTACATATATAATACGTGCATGCTCATCCACTCTAACCAGTTTATTTACACGATAAATCACATTAACGTATTCAAAATAATCAACAAAACAAGATAAAATTCAAATGAAACCGTCTCCTGGTCATTATATGGGATTATCACGCAGAAGTTTGCATATATTAGTACATAATTACCCGTTCAAAAACATTCATGAAAAATCATCAACTTTTTACATTAAATTTATGGATATGGTCATGAACTTTAAGTCATGAATTGGAAAATGACACAGTTGAGATCCTTTGTTTTTTTCAACTGAACTGACCATTTCAAATATATATGTTCAGATAGATTAGAAACACACGTACTACTTACAATTTTAAAACTACTTTCTAGTCTGTGTTGAAAGAAATTTCTAACGTCAAGAAAAAATGTGGAATGACACTTAATGTGTTTGTTTTGGTGATTTTTCTCTTTCTTTTTTTTTTTGCTTATCAGAGTTTTTTGGTGGTCTTCATTTATTCCACGACATCAGAACGTTGCATGCGGTCGGCACTTAACAATAAACACATCAGCAGGTGGCACACGATCGGCACTAAACAATAAACACGTGTCTTCAGATCATTCTAAGCTCTCAATAGTCCAGATACTACACAAGTTGGAATAAATTTGACTAATTAAACATACAAACATAGATCTGTCGTTATTATCAAATTCTATAAACGCCAATAACAGTACACAAGACCTCCTGATGGGTTCAATAATCCACTAATGTGTGGCGGGGTAAAAGCAGATTGTCCTTGTCTCAGCTGAGGTTCAATGTTTCACTAATATGTGGCGGGGTAAAAGCAGATTTTTCTTCTCTCAGCTGAGTTTCAATGTTTCACTAATATGTGGCGGGGTAAAAGCAGATTTTCCTTGTCTCAGCTGAGGTTCAATGTTTCACTAATATGTACCCGGGTAAAAGCAGATTTTCCTTGTCTCACCCATCCTTTTTGTCATACAAATGTTTGATTAGAATATATACAAGAGATGATCTAATCGTGGTCAATACCAGTTTGCACTGCTTTTGTCAAGATCCTATAAAAAGGACAAGGTCTGTTTCCTTCATAATAATCATTTCCCATTGCTACATTCATTCATTTCAGTTTAGGTCGTTTTATCCAAAAACTGATATTTTACTGGCGTTAAGGAAACATGACTTGGATAAAATCAGTGGATATTAAACAAGAAGTGCAAATTAAAAACAAAAATAGCAGGTATAAATGTGTACGAGACGGACCTTGGGCTTGGCTTGTGGCATTTGCTAGTGCTCTTGGTTTATCAGTGACATGTTCGTTCTTCTCAAATAATGGGCTATTTTATACATACATGGTAGAGGAACTCAGTATCGAATTTACCCTACTGACCTTGATTGGTTCAATAAATACTGCCATAGGTTTAACTGGAGGTTTGTGTAATACAATTAGAAACATTCAATTTATATTGTCACAGACTTAACTGGGGGTTTGTGTTATACGATTAAAAACAATATTGGATAAACTGAGAAATCAATCTGTGTTAGCAGTTTCTCAATCATAAGAGTAATTGGTTATATTTGGTCCATATATAAAATGGTTTTAAGGTGAATATATTTGACTGACTAGAGTCACTTGACCTTGAAATATTTTTACCGCTCAATGGCCCATGTAAAATTTTATTACAATGTGTATTTCCTTTATGCTATTGTAATAAGATCTGAAGGGTGTTTATGTCTATCTGAAAAGGCTTGCTTAGCCTTGTTATCAATTCTAGGATTCGATAATGACTTCATCCACTTGATTTAAATCTCATTTTCTTGGTTTTAAGACTTATTTCAAGTTTTGTTACCATGTCGTGTGATCATTGTTTCAAATATTTCAAATATGAAATGCAGTTATAACTAATTAGGTGGGGAATTTTTGTGTGCGTACTGTAGTTAAAAGTTAGGCAAAGATTTTAGAAGGATTCTTAAAATTGGTTAATTGATAAGAAATATCTATAACTATGTGTACATTATATTTACAGCTGTATTTGCAGTTCAGTTAATAGAACGATTTGATGTTCGACCAGTATTAGTTGTTGGGGTACTTTTCCAATTCCTTGGCTGTTTCATGTCGTCCTTTGTATCATCGTATCCTCTCTTGTTTTTTTCCATGGCTGTAGTGTTGGGTAAGTATCTGAGTTTTATTCCATGGCTGTAGTGTTTGGTAAGTATCTGAGTTTGTTTCCATGGCTGTAGTGTTGGGTAAGTATCTGAGTTTTATTCTCTGTAGTAATAAAATGTATCAAAATCTTTAAATGAAGTAATAGGACGGGAAAATGAGCAGGAATTCTTGTTAATTACAAGATCAAAATAAAATACAGTTTTACCTTTCCTCTGAACCAGCTTATATACAATGCACTGAACCAGCTTATATACAAGAAAAAAATTCATGTAACAAAGCGATTATGTATGATTGCAAATAAATACGTGGATGTAAGTTATTCACCTACGATCTTCATCAATGCGTGAAACCCACACCGTAAATTCAGCTATCTATACAAATTACCTTCAATAATATTTAATAACTTGACAGTTATCTCTTTTCGTTATAGTTTACAAAACTTTCATCTCAATTTGTCTTTGATAAATGTGTACGGTTTTATATAGATGTTTCCTCTTAAAGCAGTGTAATTTTAAATTTAGAAATAATACAGAGGTTCTTAGGGGACATATACAACTCAGTTGGAAAGGAATATGACAATCTGATTTGCACCGCCCCTAAAGTAGATAGTTTCACAGTAATTCTGAAGCCCGTCTTCGATTGTTGATATAGTTTATGTTACTAGTTTGGAAAGATGCTTCGTGGAGCACTCGGCAGTCACAGCTATTTATGTTGTTTGTAAGGACCGTTTTTCATTTTGGAAATAAAAATAAACAGGACTATGGTTTAATTGTAATTTCCCCTTTTGTAAGTTATATGGGAGTTTAATATATTCTGTTTACAGAGTTGGCATTGTCGGTTCCTAATTCCATTAGCTCAGAGTTTATGGTTTTACCTGCGGAAACAAAAGCACATTTGTCATGGATGAAGCACATTTGCCAAGCAAAATTTGTGTCTTCGACGATTGTTATAGCATAAGTGTCAGAAACTCATTTATTTTATTTCATTTCAATTGTTTGGGTTTTTTTCTTGTTTTTTTTTTTGCTTCCTTTTGATCATCTAACACTCATATAGCACTCTATGGATTTCCAAAATTTTGAGCATTCCTTATTAAAAAAATACACTAAAAACGCTTTGTACGTACAATGTATACAGCTTGTAATGTGTAAAAAAGAAAGTTAAGTGAAGTCCACTGTGTTCGCTATTTCTGGACGTCAGAAAGGTTCCCGTCAAATTTTGACGTCATAATAACCGGGACAGATTTTCAAATAGCGATTAGGTGAATGGTGAATTTAAACTACTATTGCCAGCTAAACCTCCCACTTTTAAGAAATGTTTTCAAAATGGGACGGGCATTTTTTAATCATCAGCTTTCCTCTTTACTTTTCTGACAGGCATTGGATCAGCGTTATCATATGTTACCTTTATTGTTGCTGTGGATAAATATTTTGATAAGAAGAAATCTATAGCGATGCCACTTGCGACTTCAGGAGCATCATTATCTGGAACGATTTTTGCCCCGATATGTCAACGTCTTCTTGAACACTACGGATTTCATGGCGCCATGCTCATATATTCGGCGATTTTCCTGAACTGTTTAGTTTGTGCAGCTCTGGTTTTTCCACTTGAATCTAAAGGTAGAATATAAACGTATCCATCAATAGTCCTTTTTATCAAAATGTAGTAAATAGTATTTCCTCATATTTTTCTGTTGACCAGAAAATGAGAAGGACAAATCTTTAAGAATAAATATCATTCATAATAATTTTGCTTCAAACAATTTAAAAGTTTGAAAACTACGAAACAGTAGATAGTTAGAGGCAACTTTTGAACACCACTGTTCGAAAGTCATAAATCGATTGAGAGAATCCGGGAAACAAACTGAAACCGAGGGAAACACAAAAAATATAACAGGAAAACAACGAAACAATAAAGACAATGAAATGCAACAAAACACAAACGACAATGGAACACACATTGAAACGAACTATAAGCTTTTTCGTAAATAAAAAAACTAAATAAAGGTAACAGTAGTATACCGCTGTTCGAAACGCATAAATCGATTGAGAAAAAACAAATCTGGGTTACAAACTAAAACTGAGGGAAATGCATCAAATATAAGAGGAGCACAACAGAAACACAACATTAAAATGTCACACACACAGAAACGAACTATAATATAACAATGACCATATTCCTGACTTGGTGCAGGACATTTTAAGAAAAAAAAATGGTGGGTTGAATCTGGTTTTATGGCATGCCGAACATCCCGCTTTTAAGGCAATGTTAAATATAACATTAAAACTACAACATTACATGACAGGATTACAATACTTATAAATAGGAGAAGATATAGGACAGAGAAACACACGAACAATAGCTAATAAAAGGTACCAGGTTTAAAATTAAATACCCCAGCCATAGGTTTCGTCCACACAAGACTAACCAGTGAAGCTCATATGAAACAAGTTCGAAAGCCAAAACAAGTACAAAGTTGCAGAGCACTGAGGACCAAAAGTTCCAAAGACGAAAGCATCATTCTCCCTTATTAATCATTGGTTTTTAATGATAAACGTTACTTAATTGTAAGGATATCGGATGTTTCGCCTTTCATTGGTCTCAGTAGGAATGAACAAACGGGTTTCTGATCGTTTCAAAAAAGTTTATACATCCTTTGTTTAAAGATATGTTGTTTTTCCAGCAAAACAAGTCTCAACAATATCATATAATTACAAATGCAAAATCTTTATTTGGGATTTCACACTGACGACTCTTTGAGGGGTCCGTAGGTGGCCTGTTGCAAGGCCAAATTTCTGTCCCTATCCAATATACCCTCATTTTCCAGTGGCAGTCCAAATTTCCCCGACAATCATCCTAGATGGCCTCTATTACAACAACCTACCTATTGTATTTATTGTGAACTTGTTCTCGTCCTGAATATGCATGAAATATTTGCCACTGGACGTTAAGCAACCAACAATCAATCAATCAATCACACTGACGACCTTGGAATTTACAAACATATGACGAATCTTGATATACCGCTTCATCATTCACGAAAGAGCAGTTTAGAGAAAATGGCAAATCCGTCCTTGTTTCTTTTTGGTATTAACCTACAAGAAATTCGGTTATATATATTTTCTAAAATTTCTCATACAATTACTAAAGGGCTCATCATTGTAGTTTGTTATACACAGATTTAAGTGATTCACATTGCAGACTTTCTATTATATATGCTGGGCCATCTATCCAACTATGAGATTATCTCACTGAGCGGCCACCAAAGCCCCTCAAATAGAATCATTGGTTATGTATTTAGTTACATTTCGTATTTAAAACTCTGTTTGCAATTTTCATAGCTTAAATATTTATTTACCAGTTATTATTTAATTACAGTAACTATCATTTCATATATCTGAAACTATTAATATTCAATAACTCAATCATTTCAATCAACTGTTAAAATTCATTTATGTCCAACTTTTTTTATCGTCATTTTCTTATCATTTTATTTTGGGGGAACATAAACACTATTTCTAACTATTATCAAGAATGCAAATATTCATGTTGTTGATGGAAAAAGATAAAATACATAGATTATGTGACATTTGACTTTTTTGCTATTACTTACAACTAACTTCTATTGCAGAATCTCAAAGAAAAGTAAGTGAAGACAATTCAATGGGAATGTCATTTAGTAGAAAGCCGTCGTTTATCTTGTACATGTTGACGAACTTATTGTATATCATAGCAAATTTTATACCTAACGGACTCCTTCCTGAGACAGCATTGTCCAAAGGAGTAACACAAAACGATATATCTCTAACATTTTCTGTAAACGGTATTACACAAGTTATTGGACGTCTGATGTTTGGATTTCTCTCCCACAGATTACCGCATCATATAAAATACTTATGGATTATTTACCTTTTTGGATTTGGATTATCTTTGTTGATTGTGCCTTTATCGACAACGCTCGTTCATTTTTTTGTTTACAACCTTATAAATGGAATTTTCAATGGTATGTACGTAAATTTATTCATATTAAGGAGAATATTTTTACATTAAAAGAGTAAAAATAACGGAAGGGAAAAAAAAGTATTACTAAATAGGTCGGTTGGCAATCGAAAAATCATTCAGTCAGTTGAAAATCCGTCTTTACGATATAAATCAAAAGTGTACTTTCTTTCGGTGCTCTTATCTGCTTTTTAAATAATGACTTTTTCTGAACAATGTCAAAATGATTTTTAAAGTTTTAAAATAATACCAAACTTACTTTGTTCAATTCGGAATCAAGATACACGAATAAGAACACCCGATTAAGTAAATTCCAGATTATTAGTCTCTGACTTGTCATGATGTCGAATATTTATCAATGGTTAACTGGACGTAAACAAAACTAAACTGTATATAAAACGGGAAAATTTTGCGGTGTATGTCAATTTTGATGATATTTCCCAAATATAGATAACGGATTGTTCGAGTAGTTACCTTCTTCTCCATCTCACTAAATATATCAATTGAGGTTTTCTATTGAACAACTTTTTAATTACAGGTGGTGCTAACATGGGCTATAATCTAACCCTTAGAAACATAGTCGAACCAAAACATTACGGAAGAGCAATCAGTATAGCATTAGTAATGCAGGGATTAGGAGCTCTTGTGGGGAATCCTTTCGCAGGTTTGTTAAATTTGTACTGTGTAGACAAAAACGAAGGTCTGGCGTACCAAAGTAAATCTGATATTTCTAATGAGTTATACTTCATCAACAATGCAGTCATTAAAACACACAGAAACCATATAACAAGCACCCGATTAACACAAGTGTAAAATACATTGTCAATCTTTTACATATCACCTTTTTATTTACTTTATGTTCAACCGTTTTCATTTTTGCAATTGCATCAATGGCATTTACAAAAAAGAGGATATAATAAGGCGGACATTGAAAATTCATAAGTCGAGATAACCTTGCAAAAGCGATATAGATGACAAAAAGACAAAAAGACAAAAAGACAAAAAGTACACACAACATTCCATAAAAAGATAAAGACTGAGCAACGCAGGGCTAACATCTGGTAGTTAAAATTCGGTAGGAGTCTTCTATATTTGTAAGTCTGCATATTTGCATACTCCAAATAAAATTAATTCATTATCATTTATGAATTTAATGTTTTAGTCAAGTCTTATTACTTAACAATTATTATCAACAAGTAGTATATAGTAAAGAATGTTAAAAAAAATCTTATAACCTGCTATTGGTACGTTCAACTTGGTTTTGTATTTGGTCTTTTAAACTTTTCTTGATACGAGCGTCACTGATGAGTCTTTTGTAGACGAAACGCGCGTCTGGTGCAACTACAAAATTTCAATCCTGGCATCTATGATGAGTTTTATTGGTACGGCATATTAATCAATTTTATACTTTTGTAGCTTTCCTGAAAGACGTTTCTGGTAGTGGAGATATACCATATTACTTTGGATGTTTTATTTTTATTTTATCGGGATTAGTGCTTCTACCAATTTCAAACATAAATCAGTCAAAATCACCTGAGATAGAAATTACTGTATCCGAAAAAGGCGTGTATTCTCATAAAGTCATCGATAACAACTTTTACGCAGTTAGAGAAAGAGATTATGAACTTTTCAATGGTCCTATCATTTGATGGATAATGTCCAAACACTTTCGAATCCACCAAAACATTTGTTGATATTTGTTTAACTCTTGTATACGAAATTTGCGCTATGATACGACAAAGACCGGTTGGATATAGCTGATATTCTAAGGATACATTCTTGATGATTTTATCAATTTTATCCGAATAAATGTCAGTGATACGAAATAAATGAAAAAATGAAAAAACCCAGATAAGTCTTTTAAATTCAATGTGTAATTTAAAAAAAAAACTGAAAAATCCACGAGTAAAACATATAATCATTTTTACTCAAAAACTAATCTATATATTTTTCTAAAAGATTTTCCACTGTCACAAAACGTATTTTATGACTTCACAAGAATTAATTGTTCAAATACGGTATATACACGACGATTGACACCGAGCAGGTTATCCGACGTAATCCATTTTTTTTTTTAAATCTCCCCATAGGTTTATTGAATGACATAAATAATTTATCTGGTGGTGGTGGCTTATTATTCATATTTCACATGAAGAGATATGTATTTCGTATCACATTAAAATATGTATGGTTTGAATAAGTGCTATTGATATGTGTTAATTTGGCAGGTCTTTCCAGCAATATGTAACAAAATTCCAATATTTCAGTTGGCTATTAGTCAATATTGTCTTTCAAAGGCCAAAAGTTCAACTTCTGTCTATTGTAACGGATATGTAAAACTAATTGAAAGACGTATAAAACCCTCACATTTTTCACCAAAAAGTTTCTATTTATCAAATTTGGTTCAAATCAGTAGCATACACAAAACAGTTCATTTCAGACGATTGAGCGCATATCAAAAAGCAAAAATTAATGTATATCAAAATAGTAATATCTAATAACATGGAAACGCTACTCAAATGCCGAATTATTTAGTAAGAGAACAATATCTACATAGCGAAAAACATTAAAGGATACTGCTACATTTTTCCAAAAAAGTTCCTGTATGATACAAAAAAGTTAAAAAGAAAAGGATCTCCGTCGGTGCCCATAGGAATGCCGATAGTTTGTTGAAAAACACGTCCTCCTTACGTTACAAATATGTTGTAAATCATGAAATCAAGCATATTTATTTTTGAGTCTCAGGGAATTGTTTGTTTGATTCAGAGGTGGTTTTTTTTACACAGTAGGATTTTTCCCTCTCTAAAACAGTAAAACAAGATATTTGTATCTACGTTGGACATTCTCGTTTTGAAACAAAGCAATTTTAACTCTTTCAATTTGTCTTTTAGTTTGGAATGGGGAATACTGGTGTAAAAAGTCGTGGGGGGATGTTAAGTTTCCCAGCAAGTTGAGTTATTTTGGTCGTACGCCAATTTGCATGTTTGGGTCTTATACTCCTCGGCTTTTAAAATGTTTTTGCGTGAGGATTCATGATGAAACTGAATCCCGATCAAAACGCGTCGAACACAACGAGAGCGGAAAGCCAGTAACAAAAATCAACGGCCACGTAAATTTTTATTCTTAAACTTTAATTGCTTGAGTAAGTATAATGTGTATGCATTACTCAATATATAGTGTTTAAAGTTAAAAAGGCAAACTGTATATCTGCTTTATATTTATATATAGATGTATATTTGTGTTAGAAGTAAGAATAAATTTAATTTTCGTAAAGTTTTATAGAAAATTGTCACTTTTTTACCCTTTTCCATGATTTCATATGTGGCAATATCCCTCAGCCATTGCAAACTTGGTTGAAGAGCAAAGAATACGTTACATATTTCAACAGAAATATTTATAGCAGAGGGGTAGCGCCACCTATGACCTTAAGAAGAAAACAAGCATAATTTTCTGCCAAATTAATCTTATGTTTAAACAAAATTCATTTACATTTATGACGGAACAAATACATGACTTTTAATAAGTTAAGTTTTCACCGGAGCTACTTAATTTTATTTGTTTTGTATACGGTTTTATATTCAGTTAAAAGCTTATGAATAAATATGATGCATTATAAGCAAAGAGGGCTTACGTTTTACCGTTTTTTTCATGGACGTCAAAATCTATAACTGAATTTAGCATAAGCGCAAGAAAAACAATCATAAACGCAAACTATCTTGATTGATAATGGATTAAGAATTCGTACGTATATTCTTCTTTTTTTTTGCGATGCTGTTTTCTGTATAAAGAATTCAAACACATTATCTTTTTTCTTTATTTATATAAAAACTAGGAGTCCAATCCCACCTGTTTTAGATCAATGTTTGTATGCACATAACTTTGATACGTGTAAAATAGATTCTAATTTAGTATGACTATAAGTTTAACCTTGATAAGTGTCAAGAGTACTTAACGTTGTAATTAACATAAAAGATGTTGAATCATTGCCCATACACTCATTTCACTTGTGATGGTATAGATTTAACATACTGAGGAAACAAAATGTAAATTAACCAGTGTTCAAACGCATTAACTTGTTTTAAGTTCATTCTTAGTCATTTGTATTTCTTATGTTAGGTTATGCATAATTATACGTGTATATATCGATATAAAGTCTTTTAAAAACAATAATGATAGACAAAACTGGAGAAATTAAAATAAATCAAATCAGAGATATAGGTCTAGAAAGTGTGTTCTTTGGTTCACCTACATGTATCGAGAGATTAAAAAATTAATCGAAAATTACCATGTGTCCAATCAAAAATACATGATGTCAATAAAGGCAACAGTAGTATACCGCTGTTCAAAATTCATAAATCGATTGAGCGAGAACAAATCCGGGATATGAACTCAAATATTCAGAATATTTAGTTAATCTTTATTGCTAGTGAGTCCTGTCGACTGTCGTGTTACTCCTGTTAATATAATCTAACGTCACATAATATTTGATTTGTTCTTGTATTTTGTCGACCTCTATTCATTATCCTTAGATTTTTCCCCCTTAAAATTATGATTAGATGTGAATGTTTGAAAATAAAACAATCTAAGTAAAAAACAAATTAGTTACAGTAGAATCAATATACGTTTGCATATACAGTATGACAACATAAAACCCTGCAAACGAAAACTAAGCAAAATAAACCCCTTTTATTAAAGCAGTCAGCAGCGTGTATTTTAGTGGTTGTCGTTTGTGGTTATAATATTTGTATTCCGTTTATTGCTTTTTACATCATGCCTTAGTTTTGTTTAACTTTTTATATTTGTTCATGTTGCCTTTAATGGCTTGTAATGCTGTATTG
Source organism: Mytilus edulis (assembly GCF_963676685.1). Classification (NCBI taxonomy): domain Eukaryota; kingdom Metazoa; phylum Mollusca; class Bivalvia; order Mytilida; family Mytilidae; genus Mytilus; species Mytilus edulis. Next base: position 99,254,056 of record NC_092346.1, read on the forward strand.
GATTTTGTCATTTTTGTGTGCCGTACGGTTACACATGTTGCTTACATTTACGATATTTGATCGCTGACGGAGAGTTGGTTCATTTGCATCAATACCACATCTTCTTATTTATGTATGAACTCCAGTGTTCTGGGATAATAGGCAACATATTTTGTAAAAGTAAGCACCAGTCGAGATGTTGCTTTAAAAACAATTCTCATATAAGTAGCAATCGCTGATGTAATAATCGAGTTATCTGACAACGGCAGTTTCGGATACGTGTGTGTAATTTTTGATTGAATAATATTGTTTGTATGCATTATGATTTGTCCTGTTTGGGAAACAGATGTTAGTCAGTTGGAAGGGGACAATAAATAGCTGACCCATCCATCGAATGTTGGAAGTCTACTAGAATATATAATTTGTGTACTAGTTTTAATTGTAACTACAAGAACTCTCAAATCCGAACTTTGTAACTTTATTGGTTTTTTTTGTGCTTTGTTTCGATCGGATGAGTCTGTTCCTAGTTATCTGCAAATATGTTTAAACTGTGTTGGTTGTCTGTAAATATCTTGAAACTGTCCAAAGTCAAGAGCCTGTGTTTTTATGTGTTGTTGTCTTTTGTTGGTGTATATTTGTATTTTGTTTATTGTTTTGTACAGCAAACATGCAATTAGTTTTCTTGTTTGAATTGATGGACTAGTAATTTGCCCATTCGGGGGCCTTTATAACTTGCAATGCGGTATAGGTTTTGCTCGTTGTTAAGTAGTTATCAAAGGTACCAGGATTATTAAAAGCCACTCGGTGACATATAGCTACTACATCATTTGTTATTTGATTTTAGTCGATAATTGTCTCATTGGCGATCATACCACATCCGTATATTGTTATATTACAATTATTTTGTATAAATACATGCAAAAGCAGACGTGACCTTACCTCCTGTTTTGTATACATGTGTACATATATATAGTGTATTGTATGTTTTCCTCTCGGTTTGTGACGTTCACTTGGTTCACGGAACCTTTTTCAACTATATAATGGTATTTAAAAAAACTTTGAAACTTAGTACTACAGATAACGACAAAAGTGACAATATTGTAAAACATCAGATAAAACCAGATGGAGGTTGGGGATGGATTGTGACATGTGCTATGTGTCTATGTTTATGTTTATCTACAGCTTTAAGATCCAGTATGGGAATCTTATATACGCATATGATAGATGAATTCGGATTTGATTTGACAATGTTAAGTCTTTTAGGCTCAATCAATGGTGCTTTATCTTATACTGGAGGTTTGTAGTATTTAATCCACACAGGAAGATGTTCATTATATCAATTTCATCATTGAATACATTCTAAGAGTCGTTGGGAAAAATGAACATAAATAAAGAGGTTTTTTTATAACTATTTCTTAAGCATTGTATAACATTGTAGTCTCGAGCACACGCATACTTGTCATGTCCATGGTGTATGGTGTTTAAGTTTTAGTAATCCTCCTTTTAATGAGCAGAAGATAGGATGAACTTTTCTGTAAGTGAGCAACTAAGTGAGATAAATGACAATCTCGTATGATTATAGCCTGTTATCTATTTTTCGAAATGTGATCTGAAAACGTGATACCTAAATCGGCGTTAACTTAATTGGCAACACCAAACGATATTACGGCATTTCCATTGGCATTTGTTAGGTCATTGATGAATTTCAAAGGTTAAGACGATGTATATTTTGTCCATGTCAACGGACATATGTGATTTCTTCAATAAATTACAATAAACACTATAGTGCAAGGAACCTTGTGTTTGACCCTTAAAAAATGCATCAGAATATATTTTCTAGGAAATTGTGCGACATTTGGTTAAATTCCATAATAGGTATTAATTTCTATATAAAGTATACGGAAAAAGATCGTCAAAAGGATTTTTTTATCCTGAACTTGCCTATTAAGCAAAAAATATGCAACATGGAAAACTAGGGAGAGGTGTTTGATAGAAAAGAGCACTGGAAACGTCTGCTTCTGCTGGCTGGACATATATTATGGTTCGGTAACTTCCGTGCAATTCATGATTTGGTGGTACGATTCTAAGAAAAAAAGACATTTTGATACTTGACTTACTTTGACCGTTTTTCCTCGCTTCAAAACCGCCACCCCGTGTCAAATATATACGACATCCTGCATGTGGCGTTCTACACGGTCGGTAGTCACTTATAAATCTTATGTAGACGAAACGCGCGACTAGTGTATTAAATTATAAGTCCGGTACCTTTGTTAACTATTTACACCACTGGATCGATGCCACTGCTGATGGACATTTCGTTCACGAGGGTATCACCAGCCCAATAGTCAGCACTTCGGTGTTGACATGATTATTATTTATATGGTCATTTCTATAAATTTCCTGATTACACTGATGAGTACTTTGTAGACGAAACGCGCGTCAGGCGTATTAAATTATAAACATTATAACTTTCATAACTATCAACATATATATCCGAGTATCGATACATTACTGTTTCAATGATTTTGCAGTAGGAGGGGTTATAGATGTGCTTTAACCACAACATGTTACTGTACCATGCTAGTCTATCTGTAACATATCTTAATCGTTTGGTTTATCTTTTTATCTCTGGGTTTTTTTCGAACAAGTCGGGTATTGGTGTTGATTTAATAAAAAATCTTCTCTGCCAATATAGTAACATTTCAGAAAACAATTTGCTGTATAAATAATGTATTGAAATAAGCTGTTAAATTATGTTTTCTTTCGATACTTTATACGTATTTACTTGATTGCAGCTTTCTTCACAGTGTCCCTTATAGAAAGATTTGGTATCAGACGAGTCCTCTGCGTTGGTGGATTGATACAGTTTACAGGATGTTTAATGGCAGCTTTTTCTTCATCCTTTGTCCTTTTACTGATATCTATATCAATTATATCGGGTATGAAATATTTATATTAGGATGAAGAATTGTTTAATTTCTAAAATATGTCGGTTTATAGTGGTGTGTGATTGCTGCCATGCTGAAATAATTTTAAGTAAGTCTGCATTGTAGCACTGCCATATACACGTATTAACGTTATTTGAAGAAGAAAAAGACATCTAAAAGCTAGTGAATAAATATTTTTCCATTTTTCGTCACTAATTTCTATATTAAAACTTTTTTCAACATTTGTTGTGAAATAGGAGAAACACTTCCCCGATCGATAAAAATTGAATATACATCTCTAGCAATTAATTAACTAATAGGCATTTTTTTATTTTCATGCTAAAACACGAAACCAAATGAGTTGCTGTTAGGTGACATGTGTTGTTGTAATAACAAATCTTTCCAGTCACGTGGTATAGCAAGTTTAAATTATTGTTTATTTTAACAGTAATGTTTTCTACCACAATACATTGATGACCTGAAAATTGTCACAATAACAATTATTGAATTAAGTTTTCATTGCACTTTTTGGATTGATATGCCTTTCCATTTTGGTAATGTTTCTTGCATACGTTACCGGTGTATAAGCTAGCTAATGATGTTTATATACAATACATTTTAGGACTGGGAAATGCATTAACATATGTTACTGGCGTAGTAGCTATTGATGCTTATTTTGACAAAAAGAAGACTATAGCTGTTTCACTTGCCACCACTGGTATTTCCCTTAGTCGTATAATATTCCCCTCTACGATGGAGTTCCTACTTTCAAAATATGGATTCAGCGATGCAATGATGATATTTTCCGCTATTCTGTTAAACCTTGTTGTATGCGGAGTAGTTGTTTTCCCTCAAAGATTAGCCAGTCAAAGTAAGTAATAAAAAGGTGTACATCGGTTAACATCCGTAGCCCCTATTTATAAAAAAAAGATGTGGCATGATTGCCAATGAGACAACTCTCCTCAAGAGACCAAAATGACACAGAAATTACAATTTTAGGTCACCATACGGCCATCAACAATGAGCAAAGCCCATACCGCATAGCAAGCTATAAAATACCCCGGAATGACAATGTAAAACAATTCATCCGAGAAAACTAACGGCCTTATTTATGTACAAAAAATGAACGCAAAACAAATATGTAACCCATATACAAACGACATCCACTGAATTACAGACTCCTAACTTGGGACAGGTACATACATACAGAATGTGGTGGGTTAAACATGTTAGCGGGATCCCTACCCTCCCCCTACCCTGAGACAGTGGTATAACAGTACAACAGCAGATGGAACTATAAAAATCAGTTGAAAAAGGCTTAACTCATAGGAAGGACAAAAATACAAGTCGACGTGGCCGGGAACTTGAACATCCCAACAACAAAAAAGACACTAGGTACAGATCTGAGAATACTCGCAGTTAACTGACAGCTTGTTCAAAGCCACTAACAACTAAGAAAAAACATCATGCATCTAACACTAAATTATCAATCCGTACACATCCAATATTGAATGGATTTTGTGTAAAGACGTCGTAAACAGAGAAAAACATAACCTTGCGCAATGCAAAGATTAAGATAGTTTTTTAATACAATAACGTTATTGAAATTTTAGCAACACGAAATAAAGAAAAGCCCAAGAAAATGAACTTTGAAATGTTCAGCAAGTTGTTCTCCCTTCAAAGAACATGCTGTGTTAAAATGGCTAAATTTTATTGATATATGTCATAAGACATCATTAAAACAACCTACTACTAGTGCATGTAAATATAAACTCACTGATCTTATCACTTGAAAGAATGAGAATATTTGATTTAAAACCCGGTGGACACCACTCTTACTGCCAGAAACATGTCATTCATTGAAATAATTAGATAAAACAAATTACAACACAATACAGAAAACGTTTACAATTCTAACAAATAACAGTATGAATAAACTCTAGTGATCTTGCGCCGCTATAGGCACCTGTCGGGGTTTTTTTTTTTGTACGGCAATGAAAATATTAAATCGTGTTTGACAGTGCTTCATCCGATGGATTTAGTCTGAAAATGGAATTAGAAATGGTTGTTTATCCTATCTGTTTTCGTTTGAATAAATATAATTCCAAAACTGATAGATTTATTACCGTTTAAAGGCTCTTTTAATGACAAAGAAGAGTCAAAATAAATAAAAAATTAATATTGTAAAAACAACAGAGTAAAGCTTCCAGACAGTAAACAAATTAACAGATGGTATCAACTATTCATGCGAGAACTTGTAAAGAATAACAAGAGTTGTTGGGATATATGCAAAACACACGATATGACAAAAGCCAGTGTGTTATTGTTTGATCTCAGAAGATGTGTTAAATGTTAGAATAATTGACAATTTCTGTTTTCTTTTGATAGAAGTTGTTACATCAAAATCAGAGAAGCTAGAAAAGGACATGGCGTTCTGTAAAAACCTGGGTTTTATATTATATGTACTGGCAAGTTTTTTATATTGCCTTGGTGTTTTACTTCCTGTAGGCTTCATACCTGAAACTGCTTCATCTAGAGGAGTAAGTGTAGCAAGTGTATCCCTTACATTTGTTGGAAGTGGCATTATGGACATATTAGGACGTATTATCTTTGGAATTATAGCACATAGGTATTCATTCTATGTATGTAAAATATGGAGCGCCTGTCTGGCAGGATTTGGTCTGTCAATGCTGATCGTTCCATTTTCCAACCAATTATATCAGTTTGTTTTATTCAACTTATTAAATGGTTTACTGAATGGTAAGGAATTCAGACATATAACGTACATATTTTCTCATAGGGATACGTGAAGTTAATTTTAAAAGGTTAAAAAAACGATAGTCTTCTTAAAAAAGAAAAGGGGTGGAAGGTACTAAATGGTTATTTAAATATCATAAATCAAAAGTGATGGTAAAAAAATGGAGGACGATAAAATAACAAGTCCATAGAAAATAAAAGATTGAGATGTAAGAACCCTATCTAAACTTGCTCCAACCATGTAGCTTATGATGAGTACCCTATTGGTGACGCCATGTTCTGCAATTGAAATTTCATTGAATTAATGTAACATAGTTATACCATGACTGTTATTCAACCCATAATGACGTCCGTGAATCTTTCGATTTGGTGACTTCAACGCCACTGTGAACCCCTAATGCAATGTATCCCCCCAAAAACAATTTTCACTCCAAGGATAATTCAAACTGGAATGTCTTATAAAATGGCAAAATCAAAAGCTGAAACACATCAAACGAATGAAAACAACTGTCATCTTCTTCATGTGACGATAATGCATTCCAACAGTAAAAACTATGTAAACATATATTACAGACATTCCGCATAACAAATAAACAAACAAACAAACAAATCTAACAAAACAATGCTTTCCTTATTCATGTTATAATGATGTAATATAACATTGTCAAATGGACAATGCGACATGTACCCAACATCACACAAAAATACCGCACGCCAGGTAAACTTACAAAATCAACATCAGAGTTTATTAACAGATCGAATTAAAAACGGTCATATTTCTGGCAGGCAAAGAAAATGATGGGCTAAACCTGGTTCTGCAGCTAGCTAAATTTCCCAGTTGAATGTTTACCGTTCCGTTATATTGACAAAATTTAGTGAGCAACCAAACAGAAATACTAAGTTGATGTGACAATAATGTATTCAAACAGTTAAAACTGTGTGAACAGATAATACAAATATTCCGCATAACAAATAAACAAACAAACACACTAATCTAACAAAGACGCCAGAAAGAAATGTAGTGGCAGTTTATAGTTGATTTATCTCAGAAGTAAATTTTCTTACCTACTAGAATCTATATATCGAACTGGGAAGACGTTTTCGATGATTTATGTTAGAAATATTGATTTTTTTTTATCTTTATTATAATCACACTTCTATATACATATCACAGATTACAATTACACATACATAAAACATCCATATCAATTATTGTCATTTTTCCCTGAAAAGAAAAAAAAAAACACAAAACAAATCGCTCATTTATTCTAAGTCATCAAAATGTCATATACTAAACTGATTATATCAATGTAACTTTTTTAGATTTTCATTTTTATATATAAAACAATAAAACCACATTTGAACTAGTACCAGAAACAAAAACGATACGAAATGTTAGCATACGCAAATTGCTATTCAATTAATGTTTTAAGTCCTAACAAAAAGCGGTTGGATTCCAAACCCGAATTTTGATACCTAATAAAAGCTATAATTTAAGAATTAATTCACGCATGAAATGGATCTTGTTTTTTAAATACTGTTCATTCAACAAACCATTACGGACAAATATTGCTATCTACCGCATGTTTTTTCCTGATATCGGAACCTTTAATCTAACTGATCAATCTATCCTATAATAAACTAATTGTATAAATATACTTTTTTTTATATTTTCATTTTTATATATAAAACAATAAAATAGCATTTGAACTATTACAAGAAAAAATACACAAAATATTAGCATACGCAAATGTTATGTTAGAAATATTGAATCACACAGTAAGCGCATATTTGTGCAGACTTTTCGAAATTGTTTTGTAATTAAACTTCAGCCGAAATGCTTTTGCGATTAGTCTTATTTTGCTACAATCTAGCAAATATTCCGTAAGATGCGAATTTAACAACAGACATATCGTACAAATATCATATACAAAAAATATAGCAAAACATGTTTTAATTAGGCGTTTCAAATATAAAATTTATAAATGAACAGCACTTTTTTATTTATGAAATTTTGCATAAACAAACAAACTCTTAATTGCACAATATCATTTTTTTCTGTTGTGTTTATTTTGTTTTCTAGGTGGTGTTAATCTAGGATATGCCTTGGCAATTAAAAGCATAACAGAACCAAAGTATTATAGTCGAGGAATAAGTATGTCTTTGGTTATGCAGGGTCTTGGGTTACTTGCAGGAAATCCATTGGCAGGTAGTTAGATGCAGTAATAAAAAAATCATGCTATGGAATTAGATTGGCTTGTCAAAAATACAGTATCTATTTACATTTTAAAAACCCGAAAAAAGTTACACCACCTATAAATTTATAGTCGGAAAAAAGAATTAAATAAAAAAAAAATATAAATATAAAAGTACTTTTAGCTTTTTCTTGTGAATGCAATAAGATTAAAAGAAACAAAATGTGTCTAAAAGACAAGTTTTACCGCATCACATTCTTTGAATGCCTGTTCCTAGTCAGTGGCCTGTAATTTAATGACAAAAATATTTTAAAGAAAAAGATGAAGTTTGACCAACCACAAGATTCTAAAGGTATGGAAATGATCATTAAACAATGGAAACATCATACTATATAGCAAGCACAAAAAGGCATCGAAAAGGTGACACAAATCAAAATAAAAAAACCAACGCCACACTGATTTATATAAGAAAAGAACGTAAATCAGTTAAGTCAGACAACAGTCAACAATAACATCCGGATCACACACTCCTGGTTTGAACATGCGTACAACCAATGTTACGATTTAAACATAATTTTAAGCGCGCTTTTCTATGGTCGTTTTGATTCAAATTTGAACGACTGCTTAAATGCGCCATTTTTATCTCATATGAGAATATTCAACAGCTATCGGAATTTTGTCTAAGTTTTCATAAACATTACTTTAACTACAAGTATTCATTGAAAAATTGTACAGTGTCTATCGTGCGAGCATCGAAGCAATTACTTGATGCAAAAGACTGGAAGTCAACCGGCTGATGTATTGATATAGTAATGTATACACATATGTACATTTTGAATAAGTCTACAAGAAAGGTTTTGATGCATAATCATATGTTTGCTTATACGTGTATATATATGAAATATTTATTTTTGTATCAATGTAAAAGCTGTATTACCTTCAAAAACACTTTTCAGCGTATCTACAAGAAGTAACTGGTAATAGGAATGCACCTTATTACTTCGGCACCATTATTTTCCTCATGACAGCTTTAGTTTTATTACCGTTTTCCGGGTCTATACAACGTGAAGAGAAAACAATTGAGATCAAAGTATCTTAACACCATCTTAGTAAAAATGACAATAAAACTTAACAGCAGTAATTGTTTATGTAATTCAATATTCAATACCATTTATTGAACTATATGTTTATATGTATATGCAAATGCTATAACCATATATTAAGGAGAAATTTCAATGACAGATTTTTCTTTTTATATATAATAATGAAGCATATCTTTTATTTCTGCATATCAAAAGATACGACATGTGTGTCACTGAACCATCATATGGTTAACAATAATACACATTAATTAAACGTTATAAATACAACCCTAGCTTTTACAAATTTTCATTATAATTAAAATGCAAAACACAACCCTTGCTTTTGCAAATTGTCATAATTATCAAAGATGATGATAAGATCAACAATAATTACATATTTTGGTGTATATATTGTTACGGCCAGAAATCGCCTTTAAATTGTAGCCAACAAAAGACACAAATCAATAGTAAAATTTAACAATATTTATTATACAAAAGTTTACAAAAGGTATTACACAAATATTACTGTTAACTTAACTGTCAAAATATGAGTCCAATCTGTTATCTTTATCTGTATCCGGAAATCTTTCGGAATCCAATCTGAATATTATGTTCACTACTAAGGTCACAATCCAGTATGATGTTGTTTGTAGAATAAAAGTGTCAATCCAAATGCTGTGAATACTAATGTCTATCAATGTCTATGTCCAAGTTTAATTATCAGATTTAACTTTAGTGTCTGTATATATAGTGTTGTCATGGAAAATTCTAGAACACTCTATAATGGAACATTGTGGAAAATCCTGGAAAGTTACAACGGAAGTTTCTGGAATAACGTAGAAGTTTAAATTACGCATCGTTTATAAGGATCATTCTAGAAAGTTCCAATCATTCTGTGAATGTTCCAGTGATTCCTAAACTGCACAGTTATAAGATTATTTGGTAAACAACTATCAGGCCATACAACACAAATTAGGCCAACATAAATAACATAATAATTACAATATCATAACAATATATATATATATATATATATATATATATATATAACTCGTCTAAACATCAACCCAACAATGTTAGATCTGTAAATTTGCTTTCGCAAATAATTTTTGGTTCTTCCCTCGCCGGCATTCGAACCCATGCTACTGTGATATCGTGACACCAAATCGCCTGCACTGCAGCCGTCCCGCTAGACCACACGACCACCTGGGCTCTCGTGGTCGTGTGGTCTAGAAAATATTTTTATAGATATTACAAAATATTATTATTTGCATATTCTAACTCGCATTTTGACCCAATGACAGCATATGAATATTTTCAACGAAGCACTGAAAATTAAGTTTACAATTGTAAAGTCCTAAACCTGCTTGTTCATAAATAGATATAAAGAGTCTTGGAGTATGTGGCATTGAAACGGAAATTGATTATTTACATATAATGTTATTTTTTATTCTATCAATAATGCTGTAAATTATCATTACTTAGTAAATTACAATAGTACTATTTATTGAATTGCTGTTAGATCAAATGACTGCATGCGATGCAATTTTACACTTCCTTGAGTCTTTCTAAAGTTACACTTCGGACTTCGATGTAGGATCCTTTCTAAAATCCATGAAATAACCCCAGAAGTGACACCAATACCTATCAAATAAAAGGCACTTTGTAAGTCTTGAAATTCAATTACTTTAGCTTGGAATTTGGTGCTCGTTTGTGTACTCGGTGGATAACCAGCTTTCAGCCAAGTGTCTATCAAACCATTCTCGTGCATTCGCATAATCCTGCAAAATTAAATAGTTAACAATTTATAACGTTTCTTGGATAAACTGTTCAAAGCAGAACTGTTATTCACTGATTTAAGAAATAACTTTTGTTTTTTGAGTTTACAAAAAAAAGTTAGGAGAATTTTTAGTTAACGTAATAGTGAATTGGAACTGATTTCACAAATTTTGTTCCTTGCAGTGATTGGGAATACTGTAACCTGTTTTTTAAAATATTAAGAGAATACCAGACCAAATAACTTAAAGATTTTAGCAACAATTTAATGCTTAAATATACAGCACATCGGTAATCAGATATAAACAAAGAGTTTGAACACGCACAAGCTATATATATTTACTAGGATATATAAACATGATATGGTAGAGAAAAGGATATGTCACTGCTTGACATGGGAAATTAACAATTTGAAAGTAAAAAAGTCATCAGTTTTATCATAGTATTTAATTTGAAGTCGTCCATCTGTGTCAATATCGAATGCAAATAAACAATATATGAAGCAGACTTTCTAGTTTCGGTAATATCTCAAGTTTATTGCGCTATATGTTAAACAAAGAGTCAGTGAAAACGGGCTATTGAGTGATAGGACATCATCAATCTATCTGAAAGTGAAATAAAAGAACCTTGCAAAATGTTTGTTTTAATAAGGTTACATTTACTTCTGCGTGATACAATTACAAAAACTAGTCGTAACGTCATGGTGCACGATAAGTTCCCATCGGAATATCGACTTTGTATCAATGTATTTATCCACCAAACTCAAAAGAAATCTTGTCGATCAAGAAGTCCAGTATTTGGATGAGATGTTTGGTGTTTTTGTGGTTGGAACTTGTATAGGACTTTACACAAAATAAAATTGATATGTGACCTTAAAAAGAATTTGTATCTACGATTCACATTTTTGAAGATAAAAGCTCTATCTTTCAACAGAGCATGCTGATTAAAAGTGTAAAGCGTAGAAAAACTGAGTTTCAAGCAAAATCATGGAAAAATGGTACCTCAGGAATTAAATGATGAAATTGATGTTGAAACGAGATTTCAAGGTTTTAATTATTTTTTAACAAGTCGGTATTCGAGTGTCACTGATTAGTCTTATGTGGACGATATGTGCGCCTTTCGTAAAAAAATTTAATCCAGGTATCTATGGATGGTTTATTTATATACTTACTCCCTTGAAAACATCTCTTCATAAGGAGAATTCTTTTGAAGTGCAAAAGCATTTGGAATTGTAGCAATAATTTCTGGTAGTATGAAAATGTCATATCCTCTAACTTTATAATATTGTGCAACTAAATTTACAGCAAAGTATGCGTAGTTCCCTCTTATTACTTTATCGAATTGTTTATCTTCACTTGACATGAGAACACTTGGGTCACTGTGGTTGAAACCGACGATTCCATTCCAGACCTCCTGATGAATTGGCAAGGTTGATTCCTGAATGATAAAATCAAATTATGATTTCAAAACGACAGCATTTCAGGGTACATAAACATACGTTTATATAGAAAGTATCAGGATAAATTGCTGTCTTCCGCAAAATTACCTACGGTGGTTTATGATACTGCATATAATGTCCATTTTGTCCATTACAAAGTAATCTTTAAAAACATAATTGCAATATTTTCTACATATACAGCATTCTTAAAAAAGTGTTTGTCCCCTACTTTTTTTCAATTTTTATCCAAAGTTACAGTTTCTTTTATTGAGCATGTGCAGTCATACACAACGTGAATTATATCAACCAAACATTATGTTCCTGCCTAAAGTATCATATCCTAAAATGTTACATGTATGTTACCTTCATGTGTTGATACTTTTATCTATTCATAACTTACGTAGACGTAGCAGTAATACGACTTTGTTACACTGTATTAACACCTATCTATTGTTCAAGACTTTGTTTTGAAATCTAGATATCTTTTGAGAATCTTTGTCATGTGGCTAACGCTGAGCACACATAAACCCTTATCCATATACACGGTATGACATAACTGTGGATCCGTACTGTCGTTTAAGATAAGTTAAATGATCAAGATGTATTCTGCGGGAACGTACTTTTAAATTTGATTTTAAAAGTGCATAATTCAAAAAATGACGGGAGCTTGGCAACTTTCGAACAATAAATTCAAAATACAGTAAGTAATTTCAAAATGGTACTTTTCATATGAACAATTCTAAATAAAAAAAACATGATAAAAATAGTACAAATGAGCAGAGTCATATTCGATAAAGTATGCCGATTAAAATTTCGATGCGTACAATGAGTTCCATCATATAAATTTTGATTAATACTTACAGATAAATAGCTATGCATAGAACCGTGACCATACAGTCCCCATTTATATTTTTCTTGTTGAACCATTCCCGCCATTGTAGTAAACGGCAATTCATCTTTGGCAACTGTAAGAAACGCCACCAAATTACCGCTATATATAGCCATGGAAACAATACAAAATATCCACCAATAACTCAGAACAGTTCGTCCTGTTTGCGAATGTGGTGTATTAGTTCCTCCTTTTTAAACAATTGAAAAATAAATCTGAATATGGGGAATTGATTTTATACAAGGAAAGAAGAATATGCATGCACTGAGGTAAAATTCGTTATGTCCATACCATTCCAACCGATTTGTTTTATTAATTTTGATTTCTATGTGTACGGTATGAAACTCACTCGATTATGGTTCATCAAGATACTTGTCCTGTTTATAGATATCGGTTTTACAAATAATCATGTATACTAATGCTTCATGAATATGTTCTGTTTATTTGGTTATAAAAGTTGATAAAAATTTATTAGGAAAATTAAAGTGCATTTTGCCTCACTAGTTGTTTAGTATCTGTGCATTTAAAGTGTAAAAGATGAGAAATCCACGTTTGAAATAAACTATGAAGGTTTACTAATTTTTATATAAACACATAAATGACTGATTGCAGCTCAGAGGGTTTTTTTTTGTCGCCGACAGGATATTAACTCAAAATAATGATCAACACGATGTTTAACATGGGTTTTGTATTTATATTTTATCATTTTCGTATTCGCAATGAAAGCAAAAGCAAATTGATAAAGTAATGGTTGTCAATCGTCCTCAATGTTTTAACATATACTGGCGTTATCTATTTATAATTGCCACATTACCTTGAGTTAACAGTGCTCCATAGTTGTACCAAAAACAATCAGCCAATTTACTCAGGCGATTTTTTTCCTTATTTTTCTCCAAAAAATAATATGGATTAACTTTTTCCACAAAACATAAAAATATTGTAACAAATATTATACTAGCAGCAATGTATGCCAGCACAGTTCCACTAAAAATATCAATGAGAGTTCTCCATTTGTTATCATCGTCGTCTATGGGTCGCCCTATCACGATCCTGTTGGTGTCGAAAAAGATTGGATACAAGAAATCAACAGCTTGTGATCTATCATACGTAACTGTTAAAGGAGCGGCAACAATGTCCACTTTCTGAAAATTATATTTAACATATCAAAGAAAAGAAAGATAGCATGTATTCTTATTCGTTATTTACCCACTGCATTTGCTTGCACCTGTGTTTCTCGTTTCTCGTTTTATAAACAGATAAGACCGTTGGATTTCCTATATGAATTGTTTTGCACTAGTCATGTTGGCGCCCTTTGTAGCTTGCTGTTCGGTATGAGCTAAAGCTTTGTATTGAAGTCCGTACTTTTACCTATAATTGTTTACTTTTTTTACACATTGTTGGGTTGTCTAATTGGCACCAATACTAAATCTTCTTATTTATATTGTCTTTTTTTTCTAATGAATTGACTTTTCACATGTAGCAAAGATTGCAAATCTTTTGTTTCTGCTGGGGTCTTGAAATATGGTCATCCAATGGACATCCCGCTCGGCAGTAAACCAATGCTTAAGTGGGATGTATGTTTGGCTGTAACAGATGGATAGAATACGCACTTTTGGTTGGTCGAAATTGCGGACGTTAAACCCGATGTCTCGTAATAGCTAGTTGGTACATATTTAATAAATACCTTTATCATTCTTTAAAGAAGGAAAATATGCGCCAAACATAACACTGATGCATTGACGTACGTGTATTCAAGAAAAGGACAGATGGGAATCTCTTCTCGAATGATACCATACATGTGAACCAATTTTCTGTGAATTTATTTAACATTACTGAGAATATGTTTTTGATGGATAATGAATTCTTACTCTGTCTTCAAGTAATCCGATCATTCCTGTCCAGGAACCATTTTTCTTTATTCCCCATTGTCCGTCTTCTGGTTCAACTATCCTAAACCTGTTTGTAAAAATATGCTACCTGATTTATATAATTATTTCATGACTTTTAAACATGTTACAAATATGCGAATCTTGAAATGTGGCACCGTGAGATTGTAAAGTCACTGTTCGAACATTGATTTGAACAGGGACAAATCAGGTGCCGGTTAAGGGTAAGCATGTTCTGTCCAATATGTGATACCTGAGTGTTGTTCATGTTTGCACAAATCCGGTGACAAATATAATTCAGTTGGTCACATTCAGGCCTAGAAAAAAGAGAGCGGGAATGTGGGAAGAACCAGTAAACATATCCGTCGTCATCTGTAAAACAGATATACCTTATGGTTAGCCAAGTCTTGATGGCATCTGTTTAATTTTCGGTGGAATTAATATATCTTCACCACTTCGAAATCTAGGTTTGATAACTTCCGTGTGAGCACCAATACTCTACCAAGGAAATCATGATAGGAAACGTAAGCCCTAGAGTCGTATCGAATTGGAGATATTTACGCCATTTTCAGGCATGCTGATATGATGTTACATAGAAATGGAAACTACACAATCGGAAAGCTGAATTCATATTTTTTGTCATTAAGATTTGTCAACAGGCGACCCTCATTGTAAAATTTGTCATGTAAGTCAAGATAGGACGCAGACTTCAGCCTTGAATACATGCTTTTTTTATTTTTTTTATTGGCTTTGAACTACCTGACAGATCTGTACTTAGTTTCAGATAAGGGAGAAGGTTTGGTACCATTAAAACGTTTAATCTTGTTGCAATTGTTTGCACTTGTCCTAAGTCAGGAATTTGTTGTTCAATAGTTGTCGTTTGTTGATGTGGTTCATAAATGATTCTCGTTTCTCGTTTTTTTAATAAAGATTAGACCGTTGGTTTTCCCGTTTGAATGGTTTTACACTAGTAAGTTTTTGGGGCCCTTTATAGCTTGCTGTTCAGTGTGATCCAAGGCTCCGTATTTAAGACCGTACATTGACTTATTTTACTTTTATAAATTGTAACTGGGATGGTTGTCTCATTGGCCCTCATACCACATCTTCTATATCTATTTAGTGTCTTTTTGTTTTGGGGATGTATAGGTACCTGTCAACTTTAGATGTATTTATGTTTTTTATACATCTAATGAGTTGAGCATTTTTCAACTGATTTTTATAACTTGGTCTTATGTTATACTGTTACACCACTGTCGCAGGTGAGGGAGGGTTGATCGTTCACAAATATGTTTAACACCGCATCATTCATTATGTGCCTGTCACAAGTCAGAAGCACATAGTGCAGTGCACGTGGTTGTCGTTGGTTCATGTATATCATTTTTTTTTCATAAATTATATTGTTATAAAGAAAGCTTTTAGTGTTCTCAATCGAATAGTTTCATATGTTTCATGTCGGGAACTTATATAGCCGACCATATGTTATGGTTTTTTTTCTCATTGATGAATGCATTTTGGTTGCCTATAATTTTTCTTACATCCTGTTTCTTTGAACTTTGACGAATATGTGACTAATTGGCTATTATACAACATCTATTATTTTTATACTTAACATAAACCCCTTATTCTTTATTTTAAGATCGATGGGAAAGGTACGTTCAACATAATCCCCAAATTTTGATTTCTATATATATCGGAAAGTGGAAAGGATAATGCTAGCTTTGTTTCATTCCTTTAAAGACGTTTTTGTATGAAGTCAGTTTCATATTTAATGAAATCCAAAATTGAACAAATTGTATTGTGTGCTCAATTTGCTCCATTTTAGTGTTAATTCTATGAAAATTCCTTGTACAATTTAAGTCATATCCATAGACTTTAAGTTGGATAGGAAATAATGTGATAGCTTTCAAATGTGTAAATTATGAAATAAAATAACGGAAAGCTCGGTAAGCTTTTATTTTCCAATAAAATTGATTGATTTTTAACGAATACAAATATTACATAATCCTTAACCATAACCCTTTGTGTAATAAAATGAAATTCTCTTAATGTCAAAAACAAATAACAACAGCATACTATCCGTACTTTTCAGTAGAAAATCTTTGACTGAAAGATAGTTAGTATAATGCATAACCGACCATGCAAATATTTAGATATTACAAAGTCATAAATACTTGTTAGAGATCGTACTATCAAACAACGTATGCAGTAGCTATAACGGACAGCCAAGTATCTATACTCTTTCGGATACACGATTTTAAATCAGAGTTTTCTATTTTGCTGGAGTTCGTGGTGCTGTCTTTTGTGGTAAAAACAAAGGTTTATGAATGTGTTATCTTCGTGATAGAAATGATCTAGTTAATTTATTTAATCAATCCAATACATTTTGTTTTAAATTACGTACGTGAAGTTCAACTGTTGTGCTAATCTCTGTAATACAAACATTGTGAATCCCGTATAATTTCCTTCTGATGTCTTTTCATTAAATGGTCGCCACTGAAATAAAAATATATACGTTATCCTGAATATGCTTTCATTTACTAACAATCTGAAAGCAAGGAGATGTGGTCTTATAAACGATTACATACTATTAAAAAAACATTTCAATTTCAATACGAAGATGTGAAAAAAACAGATCACCCTATGATTGGGCATGTTTAAATCAGATTTAAATTGCGATAGGATGATAAAATGTATGGCAATTCAAAAGACAAAAATGCATAATTTATGCTACAACAATAAACGGACAACTATATATTACATTTATAAACCAACGACAGTCACCGGTTACATTAGAAAGGCATATACAGAATAAATCGGGGTTTAATATGTGCGAGCGTTCAACCTTTACCTAATACGGGAAAGCGGTGTTACAATAACCTAGTGAATTACTTTTATAAATTTTTTTTGGGATGGAGAGTTGTCTCATTGGCACTCATACCACATGTTCCTATATCTATTTGGGTGGAGAGTTGTCTCATTGGCACTCATACCACATCTTCCTATATCTATTTGGATGGAGAGTTGTCTCATTGGCACTCGTACCACATCTTCCTATATCTATTTGGATGGAGAGTTGTCTCATTGGCACTCATACCACATCTTCCTATATCCAAATAACAACTACCGGTTTACTTTTACAAATTACTATTACTATTAGTGCATTGTTGATTTTTCTAGAACACCTGAATGGTTGAATATTATAAAAATTCAATCGTTGCAATAAACACATTTAGAAGCCTGAATTTCAATGGCTGATGGTTGATATTAGTCATATTTGTTTTGTGTGTGTTGCTTTACCATAAATAAGAGTAACAGTAGTATATCGTTGTTCGAAACTCATAAATCGATAGAAAAAAACATAAATCAGACGATTGTTTTTCTCGTCTAAACACGTTTACGTTTGTCTTTCTGTTTTGGTCCTTTTTGTTCGAATTTCGGTACAAATACATCCTGGCTATTAGATAAAGAGCGTTCCTGGTGGAGGTACATTAAAAAAGTCCTTGGGACGCATACATTAAAAAATGTATGATTGTTATAAACTATTATTTTTTTGTCTAAATCATTACCATGGATCATACTTTTAATTCTTAATCTCACCTCTAGCGTTGTCACTAACAATTGTTTTTGATTAAATCCGTACTTTGTGTTTGGAAACAGTTCGCCTTGAAGTAATATTTCACTGAGATTCGTTTTCAACGGGACATTAACCAACTGACGACCTTTTCGTGTGAACATTAACGTTTGCACTTTGAATGATTGCATTCCAGCATAGGTCTGTAAATTTATAAGTAAAAGCAAATAAATAACAAAGGTCAAGTATTAAACACGTAAAATAATAAAATTACGGAACTCCTGGGAAAATTAAAATGAAAGTTATTTAACAAATGGAAAAAATCAATGTTCCAACACATGCACCAAATGGAAATCAACTGTCATATTAGCGACTTGGTACATGCATTGTTTTATTTAGATAATTTGTCACGATATCATACAGTTTTGCATTATTCAAGATCAATTAATGTAAGATTTTTGACTGTCAGAATATCATAGAAATGATAATATGAAATTACACCTACTTATATATATTTCAGATATGCATATTTGAGAACCGTAACTAAACATTGATTTTTGTCCAGCTAAATCTTAGACTATTTGCTTGTACAAAGTTTTTTCGGATGTTGGAATTGTGACTTGTCTTCGCACCAGGTCTATATCAATTGTAAGTTAACGTTTTATCCTACATATATACCGTTGTTTTCGTCGCCTTTTGCTTCCAATCTTTATACTGCAAGTGACTTATCCAATTAATTATGATTTGCGTAAAAGCATATGTGTATGTCCAAGGCCTGATAATAATGACACAAATACGTTCTTAAATACGGAGATTGTTTTGTAAATGAAACCTTTGTTAATTATCTGTTAAAGTGATTGCATGTATTTGTTGTTCAAATCTGATATCTCTTAATGTGTATCTGATGGATTGTTTATCGTAAAACCTTTACCAGTTGGTAGAACAAACAAGGGTCTCATTAGTAATGTGACCTTAATTACACCTTGTAAAGGGAATATTTAATGTCTCCATAGTAGCAGAAAATACTATTCTATTACAAATACTGATGTCTACTTCTTAGAATGTATATTGTTATTCTGGTTCTTCAAAAGCCAATGTCCTTGATACCGACTGCTGATGATGACAATCAAATGATTACCTTTACAATTGATGATATCCCTGTTGCCTTTATCGCGTTTTGCAGTTCGTCTTTAGAATAGTTTTTGTTAACTATAAGATCTTCCGACGAAATGATCTGAAAAACAAATATAAAGTCACGTGCAAAATATAGATTTCGAAAGGTTAGGAATTTTAATTGTGCCCATAGAAAAGTTGCAGTGTAAAAATCAAATATAATTAGGTTTATGTATTATTTTTATGAACAGCCAACTGCACTTTATAATATATGTTGTCTACTGTGTATTTTTCTTTAAAACTGCACTCTATCATGACAACTTTAATTAGTCTGGGTCCAACGTTTTGGAATTTTGGGTCCTCAGTGCTTTTCAACTTTGTACTTGTTTGGCTTTATAAGTATTTTGATCTGAGCGTCACTGATAAGTTTTATGTTTACGAAACGCGCGTCTGGCGTATTACAGTATAATCCTGGTACCTTTGATAACTATATACACCACTGGGTCAATGCCACTGCTGGTGGGCGTTTCGTCCCCGAAAGTATCACCAGCCCAGTATTCAGCACTTCGGTATTGACATGAATATCAATTATATGGTCATTTGATACATTTCATGTAACAAAACTTTGAATTGTTCGAAAAACTAAGGATTTTCTTATCACAGGAATAGATTACCTGAGCCCTTTTTGGCACAACTTTTTTGGGTCCTCAATGCTCTTCAACTTAGTACTTGTTTGGCTTTATAACTATTATGATATAAGGGTCACTGATGCGTCTTATGTAGACGCACGCGCGTCTGGTGTATTACAATTATATGGTGGTTTACACATGCAGATAATACGACGTCTATTCTATTGAAATATGCGGTACTTTGTTGGTCATGTGATTATCTAAGAATATTTACATTTGTTTTCTTTAGTTCTACCGAAGGGATTGCTGCTACCTTTTTTATATTTCATATAATATCATAATTATAGAAATTTCTCAAAACCAATAATGCTACATATAAATGATTATTACCACGCAAGAAATTAATAAAATATTATTTTTGTTGTCTAGGGAATATTTTTGTGTGCTTTAAAGCAGTTTTATATGTCATTTGTTGGTCTACATAGAGGCAACAGCAATATACCGGTGTTCAAAATTCATTAATCAATTAAGAGAAAACATATCCGATTTACAAACTAAAACCGATGAAAACACATAAACTATAAGGGGGGAACAACAGGAACACTGAGGTGCAACAAAAACAAACACCAACATAAATTGAAACCACTGCCATAATTCTGACTTTGTTTAGGACATTTATTTTACATACATTTTTTACACGTTTTTACACTGCCTGTAACAATCAGTCATTTAAAAAGATAAGTTGCATTATGCATTTTATGGAAAGGTTTAAATTCACCGTTGTTTTGCATATTGAATGAATTGTTTGATTGAATCGAAAGTAGATTAAGTATATCCATAGTATTTGGAAACGTATATAAGAGTTGAGATAACATACCGTGTTTCCGTTACAAATATGCATAAATCTATCACTGCTTTCTATGACTGCTATATTAGAAATATTGTGATTAACAGAAGAAACGAATGAACTGTTAGTATGGTCCATTGATAAAACTATCCATTTTGTCTCTCTTTGTATCAAGGCTCCAAAGTCAAGGTTCGTCCGATCCATTTTGTTAACCTGAATTAATTCAAACATAATAAAGTTTTAGTCTTATTTCATGTGCGAGATACAGTCGTAAATCGATCATAAAAAAGACACATCAACGATATCAGATTATTATAATTGTGAACTTTAGATGAATGTTTCGTTTAAAAAAATCACCAGTGACGAGTGAATAAAATAAGTTTAAAGACCAAATACAAAATGAGTTTGAATAGTATTAATATCCAAATGTTCTGAAAGATTTTGCCAATTTATTGTCGTTTTCTTCTATTTACAAAAACAAAATATATAATGATTTATGATGGATCGTTTTATTGGTCAGTTCGATTCATAAAAGAATACTTTGGAATTACGTATTTATTTGCCTGATTGAATTTAGTTATGATCCATTTCAGTTTGATCCTTTGTTGTTTTGTTATTTCTTGGGTTATTATTTGTTTCGATTCGCTTAAGGATGTAGTACATAGTATATGTCGTGCAAAACATGCATGTTTCTGATTAAAAACACTTCATAACAGTTCTGTATATAACATGCGTTTCGCTAAATAGAAATAAGTTTCATCATTTGTTATATCCTGAATGAACATTTAATATTTAATTGTTTTAATCATCATTTTCTATAAAAAAAAATGTCAGATAAAAAGAATAACTAATATGATGATCCAATAACAATGAAAATTATTCTATAAATACATTCCTCAACGATCAAAGTAAATCGAAATTTATTTTAAAACAAAAAATCTATTGATCAGTCTTATGTCGAAGAAAAAGTATGTGGCGTACAGTGTACGTATCATTGATGAGTTTTTAATGTAGAAGGATAATGTTTGCAAAAATTGAAGACAAATACCGAAAAAGGTCTTTATTTATGTCGTAAAACGCCCAAATGATTATAGCAGAAGTACAAATGCCAAATGTCGAGTGATACACATAACGTGTTAAGGTTTTTAAATTGTTATCAATATATAATTTTATATAATAACAATAGGTGTTTTTATAAGTATTTACCTGCTAAAAATAATTAGTGAACGTGACACAATTGCAACATTTTATCACTTTTTGGTTAGAAAAAATAGCAAAATTTTAGGGTTAATTTTTATGAATTTAAAAACATTTTATTTTTATTTTATGACTTTTTATTGGGAAAAAAAATCAAAATTTTGGAATGAAAATGCTTATTAACATAAGAAACATTATAAATATTAAAGACATTTAAGTTAAATACAATTATTGCAAACTAAAAAAAGGTATTAGAGATTTATCTAATTTCATATCATTTCGTATAGTTTCATGTACATGTAAGTATATACATTAACTATATGAAGACTTTAATTGAACAGTAATTGTTAATTAAACTTTAAAAATCATCAGAAATAATTACGTAAATTTTATAACTTCCAAACTGGCACTCAGCAAAGCTTGAAGAAAATCCATAAAATAGGGTAACAAGAATTCAGTCTTAGTGGCATGATTTTTTTATTAGTATTCAGTGGGTTTGTACTATCTGTCCGTAACTGCGAGTACTCTTAGATCTGTACTTAATGTCTTTTTGTTGTTCGTATAAAAAGTACACGGCCACGTCCACTCTGTGTAATATTTCTATTTGTATCCATCCGATGAGTTAAAATTGAGAATGGAAATGGGGAATGTGTTAAAGAGACAACAACACGACCAAAGAGCAAACAACAACCTTTTTCAACTGACGTGTATTTTTCGTTCTTTATATGCTGTACTGTTACAACACTGTCCCAGGTTAGGGGAGGGTTGGGATCCCGCTAACATATTTATCCCCGCCACATTCTGTATGTATGTGACTGTTCCGAAGTCGGAAGCCTGTAATTTACCCCTTACCAATATCTATTTATGAATCATGATCTACAAAAAAGGGTGCAGTATTATAACAAAGAAAAATATCCAGAACAAACTTAACATTCTAAAACATAGTAATCAAACACATCAAATAAAGTTACAAGAACTTCTATTGATATGGAAGGATATTACAGCACACACAACTATAGAAATATTGAAAAAAAAACTTCAAAGACCAAAGAAGCAGTTGTAGAATTTGTGTTAACTGGAATTCCTGACAATATGACTATGTACATGTTGAATTTGTGATGCAAGACTTTTCAAAGTTTCATTTTAAGAAAATCCATATTTGTTGAAGCATTTACAGCAAAAAATTATTTTCAACAACTTGTAAAACATGAATTAGATATTACCTATCTGTTTAATTAGTATGATTGTTTTCACAAGCAAGCACTTTTGTTGTGATAACTTCTTACTCCTATTCCTCGAACGCCAACGTTATTTTACAGGTAAATAGTCGGTATATCAAAGGATGTTGTCATTCAAGGAATAAACCCACACTACACGTCAAATATCAGGAGTGATCCCAGGTATTTAATCCAAAAATTTTGCCTTAAGGGCGTTCTAATTGTCACAAAACTCTAATCCAAAGCTATTATAATTGCTGGGTATTCAAATAACCAATTAATTTGAGACAAACGCATGTTATATGAACATCCACGGCTTAGAATTCCTAAAAAGTTATCTAAGTGTTACAACAAAATAATCTACATCAAAAGACGCTTTAAACAAATGCAACATCTTGTTTGAAATAACGTCCTAAAGGTAAAATCAAATACAAAAAAAAGCAGTAAACTTTCTATTAATACATAGAAACGTATCAAAGATATAAAAATATAATATTGAGTCGGTTTCGGTTATTACGAGTTTCTCATAATAAATAAATATCATTTTAAAAAATCATTAAGCGTCAATATTGTACCAATATGATAACTTAATTTAGAGTAAACAATTAAATGATTTTATTGGGAATTCCCTTGTTAATGTTTCTAACGAAGATCGTTTAATTTATTTTCAAACAAATCATTTATTTATTTACATCACACAAGGGAAATTAAAACACGGTTATATGTTCATTTAGTAGTTTAAATTGGGACTGATGTCCTGCTTCGTAATCTAATTTTTCCAAACATTGTGTTCATGTTTAATTCTTAATGTTCAATACAGTAATTAATTATATGTCGCCATGTCATAACCACGTCTTTTAAATATAGACTGCGGGCTGTGAAGTATGGCATTAAGATGATGATTTCTGCATTTATACATTTTAGAAAATATGTTTTGTAAAAGAGGGACGAAAGATACCAAAGGGACAGTCAAACTCATAAATCTAAAACAAACTGACTACTCCATGAATAAAAATGAAAAAGACAAACAGAAAAACAATAGTACACACATGCCTTCATGCTTATTAGAAAATTATAAATTTATGTAATGTGCTGTATAAATATAATGTATATTCATGTATATCATGAAGAAGACAGAACTAAGTTGAAAAACTTGTGTCTAATCCATTTGTTTTTAATAGTTAAACATGTTTAAACTAACTAATAAAAGAATGATGTATTCAACAGATTTAGTATTTATTGTTATAAAGAGTTTGCGACAAATCTGACCTTGAGCAATACCAACACATATCAATATATTATCGATAACAAGTATGACAGAATGTTTATAGAACTGTATACAATACACAACTAGTCATACCGAATTAATCAAAACAAAACCAATGTAAGTACTGAAACAAACTACGGTGTTAAATTGGTATCATTTCAAAATTAATGTATTTAAAGAATAAACGAGTTTATCTGGATCGTATTACATTTACAGTACTAAACATCGTTACATAAGGATATGATATCCCATTTGTTATAAAAATTCGAGTAAAAATACAGGTATTTTTCTTGTTTACATTAAAAGCAGAAGATACGAAATTGCATTCTCTCTTGTTCCATGATGGTTTCAAAAAACATAATGGATCCTATCTTTCTTTTTTTTTTTAGTTTATACATTACTTCATTGAGAAAATAAAGTGGCAACAACTTCTAAAATAAGGTTGATATTCAATGGTTATATTCATGTCTTTCTCATCTTATGTTCACAAACCTTTCTTGCAAAAATCAGATCGGTAGTCTAAAAGGACATTATGTAGGCAAATATTTCCATAACACTTTTGAACAAGCCTAATGTTATTACAATAATGTGTAGGATTATTATAAAACAATAGTTTTAAGTTGATTCTTGTCGTATTGTAAATCGTACTATGACCAATGAATGACTTGGGGGTTTTTTCCGTATTAGAGATTTATTGCAATTTTGATTCTTTTCGTGTAAGTTCAAATATTTTGTTTTAATGATAAATTCAAATATACCATTTATTTTATCAAATAAGTAACATTTCTAATTTCCAAATAAAAAAAGACACGTGATTTCGAGGGTAGCAGGTTAAATTTTCTGCTAGTTAATTGATTCATCCTCACAAATATAGAAGACGGACGCTTTTTAATTTTAGAATAATCATAAAAAAAATTCATTTAAAATGCTATTGCAAAAAAAGTCTAAATGATAAAAAAAAATTAAAAGGCTCTTTCCCTTCATTAAATGTCAAAATTAATTAGTAGCTCTACAAACCAATTTGCTAAGTACTGTAATCACATGATGTTTCTATTTTCTGTGAATAAATCTTTATCAATACTTTCTTGTTGTTATTAATATATAGTTTCGCTTGTATTTGGTTTTTTTTCTAATATACAGAAATGTGCAGTAAAGTATTGCAGTTATATCAACTCAGTCATAGTTCATTTGCATCGAATTTATAGAATTATTGGTTCAGAAACTTAGCTGTTCAAAAACAGTAGAATTCGTAAAATAAATAAAAATGGTTATAAAAATCAGGAAAGATACATATATAAATCTCTGTTTTATAGCCATTTAATATTTTCAAGTTTTTTTATAATCCATATGCTGTAATAATCACTGTTTTTATTCTAAATTTTAAAAAAAGCATAATCAAAATAGTATGACATCTTTTTTAAATAGGTCATTAAATATCCAAATTCGGATAACAACAAATATCTTTTAAATAAATCTAAAAAAATAACGTTTGCTTAACTTTCAACTGGTTTGAGAAATCATTAAAAGAATATTGACCATTTTCTAATCAGGAGCATGACGTGCTGTTTTGGATTGCTTTTCTAGTCAGCAGCTATTTCTCAGAAAAGATCAAAGAAAACAAATCAAAATTTGTTATTATTTGCATTCGCAATAAACCTGCAACCTACACTAACAGCAAGCTTAAGTATTGCGTCATTGTTGTTGTGGTGGCAAAGTTAATTACTATGATGCAAATAATGTATTTTTTATAGTAAAAATCAGATACGGATGTTTCATTATTTTTTTAGGGGGATACCAATTTTCCTGGCATTTGTTGGTAAGGCAAACAGTACAAATGTCAATGTTCAGCGGAGTAAAAATTAATAATTGTCTGTAATGCAATCAATGTCAAAAACACAAAATCAAATACCCACGAAATTAAAAGGCTTCCTTATTCCACGAAATTAAAAGGCTTCCTTATTCCACGAAATTTGGTAGCCATGAAAACAACTTGATTTCACAGAATATTAAAAATTTGAGTGTTGCTTATTTTTTTAATATAAGTTTGCCTGCTATTATAACATGACGTTCTTCAAACACTTTGAGTACGCATCGTGGTAAAATATGAAATATATTGTTTGGAATGTGTCAATCGAACTCCCACGTCATATGCTTTTTCCGACGTAGTCGGTATAGTTTCGGTTTGTGCCCTTTGAACTTAAGGACGCTTAACTATGGAAACAGAATACGCATGCTCGAAAATCCTTTCTGTGATTGGACAAAATGCTGGCATGGTGGGTGATTTGGTTGTGTTTGAAAAAACGTCTCGTTAATTATAGCGTGATGGAAAGCAAGTGAAAAACTATAAATATTTGAACTAGATCTTACAAAGATTTATATTTTTATTAAAATAATTGTTTCTCCAATAGCTCTTTGCATCCGTGACAGCTGTTTATTCGGGACGATTATACAATTTTTAATGTAAACTTTGTTGTACGAACGTACATGACTTTTAGAACGCACCTACGCATGTGAGATTTCCGCGGGGTTTTGGTGAATGTAAACAGAAAGATACGAGGACCGAGAATACTGAACACAAACAGAAAAAACGTTATTTAAATGGTATCTTTGTGCTTCTGAAGGTTATCGTAATGATAGTTTTAAACATATACTCAAATTTAAATACGTCGGATAACTTTTTAAAAAATAGTTCTTGTTTATGAATGAGCTACCAATCATCATAGATCTATGACGTAAGAATATAAGCATTTACGGGAAAATACACGTTTCTGAAACCGAAAATCTTCACAATGAAACGTTAAAAAAAATGCAAAAATGTGCTATAAATCTTTTTTTAATAAATATAAGGTATACAAGTAAAATTATCATTTAAATATATGCAAACCTATCTTATAATAATTACTATTTTCAGTTTGCTCCGTTTTTTAATGTCAATTTAATAGTGCGTTTATTGATGGGAATGGCAAATATTTGCCTTTACCTAAAACGCGTTGATCCATAAGAATTGCCGTATTTGTCCTATCAGAATAGAAAGAATTCATAGGGGCTTGAATTTATACGGGTTTGCCCTTTATGCTGATATTTTGCCCCTCGCTATCGCTCGTAGTAAAATATTTAATATAAAATGCCAACCCGTGGTAAAATCAGTATAAATGCAAGCCCCCATGAACTATTCTTAATTCGAATATAGGTAAAAGTTGTGCTCAAGAGAACATTTTATTTACTTTATTTCCGATTTATGAGTTTGACTGTCCCTCTGGTATCTTTCGTCCCTCCTTTATATGTTTATAGTATCGTAATCACAATGCCATCCAATCTACCCGAAAATAATATGCCGAAATAAACTTGTAACCAAGTTTGTACTTGCATGAGTAGCACGTCAGGTATTACATCTTAAACATTTCGTGTTCACCAGTCTGGAATACCTCAGATCATCCCAGTTTGGGTTCATGTTGCACAGTTAATAGGTTTTTATCTTGTGTTATTTGGACTGCAGTATGTCTTTTTGTCGGTGTTGTGATTTTTTGTAACATATGGGTTTGAGCATCCCTTCGGTATCATCCGTCTTTTATACAAAAATAATTTACATCGACGCATAACTACAATATTTTGACGCGACAGTTGCAAAATTTAGGTTGTTAAGTATAAATTGCCATATATACAACCACTCAACATAAAGAGTCATACCGTAAACTTTTACAGGAGGTTAATACCTAGTTTCTAATTTTTGATAATACATTTCTTTCTTATCTAGGAAGTGTTCAACAATGTAAAAAGTTCATTTCATTCACAATACATAGTCGATTTTCCTCTCTTGTTGTAACATGAGCAGATAATGCATTACATTTTTTTTTCTCTAAATGCGTTTTTGCAATTTAAGTTTTGTTAAAATGCTTCAATTAGACGATGAAATAAAATAAACGACGATAAAACTTTCGCTAAAAAATTTATTGATCATGCTTTTCATACAGATATGCCTGGTGTCTATGAATTCATGGAATTATATAACTGATAAACTTGCACGATATAGATATCACATATGTGTAGGATGTTATCTCCAATAAAGTGGTTTTTTTTTTTTTGTGGAAGTAAAATTCTACTCGCAGGTAATCAATATGAAATGACATTTTGAAAGCATTCCGTTTGTTATTGTTACGTCATTCACTAAGGTAGATGGGGAGGCTACACGATTCACTAAGGTAGATGGGGAGGCTACACGATAAAGTTGTTTCAATTCTTTCCCAAATTGTAGTTATTGACAGAAAAAAAATAACAAAATAAAAAATATTTTTGTCTAGATAGGACATCTGCTATATTGTCTGATTTTATAAAGCTTATACTTAAACAAACAAAATGTATGTGGTTAAAGAGAAAACTTAAAGACAGCATTTTCATAATAAAATATTTATGGTTTATTGTCAGTACGACTTTGAAAATAAAAGACAATTGGGGTCAAGGACCTCGTTTACTTGCTACAAAAAAAATCGGAAAATTTATTGTACGCTCCTATACCAGACAATTTTTATCTGAGTGGCAAAAACGTGTTGAAAAAAAATAATGAAACTGTCTTTTGATAACGGAACAATAAATCTCATTTAGATGAAAAGATAGTATTCTTCTATAACGATTTGTATATTTCAAAAAAGGTGTGGATCGATTGTCATCTGCTATTTTACAATGCAACAGGTCAGACGATAAATCAATTTCTAAACAGATAGGCTAATTGTTAAAGGTTGGATCAAAAACGATTTTGTTGCATCATAGCGCAACGGTTGTTTTCTTTGTAAATACAATGGTATACAGAAAAAGAATAACAACAAAGTTCATTTGTTGATTTGTATTTTTATTGAATAAATGTCAAAAATGTTTCTTTTATTTATTTTTAATTTCTTATATTGTCATTGCTATTTGATATTTTAGCAGTCTTCTTGTTTTAAATACAATAATGCTCATCTGAACAGTAAATTGATCTACTGTGTTATATTCCCGATTGTGATATTTGAATTTACCAGGCGAGACACATACTCTGTCAACGAATGCAGTCTCTCTTTCTTTCCGAGTTGAATGCGATTTATTCGGTGTTAGTTTTGTTATCCTGATTTGTATTTTCTTAAAGAGGGGTGAAAGATTCCAAAGGGACAGTCAAACTCATAGATCAAAAATAAACTGACAACGTCATGGCTAAAAATAATAGTACACAAGACATGACATAGAAAACTTAAGACTAAGCAATAGGAACCCTACTAAAAACTCGGATTGATATCAGGTGCTCTGAAAGGGTAAGCAGATCCTGCTCCATAAGTTGCACTCGTCGTATTGTACCTTTTATAACAAACCCGGTAAATCATCTAATTTGGTAGGTTACATTCGTGAAAGGGAAGGGAATTGTAGTTACGACATTAGAAACATATTTGATATTATCTGTGAAACGGTTATTCCAAAACGGGCAACCAACGCTTGATTGCGTACGTAAAATATTCAACTGCACCATTTTGAACTCCTGGTTTAATAGCTTCCTTGTGAGCAGCAACCCTCTATCAAGGATTGATATTCGATTCATTCGATGTTAGTTTTGTTATCCTGATCTGTATTTTCTTAACCGACTTTGATTTAAACAAAAATAAACTACTGATTTCTACTATTTAATTGCAGTGATCAAGATGCAAACAAAACAGGGTTCAATGCTTTCAAAGTAATAAATGACGTAGAAGTCAGTTACTATAGGTAACTTTACAGTCTTTAACAATAGTCAAATTCCATACCACATAGAGAGATATAAAAGACCCCGAACGGACAACTGGTATACAATTTAAGCGAGAAAACTAACGATTTGCTTAATGTCAAAAATGTAAAAGAAAAATGATGATATACACCAAAAAACGACAACCACTGAATCACAGACTCATGAAAATTACCATAATATGGAGGGGTTAAGAATGTTAGCTTAACACTACCCTTATAAGAGACAGTGATGCAATAACAAGGCAAAAGAACAAACTATACAATGGGATAACCGAAAACAAATATGATAAACGGCAAATAACGAGAACTACTCAATTACATATTCAAGACTTGACCCATTCACAATGTTTGTGTAAGCCCGACCTAAGTCAGGTTATCAGCCGGAGTAGTACTAGTCATGCGTATGATAAGAACAAGCTTGGTAATGGTTGGCATTTGTTGATGTCACAATCGAGGAAAAGAGACGGCATCGTGATAACATTGATACAGATAACTTATTGTATCGACAAGCTCAATCGTTAACATTTAAGCGGGTTATTTGTGAGAATTGTTTTAATAGATAAAAGAAGATATATTATGAGTGCCATTTTACCTTTCGCTTATTTTGGCGGATTAATGAACATTGCAAAAAATATTCCGCAAACATTTATGCAATTTATGCATATGTTTCAGTCCTTCATAAAAGTAAAAGAGTTTTATGATCGATCTGACTTTTCACGGTCAGGCCAAAAACATAATGTTAGTTTTAACAACATGAATGCCGTAGGGCCTTGCAAAAACGTATGTATACTCTTATTTATTATTGTAAAATAATTAAAAAAAAAAACATGTTTAACATCTTAAGGTACTCTGTCAGGTTTTTTACCCTTGTTAATTATAGTCGAATTATATAAGAGTAATAAGTGACTTTTGTTAATTTTATAACTTATTAGTACGTCAAAAGTCTGGGCACTGTCGTAACTTATCAAAAGTATAAAAACAACAATACCGAACTCCAAAAGAAGTTCAAAACAGAAAGTACCTTAACAAATTGCAATATCAAAAGATCAAACACATCAACCGAATGGAAAGCAACTGTAATAATTCTCCCATGGTACAGACATTTCACTATTTAGAAAATGTGTTCAACCTGCTTTTATACCATGACATGAATATCAATAATGTGGTCATTTTTATAAATTTCCTGTTTACAAAAATTTATAATTGTTCGAAAAACTAAGGATTTTCTTATCCCAGGCAAAGATTACCTACCCGTTTTTGGCACAACTTTTTGGAATTTTGGATCCTCAATGCTCTTCAACTTTGTACTTGTTTGGCTTTATGAATATTTTCATATTCTCAAATAGCCCAAATGCAAAAATGAAGGCAAAAGTACACAAAATGGCCATAGCTCAATTACATAATGGCGGGATGCATAAACATAGAGTCACAACAAAAGGAAATTACCAAATATGAACTATACAATAAAGGTTAAAAATATAAAAAGACAAATAAAAGTCAATCATACAACATCTCCTTATTTTTATCAAAACAAACCAAAAGAATAGTATAACACATTTCAACACATCAAGACCATCGTGTTATATTGGTGAAGTTGATATGGAATATTTATCAACAAGTTCCTCGTACTTTCCGATGAACTTTTGTAGAAAACGGACGAAAGGTTCTTTGGCATTCATCAAATGATCACTCGGACACTGGTGACGTTTTGAAAGTATGAGAGGCAGCTGTACATAATCTTTTACATACCGTATGAGTTGGGAAATGTATATCTCATATGCAGGAGAAGTTAGTATATTGCTGCTAAGGTGGGGCAAATTTATAATTTTGAATTTATATCGTCGGTTTGCCATAGATTCTGGAACTGAGATGACCGCTTATATTAACCGCAAACATTAAAACCGCCAATATGTTTCGTATACTTTGTTGACTCTAAATCGCAAAGTTGTACATCTACTAAACAAACCCGCTGTACGGTAAGGGAACTAAATACCTCACCCAAAATATTTACAATTTAGTTTTACATTCTTGAAGACAAAGTTTTACTCGATTAAAGTGTTTGTTGAAATTTACTTTTCCTTATTTGTTTATTTCATTTGGTGATTACTTGTGTTAAAGGTATAAAAAAGAAACGATAAAGTATGATAGCAAATGAGACAACTCAAGTATGTTTAACCAAGGTGCTTATTAGTTTATTTTACACGTTTTATCGACAAGTTAAGTTATATCAGGAAATATTTTAATTGTTATGTATTAACTAATCGATGCTTATATAATATTGTTTTTAGCACAGAACATGAAATTAATTTATCAAAAGGCTTAGGGTGTTTGCTTTCCCATTGAAATTCAACATATTTGATTAATTTTAAATTCGATCTGATGATCAAAGTAAACAGTATGATGTTTTTGATTCCTTCCAGTTTAACGAATCTCAGTCCTATTATTTATATCTGTAGATATGGAAAGTAATAAAAGCACTATTTCTTTGGTGTCCATTTTGAAAATTGAATTGCATAATTTGATTTCATGTCGGATTGGTATATACCATATCCGTTATGTAAAATACACTTATCAAGAAATAAACTGACATTTTAGATAAAGGAAATATTTATGTTTGCCTCAGACAAATTTGAAAAGGCAAGGCAATGGAAATTTCTATTTTGCATATAGCGTTTTTCGATAATATATCTTACCACCCATAATTCGTTTACTCTATTTAAAAATAAATGCATTGGCTCATTCCTAAATCTTTAAGTAAAAATAGTCTATTAAAGCTTAAACTGTTTATCAGAGACGGCTGATAAGTAGTATATATATATAAAACAGAAGATGTGATACGATTGCCAACGAGACCAAATGACACAGAAATTAACAACTATAGGTCACCGTACGGTCTTCAACAATGAGCAAAGTCCATACCGCATAGTCAGCTATACAAGGCTCCGAAATGACAAAGTAAAACAATTCAAACGAAAAAACTAACGGCCTAATCTATGTACAAAAAATGAACGAACAACAAATATGTAACACATAAACAATTACAGGCTTCTGAATAGGAGCAGACACACAAAACGCAGCGTGGTCAAGCACGTCATGTATTAACTCCCCTAACCTGGGACAGCGGTGTAGAAGAACAACATCAAAAATCAATATATACCCATATATATCTTTGCACCAACGTTGTTTTTAAGTTAAAACTCAAAGTTGTATCTCAAAGATAACGGATACAACAGATACAGCTAGATATGCCTCATATCTTGACTTATATCTATAATTAACCAATGAGGTTCGGTTGAGAAAAAAAACTTTACGACAAAAGAGATGATTTCAGCTTCCCAATTATGAACTTTCTATTTCTATGTAGCAACATTCCAGCAGCGCTTGCATACGGAGTATAAAAATCGTAATTGATACGATTTTCCCGGGCATGCATTTCCTTCTATGATTTCCTTGATAGAGGGTTGCTGCTAACAATGGAAGCTATTAAACCAAGAACTCCAAATGGTGAAGTTTAAATCATCCCTTCGTAAATTTTACGGACGCTATCACAAGTTGGTTGACAGTTATAGAATAACCGTTACACAGATATTGGATATGTTTCTTATGTTGTAACTACAATCCCCTTCCCTTTTCACGAATGTGACCTACCGAATTCGACTATTAACCTGGTTTGTAATAACATTAGCAACACGATGGGTGCCACATATGGAGGAGAATCTGCTTACTCTTCCGGAACACCTGTGATCACCCCAAGTATTTGGTGTGATTCGTGTTGCTTAGTCTTTAGTTTTCTATGTTGTGTCTTGTGTACTATTATTTGTCTGTTTGTCTTTTTCTTTTTAAGCCATGGCGTGTATAGTTTATTTTCGATCTACAAGTTTAACTGTCCCTCCGGTATCTTTTGTCTAAAGTAGAATGGTAACATCTTTAAAAGTCGACAAAGAAAAAAGTAAAGGTCACAATGAACCACTTTTGATGGAACGGAGTTATTTTCCAAAACCTGCATTCCTTCAAAACAAATGCTTATTTGTTATTGGGATTCCCTGTAATGTATGACATTTCCGTTTTACATGCAATGTGTAAAGACCAAATTTTGACATAACATGTGATTTGATATTATGCATTTCAATTGCAAAAATGTATGTTGTGTATAAATTACATGGCATTTCATATCATTGTTCTCTTTCTGATTGTGCTATATATTGCTACAAATTTCTAGGAAAATTACGGTTTTAGTCTTTCTTTTATGAAAACATGAAATTTAAACATATTAATAATTAGATATAGGAAAATGTGGTATGAGTGCCAATGAGACAACTATCCATCCAAGTCACAACTTATAAAAGTAAACCATTATAGGTCAAGGTACGGTCTACATAACGGAGCCTTGGCTCACACCGAACAGTAAGCTATAAAGGGCCCCAAAAATTCTAGTGTAAAACCATTCAAAGGGGAAAACCAACGGTCTAATCTATATAAAAACGAGAAACGAGAAACACTTATGAACCACATAAACAGACGACAACCACTGAACATCAGATTTCTGACTTAGGACAAGCGCAAACAATTGCAGCAGGATTAATCGTTGTAATGGTACCAAACCTTCTCCCTTTTCTGAAACAATAGTATAACATCACAACATAGAAAGACACACTCTAAATATCAATTGGAATGGCTTAACACAATCGAAAAATGTCTACTTAGATTATTAAAAAAATGTGTAAATTTTAACTGTTGTAAACCTCACGACTTAAAAGTTAAATCACAAAATACTGAACTCTGAGGAAAATTCAACAAGGAAATTCCCGTAAACATTATAGTAATTGAAAAACCTATACATAGCTATTCAAAGATGAAAGAAATAAGTTGCTTGATTGATAATTGACACCCGTTAAAACCAATGATTAGTTTGAATATCAATCAATTTCTTTCTTTTAACACTTGGAATTATGATTTCAAAGAAATCACATAGCATTAAAATTAACTAAATTTTGTTTTTAAATAACATAAAGGTAGAATAAGTTCCTTATTATATTTCTGTTATTTCTTTATTGAGAAAACACAGAGATGTATGTTTAATAATATAAAAAGCATGACCCAAAAGAACAATCAACCTTGGCAAATTTTGTAAAACCATCTGCAATTCAGAGATTGACTATTCGAGTATATTGGTCATCGTCAACAGTTGAAAGTCAAAACTTTAAGAACTTTATAGAACATCTTTAATCAAATTCCAAGCCGTAAACATCTCTCATCTAAATTGATACAGACTTAAGGTAAGAATGTACATAAAAAATTTCATAATAAATTTCCGAAAGCTTATTACATGTATTGGACTGTTGAATCTAGTGTAATAAGGCAATGCAAGGATTTCTAAAATACCTATTAAATAGTTTCAAAGATTTCAGTATAGATCTCGAATGTTCATTTTTATTCAGGACTTTAATTCCGGATATTTCAAATCGTTGTCCTTTGATCTGCTCTTAGATAACATGAAATAGAAATTGTTACAACTATTTTGAAACGAGATACCTCCAAACATATAAATAATAGGATACATTGTATAACTTACCAACTGTAAAACACTCTGTATGCATGCTGCATAGCAAATCACTAGCATATTCGAGGTTTCTTTGAAAGACTGGATAATGTAGTTGTTAAGCTCACTACCATTTATCCTATCTGTATTAACCATAGATACACGTATACCGATATCTGATAATTCGTCTATTAGAGAACTTGTGATTTTCTCTGAAAAAGAAGGTGTTTACATATATATAATAAACGACGTTGTAAAAATAAGTTCTCTTACAGTCAATAGACATCATTCCGTTTTCTTCCAACGACAGAGAAAAAAATCGTACATTACAATAGTCGAATGTTATGCTATGAAAATGCTATGCTTGAAAAAAACGTTTACTATCACTGAGGTTTGCATAGTGATTTCATGGTTTGTCCTGTTTTGTAATAATATGACAATGCCATGGTCAGGTATATATGTTCCCTGAAAATTCCCCTTATATAACCGTGAAAAGAAATCATTTACTCCTGAGGGGGAAATGTAACTGTATTCAGTCTATGAATTATATGATGTGTAATATTTTTTTAAGTTTCAAATTCAATTTTAACAAAACACCACGTGTTCAAAAGCCTCAGCAAGTGTGTGAATACACATATACGTGAAATGAATCCATATCGGTATACGTGTATGTGGTGCACAAGAATTGGTACCGTTTATGTACTTTATCCATTCTAGGTCGACAAATCTGCTGGTGGACTGATACTACACGAGGTTATCACAAGCCCAGTATCCAGTACTTCGATAGTAGAATGAAAATACTGATTTTGTGTTATTAAATTTTTTTTTGGAAATTATTTTTTAATAAAGGAATATATCTCCCTCGAGCAAAGTTCGAATAACTTTTCCGTCTTAAATTATAATTTCTGCCTTTTTTTTGTTAGCGCTCTTCATCTTTCTAATAATCGTTTGAGACTCAAGAGAGGGACGATAGATACCAGAGGGACAGTCAAACTCATAAATCGAAAATACACTGACAACGCCATTGCTTAAAACAAAAAGACAAACAGACAAACAAAAGTACACATGACACCATATAGAAAACTAAGAATAAGCAACACGAACCCCACCAAAAACTAAGGGTGATATCAGGTGCTCCGGAGGGTAAGCAGATCCTGCTTTACATGTGGCACCCGTCGTGTTGCTTTTGTGATAACAAATCCGGTAAATAGTCTAATTCGGTAGGTCACATTTTTTAGTCTCGATAATCACTGAAGCGACATAGATTTAGTAATCCGCATCTGGTACAGAAAATGGTGTTGTTTATTTTATTGATTAACCTGCGGTTATATATGATATGATCTGATCGATTGATATATACATTGTATCAGTTTTCATATAAATCGATGCATATAGGCTTTTTATGCATATGTAATAACCGTTTGCAAATGTTATCTGTGGTTATTCATGTCACAGTTCCAATGATAACTAATATTATCTTCTACATCAATCACGTATCAAAATAAAGAAAGCTATATGATGACTTCATCATTTGTTATTGAATGTCAACTTCTTGGTTGAGCACTTTTACATCGTAAATATTAACGAAAACAACAATTAAATAAAAGACCTATCTTAAAGATCTATTAAATCATTCAATGAAATTGAAGTTGAGGACGTATACATTTATGGTCCCCCTACGGCCATCAGCATTAAGCAACAATCAACAAAAAGCAAAACCCGTACTGTATAGTAAATAATAAAAACTAATTGATAAAAATACCAACAAGGTTAATTATAAAACGGAGAAGTCCTTACAACCTGACAAAATCAAATGCACCACTAATTCAACCAACGGCCAGAATGAAAAACAAATGTCATATTCCTAACTTTGACTCACACCATTACATATGAACCAACAGGTAATAGTAAATCAACGGCCTGATTAATGCTTAGAGGATAAACAAACAAAAAAGTCGATAGAAAGAAGTTGATTATCGTATTTAATTGCATGCCTCTTGTGTTTGACATACGCATAAAGAATGATGCGAAATAAAACATTCGTCTAAACGCCCTACCCTCCCCTTACCACAGTCAGTGACGTAACAGTACAATATAAGAACAAAATGTTCAAATCACCTGGTAAGACCTACACAGATCTGATTGACATAAACACACATAAAAAAGCAACGACCTAAAACACAAGATACATATCTTGGAGTACAGCTACTCCAGAAACAGTTACAAAGGATATTTTCGTAGACTAGAAATTTCAATTAGTCACGAGCAATCGGTACACAATGACATTTAACGGATTTAGTCTAAAAGCGTCATTCAAAGTCAAAGAAATAACTTGGACATTGCTACATTATATTTACCATCAGGATATAAGAACATAAATGGTCATGTATACAAAAACAATATATTGTATCAAAACATAAAATTTATTTGCACAACGCTAAGAATCAGATAAAATGCGATGCTTTTACGAACATCTGTAATCTGTTATATAATGTTTTAAGACAGTAAATAGATGTTATCATTTTACTGAAAATCGTTTCAAAATTAAAACTATATAGTTTATACACCAATAACAACAGTGAGTCAGTAAAATTTTAGGATCCATTGTAATATACCAATCGATTTAGTTATCTGCAAAATTATAACATCAGAAAACAAAAAGCAATCTATAATTCACAATTTTTTACTCACCTGTTTTATTCTGATAGAAAAGCACCAAATTTCTCCAGTGAACAATCTTGATGAATTGAAGTAAGATATCCGATTCTTTTAACTTTTTTAATTCGATATTTTGAGTAATAACATGCAAATCGTATTCCATTTGTGTTCCACAAATCATGGACCCAATCGCAAACTCATTAAAAGTATCTAACAATGTACATTTTAAAGATGACGATAAACAAACTGTATCTGAAGTAGATATTTCACTCACTGAAAATAATAGTAAACACTGACATTACATGCATATATGGATCACAAAGACTTCTACACAAAGAGAGTGGTCTGCTTCAAAATTGTTAATATTTTTTTTTGGGGGGGGGATGTTTCGT
This sequence comes from Mytilus edulis, assembly GCF_963676685.1. Taxonomy (NCBI): domain Eukaryota; kingdom Metazoa; phylum Mollusca; class Bivalvia; order Mytilida; family Mytilidae; genus Mytilus; species Mytilus edulis. Next base: position 99,293,157 of record NC_092346.1, read on the forward strand.
TAAATATAAACTTAAATCACCAGTCAAAAATTTGTTTTCTATATAAAACATAACATTATTAAAAGAAAAAACTTTTTGCTGTATTGAAATTTATTGTTGGTGATTTTCTGTTTTGTTTTGTCAATGATTGTGTTCGATTCCGTTATGACATCAGTTGTATGAAAATAAACAGTGGTTGTTAAATAAACACAAGGTTCTTGGATAATTCACGTGTCTTTCAATGGTTAAAATCAATCACTTATGCATTCAATTTAATTTAAAACAATAAATGCATGTTGGCTTCGAATATCACTTTACCCACGGCAAATTATTTGTACTTACATTCAGAACAGTACATGAAGGTTTCATTAAATTTGTGAAAATGCATTGAAACATTTATCATATAGGTTGCCCCATTGTGCTTCAATTTTACAAACTGGATGTGAAGTTTATCTTCAATGCCAAACATATCTACAACAATAAAAAATAACATACATATTTCATGTCACACATATTTAAAACTTATACTTTTAATCGGGTATAAGTACCTGTCATCCTGTTCATGTTGATAAGTTTAACCTACAATGGCAAAATGAAAATTAATGACACAAAAAATGTATATAATTTACACTCTGAAAGTGCTTTGTACTTTCCATTACCTCATGTATAAGCAAACGCTGAACTGAAAGGAACTGTGGATATCGAACAGAAAATGTTATATGATGGTCAATAAGACAGCTCTTCACAAGGGATTAGATGACAAAGAAATTACCAACAATAGGTCACCGTACGGCCTTCAATAATGAGCAAATCCCATACCACATAGACAGCTATAATTTAAACGAGAAAACTAAGGGCCTAATTAATAAACAAAAACAAACGACATCCACTAAGTTATAGGCTCCTGACTGGGGACAGGCACATACATACAGAATAGAAATACATCTAACAAAAACAAAGAGTTATGTCGGGTACTTGAACATCACAAATACAAAAATACATTAGGTACAGATCTGAAAGTACTCTCAATAACTGACAACTAGTTCAAAGAAAAAGACAACTTATACAAAACAATCATGCATCTAAAACTAAATTATTAATTAGTACCTATCAAACATCTAATGGATTTAGTACACAAACGCATAAACAGTCAGAAAAAACATGACCATGTGCAATGTCAACATACAAGTATCGACAGATTGTAGTTCCGTGAAAGTGCATATGTATATAACAATAATATTGAGTTTCTTTTGATTTACTGATAACAAAATCAATATCAATACTAAAAAAACAATATTCAAAGATCTCATAATAGTGTTCGTTATTAACCTTTTAGATTAAGTCTATTTGATAAAATCGATAAGTTTACCAAATCCGTTTCTAAATTTCCAGGCACGGTTATCATCATCTCCATAAAAGTGTGCTTTCCCGTTTGAAATATTTTTTCAACATGTACAACCTAATCTTTATATTTATGTAAGAATTTAGTAAAGTTTGTAAGTTATTTGTGGTAACGAAATCACTGAATTAGTGATTTACCAGTAATACATAGATAGATTCCGTTCATCCGTTAATTAACATCTAAAACTTCACAATAAACACGGGCAGTATGAACGAGTTTGGAAATATAAACACCGTTAAATGGTTTCAAAGTTTGTGCATGAAATATACTTTGATCTTTGATATTCGTTGATACCTAACGTATATTTAAAACTCTTTGTGGACCCATAGACTAATAAAGTTATATTCTTGAAATAATGATTGTTGTTATTAATTTTTTAAGAATATTAAGAACATTTATCCTCATTTAGAATGATAAAACAATTCCTGGTACTAGAAGTTCATAATATTGATTAGGTTTTTCAATAAATAGTAGACATTGCACTCTTATAGCAGAATAGTGCAAAATATAACAAAAAGATTAATTTATTTCATCTTTTCATGTTGACACACCATTGGATTTTACTCAGTATGTGCCCAATTTTATATTTCTAGATTGAAACTTCAAATAATTGAAAGTGCTTGCAGTTTTGTAGACACAATAAGCAAATACTTAAATTTGTCCAAATAAAGAAATTAAAGAAACGTTGTTGCCTGTTGATATATGCATTTGTTGCTTTAAATTGCTTTTAGGACAAACATAGAACATTTATTATTCCCGCTGACATATCCGTCATATTTATCAATTAACTGCAGTATAACACGATTGACGTAGCGCTCCAATTTAAACAAACAATGCAGTGCATATCACCACACAAGAATTAACTTATGTATTATTCAAGATAATCTATTAATCAATAGGCAGTAAGGAATAGTCATTAACAGGAACAAAATATTGGTGCCTATTTCAGTAGTTTGAAGCCAAATTGATAGCTAAAATAATTTCATATAAATTCATGAATATGTTTTGTGTTCAGGAAACACGTAAAATTGTAGACATATCCTGTATTCTATAAAGATTGACAGTAGTAAATTCATCATAAACAAATATATTTTGCTCAATGCTTTTAATTTCTTGCTTGACGATTATGTTGTTCGTCATAGCATGTTTTTATCGGCAAATTATCGGAATTTCTAGGGTATTACTGCAGATCTTTTCCTTTCTCTTGTGAATGTTCATTCATGGAAAATTAGAGCGAGGGAAATTTTAACTTCTGACAACTAATCGACATTTTTACAAAAATTGCAGATACCTTGATAATGTATTACTATTAACTGCTCCTAGTTTAATAAACATGCGTCATGTATTTGTACAGATTTCGGCTAAACATAAAGTATAAAAACAATACATGTTGACCATTTGTAGACAATAGAAAATAGAAACTAAATTACTAATGATGACAGCGATGTATAACTTGTTATTTAAGAGATAATTGTGCACCAAGTACATTGTACGTTTCAACTGTTAAAATCTTGTGATAAAACCTCCGACTGACTACAAAGTCTTAATGTACTCTTTTTGAACAATTACGTAAAATCGGTCGATGGAAGATGATTAGTACCTGAGGGAAACCTTTTCAGCTAAAATGATACGTACATCATCAATTATTCTGTCACATTTGGCTGAGGTTGCTAAAAAAACAATCAATATTTTCATTGTTTTGGTCTATTTCATTGTGTATAAATGTTCCATGATAATACCAAATATTACGAAAAATTGGTCATGGTTGTTGAAGATGTAAAACCCGAGGCGTGTTTATAAAACATGGTTTTGTATTTTCTGACCAACGCAGGACAAATGTACACCTGCGTGTGACAATAAAATGCATTCTTCATTTTGGCGTTCAGTAGGTTGGCTTCAATAGAACTGTTGACAACAAAGAAAAGTTGTTTTCAAAATGGCATTTTCCGTTTGCTTTATTTAAGATTCAATAATATACATATAAAATTCCTTCATTTAAAATAACAATATAGATGAGCTTTTTAAAAGTGGCATATTTTAAAAATTGAAAAAACTTAAGCAATATTAATTAAAATAAAGAAACAATATCAGATTTTTATTTTTCTATTATGAATGTGTTGGATTTTTTTAAAATAAATTGCTTTAGGTGTCAGACCACCAATTCCGTATCTATTCAACCAAATTATTTTTTTAATTTTCAGCTTTTTTAATATTTGACCTTGAATCTAACATCATAGCACTGAATTGTAAGTGTATCCGCTTTAAACATGCCAATTTCAGTCAATGTTTTAAGTTTGGAATGGAAGAAGACTGTTCGTAAGGCAACTAATACTTAAAATAACCACTGAATTTTTAAAAGTATTAAATAAGTATAATATGGAACGCGATAACATAAAAAATTTAGATAAAAGTTAAAACAACAAAAATACCCAACTCTGAGAAATGACAAAATGACAAAATCAATAGCGCAACACATCAAACGAATGGATAACAACTTTCATATTCCTGACTTGGTACAGGCATTTGTTTGTGTAAATCGGTGGATTAAAACTGGTTTTATAGCTAGTTTCATCTCTCGCTTGTATGACAATTCCATTTTATTGACAACGATGTCTGAACAAAATAAACAGACATAGTAGGAAAGATGTCAAATATAGGAGTATAGCAGTTAACCTTAAAACACTAAATTTTTTTTATGATGAAAGGGATTCTTTAACACATGCTCTATATTGGAGCGGATACATTAGGTGGGCTAGCACCTAAATATATCGAGCCATTGTTTATTTAAAAAAAAATATAGCATTGACTCTAAGGTTTGGTTTAATAAAAAGATTAACATTTATTTTATTTTCACCGTTCACGTCTCTTCAATTCTTTTTATCCCTTCTATATATGAACCATTACTATAACGTTTGCTATAATAAACTTTTTTCATCTGCGCCTCACTGGTTAGTCTTGTGTGGACGTAACGCACGTCTGACGTATTAGGTTTTTTGTTACACCTAGTACCTTTTGTTGGCTATTATTCGTTTGTTTCTCTGTCCCATATTTTCTCCCATTTATTTGTATTGTAGTCCTGTCATGTAATGTTGTCATTTTTATGTTATTATTAACATTGCCATTAAAACGGGAGGTTTGGCATGCCACAAAACCAGGTTCACCTCCTCCCCCCCTCCCCCCCCCCCCAATTTATCTTGAAATGCCCTGTACCAAGTCAGGAAAATGGCTATAGTTATATTATAGTTCGTTTCTGTGTGTGTTACATTTTAATGTTGTGTTTCTATTGAGTCGTAGTTCTCTTATATTTAATGCGTTTTCCTCAGTTTTAGTTTGTAACCCGGATTTGTTTTTTCCCTTATCGATTTATGAATTTCGAACAGCCGTATACTACTGTTGCCATTATTTTGCAATATTCAAACTCAACTCTAACGGGGTTTTTTAAATCTCTCCTCGTGTCAAAATATTCCTACCACTCCTCGTCAAATGAAAAATCAGTATTTTCCTACTATTTTACATTGTACATGACTCCCCGTGCACTATAAAATGCTGCAAATGAAAAATATTCTATTGTAGATTAAATTAGATATAATTAATAATGATAGTGAAATCTAAAAAAAAAAAAGGCACAAACGAAGTGTACAATCATTTGAGTCAATTTCCATTAGATAAGAACATATGAAAACAAATCATGAGTACTTGTGTTTGTCGTATTATTATAAATCTAACAAGAAAATACAAAAAATTAAACAGCTTAACTTAAGTTCAGAATACGAAAACGATACGATAGTGGTACATACATGGGAGTGGAGAAGAGAATTGATAATGGTACATACATGGGAGTGGAGAAGAGAATTGATAATGGTACATACATGGGAGTGGAGACGAGAATTGATAATGGTACATACATGGGAGTGGAGAAGAGAATTGATAATGGTACATACATGGGAGTGGAGAAGAGAATTGATAATGGTACATACATGGGAGTGGAGACGAGAATTGATAATGGTACATACATGGGAGTGGAGAAGAGAATTGATAATGGTACATACATGGGAGTGGAGAAGAGAATTGATAATGGTACATACATGGGAGTGGACAAGAGAATTGGAAATTGGAAACGTGTAGGTAAAATAATACTTAATGTTTCAGTTTTCCGGAACCTTCAGTCCCTTTTATTATCAATATTCATTAATTCAGTTCTATAATTATAACAAGAGGCTGTCACAACGACAGCAAACCGGATTTATTAACATTTATTTGTGTCCTGGCAATATCACAAGAACCATTATTGATGAATGGTGAAAGTGAAAATCGTCAATATCAAATTTGACCTCCATTTTGTCATCAGTATCAACATATTAAAATTTGAAAAGCTTAGATTGAATGGTTCATGAGTAAATGCAATAAAGTGAATAGAAACGCCATTTTACGATCTTTCAAGAACCATAACTCCTGAACGGTAAAAGTCAAAATCTTCATTATTGAACTTGACCTCTATTTTGTCATCAGTAACAACATATAAAAATTTCAAAAGCTTTGGTTGAATGGTTCATGAGAAAATGCATGGACACGACTGGAAACACCATTTCTCAATCTTTCAAGAACCATAACTCCTGAACGGTAAAAGTCAAAATCGTCATTATTGAACTTGACCTCCATTTTGTCATCAGTAACAACATATTAAAATTTGGGAAGCTTTGGAAGAACAGTTCATGCGTAAATGCACGGACACGACTGGAAAAACCATTTTTCAATCTTTCAAGAACCATAACTCCTGAACGGTAAAAGTCAAAATCGCCATTATTGAACTTGACCTTCATTTAGTTGTCAGTAACAACATATTAAAATTTTAAAAGCCTTGGTTGAACGGTTCATGAGTTAATAGATATAGGAAGATGTGGTGTGAGTGCCAATGAGACAACTCTCCATACAAATAACAATTTAAAAAGTAAACCATTATGCACGGACAACATTTGATTGCCGCCCGCCTGGCCGCCCGCTCGCCCGCCCGACCGCCCGGCCGCCCGCCGTACATCCCCAAATCAATAACCGACATTTTTGTCACAAAAATCCGGTTAAAAATGTTCGAAAAGTTTATTTATCATTGTCTTTTGTTAAATGAAACGATTTGAAATATATAAGTTAGCACATACTCACAAACTCTCTTTCAATCAAATATATAAGTTAGCACATACTCACAAACTCTCTTCCAATCAAACATATAAGTAAGCACATACTCACAAACTCTCTTCCAACCAAATTGTATTAACTTTCCTTCTAGTATTCATAGTACATACTTTTCAGTATACTTAGTAACCATGAAAGAATGAACACAAGAGTGAGATTTCATTGTATTGTAATGAAGATCTTAAAGCAAAAATTACCACGAGCTATTTTGGAATAAAATGATGTGTCCAAAATCAAAAATAAAAAAGAGTCAGTTTTCCTATTGATCAATCTCAATATTTTTGACAATTGCAAGTTTGTTTTTCAATTAAATGCAGAATTACAAATATATTTCAAATATCTTGATTAGAGTACAAAGCTATCTTATGGTAATTTACCATCCATACATTTTTATATACGAATAATGATATGTTTTACCATGAATTGAAAGTCTGTGACAATGTCTGAAGGTGAGGGTACTACTTTTATATATGCCTGCTTATGGTCAATTTATTTTTTCATCTTATAAAGAGGAACATGTAGCAAAACACTGCTTTATATCCATATACATACTAACGCCAGCAGCTACCATTTTCCCCTTCTGGAGTAAGAGCCTTTTTACTATTGTATCAATGAGTATATTTACAAAATATAAAACTTAGTTGATGAACTCAATTCTACAGGCACCTGTGCTACAAATAGTCTACCGAAATAATCTATCAATAACCAATTAAAAGATTTCTACAGGTTTGAATATGTGCTAAATAAGATTGTCTATGAAAAGGTTTATGCTCTGAAATAAAGTGCTCGGGGCAAATCCCTCTTTCTAAATTTCATAGTACATACCTATTCATAAACTAGCCGATGACCATTTTTTTTAACCATATTAGTAATTTTTATAAAATGAAATCACGTTAATAATTGATTGATATCAAATTCAAAGACGTATTTGTACTGTCGAAGATGTTAATATGTTTTCAATTGGTCAGACAATACTTAGTCAAGTTTTATCTAACCTATAACTTTCATTTATCATAATTCAGACAAGCAACAGTACTCATATTTTTTTTTCGGAAATTTACTCAGGGGATTTTTACACTTTGTAAGTGCAGTAACTAAGACTTCGCATTCTTAATTGATCCACCATGAAAAGTCATAGCATTGTATAGTGAATAAACTCATCATAGACACCATGATTCAAATTGTGTATGCAAGACGCGCGTTCGTCTACGTATGACTCATCAGTGACGCTGAAATAAAAATAAATAAAAAGGCCAAATACAGTTATACTTTGGTGATGACCCAATATTCTGAAAGATTTTACAAAATACAGCCAAGGTAAACTCATATATTCCGGGGGAAAAAAATCATAAGTATTTTGAAAAATTCTAAGTTCTGTAAACTAGATGGGAAAGCGCTGATTCTCCATTGGACGAGAAGGTGTCAATATGTCTTTTTTGATGTATTACTAACGAACTTGTGAATTCAACTGATGGATAATTACCCGAAAACAATCTTTCAAATACATTCTATAGAAACCATTCGGAAAAAATGCGGTCACAATTTCCTATGTAGGTTCAGAGGGAGAAGATTTTTGAAAATTTACGATGACGGTTGTGAAGAGATAACAATGACTCGAAATTGCCATGTGTACAATGTAAGCCTAAACGATAGCTGTCTAAATATTGCAGTGTATGAACTTCAGAAGGAGATAAAAGAGTGACGAAAGATACTAAAGGGACAGTCAAACTCATAAATCGAAAATAAACTGAGAACGCCATGGCTTAAAATGAAAAAGATAAACAGACAAACAATAGTACACATGACACAACATAGAAAACTAAAGAATAAACAACACGAACCCCACCAAAAACTACAGGTGATCTCAGGTGCTCCGGACGGGTAAGCAGATCCTGCTCCACATGTGGCACCCGTCGTGTTGCTTATGTGATAACAGATCCGGTAAATTCGGTAGGTCACATTCATGAAAGGGAATGGGATTGTAGTTACGACGTAAGGAACATATCCGATATCATTTGTGAAACGGTTATTCCATAACAGTCAACCAACTCGTGATGGCGTCCGTAAGATTTACGAAGGGATGATGTCAGCTTCACCATTTGAAACTCTTGGTTTAATAGCTTCCTTGTGAGCAGCAACCCGCTATCAAGAAAATCAGGATAGGAAATGCAAGCACGGGAATATCGTATCGATTGGGAGATATATACCCCGTATGCAGGTGCTGCTGGAATGTTGCTACTTAGAAATGGAAAGTTCACAATTGGAAAGCTGAAATCATCTCTTTTGTGGTAAAGTTTCGTTTTCAACCTACCCTCATTGTCAATTGGTAGATGTAAGTCAAGATATGAGGCCGACTTAACTGTATCTGTAGAATCCTTTATCTCTAGTTCGATGGGATAGATGCGTTCCACATAGTCACCAAATTTTAAATTGAGATAAACGTTGTATAAATCTATCAAAATATATTTCCGACCTCCCTTTTCCTCAAACAATTAATTGATGTATCTTGATATGTCAATGCAATGTTACAAAATTATACAAGGCGTCATCTTCTAGGGAATACATGCTTACTCGCGTTGAAATTCGTAGTTAAAATATAGGAAAATATCACTAGTACAGCACGTATAAACCTTTTGTCAGAGAAACGGGATCCAGAATACTAAAGCTGCATCTTATTTATGAATTTGCCTCACATTTCTATAGGGTTAGATTTTCTAAATTCATACTGGACCCGTCCCCCTTTTATTTGTTAACGGTAACATCACGTTCCTGACCAGCTCAAAACATTCTACCTCGGGTCACCCTGACCTGCCGTATTAATGGTTATTGTATCATTGACCATACATTTGTTAATGTTAATTGTCTCATTGGTCGTACACTTTGTTCATACAGAAATTGTGTCAATGAAATTATTATTTGAACAAAAAGACAGATTTAATGGATTAATTTGTAATAACAAGATGAAGGCGTTGCTATAATGAGAGGCTGTAATCTAATAACGGGTCGATAAACGTCATATTTGTATACGATATATTTCTAATGGTATTTTGATTTCCAATTATGTATTTAATGGGCTTCATATAGCTTCTTCCTTAAGCTAATGTTAAATTGTTTATACTTAATTTATCTATTTTTTAAATTCTTTCTATCTAGAAGGTTTTGAGTTAACAGACACATTCATTTTTGTACACTCCTGTGTGTATTTATATGGCAATCAAATAAAGGCAACAGTAGTATACCGCTGTTCAAAACTCATAAATCCATGGACATAAAACAAAATCGGGGTAACAAACTAAAACTGAGGGAAACGCATTAAATATAACAGAAAGATAGCTTGTCGAACTGTGTGTAGTTCTATGGCGTTAATAGACATCATATTATATCAGATTAAAATAACAGGCAACAGTAGTATACCGCTGTTCGAAAGTCATAAATCGTATACCGCTGTTCGAAAGTCATAAATCGTATACCGCTGTTCGAAAGTCATAAATCGATTAAGAGAAAACAAATCCGGGTTACAAACTAAAACTGAGAGAAACACATCAAATATAAAAGCAAAACAACGAAACAACAGATACACTAAAATGCAACAAAAAACCAAACGACAATGCAACACACCCAGAAACAAACTATAAGATAACAGTTGCCATTTTCCTGACTTGGTACAGAACACTCTAAGAAAAATGGTGTTTTGAACTTGGTTTTGTAGTTAGCCAAACCTCCCGCTTTTATGGCAATGTTAACTATAACACTAAAATGACAACTTTACATGACAGGACTACATTGTGTATTTACCCGTTTGCATTTAAATTGCAAAACAAAATTATCTAATAAACTTTCTTTTCCTTTAATTTATTGCATAAAATATATCATTAATAAACATATTTTTTTAAATCTGTTGGTAATTCTATGACATAAAAAATACATTACAACTAAATAACATTTTGTGCTTACCTATTTGTAGATGAAGATTATCTAACATTTCACTAAGAACAGCACAATTAAGAATTAGTATGAAACACAGAAAGAACATTGTCATGCGATTATACATATCCACATAGGGCACACTATTATGGGTTTATACTGATCCACAGAAAGCACACTCTTATGGGTTTATACTGATCCACTGAAAGCACACTCTTATGGATTTATACTGATCCACAGAAAACACATCTCGTGATATTAAACAGATCTACAGGAAGCATTCATTTTCTCATGACTTTATACAGATCCATAGAACGTTAATCCTTGTGCAATTATACATATTTACAATACTCTCATCACCATATGATATTTGATAAAGTTAGTCAGTTTAAGACACAATGACTTTTAACTGACTATGACGATGGATTTTAATTATCGGGTATTCATACTTCATTGAACAATTGATAATGGTAAACTATTTTGTTATGGGAAATCAATTGCAGATAAAGTTTAGGCTGATGGAGAAATTATATAATCGCAATTAAATATGAATAACTGTGTTGAAAACCGCTAATTTATTTTTTATTATATCTTCTCTTAGAGGACGACCATTTGATTTTATATGGATTGATATACGAAAATTTTGAAAATGAATATCTTGACCAGAAATAACTGAAAATAAATAATTCTGTCATTGAAAGGATAAAGGATGTTCAGCAACACAATAAAAATAAATTGAGCATCCACAGCAACACACGAGTTAGATATTTAATCCGTTAAATTCCTAGTCAATTTATACCTCAAATGCACTAATGATAGTCTGATGAACCGAAATATAAAGACTAAAACAATACGAGACGTTTTCATTTACTGGTATATGCAATTATCGCTATTTTGTGCATTTTTCCTTTGATCTTTTTTGTGATAATTTGTTCATAGCATGCTACTCGCTTGAGATGGAAAATTATCGCTAGAAAATAAGGAGGCACGTAACGTTGTTAAGGAAATTGACATGAAATTGACTTCGTCGTCATAGGTAAAACAGAGATAAACGGATTATCATTGGACATCTCAAATCGTTTGCTTTTCTCGCTGAGATGACCAACGATAATATATAAATATAGTGTGAGAAGGTTATATCACACCATGTTGTTGGTCTCAAGTTAAGGTGGCTGGGGTAACTACCTGTATCTTGGATTTTTTTTTTTTAATTCTTTCTATCTAGAAGGTTTTGAGTTAACAGACACATTCATTTTTGTACACTCCTGTGTGTATTTATATGGCAATCAAATAAATGCAACAGTAGTATACTGCTGTTCAAAACTCGTAAATCCATGGACAAAAAACAAAATCCAGGTAACAAACTAACACTGAGGGAAACGCATTAAATATATCAGAAAGATCGCTGAGATAACCAACGATAATATATAAATATAGTGTGAGAAGGTTATATCACACCATGTTGTTTGTCTCACGTTAGGGTGGCTTGGGTAACTACCTGTATCTTGGATTTTGAAGAAGCAGATTACAATTGATCTAGATCTTTGGTGAAATGTGCAAGTTTTGAATATAGTATGTATTTCATGTTAATATTATTTTATGTACTGTTATCATATTTACGGCTTCATTTTTTATTAAAAAAAAAACCTACATTTTTGTCCGAACCATTTTTTCAAACTTTGCAACATAAGGGGAGATAACTCAGGAAAAGTAATTTTGATAATAGAAAGTCTTGTGAATTTACCTATTTTAATATTAGCAAGAAAACAAATCCGTTGATTCATTGTTTTTCTTTCTCTTATCTAAAACATGTTATAAGAGATATCTTCTCACATTTTATCTTTATTCATATATTTATGTATATTTTTTTTATCTAATGTAATATCATATTAGTGCGGGGAAGACATCATTACATACTTTGTATTATACTTGTTATTGATTTTCCTAATTTAATAAAAACTATAACCTATTTCATATCATACAATTCTTTGATGTAGTTTCTTTTTATCACACAAAATCTGATGTTATCATGCATAATCTATATAATATCTCACGATATTGCACAACTAGTAACGTAAAACAAGTCCGCTGATCCATACGTTTTAGTAAATTTTAGAAAAAAGCATGCTAAAACTACATCTTGCAAATTATTCAATATTCTATGGATTTAAACTAGGACCTTTAACCACCTCAACTATTACTATGACGTAAGTAGGTTATACAACATATTATCGGAGGGAAATATAATCGGCAAGAGATACAACTGAAAGAATATATAACCAGATAGACCTTCTATTGGAGGAATATATAATTCGAGAGAGATGTAATCGAAATAATATACAATTAGGTACATGAAAAAGTTGAAGAGATAAACAATCGAAAGTTGATATAACAAGAGATATAAATTATCTGAGGAAGAAAAAGTTGGAGGAAGATAATCAAAAGTGGACACATTAGAGGGATATATAAGTGGAGCATAAGAATCCAAAGAACCTACATCCAGAGGGACATATTATCGGAGGAAGATTAAATTAAAGAAAGCTAAAAAATCGAAAGTAGATACATTAGAGGGACATATTATCGGAGGAAGATTAAATTAAAGAAAGCTAAAAAATCGAAAGTAGATACATTAGAGGGACATATTATCGGAGGAAGATTAAATTAAAGAAAGCTAAAAAATCGAAAGTAGATACATTAGAGGGACATATTATCGGAGGAAGATTAAATTAAAGAAAGCTAAAAAATCGAAAGTAGATACATTAGAGGGACATATTATCGGAGGAAGATTAAATTAAAGAAAGCTAAAAAATCGAAAGTAGATACATTTGAGGGACATATTATCGGAGGAAGATTAAATTAAAGAAAGTTAAAAAAATCGAAAGTAGATACATTAGAGGGATACATTATCGGAGGAAGATTAAATTAAAGAAAGCTAAAAAATCGAAAGTAGATACATTAGAGGGACATATTATCGGAGGAAGATTAAATTAAAGAAAGTTAAAAAAATCGAAAGTAGATACATTAGAGGATCCATACATTATCGGAGGAAGATTAAATTAAAGAAAGCTAAAAAAATCGAAAGTAGATACATTAGAGGGACATATTATCGGAGGAAGATTAAATTAAAGAAAGCTAAAAAATCGAAAGTAGATACATTAGAGGGATATATTATCGGAGGAAGATTAAATTAAAGAAAGCTAAAAAATCGAAAGTAGATACATTAGAGGGACATATTATCGGAGGAAGATTAAATTAAAGAAAGCTAAAAAATCGAAAGTAGATACATTAGAGGGATATATTATCGGAGGAAGATTAAATTAAAGAAAGCTAAAAAAAAAATCGAAAGTAGATACATTAGAGGGACATATTATCGGAGGAAGATTAAATTAAAGAAAGTTAAAAAAAATCGAAAGTAGATACATTAGAGGGATACATTATCGGAGGAAGATTAAATTAAAGAAAGCTAAAAAAATCGAAAGTAGATACATTAGAGGGACATATTATCGGAGGAAGATTAAATTAAAGAAAGCTAAAAAATCGAAAGTAGATACATTAGAGGGACATATTATCGGAGGAAGATTAAATTAAAGAAAGCTAAAAAATCGAAAGTAGATACATTAGAGGGACATATTATCGGAGGAAGATTTACTCGAAAAGAGATAGAATCGAAAGTAGATACTATAAGAGGTACATATTATAGAAACAAGATATAGTTGGTGAAAAATACAATCGGAAGTCGATACAACTAGAGGGACATATTATTGGAGTTAGATTTTATTGGAGAGAGATAGAATCGAAAGTTGAGACAACCAGAGGGACATATTATCAGATGAAGATTGATTGGAGACGGATATATACGATCGAAAGTAGATATAACCGTAGGATATTAATATCAATGGAAGATATAATTGGAGAGAGATAGTATTGGAAGTATATACAACCATATTTTTGAGGGCAGATATACTAGGAGAGGAATACGATTGAAAGTAGATATAACCTGAGGAATGTAATTGGAAAAAGATCGAAACGAAAGTAGATTCAACCCGAGGAATGTAATTGGAGAAAGATGAAATCGAAAGTGGATACAATCAGAGGGATATTTTATTGGTGAAAGATTCAATTGAAGAGGAATACGATTGAAAGAAGAAACAACCAGCGGCACATGTTATTGGAGAAAGATATAATTGGAGAGAGATACGATCGGAAGAAGGGACAGCGAGAGTGACATATTATCAAATAAAGATAGGGGGCATACCATCAGATTAAGATATAAGTGGAGAGGGATATGAATTAAAGATCGAAAGAAGATACAATCAATGGGAAATTTTATTGGAGGAAGATTCAAATTAAGAGAGATACAAACGAAAGCAGATACAACCAGAGGGGTATGTTATCGGAGAGATATATAATGAGAGGGATACGATCAAAAGATTATATAACCAGAGGAAAATGTAAATGGAGAAAGATGAAATCGAAGAAGATTCCATCAGAGGGATATATTATATAATAAAGATTTAATTGGATATAGAAACTATCGATAGTAGATTCAACCAGAGAGACATATTATGAGAGGAAGATAACATCGAAAGTAGATTCAACCAGAGAGACATATTATGAGAGGAAGATAACATCGAAAGTAGACTATAAACAGAGGACATATTAATTTAAGATTAAAATAATTCAAGACATATTGTGTGGTATAAAACAGGCCGCATATGGTAACGGTTTTGCTAATTGTTGAAGGTTGTACGGGTACCTTTAGATGCTAATACCAACGTTGTTTTTACAGTTCAGTTGTCTCATAGGCAATCATTCCGCAACTCCTTTATACTAAATAATTCAAGAAATCTTATGTGGAATCAAATCGGCCGCAGGGGAAAAAACAGTAAACGAGGTCTGGCAAGACAATACAAACCGCCGGCATTTTTAATATTGGCAAGTAGGTGTTCTTCTGGTAACAGAAGTAACAAAAGTTCCTCTAAGGAAAATTAGAGTGAACGAGGAGCACGAACCCACACTGACGCTAGGCCATAACTCGAATAACGCTTCCTCGGTACTCGGAGGATAAAATTCAAAACTGGTAACAGTGATGAACCGGCCGCTCTGGTAAACAAGAGAAAGCCGTTTATAAAAAACACAACTTCCCTGTGGTACCACAGTAGAATATTTTAACATATGGTCTAACGTAGAATTATAGGGTCATGACCCCCTGTCATCTTGCAAGATCCCGCCAAATGAGAAGGTCTATACACTCTCATTCCTAACGAAACGAGTTTACTACACCGTACTGAAATATAATTTATATTAGGAAATACTCGACGGTCCGTTTTGCCTGAATAAATCTCTATCTTGAGCTTTTATATTTGGATGACAAATTACAAGGCCATGATTTTCATTCTTCTTGAATATTATATTGAACAGCTGCATTAACTCGTTTACGAGTCGAATTGATAGCCACCTGATTTTCTGAAAAGTGCCAGTATCTACGAGGCAAAATTTCACTCCACACCAAGGAGAGATTTGGCAGTAACACATGTAATTGCATAA
This sequence comes from Mytilus edulis, assembly GCF_963676685.1. Classification (NCBI taxonomy): domain Eukaryota; kingdom Metazoa; phylum Mollusca; class Bivalvia; order Mytilida; family Mytilidae; genus Mytilus; species Mytilus edulis. Next base: position 99,309,196 of record NC_092346.1, read on the forward strand.
TGTCCAACCTTATCTGATCAATAAGCTTTTTTCCTTTGATTAAACCCAAAACTTAGAACCCAAATGTATGATCAAAATTTGTGGAGGTGGATAACATCTAAGATTCTCTTCAACTGAAGGAAACATTTCTTTTTTTCATTGTCATCCCTAGCTGGCCATACCAATGAAAATTATAACCTTTTGACTGTTCTCAAGTTTTGACCACCTGGTCTTTTCTTCACGCTTCTGGCCACCCAACATGCTTCCCGTTCAAACGTTAGAAAATTTAGAAGTGACGTCACAATACGGTAACGTCACGTGACAGACAAGATCAAAGTTCAGAATGCAAAGAAAAAAGGGGGGACTCCAAAATAAATGCGGAATTTTAACTTTTATTAAACCTGTATTATCAGTAAACCAATAAACATTATTATGAGAGGAAGATAACATAGAAAGTAGACTATAAACAGAGGACATATTATGAGAGGAAGATAACATCGAAAGTAGACAATAAACAGAGGACATATTATGAGGGGAAGATAACATAGAAAGTAGACTATAAACAGAGGACATATTATGAGAGGAAGATAACATAGAAAGTAGACTATAAACAGAGGACATGTTATGAGAGGAAGATAACATAGAAAGTAGACTATAAACAGAGGACATGTTATGAGAGGAAGATAACATAGAAAGTAGACTATAAACAGAGGACATGTTATGAGAGGAAGATAACATAGAAAGTAGACTATAAACAGAGGACATGTTATGAGAGGAAGATAACATAGAAAGTAGACTATAAACAGAGGACATGTTATGAGAGGAAGATAACATAGAAAGTAGACTATAAACAGAGGACATGTTATGAGAGGAAGATAACATAGAAAGTAGACTATAAACAGAGGACATGTTATAAGAGGAAGATAACATAGAAAGTAGACTATAAACAGAGGACATATTATGAGAGGAAGATAACATAGAAAGAAGACTATAAACAGAGGACATATTATGAGAGGAAGATAACATAGAAAGTAGACTATAAACAGAGGACATATTATGAGAGGAAGATAACATAGAAAGTAGACTATAAACAGAGGACATATTATGAGAGGAAGATAACATAGAAAGTAGACTATAAACAGAGGACATATTATGAGAGGAAGATAACATAGAAAGTAGACTATAAACAGAGGACATATTATGAGAGGAAGATAACATAGAAAGTAGACTATAAACAGAGGACATGTTATGAGAGGAAGATAACATAGAAAGTAGACTTTAAACAGAGGACATGTTATGAGAGGAAGATAACATAGAAAGTAGACTATAAACAGAGGACATGGTATGAGAGGAAGATAACATAGAAAGTAGACTATAAACAGAGGACATGGTATGAGAGGAAGATAACATAGAAAGTAGACTATAAACAGAGGACATGGTATGAGAGGAAGATAACATAGAAAGTAGACTATAAACAGAGGACATATTATGAGAGGAAGATAACATAGAAAGTAGACTATAAACAGAGGACATATTATGAGAGGAAGATAACATAGAAAGTAGACTATAAACAGAGGACATATTATGAGAGGAAGATAACATAGAAAGTAGACTATAAACAGGGGACATATTATCGGAGGAAGATAACATAGAAAGTAGACTATAAACAGAGGACATATTATGAGAGGAAGATAACATAGAAAGTAGACTATAAACAGAGGACATATTATCGGAGGAAGATAACATAGAAAGTGGACTTTAAACAGAGGACATATTATGATAGGAAGATAACATAGAAAGTAGACTATAAACAGAGGACATGTTATGAGAGGAAGATAACATAGAAAGTAGACTATAAACAGAGGACATATTATGAGAGGAAGATAACATAGAAAGTAGACTATAAACAGAGGACATATTGTGAGAGGAAGATAACATAGAAAGTAGACTATAAACAGAGGACATATTGTGAGAGGAAGATTACATAGAAAGTAGACTTTAAACAGAGGACATATTATGAGAGGAAGATAACATAGAAAGTAGACTATAAACAGAGGACATGTTATGAGAGGAAGATAACATAGAAAGTAGACTATAAACAGAGGACATATTATGAGAGGAAGATAACATAGAAAGTAGACTATAAACAGAGGACATATTGTGAGAGGAAGATAACATAGAAAGTAGACTATAAACAGAGGACATATTGTGAGAGGAAGATTACATAGAAAGTAGACTATAAACAGAGGACATATTATGAGAGGAAGATAACATAGAAAGTAGACTTTAAACAGAGGACATATTATGAGAGGAAGATAACATCGAAAGTAAACTATAAACAGAGGACATATTATGAGAGGAAGATAACATAGAAAGTAAACTATAAACAGAGGACATATTGTGAGAGGAAGATAACATAGAAAGTAGACTTTAAACAGAGGACATATTATGAGAGGAAGATAACATAGAAAGTAGACTATAAACAGAGGACATATTATGAGAGGAAGATAACATAGAAAGTAGACTATAAACAGAAGACATATTATGAGAGGAAGATAACATAGAAAGTAGACTATAAACAGAGGACATATTATGAGAGGAAGATAACATAGAAAGTAGACTATAAACAGACTATAAACAGAGGACATATTATGAGAGGAAGATAACATAGAAAGTAGACTATAAACAGAGGACATATTATGAGAGGAAGATAACATAGAAAGTAGACTATAAACAGAGGACATATTATGAGAGGAAGATAACATAGAAAGTAGACTATAAACAGAGGACATATTATGAGAGGAAGATAACATAGAAAGTAGACTATAAACAGAGGACATATTATGAGAGGAAGATAACATAGAAAGTAGACTATAAACAGAGGACATGTTATGAGAGGAAGATAACATAGAAAGTAGACTATAAACAGAGGACATATTATGAGAGGAAGATAACATAGAAAGTAGACTATAAACAGAGGACATATTATGAGAGGAAGATAACATAGAAAGTAGACTATAAACAGAGGACATATTATGAGAGGAAGATAACATAGAAAGTAGACTTTAAACAGAGGACATATTATGAGAGGAAGATAACATAGAAAGTAGACTTTAAACAGAGGACATATTATGAGAGGAAGATAACATAGAAAGTAGACTTTAAACAGAGGACATATTATGAGAGGAAGCTAACATAGAAAGTAGACTATAAACAGAGGACATATTATGAGAGGAAGATAACATAGAAAGTAGACTTTAAACAGAGGACATATTATGAGAGGAAGATAACATAGAAAGTAGACTATAAACAGAGGACATATTATGAGAGGAAGATAACATAGAAAGTAGACTATAAACAGGGGACATATTATGTGAGGAAGATAACATAGAAAGTAGACTATAAACAGGGGACATGTTATGAGAGGAAGATAACATAGAAAGTAGACTATAAACAGAGGACATATTATGAGAGGAAGATAACATAGAAAGTAGACTATAAACAGAGGACATATTATCGGAGGAAGATAACATAGAAAGTAGACTTTAAACAGAGGACATATTATGAGAGGAAGATAACATAGAAAGTAGACTATAAACAGAGGACATATTATGAGAGGAAGATAACATAGAAAGTAGACTATAAACAGAGGACATATTATGAGAGGAAGATAACATAGAAAGTAGACTTTAAACAGAGGACATATTATCGGAGGAAGATGTTATTGGAGAAAGAGGAAATCGAAAGTAGATACAATTAGAGGGGCATTTTATTAGAGGAAGATATTATTGGAGAAAGGGGAAATCGAAAGTAGAAACAATAAGAAGGGCATGTTATTAGAGGAAGGTATAATTGGAAAGAAATGCAATCAAAAGTAGATACCAGCTGATAAAAATCAGTCCTTTCGCACTGTTCCACTAGTTAAGCCTCGGCGACAAAAATATTGACAACAGAGTAAAGTTAAAAACAGGATTTTATAATTGGTCTAAAATGATATAAGATACCTTTTGTTTCTTTTTTATTTATATTTTTAAATATTTGATTAGGACAAATTAGTAAATAAGAATGTCCAAGATGGTGTCTAACATAAATGCTTAGATGAATGCTCGATATAGGATTTCTATCTAAATTAAATGTTTTATTTATATTGGAATGCTCAACCATCGAGAAACCTGACTTCGTACGGTTCCTCTATCCTGAATCCGACTTGACCGTCCATAAAGTAATGAAGATGTGGTAGTTGTATAACAACGAACTTTCCTGGTCTGACATCTTCCCATGTGAAGTAAGGTTCTGGTTTGTCGTAGTCGAGGTAGAAGGTCAAAAACGATTCCTTACTATTTATATCCTACAATAATGAGTAATGTTTTAAACATGTCATCTGTATTATGAAAGTATTGAAGAATTACACTGAAAAGTTAAATATCAATTGACAGCTAAAAGTATTAAGAAGATCAATCAAACCTCATTACTATATTTGTAAGCCTTTCATCTGTATATGTGTAAGCGTCAATTGTATGTCCGGCAATAAATATGTGTCCTTTCATCATATATTTGTCCTAGTCTACACAGTCCCCCGCAAAGTTAAACGCCACCTATTTTTTTCGATTTCCTTAAAATTAATATCAGGTATTCCTCGAAAAAGAGAAAACATTAAAGCAGCGATTTGGCTAACATGTACTATAAACAAACCATAACTTAATTTAGGTAACTTATGAAGTTTCTTATGCATTTACATTTTGTGTTCATAGAAAAGTGCAAATTACACAAATCAGAAACGGAAAAAAAGTTTTTACCAGAATTAATCATCCAATATCATTAAAATTCTCTACAAACAATCTTTGGAATATTCGGCAACTTTAATGTCAAAATTTGAGACAATTGGATGTGTAACCACCTATTCTAGTAGAGTTCCATAACACGGCGTCTCATACTCTGTACAAGCCACCAGCACCGAATGGAGTCGTTTAGAAAATTTTATTTTGATCATAGTCAATTTTTTCCGCTTAACTCATATTCTGCCGTCTACAGAAACCGAATCTCATCTGAGCAATGCTTTTTTTTTGCCAGCTTCTTATGTTCAAGTGTCGATGGTCATTAGCCCATTTAAACCTGATTATACGGTGCCTGGTTGTTAGGGCAGGTCTCCTGACAACACGATGTGTTCTTATATTGCCTCTATGAAGTCGATAGACCAATGTTCGAACACTAACAAGACCACCTGTAGGGCAGCGGTGTCTAAGCTGTAGGCAGGAGAAAATAGGTTGGATTGAGCATGATCAATACGCAGTCTGTTATCACGAAGGGTAGTTAAACGGGATCTACCGGACCTTGGTCTATCATTTATAGTTCCTGTTTCAACGTCTGTTTAAAAGTCTGTTTAAAAGTCTGCCAATAACGCATTGATAAACATTGAAATGGTTACCTATATGTTCCTAGAGCTCCTATCGGCATTTGACATGCCAATTGTTTGCCAACGTTCTGTCACAGATAAGTTACGCCATATTACAAAATGACTTAATGGAGGTCAAATGCCACCAGTACGCGAAACAATAGGAAGATGATTTAAAGGTATCGAAACAGTATATTTGTAAAGTTGAAGCTGACCTTTGATAAAAATTGCCAGTTATATTTCAGTGGTGCTCAACTTTTGGCGGACTATAGACGTCACAAATCTATGGGTTTTTTTCTTAAATCTGTGTCCTTTTCAATTAAGGTATGCACTGTCCTATTTGTTGTCGCCATATATACTATAACAAAGTCTCATTAGTCATACCAATTTTTTTGGTAGGTCGTTACATCAGTAAAGAAGTTTTGAAAACAAACACGGTTAAATAGACTTGAGTATCATCACGTCAAAAGACACAGATCAGAGAGCCGGATCAAGATTTGACTCTTATAAAAACAAGAATGTGTCCATAGTACACGGATGCCCCACTCGCACTATCATTTTCTATGTTCAGTGGACCGTGAAATTGGGGTCAAAATTATAATTTGGAATTATGATTAGAAAGATCATATCATAGGGAACATGTGTACTAAGTTTCAAGTTGATGTAACTTTAACTTCATCAAAAACTACCTTGACCAAAAACGTTAACCTGAACTTCGCACTATCAGTTTCTATGTTCAGTGGACCATGAAATTGGGGTCAAAATTATTTGGCATTAAAATTAGAAAGATCATATCATGGGGAACATGTGTACTAAGTTTCAAGTTGATTGGACTTCAACTTCTTCAAAAACTACCTTGACCAAAAACTTTAACCTGAAGCGAACGGACGGACGCACGGACGAACGGAGGCACAGACCAGAAAACATAATGCCCCTCTACTATCGTAGGTGGGGCATAAAAAATGACAAACAATAAATTCTAAACGTTATAAGTGTGCTTTTTGTGTTGTTATTTTTCTTATGAACGGAACTAAGATTCATGAAATAATATCGTAGAATAATATAAAGTAAAGAAACTCGGATAGAAAAGTGAAAAAAATATAAAATTCATGTTTTAAATATGAATTTGTAATTTAAGTTGAAGATAACACATACGGAATGAATGAACATGGCGAAAACAAACTCATACATAATAGAAAATAACATTTGATCCAATGAAAAAGTGCTTCCACTTAACAAATTCAGTTACTCACTTAAAACTACAACAGTGTAAATGAATATACACTGAACTTTTATGTTAACAACTATGCTTATAGAGGTCACGCATTATTTACAAGTTTCTAGTTTGTCAGTATGTTGTTTTGTTCTTAAATGCCCAAGGAAGAGGGGGTTGGTTGTCTGAAAACCCGGTCGCATTCTGTATATGTCCATCCGAAGTCAGGAGCCTGTAATTTACTAGTTGTCTTTGTTGCTTTGTGTCATATTTTATATTTGACCTATAATTGCTAACTTCTATGTCAACTGATCTCTTTGGGGAAGTCGTTTTGTTGGCAATCATATACCACTTCTTTTACTTTTTTTATATAAAGATAAAATAAATACCAAAATAAATATTGCATGGCGAAATACATAAGGATGATATCCTTCAATGTAAGCCAGAAAAACAGCATCAAATCTAGGAGCTGGAGAGAGAGTATCCAATGAACAGATAACATCCTTTCCTGGAAACAGGTTCTTGGTCTTAGTTTTGGCCGATTCGTACAATGTACTTGTGAGTGGTATCTTAGGAAGATTATCTGCTTCTACCAATGGCCGTTGTACATGTTTTTCATTGTAGTTAGCGTTTTGATCAGTTTCACCACACATCTTTTTATGAGTTTTCCAGTCAGCCTTTTGACATTTTTTAGAACAATACAAAACTTGTTTACAAGTTGAACATCTCTTAGCTTCCCCTTTACCACACACAAAGCATCCTCTGTCTAATTTCTGTGATTCCATTAGCTGTAACATACAAATAAGTCATGACAAACCATCTGTTCTCTAAAGCGACCAGACACACTAACACCTTAACATCCATAGTTTCATTACATTATCATTGTTCATAAAAAAAACATGATTCCAAAATTCTATTATTGTTCATAAAAAAAACATGATTCCAAAATTCTATTTATACCCTTTAAGACTACTGGTCTATGAGCATGGATATCGGCCAAGAGCAATGGATAAAACTTTTGATACATATTGTACACGTTAAATATATTGAAAAATAAAGGGACATTGTTCAAGACTATGTTTAAAGAAAGGCATTGCCTATTTTGGTGGCTATTGGTAAGCACTGGTAAGGGAAATCCAACTGTGTCAGTAGGAATTATTCTACAGACACGCATTTTTTATGAACAGACTAACATATAAAAAGCAAATTTAATTTAAACATTTTTTTATTTTGATTTTTTCACATAATCAATGTCGAAATATATATTCATTTGTTTATTTGGGGGGAATCTGGATTATATTACAGACTATATGTCGGCTAAGTATCTCATATGCGGGTATTTACGTGTCAGACATTTCGAGTAAACATTTTAAGGTGCGTTTGAAATCAACATTTTGAAACTGTAAAAATCTAAGTTGTTGATTCTCATTGTTTAAGAAAGCACATATTACTAGAGAGCATAAAATTGTTATTCTCTGATTAAAAAGTAAATCCTTCCAACAAGCAGATATCATACAACTCATCCATGTTTAAATACAATTATACATAAACATTTGTCAATATCACGTACCTGCTGTTAATGTAAATTAGCTAAGAGATCATATGAAATGGGGAAAGAAACGAAAATGTAATACACATATGGACTATCGAGTAAGCAAATATGGCCGAATGGGTATAACTTTACAAGTAAGCTTTAAAATTATAATATGAACTGTTTGTCAGAGACAGTTTCTATATGGACTTTCCACTGGATTTCAATACAAACATATCAAACATTTGTACAAAAAAGCAGCTTGAAAACTAAAGATCACTGAACATTTTAAAAAGATTTGTAACTCATCTAACTAGTAGTCAGGGTCGTAAATTACATGGAGGCATGTAGGCACCGGTTATTAATTTGACCAACAAGGTGATTAATCATAATTGCAGGGTGTGTTCGATATTTAAATCTGGTGAATATCGCTGAACGGCCCAACTCCTTTGCACACATAATATTCCATACCCTGATGACTTGCCACAAGAAGTTCACAGATGGAAAACTTTTACGTCGATTAAGGAGATTGGGTCAAAATGTACAATTGAGCAAGCAATCAAACACACGCAGTTTTAACCCAATATAAGGCAAATACTACTGCTTCTGTTAGCCTTGCCAGTTGGGTCTTGCAGTTGTGAAATATCGTTTTCTGCGCTACGGCGCCTCAAATCATGGAATATGTCAACAATGACGGAAACAGATTGTGTGGTCTTGCTATGCAACACATACATAGAAGTGACAATATTGGCAATATTGAAGGTATAGAAGTGCTCAAGAGATGGGATTCATCCGGTCACAGAAAAATTGCTTTGGCATTTGATAAAGCTTAACCAAATAAAATTTTCAGTATAAACAAACAGTGTTACTTTATATTAATTTGAATTTTATGATCAAAATTATGAGTAATATATAACATGTGAATTTTCAATTTAAGGTTTGTAAATTATGTCTGCGAAGCGAAGTTAAAATAGCTCGATTGGAACAGACAAAAAAAGCAGGATAAACCACAAAAAATGCTCAAGTTGGCAATGTCAGGGAGTCTTTCATTTTAAGTTCGCAAATTGTTTTACTAAAACTTAGTAAAAATGGCTTGTGAAGTCATAAAGCAGTATAAAGCGTAAAAAAAATATTACTTTACACCTAATCTTAACTAGTGTGGATCTAGCCGGCGTTAATATTCATGAGGCTAGCCGTCAATAATATTCATGAGATCAAAACCGCGTTCGATGAAATGTTTTGGGTAGTTATTAGATTGTGACAATAAAATAACTTTTGCTGTTAATATCCAATATGGTTATGCTATTTATAGCAATATAAAGTAATTAGGAAATAGTAAACCAATAGGTGTCTTCTGCAAGGTCCGCGTCATTTAAAATGAAAGTAAATGAAAAGTTTAATTGCATTGCCTCACACAACACAAAACAATTATGAACATTAAAATGTTGTTATTATTGAATCAATGTAAACTATAGTAATTAAAACAAGATGATTAAATATAGGATAATTAAATGGAATTAATTGTCATATGGGCATTCCATAATCTGTTCGTTGTCTACAAATATAGTCCAATTCTAAAACTAAAATATACAATACATACGATAGTATCACACAATTAAAAAGATCAGAAAAACAAGAAACATAGTTTATTGAAGGAATATAATAAACAGAAAAATAGAAACTGTCAATTACTATTTCAATGACATAATTCTTCAAAATTACGGAGATCAATAAGAGTCTTTAATCTCAACATTACCAGTCCATTTAATTGCCTCTAAAATGGCCCATAGCACTTATGCCCTAGACCCGTACGAGTTAGTCAGAAAAGGATAAGGGGGGTACCCTGGTATATCACAAATTCGAAAATGAACTATTGCCGGCTGGCCAAACGAAGAGATTCTCCACGTGGGCAATGATACCAGTAGGAAGAGGTACTTATTGCCTTTAAATGGCCCATAGCACTTATACCCTAGACCCGTACGAGTTTGTCAGTAGAGGGTTCAAAGGGGGGATATAGTATCCCGGATACAACGAATTCGAACTGAACTATTGCCGGCTGGCCAAACTAAGAGATTCTCCACATCGACCATTATACCAGAGGTAGAGGTTGGTATTGCCTCTAAAATGGCCCATAGCACTTATGCCCTAGACCCGTACGAGTTAGTCAGAAAAGGATAAGGGGGGTACCCTGGTATATCACAAATTCGAAAATGAACTATGATTGCCGGCTGGCCAAACGAAGAGATTCTCCACGTGGGCAATGATACCAGTAGAAAGAGGTACTTATTGCCTTTAAAATGGCCCATAGCACTTATACCCTAGACCCGTACGAGTTTGTCAGTAGAGGGTTCAAAGGGGGGATATAGTATCCCGGATACAACGAATTCGAACTGAACTATTGCCGGCTGGCCAAACTAAGAGATTCTCCACATCGACCATTATACCAGAGGTAGAGGTTGGTATTGCCTCTTAAATGGCCCATAGCACTTATGCCCTAGACCCGTACGAGTTAGTCAGAAAAGGATAAGGGGGGTACCCTGGTATATCACAAATTCGAAAATGAACTATTGCCGGCTGGCCAAACGAAGAGATTCTCCACGTGGGCAATGATACCAGTAGGAAGAGGTACTTATTGCCTTTAAAATGGCCCATAGCACTTATACCCTAGACCCGTACGAGTTTGTCAGTACAGGGTTCAAAGGGGGGATATGGTATCCCGGATACAACGAATTCGAACTGAACTATTGCCGGCTGGCCAAACTAAGAGATTCTCCACATCGACCATTATACCAGAGGTAGAGGTTGGTATTGCCTCTAAAATGGCCCAGAGCACTTATGCCCTAGACCCGTACGAGTTAGTCAGAAAAGGATAAGGGGGGTACCCTGGTATATCACAAATTCGAAAATGAACTATGATTGCCGGCTGGCCAAACGAAGAGATTCTCCACGTGGGCAATGATACCAGTAGAAAGAGGTACTTATTGCCTTTAAAATGGCCCATAGCACTTATACCCTAGACCCGTACGAGTTTGTCAGTAGAGGGTTCAAAGGGGGGATATAGTATCCCGGATACAACGAATTCGAACTGAACTATTGCCGGCTGGCCAAACTAAGAGATTCTCCACATCGACCATTATACCAGAGGTAGAGGTTGGTATTGCCTCTAAAATGGCCCATAGCACTTATGCCCTAGACCCGTACGAGTTAGTCAGAAAAGGATAAGGGGGGTACCCTGGTATATCACAAATTCGAAAATGAACTATTGCCGGCTGGCCAAACGAAGAGATTCTCCACGTGGGCAATGATACCAGTAGGAAGAGGTACTTATTGCCTTTAAATGGCCCATAGCACTTATACCCTAGACCCGTACGAGTTTGTCAGTAGAGGGTTCAAAGGGGGGATATAGTATCCCGGATACAACGAATTCGAACTGAACTATTGCCGGCTGGCCAAACTAAGAGATTCTCCACATCGACCATTATACCAGAGGTAGAGGTTGGTATTGCCTCTAAAATGGCCCAGAGCACTTATGCCCTAGACCCGTACGAGTTAGTCAGAAAAGGATAAGGGGGGTACCCTGGTATATCACAAATTCGAAAATGAACTATGATTGCCGGCTGGCCAAACGAAGAGATTCTCCACGTGGGCAATGATACCAGTAGAAAGAGGTACTTATTGCCTTTAAAATGGCCCATAGCACTTATACCCTAGACCCGTACGAGTTTGTCAGTAGAGGGTTCAAAGGGGGGATATAGTATCCCGGATACAACGAATTCGAACTGAACTATTGCCGGCTGGCCAAACTAAGAGATTCTCCACATCGACCATTATACCAGAGGTAGAGGTTGGTATTGCCTCTAAAATGGCCCATAGCACTTATGCCCTAGACCCGTACGAGTTAGTCAGAAAAGGATAAGGGGGGTACCCTGGTATATCACAAATTCGAAAATGAACTATTGCCGGCTGGCCAAACGAAGAGATTCTCCACGTGGGCAATGATACCAGTAGGAAGAGGTACTTATTGCCTTTAAAATGGCCCATAGCACTTATACCCTAGACCCGTACGAGTTTGTCAGTAGAGGGTTCAAAGGGGGGATATAGTATCCCGGATACAACGAATTCGAACTGAACTATTGCCGGCTGGCCAAACTAAGAGATTCTCCACATCGACCATTATACCAGAGGTAGAGGTTGGTATTGCCTCTAAAATGGCCCAGAGCACTTATGCCCTAGACCCGTACGAGTTAGTCAGAAAAGGATAAGGGGGGTACCCTGGTATATCACAAATTCGAAAATGAACTATGATTGCCGGCTGGCCAAACGAAGAGATTCTCCACGTGGGCAATGATACCAGTAGAAAGAGGTACTTATTGCCTTTAAAATGGCCCATAGCACTTATACCCTAGACCCGTACGAGTTTGTCAGTAGAGGGTTCAAAGGGGGGATATAGTATCCCGGATACAACGAATTCGAACTGAACTATTGCCGGCTGGCCAAACTAAGAGATTCTCCACATCGACCATTATACCAGAGGTAGAGGTTGGTATTGCCTCTAAAATGGCCCATAGCACTTATGCCCTAGACCCGTACGAGTTAGTCAGAAAAGGATAAGGGGGGTACCCTGGTATATCACAAATTCGAAAATGAACTATTGCCGGCTGGCCAAACGAAGAGATTCTCCACGTGGGCAATGATACCAGAGGAAGAGGTACTTATTGCCTTTAAAATGGCCCATAGCACTTATACCCTAGACCCGTACGAGTTTGTCAGTACAGGGTTCAAAGGGGGGATATGGTATCCCGGATACAACGAATTCGAACTGAACTATTGCCGGCTGGCCAAACTAAGAGATTCTCCACATCGACCATTATACCAGAGGTAGAGGTTGGTATTGCCTCTAAAATGGTCCATAGCACTTATGCCCTAGACCCGTACGAGTTAGTCAGAAAAGGATAAGGGGGGTACCCTGGTATATCACAAATTCGAAAATGAACTTTTGCCGGCTGGCCAAACGAAGAGATTCTCCACGTGGGCAATGATACCAGAGGAAGAGGTCCTTATTGCCTTTAAAATGGCCCATAGCACTTATACCCTAGACCCGTACGAGTTTGTCAGTAGAGGGTTCAAAGGGGGGGATATGGTATCCCGGATACAACGAACTCGAACTGAACTATTGCCGGCTGGCCAAACTAAGAGATTCTCCACATCGACCATTATACCAGAGGTAGAGGTTGGTATTGCCTCTTAAATGGCCCATAGCACTTATGCCCTAGACCCGTACGAGTTAGTCAGAAAAGGATAAGGGGGGTACCCTGGTATATCACAAATTCGAAAATGAACTATTGCCGGCTGGCCAAACGAAGAGATTCTCCACGTGGGCAATGATACCAGTAGGAAGAGGTACTTATTGCCTTTAAAATGGCCCATAGCACTTATACCCTAGACCCGTACGAGTTTGTCAGTAGAGGGTTCAAAGGGGGGATATAGTATCCCGGATACAACGAATTCGAACTGAACTATTGCCGGCTGGCCAAACTAAGAGATTCTCCACATCGACCATTATACCAGAGGTAGAGGTTGGTATTGCCTCTAAAATGGCCCAGAGCACTTATGCCCTAGACCCGTACGAGTTAGTCAGAAAAGGATAAGGGGGGTACCCTGGTATATCACAAATTCGAAAATGAACTATGATTGCCGGCTGGCCAAACGAAGAGATTCTCCACGTGGGCAATGATACCAGTAGAAAGAGGTACTTATTGCCTTTAAAATGGCCCATAGCACTTATACCCTAGACCCGTACGAGTTTGTCAGTAGAGGGTTCAAAGGGGGGATATAGTATCCCGGATACAACGAATTCGAACTGAACTATTGCCGGCTGGCCAAACTAAGAGATTCTCCACATCGACCATTATACCAGAGGTAGAGGTTGGTATTGCCTCTAAAATGGCCCATAGCACTTATGCCCTAGACCCGTACGAGTTAGTCAGAAAAGGATAAGGGGGGTACCCTGGTATATCACAAATTCGAAAATGAACTATTGCCGGCTGGCCAAACGAAGAGATTCTCCACGTGGGCAATGATACCAGAGGAAGAGGTACTTATTGCCTTTAAAATGGCCCATAGCACTTATACCCTAGACCCGTACGAGTTTGTCAGTACAGGGTTCAAAGGGGGGATATGGTATCCCGGATACAACGAATTCGAACTGAACTATTGCCGGCTGGCCAAACTAAGAGATTCTCCACATCGACCATTATACCAGAGGTAGAGGTTGGTATTGCCTCTAAAATGGTCCATAGCACTTATGCCCTAGACCCGTACGAGTTAGTCAGAAAAGGATAAGGGGGGTACCCTGGTATATCACAAATTCGAAAATGAACTTTTGCCGGCTGGCCAAACGAAGAGATTCTCCACGTGGGCAATGATACCAGAGGAAGAGGTCCTTATTGCCTTTAAAATGGCCCATAGCACTTATACCCTAGACCCGTACGAGTTTGTCAGTAGAGGGTTCAAAGGGGGGGATATGGTATCCCGGATACAACGAACTCGAACTGAACTATTGCCGGCTGGCCAAACTAAGAGATTCTCCACATCGACCATTATACCAGAGGTAGAGGTTGGTATTGCCTCTTAAATGGCCCATAGCACTTATGCCCTAGACCCGTACGAGTTAGTCAGAAAAGGATAAGGGGGGTACCCTGGTATATCACAAATTCGAAAATGAACTATTGCCGGCTGGCCAAACGAAGAGATTCTCCACGTGGGCAATGATACCAGTAGGAAGAGGTACTTATTGCCTTTAAAATGGCCCATAGCACTTATACCCTAGACCCGTACGAGTTTGTCAGTAGAGGGTTCAAAGGGGGGATATAGTATCCCGGATACAACGAATTCGAACTGAACTATTGCCGGCTGGCCAAACTAAGAGATTCTCCACATTGACCATTATACCAGAGGTAGAGGTTGGTATTGCCTCTAAAATGGCCCAGAGCACTTATGCCCTAGACCCGTACGAGTTAGTCAGAAAAGGATAAGGGGGGTACCCTGGTATATCACAAATTCGAAAATGAACTATGATTGCCGGCTGGCCAAACGAAGAGATTCTCCACGTGGGCAATGATACCAGTAGAAAGAGGTACTTATTGCCTTTAAAATGGCCCATAGCACTTATACCCTAGACCCGTACGATTTTGTCAGTAGAGGGTTCAAAGGGGGGATATAGTATCCCGGATACAACGAATTCGAACTGAACTATTGCCGGCTGGCCAAACTAAGAGATTCTCCACATCGACCATTATACCAGAGGTAGAGGTTGGTATTGCCTCTAAAATGGCCCATAGCACTTATGCCCTAGACCCGTACGAGTTAGTCAGAAAAGGATAAGGGGGGTACCCTGGTATATCACAAATTCGAAAATGAACTATTGCCGGCTGGCCAAACGAAGAGATTCTCCACGTGGGCAATGATACCAGAGGAAGAGGTACTTATTGCCTTTAAAATGGCCCATAGCACTTATACCCTAGACCCGTACGAGTTTGTCAGTACAGGGTTCAAAGGGGGGATATAGTATCCCGGATACAACGAATTCGAACTGAACTATTGCCGGCTGGCCAAACTAAGAGATTCTCCACATTGACCATTATACCAGAGGTAGAGGTTGGTATTGCCTCTAAAATGGCCCAGAGCACTTATGCCCTAGACCCGTACGAGTTAGTCAGAAAAGGATAAGGGGGGTACCCTGGTATATCACAAATTCGAAAATGAACTATGATTGCCGGCTGGCCAAACGAAGAGATTCTCCACGTGGGCAATGATACCAGTAGAAAGAGGTACTTATTGCCTTTAAAATGGCCCATAGCACTTATACCCTAGACCCGTACGATTTTGTCAGTAGAGGGTTCAAAGGGGGGATATAGTATCCCGGATACAACGAATTCGAACTGAACTATTGCCGGCTGGCCAAACTAAGAGATTCTCCACATCGACCATTATACCAGAGGTAGAGGTTGGTATTGCCTCTAAAATGGCCTAGAGCACTTATGCCCTAGACCCGTACGAGTTAGTCAGAAAAGGATAAGGGGGGTACCCTGGTATATCACAAATTCGAAAATGAACTATTGCCGGCTGGCCAAACGAAGAGATTCTCCACGTGGGCAATGATACCAGAGGAAGAGGTACTTATTGCCTTTAAAATGGCCCATAGCACTTATACCCTAGACCCGTACGAGTTTGTCAGTACAGGGTTCAAAGGGGGGATATGGTATCCCGGATACAACGAATTCGAACTGAACTATTGCCGGCTGGCCAAACTAAGAGATTCTCCACATTGACCATTATACCAGAGGTAGAGGTTGGTATTGCCTCTAAAATGGTCCATAGCACTTATGCCCTAGACCCGTACGAGTTAGTCAGAAAAGGATAAGGGGGGTACCCTGGTATATCACAAATTCGAAAATGAACCTTTGCCGGCTGGCCAAACGAAGAGATTCTCCACGTGGGCAATGATACCAGAGGAAGAGGTCCTTATTGCCTTTAAAATGGCCCATAGCACTTATACCCTAGACCCGTACGAGTTTGTCAGTAGAGGGTTCAAAGGGGGGGATATGGTATCCCGGATACAGCGAACTCGAACTGAACTATTGCCGGCTGGCCAAACTAAGAGATTCTCCACATCGACCATTATACCAGAGGTAGAGGTTGGTATTGCCTCTTAAATGGCCCATAGCACTTATGCCCTAGACCCGTACGAGTTAGTCAGAAAAGGATAAGGGGGGTACCCTGGTATATCACAAATTCGAAAATGAACTATTGCCGGCTGGCCAAACGAAGAGATTCTCCACGTGGGCAATGATACCAGTAGGAAGAGGTACTTATTGCCTTTAAAATGGCCCATAGCACTTATACCCTAGACCCGTACGAGTTTGTCAGTAGAGGGTTCAAAGGGGGGATATAGTATCCCGGATACAACGAATTCGAACTGAACTATTGCCGGCTGGCCAAACTAAGAGATTCTCCACATCGACCATTATACCAGAGGTAGAGGTTGGTATTGCCTCTAAAATGGCCCAGAGCACTTATGCCCTAGACCCGTACGAGTTAGTCAGAAAAGGATAAGGGGGGTACCCTGGTATATCACAAATTCGAAAATGAACTATGATTGCCGGCTGGCCAAACGAAGAGATTCTCCACGTGGGCAATGATACCAGTAGAAAGAGGTACTTATTGCCTTTAAAATGGCCCATAGCACTTATACCCTAGACCCGTACGAGTTTGTCAGTAGAGGGTTCAAAGGGGGGATATAGTATCCCGGATACAACGAATTCGAACTGAACTATTGCCGGCTGGCCAAACTAAGAGATTCTCCACATCGACCATTATACCAGAGGTAGAGGTTGGTATTGCCTCTAAAAGGGTCCATAGCACTTATGCCCTAGACCCGTACGAGTTAGTCAGAAAAGGATAAGGGGGTACCCTGGTATATCACAAATTCGAAAATGAACTATTGCCGGCTGGCCAAACGAAGAGATTCTCCACGTCGGCAATGATACCAGAGGAAGAGGTCCTTATTGCCTTTAAAATGGCCCATAGCACTTATACCCTAGACCCGTACGAGTTTGTCAGTAGAGGGTTCAAAGGGGGGATATGGTATCCCGGATACAACGAACTCGAACTGAACTATTGCCGGCTGGCCAAACTAAGAGATTCTCCACATCGACCATTATACCAGAGGTAGAGGTTGGTATTGCCTCTTAAATGGCCCATAGCACTTATGCCCTAGACCCGTACGAGTTAGTCAGAAAAGGATAAGGTGGGTACCCTGGTATATCACAAATTCGAAAATGAACTATTGCCGGCTGGCCAAACGAAGAGATTCTCCACGTGGGCAATGATACCAGTAGGAAGAGGTACTTATTACCTTTAAAATGGCCCATAGCACTTATACCCTAGACCCGTACGAGTTTGTCAGTAGAGGGTTCAAAGGGGGGATATAGTATCCCGGATACAACGAATTCGAACTGAACTATTGCCGGCTGGCCAAACTAAGAGATTCTCCACATCGACCATTATACCAGAGGTAGAGGTTGGTATTGCCTCTAAAATGGCCCATAGCACTTATGCCCTAGACCCGTACGAGTTAGTCAGAAAAGGATAAGGGGGGTACCCTGGTATATCACAAATTCGAAAATGAACTATGATTGCCGGCTGGCCAAACGAAGAGATTCTCCACGTGGGCAATGATACCAGTAGAAAGAGGTACTTATTGCCTTTAAAATGGCCCATAGCACTTATACCCTAGACCCGTACGATTTTGTCAGTAGAGGGTTCAAAGGGGGGATATAGTATCCCGGATACAACGAATTCGAACTGAACTATTGCCGGCTGGCCAAACTAAGAGATTCTCCACATCGACCATTATACCAGAGGTAGAGGTTGGTATTGCCTCTAAAATGGCCCATAGCACTTATGCCCTAGACCCGTACGAGTTAGTCAGAAAAGGATAAGGGGGGTACCCTGGTATATCACAAATTCGAAAATGAACCTTTGCCGGCTGGCCAAACGAAGAGATTCTCCACGTGGGCAATGATACCAGAGGAAGAGGTCCTTATTGCCTTTAAAATGGCCCATAGCACTTATACCCTAGACCCGTACGAGTTTGTCAGTAGAGGGTTCAAAGGGGGGGATATGGTATCCCGGATACAGCGAACTCGAACTGAACTATTGCCGGCTGGCCAAACTAAGAGATTCTCCACATCGACCATTATACCAGAGGTAGAGGTTGGTATTGCCTCTTAAATGGCCCATAGCACTTATGCCCTAGACCCGTACGAGTTAGTCAGAAAAGGATAAGGGGGGTACCCTGGTATATCACAAATTCGAAAATGAACTATTGCCGGCTGGCCAAACGAAGAGATTCTCCACGTGGGCAATGATACCAGTAGGAAGAGGTACTTATTGCCTTTAAAATGGCCCATAGCACTTATACCCTAGACCCGTACGAGTTTGTCAGTAGAGGGTTCAAAGGGGGGATATAGTATCCCGGATACAACGAATTCGAACTGAACTATTGCCGGCTGGCCAAACTAAGAGATTCTCCACATCGACCATTATACCAGAGGTAGAGGTTGGTATTGCCTCTAAAATGGCCCAGAGCACTTATGCCCTAGACCCGTACGAGTTAGTCAGAAAAGGATAAGGGGGGTACCCTGGTATATCACAAATTCGAAAATGAACTATGATTGCCGGCTGGCCAAACGAAGAGATTCTCCACGTGGGCAATGATACCAGTAGAAAGAGGTACTTATTGCCTTTAAAATGGCCCATAGCACTTATACCCTAGACCCGTACGAGTTTGTCAGTAGAGGGTTCAAAGGGGGGATATAGTATCCCGGATACAACGAATTCGAACTGAACTATTGCCGGCTGGCCAAACTAAGAGATTCTCCACATCGACCATTATACCAGAGGTAGAGGTTGGTATTGCCTCTAAAAGGGTCCATAGCACTTATGCCCTAGACCCGTACGAGTTAGTCAGAAAAGGATAAGGGGGTACCCTGGTATATCACAAATTCGAAAATGAACTATTGCCGGCTGGCCAAACGAAGAGATTCTCCACGTCGGCAATGATACCAGAGGAAGAGGTCCTTATTGCCTTTAAAATGGCCCATAGCACTTATACCCTAGACCCGTACGAGTTTGTCAGTAGAGGGTTCAAAGGGGGGATATGGTATCCCGGATACAACGAACTCGAACTGAACTATTGCCGGCTGGCCAAACTAAGAGATTCTCCACATCGACCATTATACCAGAGGTAGAGGTTGGTATTGCCTCTTAAATGGCCCATAGCACTTATGCCCTAGACCCGTACGAGTTAGTCAGAAAAGGATAAGGTGGGTACCCTGGTATATCACAAATTCGAAAATGAACTATTGCCGGCTGGCCAAACGAAGAGATTCTCCACGTGGGCAATGATACCAGTAGGAAGAGGTACTTATTACCTTTAAAATGGCCCATAGCACTTATACCCTAGACCCGTACGAGTTTGTCAGTAGAGGGTTCAAAGGGGGGATATAGTATCCCGGATACAACGAATTCGAACTGAACTATTGCCGGCTGGCCAAACTAAGAGATTCTCCACATCGACCATTATACCAGAGGTAGAGGTTGGTATTGCCTCTAAAATGGCCCATAGCACTTATGCCCTAGACCCGTACGAGTTAGTCAGAAAAGGATAAGGGGGGTACCCTGGTATATCACAAATTCGAAAATGAACTATGATTGCCGGCTGGCCAAACGAAGAGATTCTCCACGTGGGCAATGATACCAGTAGAAAGAGGTACTTATTGCCTTTAAAATGGCCCATAGCACTTATACCCTAGACCCGTACGATTTTGTCAGTAGAGGGTTCAAAGGGGGGATATAGTATCCCGGATACAACGAATTCGAACTGAACTATTGCCGGCTGGCCAAACTAAGAGATTCTCCACATCGACCATTATACCAGAGGTAGAGGTTGGTATTGCCTCTAAAATGGCCCATAGCACTTATGCCCTAGACCCGTACGAGTTAGTCAGAAAAGGATAAGGGGGGTACCCTGGTATATCACAAATTCGAAAATGAACTATTGCCGGCTGGCCAAACGAAGAGATTCTCCACGTGGGCAATGATACCAGAGGAAGAGGTACTTATTGCCTTTAAAATGGCCCATAGCACTTATACCCTAGACCCGTACGAGTTTGTCAGTACAGGGTTCAAAGGGGGGATATGGTATCCCGGATACAACGAATTCGAACTGAACTATTGCCGGCTGGCCAAACTAAGAGATTCTCCACATCGACCATTATACCAGAGGTAGAGGTTGGTATTGCCTCTAAAATGGTCCATAGCACTTATGCCCTAGACCCGTACGAGTTAGTCAGAAAAGGATAAGGGGGGTACCCTGGTATATCACAAATTCGAAAATGAACTTTTGCCGGCTGGCCAAACGAAGAGATTCTCCACGTGGGCAATGATACCAGAGGAAGAGGTCCTTATTGCCTTTAAAATGGCCCATAGCACTTATACCCTAGACCCGTACGAGTTTGTCAGTAGAGGGTTCAAAGGGGGGGATATGGTATCCCGGATACAACGAACTCGAACTGAACTATTGCCGGCTGGCCAAACTAAGAGATTCTCCACATCGACCATTATACCAGAGGTAGAGGTTGGTATTGCCTCTTAAATGGCCCATAGCACTTATGCCCTAGACCCGTACGAGTTAGTCAGAAAAGGATAAGGGGGGTACCCTGGTATATCACAAATTCGAAAATGAACTATTGCCGGCTGGCCAAACGAAGAGATTCTCCACGTGGGCAATGATACCAGTAGAAAGAGGTACTTATTGCCTTTAAAATGGCCCATAGCACTTATAACCTAGACCCGTACGAGTTTGTCAGTAGAGGGTTAAAAGGGGGGATATGGTATTCCGGTTTACAATGAATTCGAACTGAACTATTGCTGGCTGGCCAAACTAAGAGATTCTCCACATCAACCATCATACCAGAGGTAGAGGTTGGTATTGCCTATAAAATGGCTCATAGCACGTATGCCCTAGACCCGTACGAGTTAGTCAGGAAAGGATAAAGGGGTACCCTGGTATATCACAAATTCGAAAATGAACTATTGCCGGCTGGCCAAACGAAGAGATTCTCCACGTGGGCAATGATACCAGAGGAAGAGGTACTTATTGCCTTTAAAATGGCCCATAAAAATTATACCTTAGACCCGTACGAGTTTGTCAGTAGAGGGTTCAAAGGGGGGATATGGTATCCCGGATACAACGAATTCGAACTGAACTATTGCCGGCTGGTCAAACTAAGAGATTCTCCACGTGGGCCATTATACCAGTGGTAGAGGTAGGCATTTCCTCTAAAATGGCCCATAACAATCATGCCCTAGACCTGTGCAAATTTGTCAGCAGACGGTTTAAAGGGGGATATAGTATCCCGGTGTACAACGAAGTCAAAATGAAATATTGCCAGCTGGCCGACTAAGATAATCTAAACGTGGACCATATTAGCAGAGGTAGAGGTAGCCATTGCCTTTAAGATGGGCCATAGCATTAACCCTGATTGCGTTGTCAAACATATCAGATGTATGGAATATTGTTGCCTCGAAAATTACCCATGGTTCTTATGTCCTAGACCCGTACCTGTTGAACAGCAAAGGGAAGTACTCTTGTATATCACAAAGACCAAACTAAGAGTTTCTCCTTGTGGGCTAACAAAAAGATTAGCGTAGGTGTTTTCTCTAAAAAGGCCCATGTATCGTATATCATAGATCCGTACGTATTGGTAGGAAAAGGGTAAGGGAAGTACTCTTGTATATCAAAATATTCAAACATACTTTTACTTGCTGGTCATTTTAAAGGTAATTAGTACCTTAACCTCTGTATCATGGTCCACGAGGAGAATCTTTTAGTTTGACAAGTCGTCAAAAGTTCAATTCGACTTTGAGATATATAAAGGTGCCCATCTTTCTCTTTGCTGACTAGGTCGTACGGTCTAGGGTATAGTAGTATGGGTCATTTTAGAGGCAATTCCTATTTCTTCCTCTGATATAATGACCCACGTAGAGAATTTCTTAATTTGGCCATCCGGCAATAGTTTTTTTCGACTTCGTGATGAATCGGAGTACCACAACCCTTGTTATCCCCTCCTGACAAACTCGTACGGGTCTAGGACATAAGTACTATGGGCCATTATACAACTACTACATATACCTCTTGTGTCATGACCCATGTGGAAAATGTCTTGGTTTGGCCAGCTGGCAATAGTTCATTTCGACTTTGTGATATATAAAGGTACCAACCTTATCCTTTCCTGGCTAAGTCGTACGAGTCTAGGGCATTAAAAATTTTTGTCATTTTTGAGGCAATGGATACCTCTCCCTCTGATATAATGACTCGTGTGAATAATTCTTTCTATTCAAGCTCTAATGTCAACATGTCACACATGTTACAATGAATATGGGCAGCGAGAACGTTGCGTTTGTGATTTTGCTCTAAACATACTTGGGCCGCACATGAATTACTTTAAAATAAATGAAAGTGATCACAACATTAATTATTAAAGTTCTAATAAAATAAATTACTAGTAAAATTTTAAAGTTTATATGTAAAATATTTAACAGCCCACGGTTTAAATTCATTTTAATGTCCATATGCTAATCACACGTTATCATTTTACTTTTCACGATTTATATTTAACACATGTTAGTCTATGTTTTTATTTTCGTCTTTTCCTCACTCTGAGCTGCTATATTTTCAAGTTCCAAAGAATTCAAGTTTGATGACTGGTCTAGATATCAAACCAGTTTTTGTTCGAATTATGGCTGATCGTGTAAGTCCATCTTTGCCGTAAAAAATTTGTCACTGATCGCCAAAGTCCAATTTACTCTAGATACATAGTCCTGAATCTGAACTACATATTTCCGACGTTAATGTTCTATGTGTTTCGATCTGTGTATCGGTAATATTTCCTTAGCGAATTTATGTATTCCTGCTTCCATCTTTTTATGTAGTTTTTAAGAATTAATGAAAGAAACTTCGATTGTCTAGCCAGTTACTGGTTCATGCGTAGTGTCTTTGGTTCCTGGTTGTAAACTACAGTCTTTAAGGCCGTTATACGGTAGCGTCTTGGTCCGTTTTCAATATAATAAATGTGACGGAGTAAGGGGTTCGTCGTCCGCGTTTGATCCGATGAAACGTATGTTAGTGGGCGATCACTGAGTAAACGTTCTACTTCAGTCATTATCGTGTTGAGTGTTTTATTGTCCATATGTGCTCGTTTAATGCAGTTTTTCGTTATTCCTCTCAATCTCTCCCACCATCCACTGAACAAAATTGTTCCATAAGGATTAAGCTTCTCGGTTACATGATGATTTTGATAAATGTTCAATTTCTTATGCTCTCGCATCATACAAATCATTTACAAATACTAAACGTGATGCATGGAAGAAGTCTAACAAAGCTCTTTGTTAATTATAGCTCGATATAATATTGTCAACATAAAAGTATTTCTTTAACATTGCTGCCCAGTCTGTTGAATTGCAGTCAAATGTTTACGTATAACAGCATTTAGGATAAACGGAGAGAAAGTTGCTCCAAATTATACTGACTTGAATCTGTTTGCGGTTAGTTGACTATTTGGGTCATCCGGGTTACTACGCATAAGAGAATCTGGTAACATCACGATCCTCTTCATCCAGCCCATAATAAGTAAGGCTTTTTCTATACCTGTCGAGACGTCGTATTTGTGCATTCTAAATCGGAGAAAAATTCCGGTTATATCATTAAAGTTTGGCCAAAGATCCATCAAACAATCATTTAAGCTTAGATTAATAGGTGAAGGTTTGCAGCTACAGTCAAATACAATTCTGATTGGCGTGGTTGACGACTTTTTACGGAAATGATGGTGCGGTATGGAATGAACAATTGTTTTGGCTGATCGTTCATCAACTCTCTCGATAAATCAACGTTTTTCTTGTTCATTAATAATTTTTCCGTTTTTCTGTAAAAGTGTAAGTTCACGATTAAGACGCTTAATGACATTTTCTGTTCTCCGTTATTCAATACTTCTGTTGTCTAGTAAGGTGTGTTCCTCCTTACAAGGTAACTTATCAACATATCTTTATGTTTCCATATGGTAACCTCTACCATTTGATTTATATACATCTTGGAATTGTCTGTTTTCAGATTTGTTGTCACTATTTTTATACTAGCAGCTTCAACTTCCATAAATTTCTCCATTATAAAAGTTTTACTCTTCAACTTTGTGACCTACTAATATGTTCATCATTGACGTAAGTGTGTGATCTGGATTTGCAGGTATTCAATTGATTGTGCCGGACAGAAGGTTACGGATTTCCGACTTGACGGTAGTAGGTCCTGTTCCTCATACTATTCTATCATCGACAATTGACCAGTAATAATCGAATTAGATATAATTCAATAGAGAATCTTCAACCATTGGGTCATGTGAGACCGGATGGTCTAATTTCAAGCCAAACAAATACTTTAAATTTGTTATATTACGTACATAAGTCTTCATTGGTACAGCTATTTCTGGTACAATCAAAACGTTGATAGGTAATTTGCCGTTGTCTGTGCCATCACTTGTGTCACAAAATCCTGACAAGTTTATGGTCTTCTGTCTGGTAATTGTCAAATCAAGCTCTGTAGCTTATTTTTCTGTGATGAGGGCATCTGTGCGCCCTTGTCAAATAATGTGTTTGTGTAAGTACATTGAATGCCCGAACTTACTTGCGCTACGACAGTTTTTAGTCTGTGTCTGTGAGTGAAGAACTGTACCCGTTTTCTTCGCGTTGTGTTGTGTTTACTGAATTGTGTTACTAGTAATATATTCATTAGTGTTACTCTGTTTTTCATCTTTTTAACCTCGTCTTTGCATAAACTAGTATGCTGCTTTATTTTACATTTCCTGCAACTTTTGTGTGATTTGCAATCAGCTATATTGTGGGTCAAAGACAGTTAAAACATAAACGATGCTGTTTAACAACAGAAATATTTGCTGTTTGATCAATTATCTTAGTGCAATTAACGGGAACATGTGATTCGTTACAAAAGTACACATGATTTTACGTTTATTTGTGTTGATTTATTTTGTACGTACCTTTGCATTGGTGTGAAATGCTGCTGTAGTGGTTTAAGTTTCCGTATGATCAGAGGAATTGCCTCTCTCCATAATGTTGAGTTCTTGAGATAGTATATGTAGTAGTTCATTTAATTACCAACTATTTGATTCATGGTGTCTTGTAAGATTTATGCGTACGTCCCCGGTAACTTTTTCAATATGATAGGGACCAATAATGGGTCATATGTATTCTCTGTCTGACCAAGGGATTCTAAACCACGTACATATGTTTCAATTTTGTCGTAAAAAATAACGTAAGCTCTTGTATGAAGGTATGTAAAATTATGCATTCATGTACGTTTGCGTGATGTTGCGAACTTGTGGCATTTGTGTTTAGCGTTGATGTTTGTACTTAGATAAATTTTGCTATTGGCTGTATTTTTTTTCTAAATTAAATAAATAATCATCAGAGTTAACGATTTCTGTTTCGAAGGTTATTGGAATCAACAAGTTTTGTGCCGCTCTCCCCATTTTT